>NC_024803.2:34850810-35471882 GCF_000309985.2 Brassica rapa | reverse complement strand
GTGAGGTATAGCGGCCACGCCTAGTTAACGGTGTGGTGCGGTGAACACCGGGTCAACACTTGTTGGTGTGCTCCTTAGTTCGTAATCTAGCTAGTAGAGAAGTAGGTCATTCTCACAAATTGGTATCAGAGCTGAGGTTACGAAGATTCCGAAGAAGCGTCGAGATCGAAAGAGTCGGAAATCAAGAAAGGTGATTCGATCGGATAATCGCGAAAGGATCTTGCGATGACGACGCACAAGATGAAGATGGAGATATCAATCAAGATGTTTGATGGAACAGGTGACTTCGGTATCTGGAAGAAGAGGATGATCGCAAACCTGAGCGTTCAAGGTTTGAAAGACACTCTGTCACCACCATCACAAGCTTTAGTGACGGCGAAGACAGACGATGAAGACGAGGAGTCCAAGAAGAAACGAGATCTTGAAGAAACTGCAAGATCTGAGAGAGATGAGAAGGCGATGAACATAATCTTCATGAGTGTAGGAGATCATGTTCTCAGGAAACTTGATAAGTGCACAACAGCGTTGGAAGCATGGGAATTACTGGATAAGTTGTATATGGCAAAGACACTGCCCAATCGAGTACATGCTCAGCTCAAGGTGTACTCGTTCCGTATGCAAGACTCCAGAACAATTGATCAGAATGTTGATGACTTCCTCAAGCTCATAGCGGATCTCAGCAATCTCAACATAGAGATCCCAGAGGAAGTACAAGCTATCTTGCTTCTCAACGCATTGCCAAGTAGATATGACTCTCTCAAAGAAACTCTGAAGTATAGCAGAGAAGCTATCAGATTGGATGAAGTGGCTAGCGCAGCAAAATCCAAGGAAATGGAGTATAAAGATTCATCTCCTGCAAAGTCAAGTGGCGAAGGCAACTATGTGAGGGGTAGAACGGAGAGCAGAACTCGAAACCACTCCACAAGCAAGTACAACAACAGGCCAAGGTCAAAGAGCAATGACGGTAAGAGACTTTGTTGGATATGTGGAAAGGAGGGTCATTTCAAGAAGCAATGTTACAAATGGTTAGAAAGGAACAAGGATCAGAAGCATGGACAAGATAAAGGTGAAGCATCTATGGCCAGAGATGATGCGAAAGACCTTGTTGGACTGCTAGTTGCAGAGGCAAATACCGTTGAAGCAGATAAGGAAGAATGGGTGTTGGATACTGGATGTTCGTTCCATATGACTCCACGAAGGGATGTGTTCATCGACCTTCAAGAGACTAATGCAGGGAGAGTTAGGATGGCAAACAACTCTGTATCTGAGATAAAAGGCGTTGGGTCGGTCAGGTTTCAGAATCCTGATGGCACAACTTTCTTGTTACAAGACGTGAGGTTCATGCCGGATATTTCAAGAAACTTGATATCCATGGGAACGTTAGAAGAAAGAGGCTGCGAGTTTAAAGCAGCTAATGGAGTTCTCAAAGTGATCAAGGGGTGCACTGTATTCATGAAAGGAGCACGGAGACAATCTTTGTATTTTTTGCAAGCCAAGGCAAAGAACTATTCGTTCTCATCGGGAGAATCAAGCTCAGTCACCACAATAAGCCGGCCTTTAAGTAACACTCAACTGTGGCACAGCAGATTGGGACATCTAGGCCAGAAAGGAATGGAAGTATTGAAAAAGAAGAACTGTTTCGGGAAGAGCGAAGTTGGTGATCTGGAGTTTTGTGAAGACTGTGTGAAGGGGAAGACACACAGAGTCAGTTTCTCACAAGGAAAGCACAACACTAAAGACAAACTGGACTACATACACTCTGATCTTTGGGGTTCTCCGAGTGTTCCTCCGAGTTTAAGTCAGAAGCAATATTTGATTTCATTCACAGATGACTACAGTAGGAAGGTGTGGGTGTACTTCTTGAGATTTAAAGATGAAGCATTTCAAAGCTTTGTGGAATGGAAGAAGATGGTAGAGATCCAGAGTGAGAGGAAAGTAAAGAGATTGAGAACCGACAACGGTTTGGAATTTTGTAATCATCAGTTCGACAACTTCTGCAAGGAGCATGGGATAGTGAGACACAGGACGTGTACCTATACGCCTCAGCAGAATGGCATAGCAGAGAGGTTAAACCGCACCATCATGAACAAGGTCCGCAGCATGTTAAGTGAGAGTGGTTTGGAAGTAAAATTCTGGGCAGAAGCAGCTGCTACTTCGGTTTATCTCATCAACAGGTCACCGTCGTCTGCTCTGGATTTTGAGGTCCCTGAAGAACGGTGGTCATCATTTATGCCTGATCTCAGTGGTTTAAAAAGATTTGGATGCATAGCATATGTTCATTCAGTGGAAGGTAAGCTTCAACCACGAGCTAAGAAAGGCGTGTTTACTGGTTATCCTGAAGGCACAAAAGGTTTCAAGGTATGGCTTCTGGAGGATGAGAAGATGGTTATTAGCAGAAATGTTGTTTTTCAAGAAGATAAAGTATATAAGGAAGTCAAGGTTCGACTTACAGAACATGAGAATGAGGATTCAGATTCTCAAATTATCAGATTAGAGTCTGGTGAAGATAGTGCTAAGGAAGAGAAGAGTCTTACCTTGGGAGAATCTTCTGAGGAACAGTCAAGCACTGATTCAACGTCAAATACAAATGAAGAAGAAGGTTATCAGTTGGCAAGAGACAGAGCCAGAAGAATTACGAAGCTTCCAGCACGACTGAAAGATTATGTGTGTGAAGATACTGATGGTGAAGATCAGTTTGCGTGCTACGTGTGTCTACTGTCAGAAGATACAGCGTCGGAGCCTAACTCATATCAGGAAGCGATGATGGATGCTGATAGTGACAAGTGGTACAAAGCAGCTCTTGAGGAAATGACTTCACTGGAAGCAAATAATACGTGGGAGCTGATAGACAGACCTGTAGATCAAAAGGCTATAGGCTGCAGGTGGATCTTTAAAAGAAAAGCAGGCATCACAGGGGTAGAACCACCGAGGTTTAAAGGGAGATTAGTTGCTAAAGGCTACTCTCAAAAGGAAGGGGTGGATTATCAAGAGATTTTCGCTCCTGTGGTAAAGCATGTGTCTATAAGGTACATGTTATCAGCTGTTGCTTATTATGACATGGAACTTCAACAGATGGATGTGAAGACGGCTTTTCTTCACGGGAACCTTGATGAGTTTATAGTTATGGAACAGCCAGAGGGTTTTGTGGATAAACAGTTTCCAGACAAAGTGTGCAGACTGAAGAGATCGCTATACGGGTTGAAACAGAGCCCGAGACAGTGGAACAAGCGGTTTGATGATTTTGTTCGTGCGCAAGGTTATATCAGGAGTGAGTATGATTCTTGCGTGTATTTCAAACAGAATGAGAAGGGTGTCTACATCTATATGTTACTCTATGTCGACGACATCCTAATAGCTTCTGTCGACAAGAGTCAGGTTCAGAAGTTAAAGGCAGAGCTCAGTTCTGAATTTGATATGAAGGATCTTGGAGATGCAAAGAAGATCCTAGGCATGGAGATAACGAGAAATCGCGACAAGAGAGAGTTATCTGTTTCTCAAGAAGATTATCTCTGGAAGGTTTTGGGGAAGTTTAACATGGATCAATCAAAGTTAGTTACTACTCCCTTAGGAGCTCATTTCAAGTTGAAAACGCCTACTGATAAGGAGTATCAGGAACAGGAAGAGCGTATGAAGAATATTCCATACCAGAGTGCAGTGGGAAGTATAATGTATTCTATGGTTGGAACTCGTCCTGATTTGGCGTATGTTGTGGGGGTCATAAGTCGATTCATGTCAAGACCGGTTCATGAACATTGGCAAGCCGTGAAATGGGTTTTAAGATATGTTAGAGGAACAGTTGATACGAAGTTGAGTTTCAAGAGTAAAGGAGATTTTGTGGTTCGAGGCTATTGTGACTCCGATTACGCTGGAGATCTAGATATAAGGAAGTCAACCACTGGCATGGTGTTTACTGTCGGAGGAAATCCAGTCAGTTGGAGGTCTTCTCTTCAAAAGGTTGTAGCTCTCTCATCTACTGAAGCAGAGTATATTGCTCTATCAGAGGCAGTAAAGGAAGGAGTTTGGTTGAAGAGATTTGCTGAGGAGTTGGGCTTTCCACAAGACTCAGTTGAAGTGTACTGTGACTCGCAAAGTGCAATAGCACTTTCAAAGAATGCAGTTTTCCATGAGAGGACAAAGCATGTTGCAACCAAGTATCATTTTATAAGAGATCTTATAAGTGCGGGAGAAGTTCAAGTTTTGAAGATTGCTACTGCAAACAATCCTGCAGATATATTCACGAAGGTTCTGCCAGTCTACAAATTACGAGAAGCACTCAAGATGCTTCGGGTAACTAAAGACTGAAGAATGAGAACTATAAGAGTCTGGTTAAGGACTCAAGGAGGAGCTCGGTGATGGGTTCCAGGTAGGAGCTGGTTGAAGCTTCGCAAGAGGATCAGGTACTTGATTCTGAGGTTTATAATGTTTCAAGTTTGAGGAACATAGATCTTGTCTAAGTTGTTTGATGAGGGAGACTTGTCTAAGGAGGAGATTTGTTGGTTATAGTCAAGTCTCATGATCGGTTTAGGTGGTTGTCAATTAAGCTTAGATTCAGAACGGGTTTAGTTTGGTTTGAGTTGTAATTGATTTGTACCGGTTCTCTTTCTCATAGGTGACATACGTGTGGTTTGTACGCGTGTGACGGTTAATCATCCTGGTTGTTATAAAGGTTGGTTAGCTGTGGATAAGGTTGATTATCTGAGCTGATTAGGTTGTTAGATCAGTTTTATCAGAATCACCATTCTTGTTCTTAGAGAGAAAGAGAGCGAGGCGATCGAGTTGTAGAGACGGTGGCTCAAGCTGTGAGTTCACACGTTGAAGATATAGTCTATTGCTGGTTCGATCCCAGCTCCGGTGAGATATAGCGGCCACGCCTAATTAACGGTGTGGTGCGGTGAACACCGGGTCAACACTTGTTGGTGTGCTCCTTAGTTCGTAATCTAGCTAGTAGAGAAGTAGGTCATTCTCACAATTTTCATGACAAAATATTGTCTCTAAAATACGAATTATTCTTCGTACGAAAAATTCCATAACATTTTTTTATCCATAAGTTTCGAAGAGTCTACGTGTAGTTAAACATTTTAATATGAACCAAAAATTTAGAAATATGAAAAAACCAAATAAGAATCAACGGATGATAAATTTCCGCAGATAAACCGTGTGGACTTCCGGTTAACCTCGCGTGTGTATTGATTGCTATCCTCTTAACATTTACTGTTTTGATCTTCACTCATTCACTCCTCATGGGTCAAGTCTACTTAAGTTTTCCTTTTGTCATTGTCCACAATAAGTAGAGGAAAGCATGTTTTCGATTTATATTTGTCTCAATCGTTAGGTCCAGTTTTAAGGCCCTCGACCTCATGTTTCTAACGGACTATACACGATAGACATTTGGACCAAATCCTCCAACTAAGTATAGCTTATCAACGGCTTAATTAGTCCGATCCAGTAAACTGATTACGGTTTCATAACCTTATTCTAGTCTGTCATAGTATCTATTGATGATATAAACGATAATGTTATTTTTGTATTGAGTTGTGGATTTTTTTTGTGAGTATATTTTCTAAATTCAGCATCAGATCTTGTTTAATAAATTAGTTAACGTACTTTACCACATAAAACACGCTTTTACAACAAGTTTTTGAATTCGACTGTCACATAAGAAAATGAAGTATTTCAACCGTGAGAAAAATCCACGAGGTTCACGTTCTCTTGCGGAGTTTCAAAAATGTCCATAGACAAGTTTACAAACATACATATCCTTTTTGTTTATTTGTCTGCTTAGAAAGGAGTGGAAGAAAGATGCCTTCGGCTTCTTATCTCATTTGATGAAAACATTGTTTATACAACAAACAAAACAAAAAGACAAAAGTGTAACGGTGGATCATTCATTAAAGGAAAGAGTAAATCAAAACTATAATGATTCGTTTTTTGTGTGTGTCTACCTAATTTAAAATCTATAATATAGTAACACTGCCAATCCATTGGAATTGTCTTTTGTATTCTCACACGGAAAAGCATAGTGTGTTATAGTAAGCCCCATTCGTTATCTGTTCTTCCCTCTACAGATTATCCTTTGGACCTTTCTGTTACAAAAAAAAAAAAACAACATTATCAATACAAATATTCTCAAATTGGTTACCTCCACTATACATGACTCACACTCCGAAAATGATAGTAATTAAAGCAACTTTTATATTCAATAATCAAGTTTATAGTTAGTATATGCAAGTTGGTGGTCCTCATAATATGAAAATATCAATAGTATAAAGAACGATGGGGTGGATTTTGTTACCTGAAACTTGAAAGGAGAGACCAAAATTCAGAAGATGTTGCATTTGATACTTATATTTATATACATAAAGCTGTACTGGAAGTATAAATATGTACAAGTGTCGTTTGTCTACTATTAGCTATTTGAGTCTCTCTTGTAGGAGGATCTTCTGGTATCGAGGAAACACATTCTTACAAGCTGAAACCTGCAATCAGATTACCACAAACACAAGATTAAAACCTTAATTTGTTTATTTAGTCACAGTAGGTGTTCAAAAAAAAGTTTATTTAGTCGCAGTTAAATTTAAAATCACGTGGCATGTCCTAGGTGTTAGTGACGTTGTCATGTCCTAATGCTTTATTAATATCTACAGTACTAGGTTAAGACCCGCGCCTTGCGCGGGATGAACATTATATATAAAATAATTTTTATATATTATATGTTTATAACATATTATGAAATAATAAATAGATATTGAATAATTAAAAATTCATTATCTATTACTTATATAATTAAATTGGTGCGAACATATAATATATAAATTTAACTAAATTTAAATGATAGTAACATATATACGGCATATTTTAATATTAATATTTATTAGATGATGCTTTTTGCTCATATTTTTTTTTTTATCATTTGTATCTGTTATAGCAAAAAATCTAAATTAGTGATAACAAAATTTTCACTGTGAGATTTATGGTTTAAATAATTTATAATATTTTAAAAAATTAAGTTCTCAATATTTTTTCAAATTTTTTATCAAAATGTTCAAAGTAAATTTCAAAATTAAGATATTTATGTATTTTTATATGGCATATAGTTTAATTTAAAATGATACATATATTTATATATCTTTTATTTTTGATACTTATTAAATGAGACTTTCAACTTATATTATTTTTTAATTATTTGTATCATGTCATAACTACAAAATTTTTAAATGATAGATCACAAAATTTGAATGTGAATTTATACTCGTTTTTAAAAATTCAAAATATAATATATAAATAATTTTTTTAATTTTTATTATATGGTTATTATGATTGTTTAATTTATTTTAATAGCTTAAAATTAAACAAATATTATTATAATACACACTTATTCTTATCAAATCTTTATTATTCAAAATCATTAATTGTCATATATACTTTAGCCTTATTAGGCAATTCCGTAATCTTATTTAAGGAAATAATAAAGCACATTAATAATGTATTTATTGTGGTTTAATAAAAAGTTTATTATATATTTAGATGGACCAACCTATTTTTCTAAGGATTCTAAAAATCATTCTAGTGATGACATGTGGCTACAAAAAAATGTTACAATGCTTCTCAAATAATATATAAGGGATTTAATTTTTATAAATATCTTAGAAGATTAGTAAAGCAGCCCATGATTTATTTTATTCATCCCACACGGTTCCCACTCGGAAACATCCGTTTCACTCTAATGTGATTTATTCTTTTGAGGGCCCCTAACTGTCACTATCCAATTAGGTTTGAATTAAATTGTTTTAAATATGAAAATGTGTCTTGTTACTCAAAATTCAATTTTTCTTTTTGGGGATGAAAAATCAAACCTTCTAAATTGACCAGTCATTTTCTAACCTATAAACTACATATGAACTTCAAGAACCCTATAGTGCCAAAAATGTGTAAATTAATTCAAATCGTTGACTATATAAATAATATCTAAAGTCACATGCTATTCCTGACCGAGTCTGATTTTTATTAGTGGTAGAAGAAGAGCATATCTACATATATATTTTTAAATCAAAATATATAATACAAGATTTGAATATTAAGCAATTCAAAACTGCCTTTTAATTTTTAAATACTAATAATGTTCTCCCCATAATGTTTCTGTAACGGCTAAAGTTGATATAATTAAATAAAAAAGTTGAGAAACTTACGGATTCGATGTCGATCTTGAAGACTAGTAGCTTTCTTCTCTCTCTACAACTTGTTCTATACGCCACAACGATATGACCGATGGCTAAGACCGACGAACACACAAACAGAGCCACTTCCTCTGTTCTGAAACTTCCTCCTCCGATCACTGGCTCACCAAACACAAACGCTGCCTTACAAGACACGTAGATCAACGAAGATATCGAGCAGAACATCGTTATTGTCAGATACGGACCTCTTGATAACTTTGGTCCGTCACATAGCCCATAAACACCTGTTATACAAAAAATACAAACTTCAAGAACAGAGCTATGGACTTTTAGTGTTCTAGTCACTTAGCTTGTGGGGTACTTACATAGTATAATGGCAGATCTAATGATGGAGATGATAGGAATATCGATGAGGGAGTATCTGAAGTCGTAGTTGCTTAGATGAGAAGAAACAGTCGCCGGAGAAAGGCGTAGGAGAGAGGAGGAGGAGGAGAGGATGGCGGAGGGGAGGATGGCGTCTGCGACGGCGAGGAAGATAGGAGCAGAGAAGAGGATGAAAGAGAGGAGCATAGTGAAGAGAACGAAGATAGTCTTGACTCCTCTCCATAGAGAAGATGAATATCTTCTGGTCTTGCTAACTTCTTCTTTGCTAATCAGACCCATGTTTTGAGTTTCTTCTCTAGGGTTTTTGTTATTCACAGAGGATTTATAATTGATGCAAGTGTTATTTGTTTTAAAGAGACTTTTCTTGAGAGGTTTTTAAAAGGATTGAAGAATACAACAATTTGACGATGCTGACGATAATGCTGATGTGTGATTTGTGTATAAATAAATAATATTTTGGTAATGATAATGACGTTTTTCTGTTGAAGTATAACATTTGAGATGATGTTGTTTTGTACGTCTTTTCCAAGGAATATCTATTCTAGAACATTATAATATGACTGGGTACGTGTTATAGGAATTAATCGACAAGAACTTTCTATACGTGCCTGCTTCATTTCGTTTCCGATTGATTTTGTTGGTTGGGTATATAGAATGGATGTAGCTGTAAATTTTTAATCCTATTATTGCTTTCGTATTTTCTAGGTCCTGGCATAATTTGATTAGATATCAGAAATAATTAGCGACAAAAGTTATATTGTAAAAATTACTGTTGATTTAGTTATAGAAAATTGTTTAGTGAAAACTATATATATTTATATTTGAGCATTAATTATTTTTAATATATATAATTAAAAATTATTTGTAAAATAGAGAGAGTAATTTGTTAGAAATTTGCGGCATGTAAAATTAATATAGTACTTTATAACAATTTTTTTTCTTCCAATCAACGCCTATAAAATTTTTTGCGGCATCAAACAAGTATTAAAAGGGCGATATACTGATCAGAAACGCTGTCTACGTCGGACAGTTTAATCAACCAATCACCTTATAATGTTTTGACACGTCATCTGAGCTTTGCATTTTTTTTTAAAAACCAACGTGATATGGTTTGGGCTATGAAGCTCGCGGTTTCATAAAAATTTGACGTGATATTAGCTGGGCCATAAAGCCCACTATTTCTAAAGACGGAGAACGAGAAGTGCCGACTCGAGATCCTTCGTCAGTCCTTCAACCCTACTTCCCTTTATCAATTCGGTACCTTTTGATCTTCCTCTTCTCCGTTCCGTTTCACGATTCGATCCTCGAACCAACAATACATCCTCCACTTCGTCTCTCTTTACTCTCATTTATGGATTCGCTTTGCTCTTCTCATCAAGATTTTATTTATAAAGCTCTCGATCGAAGTTTTATTTCGATCAAACTTCGTTCTATATTCTCATTAGTACATCGCTATTGCAATGAGTTCCAACGGAAAATCTGCGTTCTCTGGTGATTCCCGCTCGGAGAAACCAAAAGACGGTGAGGCTGGCGACTTTTCCGGTCCGATCAAGCCTATCGGCACACACGATGTCTCTTCCGGCCTCTCAATCGGCAATCCCCACTCGAAGAAAGCCAAAGGCGATGCTTTGGTATCCTCTCCAAGTCTGACCAAACCCAGCGGCAATAGAGGTGTCTCTTCCGGCGTCTCGATCGGCTCACCTAATTCGAAGAATCCCAGTGGTAAGAACCGAATCGTTTCGTTTGATTTTTGCTAAAAGTGCTTCTAGCTATTATATTAGAAAATTATTTTTTCTGATGCCATATAGCCGACCAAATCCTTTTGATAACCCAAAAAAAAAATTATTCAGTTTGAGTTTGTGTTTTAGGACAGTGAGATCAAACAAGTAAATTTTTTTCTAATAGTTTTTATACGGTACATACAAAAACATATACAATTGTGTTAATGGTAAGAACCGAATCGTTTCGTTTGATTTTTGCTAAAAGTGCTTCTAGCTATTATATTAGAAAATGATTTTTTTCTGATACCATATAGCCGACCAAATCCTTTTGATAACCCAAAAAAAAAATTATTCAGTTTGAGTTTGTGTTTTAGGACAGTGAGATCAAACAAGTAAATTTTTTTCTAATAGTTTTTCTACGGTACATACAAAAACATATACAATTGTGTTACAGAGATGAAACTAATTATATGATGATGGCAACGCTCATATTTCTCTGTAGGTCCGATCATTCAGACCACGAAGACCAGTGTCTCTTCAGGCGTAAGAAGCAAAGCTGCTGTCTCCTCTGGCGTCAGGGGAAAAGCTATTGTCTCCGCCAACGTTGGAAGAGTGATGTCTTTCAAAGATGTGAAATTTGGAGCTCATGAAGGCGAGTTGAGGTTTCGGTTGATCCACTTTTGGGAAGCTCGCAATGTTCGGACGAAGTTGCTTATCGGTCTCGAAATGCTTCTCATCGACCAAGAGGTATAAGCCGTTTATTCAAAGCTTATGATAATATTTTTTTAAAAAGATTTACTGACTAACTTTTCTAATTCAACTCAATCTCTTTAATGTTGTTAACAGGAAACTATTATTCAGGGCTTCATCCCAGCTGGGAGGATGGACACTTATTTGCCACACATGAGAGCTGGTGGCATTTACAGGCTCCATAATTTTTTCGGGTCTAATAACAAGACATTGTATCGGGTATCCGAGCCAAGTGTCACCATCACCTTCTCATCGACCTCTGTCCTCTCTGATCTAGAGGACAGTTCGGTTTGTTTCCCTGAGGACCGTTTCCGATTCTATGGATATGAGGAGTTCAATGCTGCCTGCGACTTGAAAGGGGATCTTTATGGTAAGTTCTCACTGTTTGTATAGTATCATGTTTAATCTAATCATATATGATGTGTTCTTACTCGATGAAATATATCCAGCATTGTTAGGCTATGATAATGTTTTGATCCAGTCTTAGGTATTTATGTTTCATGGCTGGGTTTATAAAATATAAAGTATTGAGTTTGATTTTTTTCTTTTGCAGATTATGTTGGCCACATCAAACTTGTGAATGGGCAGGTCCTCAATGACAGTCTCGTGGTAGATGAAGCCGAGATAGCTTCAACCCGACGAGTTCTGCTTCATGTTCAAACACATGAGTAAGCTACTCTATATCTCATTTCATGTTCATATATCGACTCTCTTACCACATGTATATTGGATGTTATAGTGGTCCGGTGATGAAGATGTACCTCTGGGACAAGGCTGCTTCAGACTTTGGTGAAAGATTCAAGGCGTCTGGAGGAACTGCGAGTGTTATCTTAGTCACCACCTTAAACCCGAAACGATATGGAGGTTTGTATCATCAGCTTTTTCTTATCATTTTAAGAAGTTGCATAGGATGGTCAAGGAATCTTATCTGGTTAGGTTAGTTTTGAGCAGTAGACCTGCGTTAATTGAATTTAGAGCTTATCAGCTATGAGACATTTGAAAAGTATGTGAATAATTGATAGTTGATTAACCCCAATAGGTTCTGCAATAACAAATGTTAGATATATATATGCATAACTCCACGATTCGTTTTACACTATAGTTTCCTATGTATTATAACATTGCAACCGTTGTAGGTGCCCTATGTCTCTCTTCTATGGTGTCGTCAAGGATATTTATGGACAGTGATGTTCAAGCAACCCAAGATTATCTCAATTGGTAAGCATTCCTGTTTTAAATATCGTTTTTGTTATTTCAGTATCGCAATTGATGTTTGGAGGTTGTCTTCAGGTTGAACTCGAACTTGGATGTTGCTAAGAGAGTTGATGCAGACGTTGTCACTAAGACTGAGACAGTGACCATAGGCGAGCTCTTTTCTTATATGAAGCAGGCAGATGCTAAGGTCGTGCATTATCAATGTATAAATATTCAGTAGGATAGTCTTAGTTTCTGATAAAAAGTATTGTGCAGGTTGCTTGGTTTGAGTGCATAGCCACCATTGGTGATGTTGTACATGGTTCGGGATGGTATTACATAGGCTGTGGTGGGTGCCACACAAAGGCAACCAAAGGGCCTACCACCCTTATGTGTAAAAAGTGTGAGAAGAGTGATATTGTTGGTGTTGCACAGTAAGTGATTCATTTTACCTATACTCATGCGTTCGATGCATTCACTATTAATCTTCTCATAATACAGGTACCTAGCCAAGATATCTGTGTACGACAATAATGACCAGGCGGTTTTTGTGCTCCTTGGTGACTCTGGTCATGAGCTGTCTGGGAAGAAGGCTTCTGAGTTGGTTGAGAGTTATTTCGAGGTAGTTACAAACCTGTCTGGCTTTGTTATTTAACTGTATACTCCCAATATATTTAAAAATGTATAGTGACAATTGTTTAAATGTATATTAGGCCAACGAGGATGAAGGATCTGATCACTTGGTTCCGGTCCCTCAAGCTCTGATTGATACCATAGGCCAGACTCGCAAGTTCATTGTGAAGGTATCAACCCACAATTTGACTGGCAAGACCCAAACTTTGACTGTGACAAAGGTGCTCACTCCAGAAGACCCAGATATTGGAGTCAATTTAGAAGAATCCGATGGTGAGAGGGTGAAAAGGGCTGCTGAAAAGATTGAGGGAGAAGAGCCTAAGAGAGCCAAATGTGGCTAAGGTGTGATTAGTGGTGGTTTTATGGTTACTAAAATTCTATGCTTCATTTCTTTTCATTTTCAGACCTTGGTTTTGCAACATTGAACTTATCTTTCTTAAAATAACGATGGTTACACTCATTTTAATGTTTTTTCTTCAAGTTTGATGTTTGGTTATTTTACTTTTGTTATATCTGATGCTTTTTCCATCTTTGATTGAGCCTTTAACTTTTAGTTTGCTTGCTTGATTTTTTTCTTTCGATACTCCCTTAAACAGAACATGTTATAACTGAGCCTGCACTTAATCATTTCTCTGAAAATGAAGAAACTAAGATTGTTAGTAGGCACAGAGAATGGCTGTGTTTTACCAATCAAACTTTAAAATGACTAAGAAAAAAAAGAAAGTGATGCAGTCAATGTGTTTATTTTGCAGTAGATACATGCACATTATTTTTAAGTATTTTGTAGTAGCTATGAGAGCAGCCGTTTTTATATAAAAGCTTTTTTTTTTTAATATGAAAGCTTTTTTTTTTACGACTTATATGTAAGCTATGTTATATTTGAATATAAAAGCTTTGTTATATTTTTGAACTTTAAACTATGTTTTATATAAAGTTTTATTAACTATGTTTTATATAAAGTTAAAAAATGTTTAATTGATTTTTTTGTCAACTGATCTAGAAAATATATATTCACAAAAAAAAGCTGAGAATAATACTTAATAAAAAATTAATTATTAATACAAATACATAGTCAAATGAACTATAATGAATATGTGATGTTTGAATGTTTCCACATCATTGATGTTTGGATGTTTGAAGGATTGGGTTATATATTACCTATGCATTCACATATATTAATTTTTTTTTTTTAAATATTGTGATCTAAAACATTACTGTTTTTGGCTTTACGCAAACGGGTTACGAGCATTCAAATCTTATATGTTTTTGGTTAAGTAATAATAGTTCAAGAATAATAAAGATACACGATCCAGTCAAACATAACAAACGATACTGCGTTAGTGCCTCATATAACTCATACTCAGGAACCCATAATGGACTTTTCGGCTTTACGCACCATTAGCATAATGAACAAACTCCTTATCCAGTGACATACCTGAGATTAACCGGTCAACCGGTCTGAAATCTATTTATTCATCAGGCAACCAGTTCTCTGATTACATTCCTTCCAACCATTTCTCAACAATGGTTTCTCCGAATAAAGCTTGGCACTCAAGCTTCTCTTCATTTTGGATAAATCAGTACCCCTATTACAAACAAAAACATTGAAACTTATCATCGGGGAGTACACCATCAACACACTCCTATTACAAACAGAAATATTGAAACTTATCATCGAGGAGTACACCATCAACCCACTTTTCCGCGCGTAGCGCGGAGAAAGGCTCTAGTGTATTTAAACATAAATTAAAAGATGACCACAGGCGTTGATTGAAAGAAAAAATGTTGTTATAAAATACTGTTATTTCTAGACATTTTGTAGGAAAGTGAAAGAGGTACGTTAGCAAAACTAAAGCTGATATGGAGGAACCGAACAATTTCACCATGTGAGCACTTATTAAACACATGCCGCTATTTTCTCATGTAACTTGTTTGAAAGAGTATCTTTAAGCTAAGTATATTTTAGTTCTATTCAATACATTTGACCAACAAACAGTTGTATAACTTTTTTTTTTTAATAATCCAGGTAATCCGGACATCCCGAAAAGAACCTGATTAGCGCCTAGATATACCTCCATAGAAGACATTATGGAAAACCGCATTTTTTACCTCATTTTAATCGAAGGTGGCCAGCAAAATTCGAATCCGAATTCGAACTGGGGCCAAAGCTCCCTCATGACTGAGCCGTCCTCGCTTGGTTCAGTTGTATAACTTTTTGAAATTATGCATGTCAAAATGTTGTGATATTAGAAACTCAAGATCGAAAATGATTACGTTTTTTCTTGTGAACCCCGAAAATGATTACTTCAAGAGACTGCACTAACCAAAAAACATGGTAAACTATGTTTTTCCTTAATTAATCTTGCATGCAAGAAATAGTTTGACTTTAACATGTTTTTTTTTTCCTTGTAAAAAGTTCAACATGTTTTCTTATAAAGGAAAATAATTAGTTGAATAAAATTTGATATATGTATATGATTGATTTGGATGAAATGTTGTAAGATCAAAGTAGACTTGAGAATTTAGCATCCCATTTAAAACGAGGTTAAGTATCGAAGCGTAACTTGAGGGCCGCGGGAGTTGACTAGCGACTAGTAATTTGAAAGAAGTTTCTTAGCTATGAAACTCACAAGAGGCAATTTGAAAGAAGTTTCGTACCTATGCACTCACAAGTCACAAGAGGCATGTCTATTGGCCTTTATGGGTACGTATTAATAAAAAATCAATCAATTATTGTTTTATTGAAAAATGTTAATTACGTAGCTGCCATTCTATTCAATTGAAATATTTATTGATATTTTCAAAGAAAAGAAAATTGCATATGTAAGTTTTTGTTCCTATTCAAAAAAAAAAATTTGCATATGTAACTTTTTTTCCTATTCAGGGATCTTGACTATATGATTATATACTATATATTTCTACATTTTCTGATATATACTCACATATATTTATGATGTTAGTTCTAATCATTCGAATTTGTCTATAAGATTATAATTTTTGTAAATCCATCTAAAATCCGCATTCAAATATAATATATAAATTACTATTTAATATACTGAAAGAATATAAAATAATAACTTTTATCCGTATTTTGAATTATAGCTTCAGTTTTATATATACTATCATTTTTATTAACATTTTAAGTTTGAATATACTATTATTATAAACATATGTTTGAAAAATTAAAACAATGTTTTATATTAATAAAATTTGAAAGTTTTAGCATTGTTTTATAGTAATTTACTGTATTTGAACAAACTCATCTGGTGATTTAAATAAAACGACTGGTATGTTGACAAAGATGGTATAAGATTCATATAGTGTTTTGATGTTGTCAACATCAGACTCAGTTTTAATAAGAAAAAAAAAACGAAATTGCCAGAAATATAACTGAAAACATTGTAATCATAGGGTAAAAGAAAAGTCAGAGAGAAACGAAAAGGTTGAGCCAAAACAAAAAGAAGTTGAGCCATGTGTAAGCCACCGGAGGGCAAGGGCGCCCAATGAACCGTCGACATCAGCTTCGTGTCTCTTTTGAGCTTCGCTTACGTTGCAGGAAGGAACCTTGGTCTATTCCAACGGGTAGCGTCACCAAATATAATGCCATATATTTTGCTCGTATTACATCGTCCACTTGGACAAGTTTTGTAATAGTTATCATTTAGCGGCCATTTGGCGAAATCTTAGGACAACTTTTTTTGGTGATTAACAAACAACTTATAAAACTACAAAGCTTTCAACATTTGGAAACATTTAGTAGTTGCTTATGGCTTACCACGTATTTCATTTTGTTATGTAGTTTTTAGAAAGAGATATGACTGTCATAAAGATATTAGTTCTCTTCGTGCACCGTTTGTTTCAAACTTTTCAGAAAAGTATAGTTAATTTGTCTTCAAAACATCTTACTGTTAACGGTTTAGTGATATGTGGTTTATGGCTACGAATTTTTTTTTTTTTTGATCAAAGCTACGACTCTGTATATAATTAGCTGAAATAAAAAGAACTAAAACCAACATAGAAAAGAAAACACTCTAGATTTTGCAACTTTGCTCAGGACCCGATCGTAAAGATGGAACCATTGGGACTTGGGAGTACCTTTCTTGATTCTTTTTTGCGATCATTACCAGGTTTATGGGATGGTGACTCTTTGACATCTCTATCAAAACTGACATATTCATCAGAATTGTGATGGCGTCTCAGATGTTCTCTCTCTCTACTTCTTTTCCTTTTATTTTCTCCTCTTTGTTGACATTCACTCGCATCTACAAGTTTAACGAAAGATCCAACTAGTGGAATCAGGAATGATAATGCTAATGTCAAGCGCAATGTATATTGATATATCACTTAGCCTGCTTCCAATACTTTGAATTGTAGAGAAGCTCTCAAATTGTGGTTCGTATAGTAAAAATCAGTTGGCATTTGCTTTTATGGATAAATGCCCTGATCATGGAGATCCTACGGGTCTTTTGATCGATGCTGGGATGGAGCTTATCTCTTCCTTCGTTCAAGAAATCTCAGTTGATGAAAGTAGGTAGGGAAGCACTTCTTAGAGTTAGGAAACATGCTTTGACTAGATGTGTGAGCGTGACAACTGTTATTGACCTTGGATTGGAAGATACGATCCTCGCACTACAGATGAGCTCTCCTGTAAAGACTTTCATAGTCTTTTGTTCTGTGTGTGGAATGACTTGTCAACTAGGCATGGTCATTTTACATTTTTACCTATATCCAAAAACTTGAACCGCAACCGACTCAAAAATACAGGTTTAGTTCGGGTCTAGATTTATAGTAAAGAATTTATTGGATATTTTTTTCTGTTAGATCCGTGAATCTCGGCTTAGGCCGGATCCTGCCTAAACCATTATAATAAGATGTTTGTTACTATACTTTCCTGAAAAGTTTGAAACATATTGTGGCCAAGCAACTAGGACTAGGTTGCGGGTCAAACCTGCCCCGCTGACCCGCCAACCCGCGGATTACAAAGTCCTTTTTTGTCAAAAAATCTGATCCGCACAATCCGCGAACAAATAAATTTGTATCTGCATTCGCCCCGCTTAATTTTACGGGTAACCCGCGGGACCCGCGAATTAAATTTTTATTTTAATTTTTTTTATTTAATTAAATTTTTGTAAAATATAATATAAATAATATATTTATAATTAAAATTTTAAATATTTTAAAATATTTTGATTATTATTTTTTAAAATTCCCATATTTTTCTTTAAAAAATATACATTTTTACGAATATATATATATATATATATATATATATATATATATATATATTTTAAAAAAATTGAAAAAATTGCGGGTTGGCGGGTACCCGCGTTTCAAAATCCACCAGCCCGCATCCACCCCGCATAAAATGCTCATGATCCGCACACCCGCACCCGCAAATTGATTTTTCTAAATTGTTAGACCCGCATCCGCCCCGCGGCGGGTCAAATGGGCCGGGCCCCGCGGGTAAAGAATCATATTCCAGGCCTACAAGCAACTCCTAAATGTTTTGAAGACAAATTAACTATAAAGCTATCACTAAACCGTTAATAGTAAACCTTTTCAGGAAACTATAGCTTTGTAGTTTTATAAGTTGTTTGTTAATAACCGAAAGAAGTTTCCCTAAAATTTCTCCAGATGGGCACAAAATGATGATAAGAGTCAGTGGAGGACCCATGACTGTTTGGACCATTCATGGACTAAGACTTCACGGGAGACTTTTGATCTAAAAAAGACTTCGCAGGAGACTTTTTAAGTCAAGCTTTCATATTTCTCTCGTTTCACAGCAAAGGAAACAAAAAGAAAAAAAAAAAAGCTAAAGAAAAACAATGCATTCTCTGAGGAAGATGATAGTATGGAGCTCGTTTTTAGTCTTTTCACTATCTTACTCAATACTTGCTTTCGCTTCTTCTCCTGCTAAGCACTTGTGTCGTCCAGACCAGAGGGATGCTCTCTGGGAGTTCAAGAGTGAGTTTCACTTCAGTGGGATGGCCCCTAACGAGAAGACACAGAGGTGGCTAAACAACACTGATTGTTGTTTCTGGGATGGTGTCTCTTGTGATCTCAAGACAGGGAACGTCATCGATTTAGATCTCTGCGGCAGTTCTCTCAACGGCTCTTTGCTATCAAACAGCGGTGTGTTTAAACTACAACATCTTCAGAGCCTTAATCTCAGCTCCAATAATCTCGCGGGTTTTCTACCGGACTCCATCGGCAACCTCAAACACTTGACGGTCTTACAACTCTACGGATGTGGTTTCTTCGGGAATATTCCTTCTTCTATAGGAAACCTTTCTTATCTCACTCATCTTGATCTTCAAGGCAATGGTTTCACCGGTGAGCTACCAGAATCTATGGGCAAACTAAACCGACTAACAAAGCTGCTACTCTCGACGAGCAAGCTCAGTGGGAACTTTCACCATGCACTACTCAACTTAACCGAGCTTACGTGGATCGACCTACGTTCTAACAATTTAGAAGGTAACCTCCCATCTAACATGAGTAGCTTCTCCAAACTGGTGCACTTTGATGTCGGTCAAATTCATTTTCCGGATCAAAGGGCGAGTACCGGATTGGTTATGGATGTCAGAGCTGGTGTACGTTGACATTTCGAAGAATGCTCTAACCGGCTTTGACGGACCAAAAGATGCTATTCAGACAAGTCCATTAGAAATGCTCGATATAAGTTCAAACGCTTTTCAAGATCCATTTCCTTTGTTACCAAACTCTACTAGGTTCTTTTCAGCCTCTGATAATCAATTTTCGGGAGAGATTCCGACGACGATCTGCGGATTGGTTTCTCTCGACACGCTTCTTTTGAGCAACAACGGATTCATCGGCTCTATACCTCGGTGTTTCAAGAGTTTCAACACTATGCTTTCGCTCTTGCATCTCCGGAACAACAACCTCTCTGGTAAGTTTCCTGAGGAATCTATCAGCGTGGGATTGATTTCACTTGATGTCAGTGGCAATCAGATATCAGGAGAGCTTCCCAGGTCTTTGATGAACTGCACTCGCCTCGAGTTTCTCAACGTTGAAGACAACATGTTCAACGACACTTTTCCTTCTTGGTTGAGTTTGTTGCCTGATTTGCAGTTTCTTGTTATTCGTTCTAACGAGTTCCACGGGCCAATATATTCTCTGAGTTTCCCCAGGCTTCGAATCTTCGATATTTCGAAAAATATCTTCACTGGAGTCATGCCGTTGGATTACTTTGCTAACTGGAGTGCAATGTCTTCAGTTGCATACGTTACAGATAACAAACAAGAGAGGTTTATGGGATTTAGCTTTTCGAACTATCACAAGTCGGTGGTTCTAGCAATCAAAGGTTCGGAGATGGAGTTGCTTGGGAGTGGTTTCAGAATGTACAAAACCATCGATGTCTCCGGAAACCGACTGGAAGGAGATATTCCTCAATCCATCGGTTTGCTGAAGGGACTGATTGTGCTCAACATGTCAAACAACGCTTTCACTGGCCATATTCCACCATCTATATCAAACTTGACCAATCTCCAATCACTAGATCTGTCCGAAAACAGATTATCTGGTAATATACCGCCAGAGCTTGGTAAACTCTCGTTTCTAGCGTTGATGAACTTCTCCAACAACATGCTCGAAGGTCCAATACCACGAGGCACTCAGATTCAAAGCCAGAATAGTTCCTCATTCGCGGAGAATCCTGGCCTATGCGGTGCTCCTCTTCAAGAAACATGCGGTAGTGGAGGAGAAGAAGTATATGAAATAGTAAAGGAAGAAAATGATCAAGTGTTGAGCTGGATTGCTGTTGCAATAGCCTATGTACCAGCTGTTTTCTGTGGACTCACCATTGGCCACATTCTGACTTTATATAAACCTTACTGGTTCATGAGGATTTTTCACTCTTTTGCTTAACAGAGCATCAGTTGCCGGATAGTATCTATCTATTGTCTTCTTCTTTTCTTTTTGTGGTCAAATTATCTACCATCTTATAATCATCTCCATTGTTTTGAATTTATATTGTAACGTCTTCAATAATTATTTTTCGTTGTATTGTTGTGAGAGTATGCACTTTTTGGTGGAGTTGATTTCCTTTATATTTTTGTCTCTGAAGTCTTGTCACAGAGGCACTTAACGCAACACGCCTCCATAGTAATGCAAGTAACGCATCTCCATTCAAAACGTTCTTGTTGCGATCTCTGAACCATCCTCACTTCCCAGGATCTACGTATTATGCTATAAAATTTTATAATGTAGCTCTGATTCCATGACTTTAGTCTCCAGCCAGGCGGCCTCTCTCTCTCTCTCTCTCTCTCTCTCTCTCTCTCTCTCTCTCTCTCAAAATCTTATTTCAGTTTAACCTTCTCCAAGCCAAATCAAACAAGCTACAAAGGAGAGTAGCAGAGAAGAAAATACAAAGAAGGAAGAAGAAGAAGAGCCTGAGCCGCAAGAAACAGAAGAGTGAAGAAGAAGCATGAGTGTGAGAACAAAAATAGAGACTAAGAGTGAGTAAACAAAAGAAACAAATATGATGAAGAGGCTGGCCGAGAGTAGTTGAGCTTGGATAATTCCTTCGCTAGAATAGATAAAAAGTTTGATGATCTTATCAACTTGATTAAAGCTGGGTCTAATTCTGTTTCTAGTAATACCATGATTGTCTTAACACACTTGTCTAATGCCCAAAAGGTTGAAAATGTTTCAGGTACTAACATGGAAATCAAGGAACAAGAACCCAACCTTGCTGCGCAAGAAAGTCCTACACTTGATAATGTGATTTCTGAAATTAAAGTGGTTAATCCTACTTATCCAAACACTAGTATGATGCACTTGCACTTTGTTCAGAAAGTTGACGAAGGTCTAGGTAAGGAGGAGCCACGTCCAGAGGCTTACTCACCAGCTGATCATGCTTTAAAAATGATAAATACTAAAGCTGAAGCGATCAAAGGAACCAGGAACAAATCAGTGAAGAACATGAAGCTGAGGAAAGCTAAAGAAGCCAACCAGGACATAGGTGCAATCAAAATGCTATATCTTTTCAACCATAAGGAATTTGACCGTGAAACTACTTGCTATAGATTTTCAACTTAACCAGAGCACGCGGCGAATTGGTTTCATACCAAAAATATTAATGGTTTAGGAGATATACCATTTACAAGTCAGGTGACATACAGTTCATCCGAATGGGTTCTATTTAAGGAAGCTCACTGGTTTAATCAATTGCAAACAAGACCTTGGCGACCAGGAGATTCATCAAGACATCCAGGAGACTCATATAAACGTCCAGAAGAGTTCACCATCATGTTCTTCATACAGCTTAGCTAACTAAATAGTCTAATAAAATTGCTCTTACCAATTTGTTCTGTGTAGCCAATCTACGTTCATCAATTACAACACTAGCAGAGTATGATTAATTAAGACATCAAAATAACAGAGTACTTTCATTATGATAATGAATAAACACCAAAAGTAAGAACAACGGTTTGACAAAAACATAACTATTGTCTCCTTTCACATTTAAAATAGCAGAGTATTACGTTGATCCACCATGACTCTTGTCAAACCCATGATTCTTGTCAAATCCCTACAAAAATGAGACATAAAACAATTTAGAAAATGACAGATAACTCAAATATATATAGTATAAAGAATGAAGTATTAACCTGGAGCAGTTGTGAAAAAGAAGACTCATTGTATAAGGTCAGATTAGTGGCAGAAACAGATAACTGGGTATCATGAGGAAGACTTGAGTCCTGAAACATATATATATATTGATTAAGTCCCAAAATTATATGAATATTGGACAAAAAAAATATCAAATACCTGAAACGATAACTTCTTTTTTGCTCTACCATTATTGGATGATTTTGATATTCCACGATTTTTCGTTTCAAGCACACTCAAATACCGATCATGGCGACCAACTTTTTGGTTCTTTGGTCGCCCAGGACGATTTTTTCTTTTTATTCCACGTGCATTTAGAACTTCTTCTTCTTCTTCCACAAGTTCAGAATCTGAAGTAGAAAGCATCCATTTATTAGCTTTCACAAGTTCCTTTTTCTTTTCTTTCAATGTGTCAAGCAACTGAAAGGCAGCTTCATCTGCACACAACGTCAATTCTATATGTTCAGCAGCAACAAATGCTATCTCCCAAAAAGTACGATATATATGACTATATCGTTTTCCGATTGATTGCTTCACTGTATCATTAGGTGTCACTGAATGATAAAAAGATATGGTTCGTGCTTTAGCTCTTTACTCCATTGATTCAAAATGTAGGTAGGTGGAATTCTTCTAACATCTTTCTTGGCCAACACTTTTAACGCATGACGACATAAGATTCCAGCAAAAGAAAACTTCATACAACTACAGTGTATCGTTTCGTTTGCAGCAACATAGTAAACCAAATGATTTCTCCCAACACCACGAAAAGATACATTGTATTCAGCACTTACCATCTCAGACTTATTGACCCTCTTGGCAACATAATCACCAATAGCTGTGTATTCCTTCTGAAACAAGGTAAAGACTTCTGGTGTATACACATCTACTGCATGTTGTAACATTTCTACAGGAGCCGATAAGACCAGCGAAGTATGCATCATGCCAAAGTCAGCAGTTAATTCTTTAAATCGCCGATCGTCTAACACTCTCTCATAGTGTTCAAAGAAGTGCAACAAGTTATGACAGCGCTTCAAATATTTTTTCAAAATATTATTCATACTTTCACTACGCTGTGTGCTCATCATATCAGCTGTGAAAGTTTGGCGACCATATACCCTTGCCCATTTTTCTCTTAACTCAAACAAATTCTTCAACCATTTATTCTCTGTCAATCCATGCTTTTCAAGCATTTCACTCCATGCTGATAACCACTCTACTTCATTCTCATGGTCATATACACATTTTCCAAAGTCTAAGGCAAACTGATCTGGTCCATGAAATACATGACTCAACCTCTTTGCAGCATTTTGGTAAATATGCCAAACACATAACCTATGTTTTGTTTCAGGGAACACTTTCCCTATTGGTAAATGTCTGTAAGAATTGTTTGCGGTTATTTTCCAGAAATTGCTCCAAGAAAAGTCTGAAAAAGCCACTCAAAAAACTCTGTGGTTTCATCATATATGAGAGCAGCACCAAACAAAATAGTCTGCTTATGATGATTGACGCCAACAAATGGAGCAAACGGTTTATCAAATTCGTTGGTCTTGTAAGTTGTGTCAAAGCAAATGACATCTCTAAAAAGATTGTAATCACTAATTGACCGATTATCTGCCCATAAGATATTAGTGATCATATCGTCCTCATCAAGTTGCATTGAGTAAAAGAAAGATGCATTATCCTCTTTCTTTTTCTGAAAGTACTCCAAAACAGCTCCAGCATCTCTCTTTTCCATTGCTGCCATTCGCTTACGGTATATGTAGTTTTTCAGGACTTTATCCATAAAACTCAGATTTGCTCGCCCTCCAACTTCTCTGCTCATCATTTCAACGGTTGTTTTTGCTGAAATTCCTGACATATCAGCATTATCAGCATGTTGTTTTTGAGAGATATAAATTGCTCGGTTACTCTTCAGCAAATGCTTCATAGGTGTCTTCACTAAATCATGGTTATGATTCGGCTCAAAACTCACAATCTTATATTTTCCGTTACTCTGAAGATAGCAAGATATGCGAGCTTTACAACCACACCTTGTGGTTGGTCGTGCATATGATTTCTTGACCTTAGGTTATTGCCTAAGTTCCTCTTTTGAGCATACATAAACCATCCTTACTAGCTTGTTGTTTTTCTTCGCAGTCCGCTGTCTCCTTACGCCGAAACCATGATTGCCTCCATATTTTCTATAAGCTTTATATGCAGACTCATCAGAACGGAAATCCATTCTAATACAGAGCTCATGTTTTTCTGATTTTCATTGTTTGCCTCTAAAGCATCAACATCTTCAACCTGAAGATAATTCTCATTGTTGCTTATGTCCTCTTCTTCACTGAAATCACTGATAGAAGCATCTTCATCGCTGACTAAAGCATCGTCATCATTGAGTGTAGCATCTTTTTTCTCGGCTAAAAACTCATCTGAATTTTGACTTAAGAAACTAGTTTCACCTAAGACTTGCAAACCAGATTCATCTTGATTAGCAGAAACAATTTCTTTACCACTTAAATGAGTACTCTCCATTGCAACTATATAGAAAAATATAAAAAGTAGTTAAAAATTAGTCTAGATAACATAGAACAATTATGAGTGAAACAAAAAGGCTCTTACATCACGATTTGACCTTAGTTATGTGCTCTTATACATGACAAAAAATTCATCAAAATTTGAAAAATTAACTAATGAATAAATGAACAGATGGCGTAGAGGCATGTGGGAATTGATGAAAAATAATTTAAGATGTCTCCCATGACAAGATAAGCAATAGAATCTCCCAATAAATAACTTTGATTCATTCACTGGAGCCCCACTAAACGTAATAATCATTAGTCATCAAAACTCTTTTCTTCCCATAGTTATTAGTTATTGCCAGAACAATTGTGACTTTAATGGTGTATAATCATTAGTCATTGATTTTTTGTCACGATCAAAATAAAGCAATAAAACCTAATTGACTCAATCTCTCTAATATGATCAAGAGATGTATATAACAAACCATAATTAAACTTGAGATTAATTATGTTAATTGAGTGATGACGTATCTCAAACAAACCTGTAAGTTATGTGAAAAATTATTTAGGAGTTTCTGGGAAGAAGAAGAAGACGCCGATGGATTAAGAAGAAAAAAATCAGATCAAAACTAACGGCGGCGTAGCTTAACAACGTTAGTTCCTTTTCTTAAAGCTATATTTCTTTTTTTTCTTCTAAATTTAATCTCTTCTTTCATTAATCCTATGTGGCAGTGATTGGTGTAAAGAAGTGGAGTGAATTATAAAATTCACGTTAGGGGGTGAACCCAAGTTCTGTCATTAATTTATGATGTTTTTTTTTTTGGTAATTCAGGTATCCGGACCTCTCATTTAGTCCGACTATCCCTCCGCGTCCAACCAGAACTGGCGAAGAAGGTCCTGGAGGCCAAACATAAACCATGTTAAATCCGATGTGGCCGGGACTCGAACTCGTGATGGCGGGTACCTCAGCCGAGGTTCCTTTACCACCAGACCATGAGGCCCGGTTTTAATTTATGATGTTTCTATCTATCTGTTCAAAATTTACTTTACATGACTACCAAGTTCTAGGTCTTAATTATTATTCTTCTATAAAATCTTCATTTTCAATTTCCTTTAGCCCATGTACTGTGATTTGAACGTTTTGTTAATTGTATTTTAGTTGTTTCTGATCTCTCAGTGGATACTATACGGATGCTTAAGGCAAGCTTTTTCTATGTTTTTTTCTGAGTGTCAAGTGCTAGATGGTCAAAGCTTTTTTGAGTACGTCTAGAAAATTGTTGCCTAGCTATTTTTGCCAATATTGTGGCCTAGCTTATGTTGTACTTTAATGTTGTCAAATAATTTGGCTTGCTAAATTACATGTGTTTCAGGCCCTCAGTGCAGGCTAGTCACTTCTAGGCCCAGCCCAAGACTGGAACATCTGGGCTTAGAACTCACTTGATCTTAAGCTTGTGAACAGCTAGATCATTTGCTAGACGATGCTGATACTGCTCGGCTGCTTGATAAGTCTGATCCGATCGGTTTCAGGAGGAACACACTTTGTGCTATATAGTAGACTGGCTATTACATTGTCTGACTCAAATTTGGTCTCCCGACTAATGCCAGGGGGTGAAACGATCCATGTAAACCACTTGGGCCGAATCCTAAGCCTAGACTGACCAAGTAATGATAATTTAGTTCCCACGAGAAATCGAACTCATAATGATGTGGGTATACACCAAGCCCCAAAAAATTGCCACTAGACTACCACCACTTGGTTCTACTCGGCTGCTCCCAAAAAGCTCGATTTTGATCTCGAAAATAGTCTTATCTATTTCAGTCTCTCTTATCTTATCTATTTCAGTCTGACTGTAAGTTTCAGATAATGAGATAACGTATATCTGGTAAGTTCTCTGTTTTTCTTTGCATGGTAAATATTATATATACATAAATATAAAATTTGATTATTTATCAGTTACATATATAGTCGACATATTAAACACTAAATTGTAAAATGGATGGTTAATTTAATTAGGTGAACCATTGCTTCTAGCCTCTTAAATTCACACTGGACCATTGAACATCAAAAGGTGTGACATTGTAACGATAATGAATGCTATCCAGAAGATATGAAACGTAAGTTCGTTGATCTGGTATGATAAAGTCTTTGATCTCATCAAGACACTGAACAAACAATTAATTTAAACGGTTTAAGACAATGGTTTCTGTCATGTCGTATCTAAGACAATGCAAAATACGTACTTTTTTGGTAAAATGCAAAATACGTACTTAATTACAATTTTTTTTAAAAAGTTGTTGGTGTCGGCCGATAAAGCAAAAAAGGTTGTTTGGTGAGACAAGAGCAGCTTAAAAGAGACAACAACATTTGTAAAAAGGTTGCTGAGTGAAGGGTCCCGGGTCCACCCACGAGTCAGACGCGGCAGAGAGAAAGCCAATGAGATGTGAAGCTAGCTGTATTTACTAATGTGGCTATCTGGTTCCAGCCGTCAACTCGGTTTGGTTCCACCACGTGGCACTTAATACTGACCAGAGCCCCCACGTGTTGGCTTGGTCACGCGCGATATTACCTGATTGGTCGACTTTTAATACACATGGATTCCTAGTCGAAGTCATAATTTTTCGCCACGTACAAATCTGATGATTCTGTTCTTTTCACGCGAGCTAGAGTGAAGGCCACCTACGGAGTTGATATCGTATCCAAATTCAAATCAAGTTTATCTTTAGGAAATCAAAGATTATACAACTTTTTATTACTTCTGTAATATATAGTCATAGTATCTAGAAATGAGATTGCAATTTTAAACTAACGGATCTTCACAAAACTGGATTTGTAGTTTTTTCGATCTTTTCATCGTTAGAATTATTGTGCAAGAGTGTGGATTCTCCAAATTTATTAACTACATCACTGCTGCGCCTCCATCACAATACGCCGTCTCAAACATCGGCGATTCTTCACATAGTCAACTACGCTACCTTTAAATCAGAATTGTTGCACGGAAACCCAACCATCCCGAAGCTTTTTACCCCTTGTCCGATGTTTGCTCACACATGATCTGGTTGTACAAGTGTGATAACTGTATATGTTTAGATCTCTTTCGGTTACAAACTATTGGACTCGACACGTTAATGTTGAGTTTCGAGGTTTGGATCCAATTAAATCATCAGCTCTGTCATCAAACTTCATCCTAAAAGACTCTTTGGAGGCAAAGCTAGAGCTTGAGATTCACCTAATCTCTTCGGTAAGCTTTGTTGGGTTTAAAATTGATTGTGCTTGTTTCAACGTCATATCAAGTCAGATAGGACTTCGTACTGTCAATGTTGCCTACGGTTCTGGAGCTTCTCACCTAAAGTTTTTGCCAGTCAACATTCCAATTTCTTATAGATGTATCAACGTCATTTTCGACTATCAATTATTTTTTTCGAACAATTGCAATGGGAACAAAAGTGGAGCTTTCCTTTGAGTTTCTTCATTTCGTTAAGCATGACTCGCTCCTAGATGGTTGTTTTGTAATGTTTTCTAGCTTCATTCTACCGTCGAGCATGTCTCTGGGATCTTCTGCTTCAGTTGTAAACTTTTATGCTCTTTGAACTTTTTTGAAAAAAAGTTTTCTAGCTACACGAAGTTTACACTAATATGGTAGAAACCATCCAATATATGAGAATATATCAATAACTACACGAAGTTTATGTTAATACATGTCACATGTACAAAGTAAATAATAATATGGTGGCAACATCACAATCGGGTTTAATTGATTTTAAGCTAAGTTAATGGGTCAATCCGTAATTTATTAAACTTAATGATTTATTAAACTTGGATGGTTTTCACCATATTATGGTAAACTTCGTGTAGGTAGGAAATTTTTTTTCAACTTTTTAATATAAGTTTGGTGTTACAAAAAAAAAATTCAGTCTGTGATATATGGTAATTTATGTTAATTAATTTAATTATTTATATTACAAACATGTGTTCACGTTTTCGGTTATTTGTTTTAAAAAACTTCAAAGCTAAGCATATTTGAATTGGGGCAGTGGAAGAATAAGATAATGTGAATTATGCCAAAGCACAGAAAAAGTTATATGGTAATTATATGATCAATTAACAAATGTCTTAAACTTTCGAAAAATAACATGCCGATCATAGCACATGTTATGAAGTTTATAGGTTTAGTGAACGGACGTAAGACCCATCAGGGCGTTACATAATCCCTCTTGAGACATTTATAGAATATAACGAATTAACGACAAACAAGCTTAAAGAAAAAAACTAAAAACATATTTTAATTTGTGGCATTCTTTAGGTAACCAAAATACACACAAAACATGATAACACAAAGAGTCTACGTCATGAGAGGAATGTGTGACATCATGTTATGTCACGATGGGAACGTGTATAAAATCGTGAATTGTTGAACTGCCACTACAAGAAAACAGCGGTATTCTGACGGACGTTCCGACGGAAAATGAATTCCTCGGAATATACCGAGGAATTTTCGAGGCAATTCCGAGGAAACACAAAATTTGGCTTCCTCGGAATTTCCTCGGAATATTCCGACGGAATTCCGAGGAAAATTCATCTCATCGGAATATTCCGACGGAATACCGAGGAAACTAGTATTCCTCGGAAAAAACCGATGAATTTTGAGGAAATATTATAGACGTTAGAGAGCCGTTGGAGAGCCGTTGGGGGATTTTAAAAATTCCGAGGAAATTCCGACGAACTAGCCGTTTGCATCGGAATTCCGTCGGAATTTCCTCGGACTGTCGGCAGGATTTCAACTATAAATACAAGCACCCCTCTTCCTCTTCATTCACTCCATATCTTCATCCTCCCTCTCACTTTCTTTACACACGAATTTGATTCATAAAAAACATGTCTTCTTCAAATTATTTTCGTTCTTGGATCGATCGACCTCATTTGGATCTGAACACGAGATTGCTTACGGAAGAATACCAACAAGGTATAACCGAATTCATGGGGTTAGTTCACCGACAACCGGAAGCAAAAACAGGTATGTTAAGATGTCCTTGCTCTAATTGTAAAAATAAAAAAGTTATTAAACAATGGGATGTTTGGACTCATCTATATTTGAGTGGGTTTACACGAAGTTACAAAATTTGGTATCATCATGGAGAAACTGATTATGAACATGGTAGTACTAGCGAACCTCAGCCAGCGGTTAGATTAGAATCCAATTAGAACGGATGTAGATTACGGTGTAGGTACTGAGCAGATGGTACATGATCATTTTAGAGGGGAAGATTTACCCAATGCCGAAGCTAGGAGATTTTATGATATGTTGGATGCTGGAAAGCAACCATTGTACGAAGGTTGCAGAGATGGTCATTCAGCTTTATCATCTGCTACAAGATTGATGGGCATTAAGACGGATTATAATTTGGCTGAAGACTGTGTGGATGCGATTGCTGATTATGTAAAAGGTATTCTACCCGAAGATAATGTAGCTCCTGGCTCATACTACGAGGTTCAGAAACTCGTAGCTGGTCTTGGTTTATCGTATCAGGTAATAGATGTATGCAGAGACAACTGCATGATTTATTGGAGGGCGGATGAACAGCGGGTTTCATGCAAATTTTGTGGGAAGCCTCGTTATAAAGATACGAGTGGAAGAGTTCCAGTACCATATAAAAGGATGTGGTATTTGCCTTTGACGGAAAGGTTGCAGAGGCTGTATCTGTCTGAACGCACAGCGCAACCAATGAGATGGCATGCGGAGCACTCAACAGATGGTGAGATCAGACATCCTTCAGATGCAAAAGCGTGGAAGCATTTCCAATCAAAGTATCCCGACTTTGCGTATGAGAGAAGAAATGTCTACCTTGGATTATGTACTGATGGTTTCAGCCCGTTTGGCAAGAGTGGAAGACAGTATTCTCTATGGCCAGTCATTCTTACACCATACAACCTACCCCCAAACTTGTGCTTGCGACGAGAGTTTTTGTTTCTCTCGATTCTCGTTCCCGGACCAGAGCATCCTAAGAGATCACTTGATGTGTTTCTTCAGCCACTAATATATGAGTTGCAACAACTATGGGCTCAAGGTGCTGAAACATACGATGTTTCGTGTAAAGAAAACTTTCAAATGCGGGCAGTACTAATGTGGACAATAAGTGATTTTCCAGCATATGGTATGTTATCTGGATGGACAACGCATGGAAGGCTATCATGTCCATATTGTCAAGATAACACTGATGCTTTCCAACTAAAACACGGAAGGAAAACGTGTTGGTTTGACTGTCACAGGAGATTTCTACCACCAGATCATCCATATCGTAGAAGTAGGAATTTGTTTACGAAGAACAAGAGGGTGTTTGACAGTCCACCTCCGGAAATTCGTGGGAAAGATTTGAAGACACAACTTAGAGATTTTGGTGCAGAAAGGACGCCAGACGTCGGTGGACATGAGCGTTTTCCGGTAGATGGTGTTGGAAACCTATTTTTTGTAATTATTAAACATTTTAAATATTTTTAAAACTATTTTTTGTAATTATTAAACTGTTTTTGGGGTTTATTAAAACTATTTTTTTAATTTTTAAACTATTTTTTATTTATAAAAACTTTTTTGTTAATTATTAAACTATTTATATTTTTGTGATTAAAAATTATTTTTAATTAAAACTATTTTTTTTTAAATTTACAGGTCTAATGATGATCATATCCGGCCTCGCCAGCGTCGTAGCCGGGGTGGTATGGGGAGCCAGTCTCGGGGTTCGTCCAGCCATGTTCAGGATTCCGTTTCGCCCCACAGCTCCTACCATACATCTCCTTCTCCATTACCCGCTCCTGCTGCTCCCGCTCCCGCTGCTATACCCGCTCCTGCTCCTACGGGTCCTCCGGGAGTGATGAGTGTTGCGGAGTTGGTTCGACAGCCCGGTCGTGACCATCTTCCCTATCTCACTGAGTATCCACATGGACATGGTCAAACATGGTAATTAAACTTTTATTTTTTTTCCTTTAAATTTGATTGATTATTAATAATTTGTTCTTTTTATTAGGTTCAACCGATCCGGGAATGGGATCAGCGCATGGATCAACCGTATGATGTACTCTGCCCTCGACAAGGGACATCCGACTTTCACTCACTTCCCCGTCGAGAAGCAGCATCTGTGGTTTCGTCAGTTTGCGGTAAGTATTCAAATTTTTTACTTATATTTTTTATTTATTAAAACTATTTTTTGTGATTATTAAACTATTTTCTATATTTATTAAACATTTTAAATATTTTAAAAACTATTTTTTTAATTATTAAACTATTTTTTATTTATTAAAACTTTTTTTTTGTAATTATTAAACTATTTTCTATATTTATTAAACTATTTTTTATTTATTAAAACTTTTTTTGTAATTATTAAACTATTTATATTTTTGTGCTTAAAAACTATTTTTAAACTATTTCAGCAAGAATTCAACTGGAATTCCGATGATACGCTCTCTATCTATAACTATTTTGTCCATAAAGTTATGGACAACTATGGGAAGCAGATGTACGAGTGGAAGAAGAAGTGGGAAGTAAACAAGGTAGTTTTTAATTTATTAACAATTTTTAATTTATTAAACTTTTTTTAAATTATTAAACTTTTTTTTTTAAATTAAAAGGTCCCAAAGTCGATGAACGACACGGTATGGAAGGAGTTGTGTGAGCATTGGGATAAGGAAGAGACGAAAGAAACTTCTTCCACCAACTCCAACAACCGCAGGAGCGACCGTAAAGGGAAGGGCATCTACAAGCATAACTTGGGTGCCCAATCTATTGCCACTCTCGCGGATCGCATGGTAAGTTCAACCGCTTTTTCTTTAATTATTTAAGTTTCAGAATTTTATTTTTTATGCATTTTTTCAAATTTCTAATGTTTGTTTAATTTATTTTTTTTTCAAGGCGGAAGAAAATGAGGGCGAGCCGGTTGATGATCTCGCCCTAATGAAAAGGGCGTATACCAACAAGAAGACCGGTCAGATTGATGATGGTCTTGTGAGGGACGTGGTCGACCTGGTCCAAACTCAGGTGTACGACGAAGTGTCTCAGCTTCAAACCGATGATGACGATTCGACGGCTTCGACCAACTTGTCCCGGGTTCGAATCAACGAAATCGTTGAATCGGTAAGTTTTTTTTTTTAAAGTTCAATTTATTTATTTCTTGATTTTTATTTTATCATCAATTTATATTATCTAAATTTGGTTTTTTATATTTCAGTCGGTTCCAAAGAAGAAGGGACGTATGGTCGGTTTGGGTCGTCGCTCCCGGTCGGCTGCTCCTTCTTCTGCACCACCGCCATATGTTGATCCGGAAGTTCTTACGGCTCAGCTGAAGGACAAGGATGATCGGATATCTGCGTTGGAGACCCAGATGGCAGCTCAACAGGCGGGCTATGAGACCCAGAAGAGGCTCAACGAGCAGATGATGGAGATGATGAAGAGGATGTACCCGAACGAGGTGTTCCCGAACATCCAAGACCCGTAGTTTTTTTTTTTTTTTACCAAAAACTCTGAATGTTTTATTTAACTTTGAATATTATCTACTATGTTTTATTTAATGTTTTATTCAATTTTAATTTTAATTTTAAATTTTTAAATTTAAATTTAAAAAATTTAAATTTTTTTTAAAAAAATAAATTTTTTCGAAATTCCGAGGGAATGGAGTTCCTCGGAATATTCCGAGGAACTTTCTTCCCTTGGAATATTCCGAGGAACATAATTCCCTCGGAATTTTCCGAGGGAATGGAGTCCTCGGAAAATTCCGAGGGAGTTTTGTCCCTCGGAATTTTCCGAGGAACTCCATTCCCTCGGAATATTCCGAGGGAAAATATGTTCCTCGGAATTTTCCGAGGAACATATGTTCCTCGGAATTTTCCGATAAACATTCCGAGGAATGTTTTGTCGAAACTTCCGAGGATTTGACCATCGGAATTCCATCGGTATATTCCGAGGAACCATCCGACGAACATATGTTTCTCGGAGTTTCCTCGGAATTTTGTTTCCTCGGAATTCCGTCGGAAATTTCCGACGGAATTCCGAGGAAGTATGAATTTCCGAGGAGATATTTCCGAGGACTTTTTTCGTCGGTATGTCGTCGGAATAGCGTTATTCCGACGACATACCGACGATTTTTTCCCTCAGTATCCCGATGTTTTCTTGTAGTGTGCATGTCGACTATACTAGTATAAATCCTTTTTTTTTTCTCGTAACTGGCTTATACTAGTATAAATCTTTAGTAACTAGTAGCATATATTGTCTCGGTGACAGGTGGCTGGTTGCTCAATATGATGATCTCCAACTTCGATATTGGGTATTGAATGGAATACGTTCCCATTCGTATCCTATCACCACAACTGATGTCGATGACTTATCTTCAGTGTTCATAACAGCTAAGCGATATTAATGATTTCCTTTCTCTATTTAATTTGTTCTCTCTTCACCTATAAGTGTCTAACCAGGGAGTTCTTTTTTTTTTTTGAATCTTCAAAAATGCAAGACTTTGGAGTATAATGCTCCATCCGTTTTAATATAATTGATGTTTTAGGAAATTTTAAAATTTTATTTTAAATGATGTTTTTAAATTTTTTATTTTTTTTTAACAAAATGATGTTTTCAAATTTATTTACAAAATATTAAAGTTACATTTGTTTTTTTATGACTATTATGCAGTGTACTCTTTATTAGTTGAATTTGTTTTAGTTAATGATGTTTTGTGTACAAGAAATAAACTAATATAAAAAGTGTACAAGAAATAAACTAAAATAAATTTCATATTTTTATAATCAACTTGTTAAAACCTTAAGAATCAAATAATTGAAATATAAGGAGTATGATTGGGTGTTATTGGTTACATATGAAATTATAGGGTTTAAAGTTTAATGTTTATATATAAACTAAACCCATAAATTACTTTCACTGTTGACAAACATAAAATTACTTTTATCCAGTTGGATGTCATTATAGTTTGACTCAAAATATAATAATTACTGTCGATAATTTTCTTACTGTAGTATTCTAAGTCTTCGACGTGTGATTATAAATTTTCTTTTGCTTTTACATTCCTTAAAAATCCAACCAATTACTAAACTACACCTTCTTCTTTATTTTTCTCTTATGTAAAAAGGCTTCACCTTCTTCTTTTTTTATGTAGACATTTATAACCGAGATCTAACCTCTAAAGTTAGGTGTCCACTTCTGCACCATAAACCACTTCAAACTACAATGGAAGTATATTGCGTCGATCATGCTCTTATATTCTTCAGAGTCAACTATACATTAGTGTATCCGTACCAATTGCTTGATCCTTAAAACTATAAAATGTTAACTTCTGATACGAAACAATTATAAGAGTTAAATGTTATATTTTAAATTAGTTGGTATAGACCAGTTTGTTAACTAAAGCTAAAAACGTGATAAAGTTTAGTTGAATTCATTTCTTAAAAATGCTTTATTAAAACGAGGGATACAAATCTGGTTAGCTGTATATAATTTTCAAATATCGGTCCCGTTTAAGTAGATACGATAAGCACAAATAACTTTCAAAGATGGAGGGTTGATATTAATTTTTTAATAACCAAATCAATGTACTATTTTTTTGGGTGCAAATCCTTGTAAATAATAAATAACGGATGACACCGACAAAATAAAAAGATATATAATTGGAACGTCACGTTAGGAATGTTGGACTTTTACACAAACGGGGATTAAGAAACAGGAAAAAGGAAGACCAAAGTCATTAGGACCCGTTCCACTCTTTTTTCACCAAAGTCCTTAAACGCCATTCAAAGGGATTCCGACCAACCTCATGTGTCCTCTTATTTTATTGGGAAAATTGTTTTTTAGAGCAAAAAAATGATAACTATGTTCCATTAGACTAATCTCATATACTTTATGTCTCATTAGGCTAACTATTTTTAAAATGGTAATAATGCCCTTAAATTTGTAATTTTTTTGGTTTTTTTTTGTTTTTTTTATAAAAAATCGATTTTTTTTTTCAAAATATGAAAGTGAATATTTCCAAATATTTTATTTCCATATTTTTAGGAACTGATTTTTTATCCGTAGAATACAACTAATTTGTAGAAGTCGATTTCTACAGGTTTTAAAAATTATAGTAATATGTAGATTTTGATTTCTACATGTTTTAGATTTACAGTAAATATGTTGAAGTCGGTTTCTACGAGTTGTAGATTTATATTAATGTGTAGATTTTGATTTCTAAAAATTTTAGATCGGTAGGTTTAGCACGGAATGTGTATTCTAAATATTTTTAGAATACTCTTATTTACGTAGATCACGTATTCTAAACATTGTAGATTCAAGAAAAAAAAGTGGATTTTGTTTTATACTTCGTAGAATGTCATTTCTACTTTATTTAGAACATAATCTGAAATTTATGATTTAAACATTTTTAAAACTGAAAAAATACCACTAAGTTCATATTGGTATTTTATCAAAAGTTACTATTTTTCTAATTTTTTTTGTTTGTAAAACTATTTATTAAATTTATTTTCAAAAATATTAAAGAGTATTAACGGTAAAAATAACACAAAATAGATATTAGTCTAAAGGGACATAGTTATCATTTTTTACTCTAAAAAAACAATTTTCCCTATTTTATTTTGCTTGATTTTTCAATTTCTTTATGCTGGTCGCTAGACTTGACATAGTTTAAGTCATACTTCGTTAGATCTTATCCCTTGTTCTAAAATAATAACCATAAGAAACCCAACAAAATTAAAACTTCGATACTCTTTCCACATGGTTGTTTTTAACTTTTTAATAATAAAAAGGAAAAACAAATTAGGCCAAAAAAATGGTAACTATGTCTCATTAGACTAATCTCACATACTTTATGTCCCACTAGACTAATTATTTTCAAAATGACAATAATGCCCTCAAATTCAATTAAAAATTCGAAATTACAATTATCAAAACAATTGTAAATATTAAAATATAATAAATAGTTAAAGTAATTAAAATAAAAGAAAACATCAAAAATCCTCGAATAAAAAAAACTTAAACCTACACTTTATGTCCTATGATTTTTTTTCTTCTGAAAATTCTATTTTTTCATATATGGAAACTGATATTTCCAAATATTTCTTTTTCATATTTTTTGAAACTGATTATTCTTATCCGTAGAATACAATAAATTTGTAGAACTCGGTTTCTACAGGTTTTTAGATTTATAGTAATGTGTAGATTTTGATTTTTACATATTTTAGATTTACAGTAAATCTGTAGAACTTGTTTTCTACAAGTTTTTAGATTTATAGTAATGTATATATTTCAATTTCTACAGGTTTTAAATTTATAGTGATCTGTAGATTCCGATTTCTACATATTTTAGAGCGATAGACTAAGTGCAGAATGTGTATTCTAAATATTTTTAGAGTACTATTATTTATGTAGATCATGTATTCTAAACATAGTAGATTTAATGAAAAAAAGTGAATTTTATTTTCTACTTAGTAGAATGTCAATTCTACTTTATGTAGAACATAATTTGAAATTATGATTTAAATATTTTTAGAACTGAAATAAAATACCACTAAGTTCATATATGTATTTTATCAGTAGTTACTATTTTTCTAATTTTTTTAGTTTGTAAAACTATTTATTTGATTTTTTTTTAAAATACTAAAAGGCATTAGATGCAAAAGTGGTACAAAATAGAAATTAACCTAATGAGATATAGTTATCATTTTTTGGCATAAAAAAACAATTTTTCCTAATAAAAATGCATGGTTCAAAACCCAACTAATTCTTTAGAAAAAACAATACTGATGGTTAATCCTGCTCCAAATTTTCTAATAAATCTTAAGATATAGTTTCTTCTAGTTAAATACTCTCTTTGTTTCGTCTTATTTGATATTTAAGGTTAATGCACAAAAATTAAGAAAATACCACTTTTTATAAATTTATCTTAATAAAAAATGACAAATAAGTTAGCTAACTTTATTTTAGCAGAATTCAAAATTATGAATGATATGCATAAGTCTACTTTTACCAAACCAACTTTTTGCATTAGCTTATCACTATTTGGTGCCTTGGTGGTATTCTTCGTAGTTGTTAATAATGATGGGCGTTCGGGTACCCGTTTGGGTTCGGATCGAGTATTTCGGATTTTTTGGGTATTTTGGTATATAAGTATAGAACTCGTTCGGGTATTTCTGTATTTCGGGTCGGGTTCGGTTATTTTTAGTTCGGGTTCGGTTATTTCGGATCGGGTTCGAATATTTAGATTTTGAAAAAAAAATTAAATTTTTCATTTCTCAAATTTCTTGTACTTAAAAAAATAACTTTCACTTAAATAATTTTTTATTTTTAATAGATTGAATGGTTAATAGATTTGGACATAACATTTTGAAACTAAAAAATACATTAATTTAGTTATTTTTTTTAAATTTTGGATGTAACTTTTTGTTAATTCTTCAAATAAAAAAATTTGACATATATTTTAAGTGAATAGCAAATCATTTTCTACGTAATTCTATGTATATCATATGAACTTAAAGTATGTGTAGTGTCAATATAAATATTTTTTTATAAATGAGAGATATAAACTAGAAATATATGGTTAATTATACATATGCATGTTCGATTATCTTTGGATATCCATTCGGGTTTGAATATTACCCGTTCGGATTCGGATATCCAATCTCTCCTAATTCAATATCCGTTCGAATATTTTGCTACTTCGGTTCAAATTTTAGTTCAGATTTTTCAGATCGGGTTCGGGTGCGGCTTTGGATATCGGGTGAAGTGTCCACCCCTAGTTATTAATTAACAAGTTTTATTTACAGATCATTCGATATCCCTCTATAAAGGAAGTTTCAAATGAAGAAGAAAAAAACATTTCTGTATAAAGAAAGATTTTGAATAAATCCCTAAAAGTAAGGTAAACGTACCGTATATAACTAAATGTATACTTGAATACACTATTGAAAGTTTCCATTATTCCAAAAACAATGAAATAAAAGGGAAAGAACAATAAGAGAAACAGCCGTTGTTGTACGTTGACTTTCAATCTTTGTTCTTTGATAATTTTTCCACATAAATGACGTGTTTTTCTGTTTCCTATCTGTTTCCCTCTCACATGGTCTCATAATATCTATATATACAATGCATACTCGTCTCGTTGTTAATATATATATTCATCAAAAAACCATATCGTTATTTCAAGAAGATGGCTGATTTGGATATGGAGAGGAAGATGGTATCTCCCAAGAAGCTCCACGTCACCATTCCGGAGCTTTTTGACATCTCCGTCTCCTCTCCCATCTCCTCTTCATCCTCCGCCGCCGCTTACGAACTCTACCTCCGTTTGCCGGAACTCAGAAACATCTGGTCCTCTCTTGGCTTTCCTCAATGGGTCACCGAGCCGGTCCTCAAACCAGCTCTTCAGGCTCTTGAGATCACTTTCCGTTTGATCTTGACCGTTGCTTCCGACACACGTCCATACATCAACCGACAAGAGTGGACCCGACGCTTGGACTCGCTCGTCACAAGCCAGATAAAGATCGTTGCGTCACTCTGCGAAGACGATGACGAATGCGTACCGGTTAGCAATGGCTGGAGCTCAATGAGCCTGCTGTCCGAGATAGCCACGTGTCGGACAACGGAGAGCATTGGTCAGAAGATCTTGTGTACGGTCGAGAACGAAATGCGTTGGTGTAAGTATACACTCGGTTTAGGTGAACCGAACCTAGCCGGAAAACCGTATCTCCAATACGACGTCGTTTGCCGCCCGGAAGAGCTACAAAGCCTCAAGAACAACCCTTACGCTGATCATATCGGGAATCAAGAAAACCAAACGCTCTACACGATTCACCAGATTCTTGAATCTTGGATTCACGTTTCACTGAATCTCCTAAACCGAATCGAATCAAGAATCGACGAGGCGAAGTTTGAAAAAGCGTCTTCCGACGTGTACTTGCTAGAGACGATATGGAACCTTCTGAGTGAGATAAAGGATCTACACATTCTGATGGATCCAGAAGACTTCTTGAAGGTCAAGAAACAGTTAAAGATCAAGTCTACATCACAAAACGACGCGTTTTGTTTCAGGTCCAAGGGGTTAGTGGAAATGGCCAAGATGTCTAGAGAGCTCAGACAGAAAGTGCCAGCTGTCCTCCAGGTTGAGGTGGACCCTACAGGAGGTCCGAGGTTGCAAGAAGCTGCGATGAAGCTTTACTCGAGTAAGACTGAGTACGAGAAGATACATTTGCTACAGGGGATGCAGGCGGTTGAGTCTGCTTCCAAGAGATTCTTCTTCGGGTACCAGAAGCTAGCGGCGACGATGATGGGAAGCGCGGAGGCTAACGCGAATAGAACGGCGGCGAGTCATCACGAGACGTGTGACTCGCTGACTCAGGTGTTTATGGAGCCAACGTATTACCCGAGCCTAGACGCTGCAAAGACTTTCCTAGGAGAGTTCTGGAGCAATTTGGTTTCCCGACACTGACACAGACTAAATTAAAACACTATCCACAGATATTGTAACACTACTGAAATTTTTTGAAACATGTAACGATCAGTATACGAATATATATATAAAACTCATTTTTACTTAGCATAAAACGAGTTTCTTTTCTCACAGTAATGTTACAACAGTTACAATAGGGTACATCATACACTAGGCTAGAAAGTGAAGAGCAGCAGTAACCACAGTGGAAGAGAAAGAACAATCACCAGAACCATAAACTACGACTATCCACGGCTTTCATTGAAGTGTATACAAGTGGCATTCTTCCGAACTCTGCTACAAACCGGTTTACGCAGTGTGTTCTTTTCTCTGTGTGCCCTCCTATGCTACTGATTCCTGTTGAACCTATTTCATATATCTTACCTACAAGAATCATGCCAAACGATCAGGATACACTCTTCATAAAAAAAGGGTTGCAATGGATTACCTTTAACCCATATAGGAGGAGCGTTTGTAGCATTTGCGATAAGGAATGACATTGCAATATCTTCACAGTTCCTATTATTAGATGCATCTCATGCTTAGTCAGTGTGTTCAATCAAATAACCAGACATACAAAGAAAACAAGACAAGGAACCTGTTCTTGGTTGTGAATTCTCTGATAGATGCAGGCATGTCGTTCGTGTAAAGCCTGAGGTACTTTTTGTGGAAGAAAGCTGCCTTTGAGAGTACCATGCTATATGTACCACTCCACCAAACAGACCACCATCCACTGTACGTGTAGTACTCCGCTTTACCACTCTGCAGAGACTGAACTTAACTTTCTTATTCCAGGTATAATGAAAGAAAGATGGTTCCAAACAGAGCTCTTAAGAGCAAACAACTTAAAAGAGAATGCTTTTTTTACTATTTTGGTACTGTAAGCTTCTTAAAGAAGGGGTCATACCGATTGTTCAGGCCAATGCACACGAGGCACGAACCCAACCATAGTCTCCGGAGCACTCTCCCAAACATTGAAAGCAAAATCGACCGTGTGACAAGGGAATATAATATCATCATCAATCGAGAACACAGCGTCTGTTTTCAAGTCTCGAATCTCTTTAAACCTATTGTTCAAACTATCTTCCTTGTTTACATCAAACACAAGCTCAACCTCATGTCCATCTCTAGCTTTCTTCTTTATAGCCTTCTGAAGATACTCCTTGAGAGACTCTGAAGGAGGCTTAGGCTCACTCCACACAATGTGGATAGAGTCAAGCCGAGAACACGACGCGTAGTGTGAAACAGACTTCTTTAACAGATCGTATCTCTTCCATGTGTTCATCAACAGAGTATAGCCTTTCCTGAAGAGAGATTACTTTCCTAATTAAGAATCCGAGAGTTGCTATTTATAGATCTAAACCAAACTTAGTAAGATTTGCAGTTAAAGGACACCTTGATCTGGAGATCTGATCCGCGACGGCGATTGAAGTGTTGAACCACGGCCGTGAAGATCGGCAAGCGAGTGTGATCAACGCGAAGGCGATGCAGGAGAGTAGGAGGAACTTGGTGCTCCTCGCCGTAACGAACTTGCGCAGCTTGTGATCTCCGCGGCGGTATGCTCCCATCTCTTTAGAGACGTCTCCTCCTCCCATCTGAAAATAACGAAGATGAGTTTGAGGTCGTACAGAAAGTAGATGCGATGCGTATGATTTTGAGAGGAAGAGGAAGATGAGTTTGAGGTCAAACCGTGTTGAAGAGCGAGTCGACTCAGTCTTCGTTCTCAGGCGGAGTTTTTTTTTTTGGTTTTTCTTTCTTTTTTTTGGTCATCGCGGCGACTTATCGCAGATCAGAGACGACGGAGTTATCTGGTGCGGCGAGGCGCACGGTAAGAGAGAAGTTTAGAGCCACGTGTAAGGATTTTAAGCGTTACTGTTAGCTTCATTAACCACGTTCTTGACGTTCCCGATTCCTTGTTGACGTCGTAAACTGTCTCTCTTATGTATGCGGAAGGTAAGACGGTTAACAATTTATTTTGCTATTTAAAAAAAATAAAAATAAATTTCACTTTCATATATGTTTTTTTAGTAGAAAATAGTGTTATTTTTTTCTGTTAAACATATAGAGAACATAGTAATTTCTGTGTTTGTAAAGATGAGTTGAAAATGCTTTAAAAACAAATAAAAAATACTGAGTTTAAGCTGATGCTAAATTAATTGAAAAATAGAAGAAGACGTATTAGCTGAGTTTAAGATTTATTTCAAACTAGTAACAAGTAATGTTAGTTTCATCCAAAACTGCTAAATTACCAAATCAGGTGAGTTGAGTAAATCTCCATAGTCGCACTATGTTCTTAACTAGAGTTATATTGGTTATTGGAGCTGGTTGCAAAGATTAAAACGTCACTGTCTATTGTCAATACAAGTTTTTTCAGATCATAACAGGTTTTAACAATTTGTGTATGCTTTCCTATTTTAGCAACAAATTACAAAGGATTGTTTCTATTCTTGCTTCCTCGTCTCTATGGCTTAGGTTCTTCTTCATCTTGTGGAGTAGTATCAGTAGAAGCAACTGACTGTGCGAAATCAGAATCCATTATCACACCATCCATGATATGAACCATTATCTTCCCTCTCTTCAACCCCATCTTCTCCGTCTCCACGCCATTCACCACAAGCCCACCACTCTTCCTCCAAATCTTCAATGTGAAACCACTCAACGACTCATACGACGCCGTTTCGTCTTTCCCTACGTCTCCCGCCTCCACTCTATACGGAACAACAGCGAAACCTAAGATCCTCGATACGACGGCGTATGTGTTTTCTTCGTCTTCAAGTGATTTTGATTTCCTTGTGTTGTTCGGCTTCGTCATCCCCAGATCTCGATCGAATGCTTTCTCTGACGGTACAAAGGCAGTGAAAACCAGATCTTCAGGGAGCATTTCGATAATCATATTCCCGAAGAATCCAAGTTCGTCGGAGAGATCGGCTCTAAGTTTCCCGGTGAAGATGATCGGAGGTGAATCCGGTAATCGAAGTAAAGAGAAGATGAGAATAGTTAAAGAAGAAGTAGTGATGAGGAGAAATAGGAAGAACACTGGATTCTTCTTGATGAGAAGTCTCCTCATCGTTTTTCTTCTACTTTTATCTGCACTGATCTCATCGATTGAAGCTCTCTTGTGTTGGAGGTAGAAGAAGAAGGAGAAGGGAGGTCAACGAGGAGTTGTAATTTTAAATGTTATTTGGATTTAAATGGGCTTCTCGCAGTTTTGGCCCGACTCATATTTTTATCTGACTTGAATTTATTTGGATCCCAATTAATTATTATTATATTTTGGAGAAAACTTAAAATACCACAAAATCGTTTTTAAAATTTTAAAACAAACAAATATTGCATAACATCAAGATCACATCGCTCTAAATCAATTTTCTTTCCATTAATTTTTTTTTTTTTACATTTCCATTTTTCATTTCTCCAGCTTACAACATTATTATTATTTTGGGTGTAATTTTATTAGACTTCCAAAATTATTTTTTGAATCCTTACTAATAAAAAGGACCTTTTGAGGCTCCATAAAGCGTCCACATCAGCAAAAAAAACTTCTCCCGTAAGATGACACATGGCATAAAATATAGTTTTACATTTTAATATTACTAATTTTCGAAAATTATAAATAATATGTAAACATACAGCATAAAAAAATGGAAAAACTACATTAAACATATGTAAGATTATAATTTTTCACTTGAAAAAAAGACGGCTTATCTTCATAATGTAACATTACCGTTTTATAAAAAAAATAAAAAACATTATATATAATTTGGAAAATAATAAATATAATGTAAACATACAACATAAAAAATAGAAATACTACATTAAACATATGTACGATTACCATTTTACATTTTTATTTTAAATAAATAATATGTAAACATACAATATAAAAAATGGAAAAACTACATTAAACATATGTAAGACTACAATTTTTCACTAAAAAAAAGACGACTTATCTCCATAATGTAACATTACTATTTTGTTAAAAAAACATTATATATAATTTTAAAAATAATAAATAATATGTAAACATACAACATAAAAAAATGAAAATACTACATTAAACATATGTAATATTACCATTTTACACTTAAAAAAACGGCTTATCTCCATAATGTAACATTACCATTTTATAAAAAAATAAAAAAACATAAATATAACTATTTGACTATTTGTCCAAGTTCTTCTATTAAATATTACCATTTTACATTAAAAATGGAAAAATACATTAAGACTTAAAATATAAAATATAGATATTAACTAAATATAAAGTATAAGAAATAGAATCCTTACTAATAAAAAGGACCTTTTGAGGCTCCATAAAGCGTCCACATCAGCAAAAAAAACTTCTCCCGTAAGATGACACATGGCATAAAATATAGTTTTACATTTTAATATTACTAATTTTCGAAAATTATAAATAATATGTAAACATACAGCATAAAAAAATGGAAAAACTACATTAAACATATGTAAGATTATAGTTTTTCACTTGAAAAAAAGACGGCTTATCTCCATAATGTAACTTTACCGTTTTATAAAAAAAATAAAAAACATTATATATAATTTGGAAAATAATAAATATAATGTAAACATACAACATAAAAAATAGAAATACTACATTAAACATATGTACGATTACCATTTTACATTTTTATTTTAAATAAATAATATGTAAACATACAATATAAAAAATGGAAAAACTACATTAAACATATGTAAGACTACCATTTTTCACTAAAAAAAAGACGTCTTATCTCCATAATGTAACATTACTATTTTGTAAAAAAAACATTATATATAATTTTAAAAATAATAAATAATATGTAAACATACAAGATAAAAAAATGAAAATACTACATTAAACATATGTAATATTACCATTTTACACTTAAAAAAACGGCTTATCTCCATAATGTAACATTACCATTTTATTAAAAAAATAAAAAAACATAAATATAACTATTTGACTATTTGTCCAAGTTCTTCTATTAAATATTACCGTTTTACATTAAAAATGGAAAAATACATTAAGACTTAAAATATAAAATATAAATATTAACTAAATATAAAGTATAAGAAAGAGAAATACTCAATATATAGAAAATTAATAATAATTAAATATTATAAATATATTAATATACGAATTATATATACAATAATAAGTAAATGCACAATTTTAAAAAAATGGAAAGAGTACATTAAATATTAAACATCTATCTTAAAATGTAAAATATAGATATTAAGTAAATAGAAAGTATAAGAAAAAGAAATACACAACTTAAAAACATTGGAAAAAGTATATTAAGATTTAAACATCTATCTTTAAATGAAAAATATAGATATTACGCAAATAGAAAGTATAAGAAAAGGAAATACACAATTTGAAAAAAAATGGAAAAATTACATTAGTATTTAAACATCTATCTTAAAATGTAAATCTATCTTAAATTATAAAATTATTAGTAAATAGAAAGTATAAGAAGTAGAAATACACAATATAAAGAAAAATAAATATTAAGTAAATATATAATATAAGTAAATCCCCAATTTAAAAAATGGAACACTAAATTAAGATTTCAAAATATATCTTAAAATTTAAAATATAGATATTACGTAAATAGAAAGTATAACAAATGGAAATATACAATTAAAAAAAATGGAAAACATACATTAAGATTTAAACATCTATCTTAAAATGTAAAATAGAGACATTAAGTAAATAAAAAGTACAAGAAATGGAAATACATATACAGGAAAATAAATAATAAGTAAATAATATAAATATATAATATATGAATTATATAAATAATAATAAGTAAATATACAATTTTTTAAAAAAATGGAAAAGTTCATGAAGCATTAAACATCTATCTTAAAATGTAAAATGTAAATTATATAATAAAAGTAAATACACAATTTAAAAAAATGGAAAATGTACATTAAGATTTAAATATCTATTTTAACATATAAAATATAGATATTATGTAAATAAAAAATATAAGAAATGGAAATAAACATTTTAAAAAATGGAAAAAGTACATTAAAATTTAAACATCTATCTTAAAATGTACATCTATTTTAAAATGGTAGTAAACTATATAAAAATGGAAATACCATGTTAAACAAAAAAAATAAAAATGTATAGTTTTACATCAAGAAAGTCTCTATAAAACTCACTGTTCCATCAACATCAACCTCACACTATCAAGGAAAACTTCAAAACACTCGAGCAAAAAAATGGTTCCACCATCAACTCTTGCCGTCCCAAAAACTTTTAATGACCTTGAAGGAGATTTTTTATAACAACGAACTTTTTGTTAGGTGGATTCATTGTTGGGAAACCCGCAACTTCCAAAAGCCAAACTTATTCATGGGAATTGAATTGCTTTTCATAGACTCAAAGGTATTCTTACAAATTTAAATTAATCTAATCCATAATTTTATTGTTAATATTCATACTAACTCTTTCATGATCAAACCATTACAATTAATAACTATTCAAGCGTTTATCCCGAAACCATTACATCATGTTGGTTTAGTATTGTTTTTGGTTTAGTAACCGGTTTAGGATGGTCCTATTGTAAATATAATTTAAGTTGGTTTAGCATATTTTATGATTAAAATAACTTAAATTAAATAATAGTAATATTATGCTTAAAATACAATTTTAGAGAGTTTTCAAATATAGTTTACATAACATTATAGGTGATGAATTTAATTTATTAAATTTGTTTATTACTTAAAGCTATTTTTTTTTTAAACATACTGAGTTATAAATATCAATGATGGATTGGTGAGTATAACATGAAGACAAAAATATAAATATTTGATTTTCAAGATAAGAAATTCAGCTTTTATTCAGTTACTCAATATATAATATCTTAAATTATTTTTTAAAAATATACATAATTTATATATATATATATATATTAATCTTCCAAACTTAAACTATTATATTATATATGAATAATGTTTTTAAATAAAAATCATTTCTGATTTAAAAATAAAATAAAAACAACAAATGGTATTTTCAAATAATAGATATAATTTACATTATACTATCATTTAATAAGTATTACATACGTTTTGATATAGCATTATTTTCTATTTCGAGAAAACAATAAATTGTTAAACATCAATATCACTTAGGTTAAGTATACGAATAACACAAATTCAAACATCACAAAAAAATATTTACATAAACATTATAATACAATGATTTAATCAGAAAATACAATTCAAAAAAAACAATATTCAAAAGAATAGTAATATTTAAAAATCAAAGATATTTTTGCTAAATTTGTACTTACTTGGCTAAGTAGATCGACCATCTTTTTACGGATCGATCGATTGTTGAGCATGTGGTCGATCCGAAAATACTCTGCAGTTTGATTAAATTTCTAAAACATTTATTCCAACACTCAACAGATAGTTTTGATAAATATGATAACTAGATAGCCAACAAAATTCAAAAAAAATATTTAAATAGTAAAAAATATGTTAATTTAATGTGTTATAATTTAAAAATAAATTTTAATTATGACATGCATCTTAACATTTATATAAATATATATCATAACCTAAATATAAATAATTTAACAACTTAAATTAAAGAAAAAAAAATCCCGGGCGTAGCCCGGGTTAATCCCTAGTATCTATTAAATTGTTTCGTATATTGCATATACACGTCGTCGATACATATTGAATCTAATTTAAGGTTAAAAGATTGTGTCTTTTCAAATAAATTTTATATAATGTTGAAAGGTTGTGTCTTTTCAACCATAAAACTATTAAATTTTTTATAGAAATATATTTAGATGTGCATTTTTATCATAAAAATATAGTTGGAATCTCAATTAATACGAAATGTTGTGTTTTTTTCCTATGAATTCTAATTATTGAAAAGTGATATGTTTTCTTTTTTTTGTAACTGGGGCTTTCATTTATAAAACTAAGAAATAAAATGTTTACAAGCCATGGGCTTAAAGTTACAGGGCCCTGCCCAATCTTAAAAACTCATAGTAAAAACCCAAGTGAACCCATAATTTAGTTTTGTGAGAAAACGATCAAAGCGTTGACTGCGACGGAAGCGATGAGTGCCGATATGCAGTTGCAACAGCAGGAGAGGTTGGCTATGGGGATTGAAACCAGAGTTGAATCATCGCAGAAGAGAGGGTTGGATTTGTTTCTCTGAAACTCTGGATTCTGTTCCTAAGTTGTCTATCAAGCGCCACAAACAGAGAGTCGACCGATCGGAAGCTGTTTTGGTGAAGCCTGGAGTTCCTTTCATTCCAAGTCCAGTAGATAGTTGATTTCCACGCTAGGAGGGTTAAAAGAGTGCTGTGCCGGCGGGATTTTGATCGAGGAAGTGCAATCATCTGAAAAACCGTGCCATCCCAATCACGACAAGGCGTTAAGCCACACTTAGCTGCAACGAGGTTCCAGAGATCAAAACTGTAACCACATTCATAGAACAACCACATTCATAGAACAGATGGTTTCGAGATTCTGAGTGAAGATTGCATAGGAGACAGAGAGGTGAAACCTGAATTCCCCAGCCGATAAGCCTATCACGAGTGGGGCATCTGTTATTGATTACAAGCCAAGCGAGGAAAGAATGTCTGGGAATTTCATAAGAAGACCAGATTGACTTCGACCAATTGACATCAGCTATCTCTCCACGAAGGTAAGTGTAGACATCTCCTGTACTGTATTTACTGACAGTCTTTTTAGTGAACAATGGTAATCTTACATATGTTTAATGTAAATTTTCCATTTTTTATGTTGTATGTTTACATATTATTGTTATTTTAAATGTAAAATGGTAATCTTACATATGTTTAATGTAGATATAATTTACATTATACTATCATTTAATAAGTATTACATACGTTTTGATATAGCATTATTTTCTATTTCGAGAAAACAATAAATTGTTAAACATCAATATCACTTAGGTTAAGTATACGAATAACACAAATTCAAACATCACAAAAAAATATTTACATAAACATTATAATACAATGATTTAATCAGAAAATACAATTCAAAAAAAACAATATTCAAAAGAATAGTAATATTTAAAAATCAAAGATATTTTTGCTAAATTTGTACTTACTTGGCTAAGTAGATCGACCATCTTTTTACGGATCGATCGATTGTTGAGCATGTGGTCGATCCGAAAATACTCTGCAGTTTGATTAAATTTCTAAAACATTTATTCCAACACTCAACAGATAGTTTTGATAAATATGATAACTAGATAGCCAACAAAATTCAAAAAAAATATTTAAATAGTAAAAAATATGTTAATTTAATGTGTTATAATTTAAAAATAAATTTTAATTATGACATGCATCTTAACATTTATATAAATATATATCATAACCTAAATATAAATAATTTAACAACTTAAATTAAAGAAAAAAAAATCCCGGGCGTAGCCCGGGTTAATCCCTAGTATCTATTAAATTGTTTCGTATATTGCATATACACGTCGTCGATACATATTGAATCTAATTTAAGGTTAAAAGATTGTGTCTTTTCAAATAAATTTTATATAATGTTGAAAGGTTGTGTCTTTTCAACCATAAAACTATTAAATTTTTTATAGAAATATATTTAGATGTGCATTTTTATCATAAAAATATAGTTGGAATCTCAATTAATACGAAATGTTGTGTTTTTTTCCTATGAATTCTAATTATTGAAAAGTGATATGTTTTCTTTTTTTTGTAACTGGGGCTTTCATTTATAAAACTAAGAAATAAAATGTTTACAAGCCATGGGCTTAAAGTTACAGGGCCCTGCCCAATCTTAAAAACTCATAGTAAAAACCCAAGTGAACCCATAATTTAGTTTTGTGAGAAAACGATCAAAGCGTTGACTGCGACGGAAGCGATGAGTGCCGATATGCAGTTGCAACAGCAGGAGAGGTTGGCTATGGGGATTGAAACCAGAGTTGAATCATCGCAGAAGAGAGGGTTGGATTTGTTTCTCTGAAACTCTGGATTCTGTTCCTAAGTTGTCTATCAAGCGCCACAAACAGAGAGTCGACCGATCGGAAGCTGTTTTGGTGAAGCCTGGAGTTCCTTTCATTCCAAGTCCAGTAGATAGTTGATTTCCACGCTAGGAGGGTTAAAAGAGTGCTGTGCCGGCGGGATTTTGATCGAGGAAGTGCAATCATCTGAAAAACCGTGCCATCCCAATCACGACAAGGCGTTAAGCCACACTTAGCTGCAACGAGGTTCCAGAGATCAAAACTGTAACCACATTCATAGAACAACCACATTCATAGAACAGATGGTTTCGAGATTCTGAGTGAAGATTGCATAGGAGACAGAGAGGTGAAACCTGAATTCCCCAGCCGATAAGCCTATCACGAGTGGGGCATCTGTTATTGATTACAAGCCAAGCGAGGAAAGAATGTCTGGGAATTTCATAAGAAGACCAGATTGACTTCGACCAATTGACATCAGCTATCTCTCCACGAAGGTAAGTGTAGACATCTCCTGTACTGTATTTACTGACAGTCTTGCATGCCAACTCCCATTCATAGTAGTCTTGTTCCTGATTAAGTGTAACTGTTGTTAGGTATGTGAGAAGCTGCAGTTGTTGCTCTGTTCTCGCTGATGGGAGCTGCCACATTCCATTCCAAGAGAGTGAGGCAACCGTAGCTGCTGCAGGGATGCCAAGCCTGGAGGAAGAGTTGTTGAGGAAGGTTGTTAGACTACCGAATGGAGTCCAGTTATCAGTCCAGAACCTTGCTGATGTGCCATTCTGCAGTCTCAGTTTGATCAGCGGATATACAACAGTCTTAAGCTTCAGCAGTTTGTTCGCGAGCCAGGTGAACGAGGTACTAGGTTTTGTGATATGTTTTCAACCATGAAACTATTAAAAATGGTTACATGAAAATGTTTAGAAGTGTCTTTTCTTCGTAAAAATATATTGAGAATTTCAATTAATGTGAAAGTTTACGTTTTTCATTATGTAAATATTACAAATGATTGTGATTTTTTTTTAGATGTGTCTTGTCATCGTATGAATGTATTGTTATATCGTATGAATGTATATCAAAAAGTAATTATATAAAATATGGCATATTTTTTTATAAAATTAGTTTCCACGTGATATCGAGCTAAAACAATGGCAATAGTTTTGTTGCTTCTCATATAACCCAATAGCAAAAGTACATGCATTATCCGTTTTATGGAAAAATAAACATTCTTTTTTTTTTGGAGAAAAAACATGCTTTCAGTTTTTATTTTAAATGAGGTTCTAAGCAGTAATTATATTTCAGGTCCCACATTGTACCTTACTAATTTAGTAAATGATTATATTAGAATGTGTTTACTTTCTAATTAGTTTCAAATATTCAGTTGTTTTTGAGATTTCTAAATATCTCGGCTAAACGGATAATAAAACATATATTTTATTTGGTATTAACATCTTTGTAATTTCATTACAACTAACCTAAAAATAAAATATAGATTTTTAGTAATATTAATAAAGAAATATAGCTGTATGCAACATAATTTTGTAATTCATGTATTTTCCAAAAGTAATTATATAAAACGTGATATATTTTTATTTTATAAAATGAGCTTCTATGCAATATTGCATGGTTTCTTACCTAGTTAAAACAATGGCAATAGTTTTGTTGCTTCTCATATAACCCAATAGCAAAAGTACATACATTATCCTTTTTTTGGAAAAAAAACATGCTTTCAGTTTTTATTTAAAATGAGGTTCTAAGCAGTAACTCCAATGGGAACATTCTTGAGTCTTGATGTTCCATAAAGGGTTTCTTCGAAACGGATGATCTCGTTCTTTGAACCATAAGCAACTTGAGTTCTATCGTCGAGGTTGACGATGGTCTTGTCAAGCACAGAGTTGTGTCCATCACTGCTGAACCCACCAGCATTCTCAACGAGCAGGCCAAGAGGAGCCACTTCGAACAACAACCTCAACTTTGCCTTAGCCGTAGGCGAAGTCACGTTCGTGAATATTCCTTTCTCCTTCACAATAATCTACATGCCATAACAAATGAAGTGTTTAACTCAAGCTCTTTGCAGCCAGGATATGAGATTAAGGGGTCATAAATATTTTTAAATTAACTAATTTTAAAAAATTTACAATTTGGAAGCCATGTAGTTACTAAACCGAATGTTTTATCCGGATGTGCCTAGAACCGGCTATGCATGTATTAAGTGGCAAAAAGGAACAAACCTGGTTAACGTCAGGAACCATTCCTCCTGTGTACCGAAGTGTGTACTTCTCTTTAACGTAGTAATCAATCAGCTGGTTTTCACAAGAAAAACATTCAGAGATTCGTATAGATTAGTGATTAGATTAAAGCAGAACAAAAAGCAAGAACCTTGCTGTATTCAGAGTTGTCAAACGTGGCTCTCAAGTTTCCTGGTGAGAACATTTTCCCTTCATTGATCTCTGTTGTCTCCTTAACATGCTGCCACTTCCCTGAGAAACATTTCAACCTTAAGTCTAAAGCTACAAAAGAGTGAATCTTTTTAAACCCTAGATTAGACACAAAAGCAGAGGAGTACCTTCATCAAGAAGCAAGAACTCATGAGTTCCTGGAAACCCTTTAACAGCCAAAACATAAGTGGTTCTTGGACCATAGATTCCCATGGCTGCAGCCACTTGATCTCCTCCCGTGACTCCGGTTAACTTGTCACCAGGCCAAACCCCAAAGATAGTTCCCACAGTGAAGTTTGTATCCACAATGCTCGAACCATCCAATGGATCGAACGCCACACTAAACCCACCTTCCACTGGACCACCCATGTCTTGAAGCTCAGGTACTTCTTCAGAGCACGCGTACTTACACACATGCGAGTATTGCAAAGCCTATAAAACAAAACACAGAAATCAAAACCTAATTATTATGAAACTTGAGAAACACGTTATTGAAACAAACCTCAAAGAGAAGCTTGTCAGCGAGCATATCGACAGCGAGTTGTTCATCACCAAAGGAGTTAACACAAGCTGTTCCACCACAAGAAGCTGTCCTGACTTTGAAAGCTATTGTCCTCAATGCTTCTCCCATACACATCAGCAACGTTCTCAATCCCTTGTCTGGTGTTGCTTGTGTCAAAAACTCTTCCTATACACACACACACTCAAAAGTAAGAAACATTCACTCAAAGATTGTATCATCATCACAAGATTTGAAATAAAGATTTGAGTCTTTTTGTTACCAAGCTTTGACCAATTTCACATTTGGTCACAGATGAAGCACCATTGCTCTTAGCCTTGGTGGCTTTCAACTGCGATCTTGGTGCTACTCTGAGTGAATCTCCAAAGATAGAGCTTGACTTAAGACCCTGCTCATATAAAAATAAGTTGTCACACTCTCTAGTCTAGCAGTGAACACATTCTCCTGTGTGTGAACTCAAGTCAAGTCATATGTATAATTGTAGAGGATACTAACCTTGAAGCTGGATGATGTGGAGAAGGAAGGAGGAGAAACCAATGAAGAGGAACGTTGAGAAGACACGCGTGGGAGGAGAACCCCGCGTGAGTAGCACGTGACGCTAGTCTCCATTGATAATGTTTTCTGAAGAGGCTGATCGAAGAGGAAGAAGAAGCAGAGAGCTCTATACAGAGGATAATGGTGGAGACAAGAAACCAAACTCAAGTTGTCTTGGGGAAGATAAAGGATGGTTAACGCTGAGACTGACACGTGGCAATATGAGAAGATATGGTTATGGCTCTGGTGATAGACAATTGGGGAATGAGAGAGAGTGATGCAAAGAGATTCGCTGAGGCTTTGATTTGCCATCATTCATTTATTGTGTGGTCATGGTCCGTTTTATCATTTTGAGATTATATCATAAAGGCCGGTACGGTCTAATTACGCTAGATTTCGGTTCAGTTATATCCTTAACCGAGAAATTAAAAAAAAGTTCACCAATTTATCAGAGCCAGGTTTCGATCCTGGGACCTGTGGGTTATGGGCCCACCACGCTTCCGCTGCGCCACTCTGATTTATTGATAGAACAATTTTTGTTATCAATATAATCTAATGGAAAGACAGTGGAGATGTTAGAATATTTAACAAATATTTGCTGGGTCTTATCTGAGTTATTTCTATTATAGACGCCTTTACATATTTTATATACCGTTTGAACTAATGTGAAAATGTGAATACGTTGCGGATTTGATCCACATGGTTTTCTAAATAACCGTTAAGAAGAAATCAAACTAAGGTTTCGTCCGCTATTAAACACAAAAATAGGATTAAAAAAATTGGTAATGATATGTGTGACCTTTCAAGACTTGGCCGGGGCTTCCAAACAGACTAGATATTCAAATATTTTATGAAAATGAACCGAATAATACATTCGTCCTGAACCGGATTGTTTTATTTGTACAAGGTCCTGAACCGGCTAGAGCCCATGATAACATTCATACAAAGTCACAATGTTTTCCTTTACCAAAATCAATCATAAACATCATATTCAGAGGTTCTGCATTTACATCATTTGGCCTATTCAAAGTATTAGAAACCAAGACTCTTAAAACTTTGAATTAATAAATGCAATATAACGAATATTGGAAAAAAAAAATAACACACGCAAACGTTTGCCTATGACGCACAATATATACAATAGTATTAGGTTATTACAAAACGTATGACGCACAATATATACAATAGTATTGGGTTATTACATAATATAGAAAACATACGATGGAAAAGAGTATTACAAATCAAGCATCAGTGCACCAAACCACATAATCAACATCTTGATACATTATTTAGTTTTTCTTAAAAAGTTAAATGACCTTTTAAAACTTTCTACCATACACCAAGCAAATAGCTTAATATACCGATGAATAATAGGCTTTTGGACAGACCATAGTGCTTGAGGCAGTTACCGCTGCTTGTACCGCCGCTACCACTCCTTCCACCGCCTCCACCACCACGACCTCCTCCTCCACCACCTCTTAGCTCTCGCCGCCAAACTATAAAATCGATCTCAGAAGACGGTTTATTTACGGTGACGGAACTATGTTTGGCGAATGAGGCAGAGGTCTCGGTTGTTGAACCAACAGTTAAGATATGCCAATGAATCGCTAGTAGTAATAGCAACATCTGAGCCATTGGTTTAATTGATTTGCACATTGCCATTTTGTTGTTTATCACTAACCGAGAAGAACAATATGTGTTTGCCTTGCTTTCTATAAATCGCTATTTATATGAATTTCATCCTGTCAATGTCTTATCTTTGAATTTTATTATTATTATTTAAGTAGGAGATCGCTATTTATATGAATTTCATCCTGTCAATGTCTTATCTTTGAATTTTATTATTATTATTTAAGTAGGAGAACTTTTAAGAACTATTCTGGTGAACTTTCAAAGAAAAAGACATGAATATATAATGTTCCTTGCAGACTGAATAATTGTATGTTTTACTCGTTTTTCTGTCAAACGTTTGAATCGTTCTAAGCAATGGGAAAAAAAATCAACAACACATGAAGTATGCTCTAACATCTCTCCCAAATGTGGACTTTGAAAGTTTTACTATACCACCTGATTATTTATTTGAAACGCGTTACTATGCGCCAATGATCAAGAAAAATCCTCCTCAGTTTCCAATACAGCAAATCCATCAAGACTGTAAGAACCATTGATCTGACTACTGTTACTGAGTTGGTTCTGTATAGATTTAATTGGTTAATTTTTTATTTTGCAAGGTTTGTCTCATATATATGCAGCTAGACGGCTTATAAACCCCACTTTACAATTGGTCACTTGAACTCAAAGAAACTAAACAAACTTGAATTCGTTTGAAAGTAAAATTGTGAAACAACAAAGCAAAACATGGCCGAAACAAAGACACAGGAGTGGTGGAAACAAAAATAAAGTTGCAAGTTTCCAAGCTCTCTCCTTAAGCAAACAAAATGAGTTAGAATTAGTGTCCAAGCTTATTTTTTTGGTTGCAATAAGCTATGAGGATTCCAAATAACTATAGCAATGAATATCCACAATATGTTGTATATGAGGCAAAAGAGCTATACTGCATCCAAATGATTCAATTCCATTGCTCCATATGAGTAAACATTTGTTTTTTTTTAATTCTCTTTAAAGTTCATATAACAAAGACAATGTTTATTGGCAGAAGAAGTATACTGAAAAAGTAAAACCGCAGAAAACACACTCTTTACCATTTCAAGCTAAGAATACACAAGACATGGTTGCTCTGTCAAATGAATCTTGGTGTGCTGCAACTTCACTGGTTTTGATGTGAGCATATTTATCTGCCATTGATCAATCTCAGGATTAGTAAAAAGATTCACACATAATTGCCTCAATATCAAACTGAAATTCCCTGACTAACTAATCCAAACACTCTCTCCAAAAGCTTGAAAAGCTTTCATCTTTGTTCATATCAATACTCAACACAACAAACAATTAGCCTCTAGTTTCAGCAAAACATAGCACTAATCTATCTGAACCTAAGCACCAAAGAAAGCATCAGAGATAGTAAGTATACCTCTCGTCTACATCAACAGACAAAGCATCACCACCTCCACAAAGAACCCAACCAAAACCTCCACAAATCTTCTTCCTTTCCCACCATCCGAGAACTCAAAGCTGTACTTGCTAGTCATGTTATGATGCAAAAGCCCCCAGTTCCTGACCCCTTGCTTAGCTTCCTTCTCAACAAGCTCAAAGACATAAACCTCCGCAACACCTTCCTTCCTCAACGGCGTACCACCTCCACTTCTCAAATGCGCCAACAAAGCTTTCAAGAACATCTCGCTATACAGCAACGTCGCATCAACTTCACCAGCATCAATCCCGGAGCTAGGCCACCCCGTCTCCGCAACAATCACCGGGAGATTCTCATGTCCCATCACAGCCATCGAGCTGATCACAGCGTCAACCATCATATCGAACAAGTTACGGTACCTCACCCCCGTGGTGAGATCGTCTCTGAAGTTGAAAGGCCCCTCCTCGAACAGAGCGAAACCTATCGGAATCGAGAAGCTGGAGCGGTACATGTTGTAAGGGAAGAGGTTGATCAAGAAAGAGGAGTTGGTTCTTTCCAAGAACTGCAAGATCGGGCGGATGATGACTTCTCCGGTAGGTTCTTGGAACTGCGCGGAGGAAGGAGGGAAAGCCGTGGGGACGACGTTGAAGAAGGAGAACGTCGTGGATACTGAGATCTTGTAGATCCTCAGATCAGCTAACGAGAGGTGGACGTTCTGCATCGCTCGGAGGAGGAAGGGAGAGACGTCGGGGGAGTAGGAGACGACGTCGTTTCCGACGGAGATGATGGTGATCTTCGTGCGAGGGTAGAAAGGGAGGACGTGGCGGTAGCACCAGCGCATCGCGAGGGAGCGGTTCGAGGCGAGGAGGGGGACGAGGGGGTTGGGGACGGAGAGGAAGACGGAGACGTTGGTGTAGGCGAAGGCGCGGATCATCGAGGGGTTCGAGTCGAGGAGTCTAACGGCCGGGATCTTCATGGAGACGACTTGCGCGGCGATTCTGTCCGGGGAGAGAGTGGCTGAGGAGGGGGAGATTGACGGTGGTGTTGAGTAGGTGACTCCGATCGTTGTTGCGGTGGTTGACGGCGGGGTAGCGACGGAGATAAGGAGGAGGAGGAGGAGATAAAACGCGACGGAGTTCATTTTTCTTCACTCGCTTACTTTCTTGGAAGAGAGAGAGAAGGAGACGAGAGGTTGAAGAAGAAGAAGTTGTGTGAGAATTGGCGGGAGGATTCTGTTAGAGGAGTTAGAGATTCAGTGCGGTGCAGTCTATATTTGATACTGTAGACTTACTCGTAACATCATACGTTGACTGTCTTCTATAGTTGATTGACCAAAAGTCATACGGTATCATCTAAACCCTCTAATCTATTCAGAGGCTTTCTATTTGACAAAAATAATAAGTTATCATAAACCTTCTAACTGGTTCAGAGGTTTTCTGTTTGACCAAAAATAATACGTTGTCATATAAACCCTATAACTGGTGCAGTGGCTTTCAACTTAAGCACAACGAAACATCACTGAAATAGAACGCTTCCACACAAAGGAAAGTCTCAGTTTTTTTATAGATACCAAATAACGACAACAAACAATCTTTAGGATAGATTAATGGAAACAAAGAGATAGATTACACACACAAAGACACGAAAGAGAAAACAAACTGAATCAGTTTGGCATTGAGTTTTCAATTTTAGACTAGAGAGGAGAGAGGAGAGAGGATTATTGAGTTTTAAGATTCAGGAACGGCGGCTGCAGGTGCACCAGCAGCAACTGCAGCAGCTGCAGAGTGTTTGATGGAAGCGGATTTGATCAAGTGGTTGTAGCTTCCCTTTTCCTTGAAAAGCTGAGCGAAATGGTGCTTGCAGTACAAGATTCCTTCAAGAGCTGCATAGTTTGAAGGCGAGATTGGGCAGCCTCCATGTGAGCACTTGAAGCAGGACTTGTGATACGTCTGGCTCTCCACTGTTACCTGCAGTTTGTGACCAAAGAGTCATGTTGTCAATATTTCATCAAGAAAGAAGATTAAGGCCTGCTATAAGAGAACCAAGCACACGCGCAAACTAAAGCGACAAGAATCAATGTTTCCAGCGTCTATGCATCTGTTTAATAAAACATTATGTTCCTTGTAATTAAGGGGATTTAGTACTTGATCTCAACATGAAAGAGAAAGCATAGAAGGATTCTCGCAAAAGATCCAACTATGTTTTACTGTAAAGTATCCTAATACAGATGCATAGAGGACATAAAGGTGATTCTAAGGTTAAGTTAATGGAAAATGCAAGAAGGAAGAGATGAAATATTAACCTTTTCGATAGGATACACAGTTTTACTGCAGGTGGCGCATTTTTCTTGTGTCCCTGAGAACATACCGGCAACTCGGCTAGGGGTCCTTGTCTGAGAACAAACGAAGAAGAAGAAGACGATATAAGAGAAAACTTCAATGTATCTAAAGAGCTTACAGTGAAAACCAGATAAAGAAACAATTACCAGCTCAGGACTTGATTTCTCAGCCGCCGGTTTAACAGCTGTAGGTAAGGAAAAGTAGTAAGACCATATTAATAGGATATCAACAACAAGAAGGGAAATTAGATGGAAAGCAGCAGGAAGAAGAAGAAGAAGAGAAGTACATACGGGACTGAAAGTTCTTGGTGAAGCTACCAGACTCCTTGAAGAGCTGCTCATAATGAGGCTTACAGTACAGCACACCTTCCATTGATGAGTATCTGCTCAGCTGTATTAAAAAAAAAACACATTGACTTCATCAATATCTGCTTATTGACACAACTGATCATTTTGTAAACTCGATCATGCAGCCAAAAGCAACTACTAACACAGAGATGGAAAGTGAAGAAGAAGATACCTGAAGCCTGGATTTGCAGTGAGAGCATTTGAAGCAAGACTTGTGATAGCTGACACCATCAGCTGAGAGAAGCTCCACAGGGTACACCGTCTTCTCGCAAGCCTTGCACTTCTGCTGAGTTCCTGTGAATGAAGACATCCTTCAAAGTCTTTACGTTCCTCTTCTCCTTTAAAAAATATTCAAAACCCATAAAACAATGACGTAAGATAACAAGACCCATCATTTTAAACACATATATACTTTCAAATGCTCAAAATCAAAACCGATCCGTTTGATCACTGAAACATATGATTGCCCTTTAGAGGAATTGGTATAAAGGATGGATCTTTTACCTCTCCTTGAGCTGAGGACCTTCCAAGATCTGAACGAAAACTGCAAAAACATACCCAAGAAGATTGAGAGAAAGCAAAAGTCAAACATAGTGAAAGAAGAGAGAGGTTTTGCGTAATCTTACGAGAATGGAGGATCTGTGTGATGACGATCAAAGCGATGAAGAAGAATAAAAAGATCGGAGATTGGGGTGAAAAATCTCGCCTTTTTATGGATTCTATTTGCTGGAGGAGACAGTGGGGTTCCACTTTGGCTTTTGTCTAATCGCCTTTTTCTTAATTAGAGAATGTAACAACTAATCTTATTGTAATTTTACCAAATAAAGTGATTAATTACCTGTTTATTCTCCTGGAATATGTTCCATTTTCTAAAAATTCCAAAATTAGGTAAATGAAAACTACAACTGTTGTTTATTCAAAATTAAATTATCTAACAAAATATAAATGATTTTTAAGTATTTGTTATTAGATTTCCTGCACTTTCTTTTACCATAAAATATGATGATTTTTTAGTCTTTTTATTATATTTTAGCACTTTCGTGTACCAAAGAGAGAGTTTAATACGCTCTATCGTACACAGAGAAATCAAAAATAAATATGCGACGACTAGTGAGCGTCTGTTGCAAAAATAATAATAATTTGTTTTTAGATTTGATGGCTAATACAATTCGTTAAAAGGTTGAATATAAGAACGAGTCTAGACAAGTTACCATCATGATCAAGTTTTGAAATTTCGATTTGACCACTTTCATTTTCTTCTGTAAATTTGATATTAAAAGATGAAGAATATAAATGGGATCCTAGTAAACAATTAAAGAACTCATTTAGATAATTTCTTTTCTGCTCGGATTCCATCAAAAATAATGTTTTAATTCGTCTAGAGATGAACAAAACCAACAGAGAGTTTAAGACAAAATGTGAATAAAAGGATAAACTATAGCTTTTAGGAAATGATAAAGGGAGCTTCCTTCTGATACTTGTGAAATGAGACCCAGGTCCTGAATCTACTCTCCTTCTGCAGTCATGAAATAAAATCAGGATCTGTATCGATTCAGAAGACATAGGATAACACTATCATGTAATAATACATTACATGGATGAATCTAATGGCTCTGAAACTACAGTCTCAAACCTTTCGATTATTATAAGTTAACATGATAAAGACACGATTGAAACAAAACGAAACAAAACGGCTAATCTAAACTAATCTCCTATGCACAAGACATGCTTATTGAGTAATAGTGATACGTAATCCTAACTGTGATTAAGCTACAAAGATGGATGTAGAGTAATTTACCTCATATGTTGCTGGGGTACATGAACACTCTCACTCTAGCTCCCTGAGAATAACACACAAAAAAACAAATCATGTGTCACAGACTTGAGCCATTAAAAAAGAAAAGAAAAAACATCATATTAACCAAGAATCCAAGATATCTTCCAACAAAAATGAACTTACCATTGACTTTGGCGGTAGGTTTGAAGTGAACTTGGCACGGACAACACCGCTGTTACCATGAGGCCTAGCGACTTTCCCCCAGATGCAACGGTAGTGGGAACCGTTCTTCTTTGTCTTCGCCTTGTAGATGTAAGCCATACGCTTTCCCTTGTACCAATTAACCTCCTCTGTAGTGTTCACACCTTCGATCTGGATGAGAGAAGTGTTGGGGTATTGGTTTGACTTCGACCTGAAAATTCACTTAATAATTAATAACAAATCTTATAACTCTCTCTCTCTGTCTCTATGATCAAACAAGACTTTCTTATAACTTCAAAAACAAAAGGCGCAACCGTAACAAAGTTAGCGAAAAGCAAGATTATGATAAAACACATATGAGCAAGTTATGTAACTAACAAGACCACAACTAGTACAAGCAATGATCATGTCCCACCACAGATGCAACATCAAGTTATGAAAAAACAACCGAAGAAACACAATGGGCAAGAGGGACGTCGCAAGTACCTTTTGTAGCCGAGGACAGTTCCTCGAACATACAATCTGCAAAAGGAAAAAACAGCAAACACACAGGTTTGATCAGCCGAATAAGAACTACATTTGAAACAGAGAAGAAGTCTGTTCATGTCCGAAACGCTAATTACCTAACTCTCTCTCCTTGGCGTCCCTTCATTTTCACTCCTGATGCTGGGTGTCTTCTTCCTCCTCTTTTGTGCCGGCGAGCGAATTACAGAGAAGAACCCTAGCTTCGAGATTATTAGGTCAAACGTTATATATGTGGATTCATAAATAAGCACACTACGATGCTCTATTGGGCCTATGTTTAGGTTTTCTCATACTGTTTGGCCCAAATAGTAGTAAAGCTTGCCCAACATTGAAGTTAACAAAAGTTAGTACACTGGGCCGGAGTCAATTATGTCTGATGTGGATCATATGACATATAGTAGGTCTAACCATTTGGTTTTGGTTTTGGTTTTCGATTCTCATTTGGTTTTTCTAGTTTTACGTTCATTCGATTAATAGAGATATATAAATTGTTTGGATATTTTTGTAACTGATGCATGATACATTATAATCTGATCATTTTATATATAGTTTACTACTCTACCAATCACTTATACAAATTACATTAACAAAAGCATACAACTTATGCAATACAATGTTTTTATACCATGCTAGTATTTGCTTTATCATCAGTTGGGAGAGTGTGCATGCAAGCAGGGGTAGGCACAATTACTTATTACTTGCTACGTTTGACCTATAAAGTTGAATACTTGGTTTGATCAAATCGAATATAAATTAATCTATTTAAATTACTTGGATCCTAGTATCATCTGCGTTAATGGCTGAGGCCCTCGCAATTCGTCTGGCAGTTATGACTGCTTCTTTCTCGAACATTAAAACCCTTGCGATTATGTTTGATTCTCTTACTCTCATCAACATGCTGAAACAGAAGGAATCAAGGCCGGCTCTGTATGGGATTTTGTTCGATATCTATCACTTGAATACCTACTTTGATGTAATCTCCTTCCATTTTATTCCCCGCTTGCAAAACTCTGATGCTGATTCAGTTGCTAAGTTGGCTCTTGCCAGCTCCATTGTATCAGCCTCCTCTACTAGAGCGTAAACTTTATTTATGAATGAAGTACTCTTTGATAAAAAAAAATAATAAATTACTCGGAAGTATAAGACAAATATCAAGTATCAAATATCAAGTATTGGTCGAGTACTCGGCTTTGTTTGGATTGAAACTCGTTTTTGTTAATGAACCAAAACATATTTTCCCAAATCATAGTATTTTCCTAAGTATAGCGAAAATACTAAGTACTCTGCTTGCGTTTACCCTATAAAATGTCTAATTGCGTTTGTAAAGAGAGACTACAAGTAATAATAAATAGGATTATGATTTTATTTTTTGTTACAAAAGATTACAACATTAAACAAATGATACAAGACATTCAAACATCAGCAAAAACATGAAAGTTCTTGGAGTCAACAGATATGAGTCTAACAGCAGCAATAGCAGACGCAAGAGACATTAACCCAAAGAAACAAACATTAAGCCAATGCCATAGCTTTTGAACGGAACTAAGCTCACTGTCCATAGCTACAAGATACATGTGATTTGCTAGTATAAACGTCAGAGGGAACGTGCTTATCGCTCCCGTGAGGCTCATGAAATCTCCAAGAAACGGCAAAAGCGCAGAGAGAAGAGTGCTCACAGCAATGTAGCTTCCTCTTGTTGCTGTTCTAAACAAGATATTCTTCAATGCTAATGGACTTCCTCCTTTGGTTCCATACTTTGTATCCATAAACTCATAAGTCGGACTTGCAAATATCTACAAAAACAGCAAGGAGACCTTCATCTTGTTTTTAATATGGTTTAGGCTTTACTAAAGACAAGTGTAGGAAGATAAACATACGTGCAAAGAGATAACGGACTGAAGAAAAGCTGAGATGTTAGCGAGAGCTTTGACCCAGAGAGGTCCACTGACACTGTCCATCAGATAAGTCGAGGTGGAGGACCCGTAAGCCCAATAACCAATGAACGTAACGGCATACAAAGGTAATGCACCAGCAGTGAATTGAAGATACAGAGCCTTCATCATGTTTTTAACCACTGGTTGCTTCACTGTGGCCTAATCATTTGCAGAAGAGTTAGTGTCAAGAACAGAGAAAAGATTGTAGCATGAAAATAGATGAGACTGACTTGTATTTCAGGCAGCATTCCCGTGTTGAATGCGAAAACTAGACTTGCTGCTGCTCCGGTTATGGTAAAGATCTTGTCTACTGATGATCCTTGTATGGTATAGTCTCTTGAAGGTTTGTTTACTCCTAGAGAAGTCAATTTATTAGAACAATTTATGAGGTTTGTAAGTAATATCAAGAATCGTTACCATCTTTAACTGATAGGACTATTGCAACAACAATGTAGATCATGCTGAGGATTGTTGATACTCCTAGCCAGATTCCAAGAGCAGATAAATAAGGTATACCGACTGCGAAAATCGCGCAGACAACACCAGCAATGGCGATAAAGTGAGGTAGTTTCATTACACTGTCATCTCTGAAAAGTACATAGACAGCCTACAGATAATGCAAGAACAGAGCAATGAGGGAAACTAACTTAACTTTTTTTTTTGCAATAAATATATTTGTTTTGTTTATTGTTATACCTTTAAGGCTGAACCAGCAAGTATGATGAAGCCGCAGTTAATCATGAAAAGATTTACATATTGCAATCCCCATGTAACACGGTACATCTTTTTACCTGATCAAACAAGCATAGGTGGCAAATCGGTTATAACCAGACGATTTTCTAAGACTGATTTTAAATTGCTCACCTAAGCACAAATCCTCTATATTGAGCCTAATGATTTTTGAACATTGAAACTAACATAGCACTTGAAAGAGATAGAGAGAGAGATGGGACTTTGTTACCGTATATGAAGCCAGCGAGATCTCTGTAACGAATGTGTCTTTTACCACCAAACTCATGAAGGTTGGCGATAAGAGAGTTTGCGTAAAGGGAGATTGCTGTAGCGAGAAGGAGACCAACCACACCACCAATCCAACCCAAAGGAACCATGACTGTCCCGGAATATCCCAACACATAGGCGCTGTTTATACTCGTTGTCAAAACGAATGATACCTGAAACCATGAATCTATACAAACCAAAGTCACCAAAATATAACATTTTGCCTGAATAGGCACCATCAAAATCACCAAAGACAACATTTTTCACAAGTGGGCATCATAAAAGTCATCACAGTTGGTTTACGTTTTAGTGTTTTCTGCAGCTGAAGTAAAAATATTACACTTGCTATGCATGCATCAGTGACATATGCACGTAAAATAAACTGACAAAGTTTCAGTTAATCTGACAAAGACGACAAATAGGTAATAAACTCTGTTGAGTCTTTTTTCGGTATTCCAAAGACAAAGGAAAATCTTTTTCTTTAAAAAAGCTCGAGATCAACGACAAGTTTATTCAACATAACAACGGGAAAAGAGAAAGAACATAGGACAAAAATAGTTAATGAAAGTTTCAAAGAGAAAGAAGTCCGAACCGCTGCTAATCTTGTGAGCGGTCTCAGGGACTTCGAGATCGAACTGTTTCATTGCAACGACTTTACGGTTCTTAGCCTCACTTGTATCAATGACTCCGACAAGAATCAGTTAAGTCTTGTCTCTATCTTCCTCTTTGGATTTCAAGAAATATATAAAAAGACAGCCTTTGTCGCGTAATAAACAAAGTTATTAATATAGAAAAACTGTGAAATGGAGAATGTAAAGATGTGGAGTATTCTGTTTTATAGGTGTCTGATCCTTTTAGTCAACTTTAAATTGATGTGTCAGAAAGATTGATACGTCTATGTGTGTGTGAGAGAGTTATTTTGGCACGAGATACAACCAGAGATAGACAACGTAACGTTTTTTCAGTGAAGAATATTTTTCTCTAATAGAAAAGAATCTTTGGCATATCTAAGATTCTAAGATCTGTTTAGTTTTGGAAAGTCAATGATTTATTTCACTTAATAGATCCTTCTATTTAAATTACATAATTAGTATAAACCAATCACAAAGCAACAAGTATGGATAAAGTATCTTACAATTTTTCCTGGTTGCTATCTCCACCTTTTCCAATTTTTTTTGGTTTACTTCCTTAGCTACTCCCTAATGGGGCTTTCCTGAGAAGGTCAGAGAAGCACACACGCTAGCTGTCTAGCTTACATCTTTTGTTTGGATTGTTTTTGACTAAAGATAATGATATTAAATTCATTCCAATTCTTCTTTGACTTCAGCTTACATCTTTTGTTTGATTATTTTGACTACTAATAATGACACTGAATTTATTTGACTACTTTTGATGCTACTAAATTAATTATCTTAATAGACTACTAAGGGCATGACTGGTTCAAACGCAGTGGTTGTGGGAGTTTGTGGATGCGGGTGGTTACGGTTTCTAGCGGTTTTAAGAGATTTGTACGACTGGTACTGCGGTTAAAAATTGGTGCGTTTGCGGATGACTTATGACTGGTTAACTACCTAATGCGGTAACAGTCAAATAATAAATTAACAATATTTACATTTAATATAATTATAAAAATATCAAAAATCATAAAATTATAAAAAATATAAAATTTATATTTAGAAAGTTATAATTTTAATTTTTGAAAATTTATTGAATTGTTTTTATTATAAAATTTTATAATATTAATTAAAATATAATAGATATATTTTAATATTTACATAATTTCAATTTTAAATTTTTTATTAAATTTTTTTACTTTTGTCTATATATTATTTAAAAAAAAAAAAATTTTTTACCCTCCCGCAACCGCAAACGCTAGCTGGAGCCAGCTTTTGAATTTATGAGATTCGAAGCGGTTTGAAGCAGTTTAGAGCGATTTGAGTGATTGTTGCAAACCGCCGACAGCCGCTACCAACCGCAAAAGCTGCGTTTGCGGGTGGTAGCAGGAAAACCAGTCGCCCCCAAGTTAGTTTTAGTTTTCAATGCATATATTTATCAATTTTCCACTTGTTATTACTAAATTCAAACAAAATAATACTTTGACCAGGGACAAAACAGAACATTTAACTATTTTAGTATGTGTAAAAAAAATTTAAAAGACATATAATATGAAGAATAGGTGAGGAGAAGCTATTTAGAATTTTAAAATATATGTGATTCACTCCATTTTGTCATGGTAAATATTTTAACTATTTGATTTATTCAGTCATGATGTTGGAAATATGATATTTGAATATCCAACAAATTCTATATTTTAAATGAATACTAGATTTTAACACGCACGTTCGTGCGGATATTTTTTTATTTTATAAATGTATTTGATATTATTACAATTTTTCAGATATATAATTTTCATTTTAGTGTTCTATATTATGTAACTCTATAATATTATTGTTTATATTTTTATTCGGCATCATTAATATATAGTGGTTTGTTTAATATATTTTAATTTGTTATAAATTTTTATTACTTACTAATATATTTCGAATTAAATACATTAAATAACAATCTGAGATAATCAAATAGAGAACCCCCTTCAAAATATGTTTTTTTCTTTAATTTATATATTTTGTATATAATACATTTATAAAATTTATTTATTTATATTTATAAAATATATATTTTTAATATAAATTATACTTACATGTTGTGTTAAAAAATATGATTTAACATATATCATATTAGTACATGATTTATAAGTAAAAGCAATGTTTTGTTTAAATAATATAGTTCTATTGTTTAAGTAAATTTATACGTAGTAGTATCTATAATATTATTATAAATTTTCTTGATATATGATATTTTTGGATCTTACGATATTAAGTTTCTTTTTTTTAATTAAGATTTCAAAATATTAGATTATTTTAATTTTTACAACATATATAGTTTATTTTTGGTGGTGCAATTTAAAAAGTATTTTTTTATTATCTATGATTTTATATTTTGTAAAATTTGAAATATTATCATTTTGAGTTTGAATATTTATTTTCAAAATTGTATATATTGTCAAGAAAACTTTGGAAATTACACAACTATTTTTGAGTTTGGAAGATTACATGAATTTTAATTTTTTTTGTTACTACATTGATACATTATTTCATAAAAAATATTTTTATTTTTTGTAATAATTTCTAAACTTTTCTCAACAGATTTTGTTTTACAATTAAAATAAAATAAATTATAAATAAATTTTAATGTGTCATTAATATCTTAAATAAATTATTAAAATTTCATAATTCTCAAATAATATATATTTTAAATAGTATATGAACTAAAAGTTATTATCTACTGTTATATTTTTGTATATAAACATTTTTAAACAATACAGAATATAATTATATATTTATAGAAAATAGTGTATAATTTTTATTTTCTTTTTTTTGAATAAAAATTTAATTAAAATTAATTTATAATAATATTATATTACTAATAATGAAATCAATGTGTTATTTGATAAAAAAAATTTAAATATTTAGTAAGATTTTGTTAGATTCTTTCGCAACATATTTTGTTATAATTAAAAAATAAAATTTAAATTTATAGTTGATTTATTATTAATGAAAATAATAAAATATGTCATATTAACTAATTATTTAAGTTATTATTCAATGTCTTGTAGTATAGTAGATAAAAATTTGGACCATAAATTAATAGATGAGATTAGATTTGATCCATAAAAGAAATTCAAGATTTTCATCCCCCTATATATTAAAAGAGAAGTCACTTTAATGACTTCTCAATAGGTGGCAATCATACAGAGCTTCTCAGAAAATTTCTTTTAATCCTATTGGTTGATTTTTGATAATTTCTTTTCCTTTTTTTTTTAAATCAGCGGGAAAGAGTTAACCTAGAATTACTTAATTTAGGTTTCCAAACACTCTCAAGGAATAAAGACAAAACACTACGCTTTTCTCTTTTGCCGATTGCTATTTTTTTAAACAATTGTCGTAATTTTTTTCGATTATATTTTGTTTAATTTGTTTGGGATTTTTATGTTTTAAATTATTATCCATTTATTTGGAAAATAGTTTTGTACAAGCAAAGTAAACAAAATAAGGACAACAAAAACACAACAACTCTTTTTTTCGAAGTTACAACTACATACTCTAATTTCTTTCATAATAAAATATCTTATAGACACATATTCTAATTCGTTTAATATTTTAAATAAAATATTGAATAATTGGAACAAGTTTCCTTATCACGAAACTGAATAAGGTACAAGATAATATAAATTGATATAGTAAAAGTATTGTTTATTTGTAATTGCACTTAATGAACCTCATTCGTTAATTAGTTTGTTATTAACTTACCTTATTTTGAATAAGGTATTTTTCGGAAGTTGATATCATATTTATTGTAAACCACTTTATGTAAATGTCAATATTATATCTTTCTTAAAACTGTTTAAAAAATACTTGGCCAATACTCATATTGAGATCTCAAACACTACGTATATTTAACATCTTACGGTGAGGAAGGTGAATTACTAAAGTTGATTATTTAGAATATGCTAAAGTTGGGAGTAAAAATGAATGTCTAGAAACCGAATTTTAAAATAAAAGCCTTTACGCAACCTACTTAGCTTGACTTTATGGAAATTGAAAAATCAACACTCAGGGAACAGTTTATTACATCTTTCCGATATTATGATCTATGATGGAAGTTGTTAAAAAGGTATATGATGAAACACTTGAGTCATGATTTTGGAACTTAGTTTCGTTGATCGACATGGCAAGTCTTACCAAAATTATTATTGATATCCCATTTTCACATGCAGTCGACTTTCATTACTAACAAGATAAAGTTATATTAAGCTCATATGTGTTTCTGACTGTCACAAAACGTTACACCATCTGCTTCTCTTGTTCCGTTATTTGGCTCACCACTCATAACTCTGTTAAGAGCTTCTCAATTGTTTCCTTGACAGAGGCAACTTCACCACCTACTCTAGCTGAAACATCTTCACCAATGTCAGTATCATACATTGCTACTTCCATAACATCAATTAATGTTTTTGAGTCATCAATCTCAGGTATTACAACACGATCCATGAATAACATTTGAACTAATGACACTTCTTCAAATTCTAAAAGATGAGAAGTAATGTGCTTCTGAAGAAAAGAAATACAATTCTTTTGTTCAAAACATAACTTGGGATCTAATGTGCGTACAGATGCAATTCACAGTGTTTTCTGATTATTCTATTAACAAGTACAAATCTCTACTAACACTCAAATGTTTTCTTCAACAGCCAAGAGTAAACTTTGAGGAATCATCCAATCATGTTGCTAAACATGCTACCATTCACATTTTTGTTAATGTTGATGTGGCTTGCAATATGACTATTTGTCGGCTTATTGTTAACAATGCATTTCCTTTTTGTTTTTGAATCTAACAATGCTTTTCTACAAAGGAGACTCTAAAAGAAGACGTTTATATGATACAACCACCTCTTTTTGTTATCTGTGATATACCTGATAAAATTTCTCACCTTCACAAACTTATATATGGTCTTAAGCAAATATTCCTTTATGCCTGGTACTGAAGTTTGCTCCATTTTTTACTATTTGGTTTGTCAACTCTCTGGTTGATGCATCTCTGGTTTTCCTCTTCGTGCTTGTTTATGAAGGTTGCATCTATGTTACACAGTATTACCAATCTTACCATGTTTGCGTTTTAATCACTTCTAGACAAGCGTTTGGTATTGTTCAATAATTTATTGCACGTTGAATAGTAATATTAGAACTAGGTAATAATTCACGCTGTGCGCGGAGTAAAATAACTGATTAGATTATTTATTTTACGATGTAATAAGAGATTTGTCGTATAACTTTTTCAAGGCATGGGTATTCAGATATTCGTTCGGATTCAGTTGACCTATTCGGATTTTGATTTTTAGAGTTAGAAATTTAAATATGATTGGATATTTACAAATTTCAGTTTGAATTTGGATTGGATTTGGTTTGAATCATTCTAGGTTTGGTTTGGTTCGGGTTTGAGTTCACGTACCTATTTTAGTTATGTAATTTTCTAACAAAAATCCAAATATACTTAATCCTTAAAATCCGAAAATAAAAACAATATAAAATTTACATAAAACTAGTTCAATTTAAATATTTAGATGGATAAAAATATATATATTTCGGTATTTTGAACATATTTTGTTATTTTAGATATTTTTATATTAATGAATATCTAATAGATATAAATTTTTAAATATCTAATATATTTAAGTAAATAATTGTGTTTTAGATATTTTTGGTATCCAAATATTTCAGTTTGGATCGGATCCGGGTCTTGTTATCCGGATTTTAAACTTTTAGATCCATTTAAATACTTAATCAATTTTAGTTTGTGTTTAGTATTACTTTCAAATCAAATTCGGTCGTTTCTTCAGATCCAAATATTTTGCCCAAACTTAATTTCTTCTACAAATGTAAAGAAAAATAAATAAATGTAAAACAAACATGTTAAGATTATTTTGCATACATAATTATTGGAACACACTTTAAGAATACCAATAAAAATGGTTGGGTGTCGTGTCAATACATTTCGACATGTAAAATTTGACGTAGTTTATAACCAATAATGTATACTCTCTTATAAAAGTTTATGGTAAATATGAAAAACATGATACAATCGAGTGAAATGGGTTAAAGTTGCTTTATTATAATGTCATCTCTTCACTCGGTACATGAATTCTGTTTTTCAATCGATTTCACGAGTTTTTTTAAAGCTTTTATGATTTCTGATTCTAACAATCTGATTGTGTTTCTAATTCTTGATTTGATATGAAAACTCTGTAAGGAAAAGCAATACTTAGCTAAACTAAAGATCCAACTTTGTGTGTGGCATTTTTTACTTCAGTTTCTTTAATTCATAACTAATCATAATTATTTTTTGCTTTCATATGCATAAAACATCAACCATGGCCAAGTTCGACAAGATACAAAACAATCAATTTCTAAAAACAGTCTCATTCCGGTATTTTAGTTGATGTATCTTAATGATTTTGTAATTTATTTCTTTTAATAATGATATTATTCAATACTTGTCTGGAGAGCACTTCAATTCACTAATACAAAGGTTAAAAGTATGAAAACTAAAAATGAGTTGAATAAAATATTTAGTGTGTGAACACGTTAAATCTTCTGCGATAGAGTTAAGAAAATTAATGTGTGAATATAATAATTGCTAAGAGTTTGTAAGGCTGACACCTAAGCATTCTCAAGTTGAAAAGATTGTAGGATTGACACGTGTCAATGTGTATGAACACATTTATTCCAAATGCTTCTTTTTAACATATAAGAAATTACATAAAATAGAAAGAAAAACCAAAGTTATAAACTTAAAAACAACAAAGTAGTATATGAGATTAAAGTCTTTTCTGCTGTTTTTACTGAGGTCTCTGTAGCATATATTCCAAAATCGATGAACACGGACTCCCTTGCTAAAGGAGGAAGATCACGAGTTTTTGGGTCCCCATTTGTCAACTGTTTGCACCAAGTTGGCTAGCTCTTTACGCTAGCCAAGAGGCTGCTAACTAGTTTCATAAGTGTTCTTTTACTTTTGATGTCAGAAAAAAAAAACAGCAACAACAAAGCAGTAAACATTTCTTTAGTTTGAATATATTATATACATGCATTTGACATTGATCGAGATCTTACGTCTAATGGATTGACCCACAACGGGAAAAGTAAGTGGCTGAAATCCTTTTAAAAAGGATCAAATGGGGGGGAAAGAAAGCTTGACCAGTGAATATCATTTACGATTAATCATTGTATTGGAAGCCTCTTTACACTTTTACAAAGCATCGCATAATTAGAGGAAACTTTTATACCAATGGTCACATATTTTCATTTAAAATACAGCGAACGTAGCCTTATAAATTACTCTTAGCAGAATCAAATATTATTTTAACTTCCCTGTCTAAATTCAATCTATTTATTATTTATATGTTCCAAGTTGTGTATTAAACTACCCTTGCAAAACATAAGTTGTAATGTATAACTTACACAATAGACAGGGAAGGCTGGGATACAATATTAAACAGGTATATAAATAAATAATATATAGCTACTATAATGTAACATATTACTTTCAAAGTTTTCATTCGGAAGAAAAAAAGTTGTACATAAGTTAGCACCAAGTAGATTTATCTGACAGTCATTTCTTAGAAACGGAAAACAAATGCTATGTCACATTCGATTTACAAAAATCTCTAGGCAGGCAATTTTTTTGTCTAAAACGAATAACAAAGAAAAAAAGAAGCATGAAAATGGCTAACAATTGCCCCATTACATTGGATTTCACCAATTTTTCATGGCTATAAATAGTTTTTTTTGTAAATTAGTTATACTTATAGTTAATGTTAAAAATCTGAATTAATTATTTTTTTAATGTCGACACAAATGGTGTAAAGTCAAAATGGACCGGATTCTCACTAGTGTGAAAACTAACTTACGGGATCCAATTACTTCTTCTTCTAGGATTTCGAACTCGTAACTTTAATGCTTTCAAAAAAATTAGTTAGTTTAATAAAAATTAATTTTGAGTTTATACTACATACTTTCCAATAGTGTGTTTATAGAAAGAACAAAAACACCCTAAAAATCAGTTACAGAAAAAAAACACTCTAAAAATATATATCCATGATATGTATTTTGCTTAACAACAACAAATCCCTGTTTTAAAAAAAACACACATTTCAATATGGTAAAACCGAACCGAACCGAACCGAACCGAAATAGACAATATGGTTTGGTTTTGGTATATACCATATAAACCGAATGGATATAATTTTATAAAAACCGTAGGATTTGGATATGGTTTGGTATATAACCGATTAAACCGAATAAACCGAACAAAACCGATTAAAAGTAGAAACATGTAAATATGTATCTATTTTATAACAATACATGAAAATCTATTTGTTACATAAGTTAAATTTGTGTTAATAACTATTACCATAATTTTATAGTAATAAAAAACTTTAATTTGTAAAACGTTTGAACTATAACTAAATAACAATACATCGTAATTCATACATCTTATTTTCTAAGTCTTTTTTGATCTTTTTTATTTATTTTAGTCTTCACTAAATTAATATGAAGATTATAAATTTGATAGACAATAATTAATGGAAAATTTTCAATTGAAAAAGTATAACTTTAATGAACACTAAATATGGAAGAGTGGAAAAACTTTTCTTTCATGTTTCTATTTTGTTTCATATTTTTATTTTCAAAATTTCAAGCTTTGATTTTAGTTATAGATTTGATTATTTTATTTGATGGTAGAGGCATTTTTACTTTTTTGTTCATTTATTTGAACATGTAATATATTTTTAATAAATGACTGTATTGACAATATGACTCTAAAATTCATATAATATGATCTCAAACAAAATAATTATGTTTTTTGGTATAAAACCGAATAAACCGAAAACCGACAGTATATAAACCGAACCGAACCGAAGTAAATATGGATTTAGAATGGTAGTTATATTTTACTAACCGAAATACCGAAAACCGAAAAAACCGAACCGAAACCGAACCGATATCCAGATTGAACACCCCTAATCTACATACACAAATCAATGCCAGAAAAGGAAACAAGATAATTAGGTTCTTCTGTTCTTGGCATGTATCCTAAATCTTTGAAGCTTATCTTTAGAAACAAACTTACCATGGATCGACCCACTTACCATGGCAGTGAAACACGTTGACCAAAATGGAAGCAACCAAAGGATGAATCCAAATAGATCGCATGATCCTGAAAACGAAGCAGATTTTTGGGACTTTTTCTTTAGATTGAGAAAAATATAACAATTATTTGGGAATAAATTCAGCTTAATTAGGATCAATGCGATCCCTTTGGATCCTTTCTCTAGTTGCTATGAGCCTGTGAAGAACTCTCTTTCTTTCTTTCTCTCTCTCTCTAAGTGGGAGCAATGGTGTTTTTTTCTCTAAGGTCATTGATATAAAGGATGGACATGTTCTTCTTCTTCTTCTTAAATAAATAGATAAAATACGTTTATAAAAAATATTTCCACTCTCTCGTTCGTTAAAATTTTAATAATTGACTCGAATGAGTAAAAAAGACGTCGACGATTTCTTATGGCCTTAATGGCCTTTAAGCCATACTATTTTAATATTTTTTACCGTTCTTATTTTTCTTTCACCGTTTCATAAATATACACGTAGCAATATACTACCCTGTATGGGAATACTGAATATGTAATTTCTACAAAACTTAGTGCGTGAATGGTATTCTCAAAAACGCCTTTTGATCACCATTCATAAATCATTTTGTAAAAGTGCGGTATTAGAAAGAGAAAAAGAGTAAAACCGCAAATGATAAAATTGTTTATTGGATAACGTACATTTTATGAAAAACGCACCCGCCGTAACAAACCAGCGTATTTGAATAAAAAACGCACTTCTCTCCTATTGTATTTTTTATATATTCATAAAATATTTGAAATACATTAATATACATTCTGTTGATTTGTTGTATTAGAATAAAATCTTAACTACTAGCACATATAAAAATAACCCTTATACACAGTAAATAATAAATAACTTTGAACCATTATGCACAGTAAATAATTCTTTTTTGAAAACCACAAATGTGCTATATTATGCACAGTAAAATTTTCAATTCCGCAAATTATATTTTCACCAATCAAACACAAATCCGCACCGTTAATTTTATCAAAACCGCATTTATCCCGCAAACCAAACCGCAGTTAGACCGTACCACACTTCAATTTCGTACCGTTTTTATTAGCAAAACCGCGGTTACCATTCGGACCCTCTCAACTACCATACCGTTTTATACAATTTGACACAAATCCAGATAGTAAACGAGTTAGCATTAACAGCTAGGAAATAGTAACGAATAACGATATTCTATTTTATTAATTAGGTCTGACGGCAACATTCTTTTTTCTTATACTAGTGTGTTATCTCACCTAAGGGTTTTTCTCCATCATGTGCAAATATAATAATTTTAAATATACTATTATTTTACTTTATTTTAAAATTATTTTACATTCTAATATTATTTTTATATATTTTAACTTCACTGGTTTAGAAAAAAATCTTAAATTTATTTTTGTATTCTTGTTTTTCATTAGGTTTAACTATTTTAGTTTGATTTTATTTAAATTTTAGTAAAGTTAAAATTATTTTTATATTTGTTATATTTAATGAATATTTATTATAAATATTTCTCTTATTATTTAGTTTTAAATATACTTTATTTAAATATATAAATTCTAAAAAAATTAGCTTTTTGGTTAAAATAGTTAATATACGTTAAACTGGTAAAAATTAATATCTAAATTATTAACAGATACATTTAAACAAAATTGTAATAATTTAATGGTGATATATGAGTTATCAGTCATTAATATATTTCAATTTTTTTGCTAAAAATATATTTACAAAAAGTTTACATTAATAATGATATTAGAGTTATAAATCATTACCATATTAAAAACATTGTCAAAAATATAAAGTTTGATTTGGAAAATTGTACAAGTCATAATTAGATTAATGCCATGTTATAATTCTCAAAAAAATCATGTTATTTTTCTTATTAAGAATGAATGTGGTGATGACATGCAAATCATTTTGCAAATAATGTCTATTCATATTTAAAACATTGTCTATATGAGTTTTTGACATTGTTTTCTAATCAATTAAATCATCTCCAACCCACTACTATTTTCTCTTATATATTTGCCTCTAAAATAGATAAACACTATTATACATATGGATTTGCTTTAATGTATACTTCTATCTTATTATATAAGGCTTGGTTTTTCAAAGTTGCTAACTAATATGATTGCGACAAGTGTCAATTAATTTATTAAGATTGTGACATGTGTCAAAAATATGTTACAATTCTCTTTTATTAGGATTTAAAAAATTTAGAAAAAGAAAATTATTATTACATTTTTTGGACGCTATAAAAGAATAATTATTACAAAATATAGTTTATTATTCTTTTTAGGAGTTAAGAAAAGAAAAATTACTATCACATAGCCTTTTACACTTATATTTGTATGGCTCTTTTTATAATCTTTCAAAAATATTTGATAGTAAATTTAATTTTTGAAAGTTCTATAAACATAGAATAATTGTGAAAAGCTATTTGAAAGTATTTTATTTCTTTTTAAATTTTTTTATATAATTTTCATTTTAAAGATACTAAAGAAAGATATTATAAGAGAAAATATTTATTTTTAAAAAAAAATAATTAAATAAAAACGAATTATAAAATCCTACAACTACAAGAAATTATTTAATAAAAATCAAATAGAAAACTAACTATAAAATAAGTGAGATTCCTTTTTAAAAACTAAGAAAACAAAAATGTAAAAGTACTCTTATTATTTTCATATAAATAACTAACTTTCCTTTTTAACAGATAAATGTATGCTACAAAAATATAAACCAAAATAAATATTATTTTCACATCTATATTTAGGTTTAAGATTCTTCATATTATTTTCACAAAAATAGTATTGACAAGAAAAATATTATCTGAGTATTTTCTTTTTATTTTTTTAAACAATTCAATTGTTTTTATCATCCTTATTACATCTTATGATGCTAACACAAGTTTTATTTAATTTTGATGTTTTTATCGTACATAAGTATGTGTAAATATAAGGAATATATGTTTGTATATGTAAGACACAATATATAATTAACTAAACATAATTTGTTTTATTGAAAATATATTAGTTTTATAAAAATCTTAAAAAACAAGAATAAATTATAGTTGGAATTTTCCCTTTTAAATTTTTTTAAAGTAACTTATTTCTTATAAATAACTAACTATTCTTTTTAATAGATAATTTTGTGTTAAAAAATTATAAACCAAAAACAACTTTAAATATTTCACCTGATATGATTGTGTCATTTGTACAAAAAGAAACATTGTGTATGTATTAATAAAAATCTATCATTATGTGAAAATATAATTTTTTCTTAAAATCCTAAATAAAAGAAATTTGAAAAATAAAATTTTCGTCTTTTAATCTTAACCAAATAAGATTTTGTTTTCCTTTTAAATCATGACCATATAGAATTGTAAAAGTAAAAAATTACTTTTAAAATTTAATGATAAATACGATAATGAAAATATTTAATTAAAAATATTAGTGATGTTGAGAAAACGAATTTTGAAAATAATATGATAATGAAAATATTTAATTAAAAATATTAATGATATTGAGAAAATGAATTTTAAAAATAGGAAGTTTTAAAAAATGGTTAATATTTGCTGGAAATAATTATTTGATAGTATTTTTATTTTCTAAATCCTAGAAAAAATAATTATAAATGATTATGTAATTAAAAAAAAAAGAATTTGATGACAACTATAATGATAAAGCTATTAAATTAACAAAAATCAAAACTTAGGATGTTGTCGTGATTGGTATTTATGTGTTTGATTATATGAAAATCAAACACATGTTTGATATATATATTTTCATGTTTGAAATCATAAAAATTTGATATTATTATTGTCACTCTTAAGGCAGGCTCAACATTGTTAGAAGCAAAAAAAAAAAAATTTACCTTTTAAAATTTATATGTTGATAATGTTTAAAATATTTTTAAAATTTAATCAGTCATATTTTGTATATTTGTAATGAAAACAAACTATATACAAATCAAATAATTTTGGGCCCTTTTCAATTTTATTTATTATATATATATATAAATATATAGATTTGTAAAAAAAATGGACCCTTTAATTATTATTATATGGTGGGACACGAGCTTGGACCCGGAGCGGTCGCACCGCTTGTCCCCCTTATGAGCCGACCCTGGTCACTATACAAATGTTTAGTCAAAAACAAATCAAGCTTCATCATTATCTTATTTTATTTTTTATTTTTACTATGTAGTAGTTTATAATTAATTTTAATTAAAATATTATTATGAAAATATATCATTAATGAATCTTGAATCAAGAAAATTATTTAACATCAAACAAGTTTAATAAAACATTAAATTAGTACATAAGAAAGTGTATAATGTTGTCATTGTTTCTTGGTCTTATTTAACTTCCAAATTCCTTTTATTTCATTATAATTATTATTTCGGGTTGGATCCGGTTTAAATTTTTACGTTTGGATGTTTTTTCTAGCTCTAAAAAATATTAACTGAAACTTATGTGTGAAAACGAGTTCTTAACTATAAAATAAATTTCACATAACATATGCAAAAACAATTTTAAAATGAATTTTAATTTTTTATTAAATTAAAAAATCAAATAAAGTCCGTTGCAACGCACGGATCCAAATCTAGTTATTTATAATAGGGAACTCTATTGTAGAAAGGAATATTTGGGAAAACTAATTTTTGTCTCTATTACTCAAACTTGAGATGGTCTGGGTAGTCAGACCGGAAGAGATCAACCAATAAAACATAAAGATATATGAAAAGAACGTGCATTCCTAGATAGTGAATCTGCAATCTCATTTTGCGTCTTTGGAATGTAGCTAAACTTAAAATCCAAAAACCCATAACCGAAGAGTTTGAATGATTTTCAGCTCAGTTGAGAAGTTGAGCCAGGCTTGTGGGTCTTCTATCATTGCGATCAGGTCCTTGCAATCTGTCACAAATCTCTAACAGGTTGAGTGTTGTATTTTTGTCTCTATTTTTAGAGTAAAAGAATACCATTCTTTTATATTTTCCTTTATAATAGACTAACTCTATTATAAAATTATACATTGAAGAAATATTCACCTTTTTAATAGCATTTCTTTCTTAAAAAAAAAAGAAGAAAAGAAATAGAAGTGGGTTAGCTGATTTTCTGTCAATCAAATAAATGACGCTAGTTAAAGTGGTTTTTGGTTGATGCCATTTGATACCTATATCTAGCTAGTGGTTTCATTGCCGATGAAACTAATTTGGTGGGTCACACAAGCTTCAACAACGTAATGCCCATACATCCAACAAACTTTATTCATGTAACTATAACAATTCATAAATTATTTTGTCACCATTACAGTGAAACAAATTATACTGTGGTGATACATATATGTGCATGCTAACTACGAAATCACCACAATGCGCATTAAGAATGTAAAATAAGGGCATATCTGTTTTTTTTCTTCATAGCTGGTTGTGATTTTGAGAAGATATAAGATTATGTTAATTTTTTGAGAAAATCATCAAATATTTCTTGAACTTTTATCCTTTACAATGAAAATCATAACACATATCTCATTCATCACAAGGATTTTAGCATATAAGTTTCAACACCAATATTCTTCTACTAAAATCTTGACAAATAAGTGGAACAGATTATGATAACTAATAATTAAATCCGATGATTAACTGATTATCTCTTATATAAAGAACAAACAGAGAGAAGATTTCTCTCTTATTCTATTTCTCAGATGGTGCAATCATCTAACCTTTAGTAGAAGAATATTGGTGTTGAAACTTATATTCTATTTCTCATCTAACCTTTAGTAGAAAAATTATTCTATTTCTCAGATGGTGCAGAAGTATAGATGAAGTTCAAAGTTAGATGCGTATTTTTCACAGCAGTTAGTTACATCAAAACCTTTATTTCTACTATTCGGACAAATTTATTTAAGTCATAAACTTATGCCTTTTGTGGTGAATTTTACAGTTTTTTGGATTGTTGGAAACCTATTACGATGGATTAAAGAAGTAAACATCAAAACTTACAAAAGGCTACATAATTTAATACTTTTCTTCAAAACCAAATCTCTATAAATAGTGATGTGGTTGGAAAATCAATTATAAAAATGTTCTATTACTACTAGTTTTGAAAATCAAGCCTGTAGGAAACAATATAAATTTATTTTTTGAAAAATTAATATTCGGTGCAAGTTTATATTAACGTGTATCGATGTTGCAGTCTATTAATAAAAAAAAAACATATCACAGAGAAATAAAATTATTTGAAATTTTAATTGTCTTTTCTCAAACTATCCCATCTTAGATATTCCCCGCAAGTTGGGTCACTATTAATTATATTTTGTCGTTTATATTATCTTTCTATTTGTTCTTGGCTTATTTTATTTGAAAGCTTATATTTTTATTATTTGCAAGTGATATATAATAATAGCCATTTAGTGATTTAGTTTGAAAACAAAAATAAAAAATAATAATTTTTTTTAGTTATGTAAAAATAAATTTAAAATACAAATAACATAATATATTTATGTTTAATTACAAATTTGATAGCAATAGAACTATAATATTAAATGAAACATAATAAAATATATACTTTAAAGATTTGGTGTGATGAATAGCATTACACTAAATTTGGTGTAACATTATTCATATTACACCAAATTTGGTGTAACATTATTCATATTACACCAAATTTGGTGGAATAATGTCAAATTTAGTATTTTGTTAGAGATGAAATTACATCAAATTTGGTGTTTTGGTGTTTTAGTGGAAATGACCTAAAATCTTGGCAGGTAAAATTCATTCATTTATTTTAGTCAGTAGTTTATTTTCAGCATATCCACTCTGCATAAATTATTGAATAGATCTTCAAGGCATATACTAAAGGGCCTAAAACATTGTTTACAGATAAATTAGTACTTCTTGCGGTCATCATGATTATGCCTAATCATCATCACGCCAACCCATATGGGGTTAGGGAAAAAACTTAGGTTTTGAATGGTGACTGCAGTTTGAGCGGTGCAGGACAAGCGGTTCAACTGCGGTGCGGTTTTAATAGTTATAAAAATGTATAGATATATAGTATATGTAAAAAAATTTGTTACTGTTAAACGAACGATGGTCACCATTCCAAAGCCTTTAAGTATTTGGTAATAGCGTGTACCTGAAATGAATCATGAGAATTCCATATATTCCTTGTCTAATATATATGATATAAACTGGGCTTAATATTCAAGTTTCGTAAGGAAAATATATAATTAGAAAGAACTCTAAATAACAAAAAAAAATTGCATCAATCTTTTTGTTAGGTTTATGATTACTATACGATTGGTATTCATCAAAAACTAAAAATGATTTCGCATCATTTGTGGATTATCTTCGTTTTTTGAATAAGTAAATAAATACTATATTACATATATATCAGTTGTAAGGTTTTTTCTTCAAAAACATTAAAATTATAGTTATAACTTAACATCTACAACCCAACAACTGATGAAGCGAAAAAAATTAGTGAAAATCAAGATGTCAAGATAACTATAGCAAAATATGAAAAACGTGTGGTAGAGAGATGCTTTTGGCGGTTTCATATGCCCACTTTACACAGTTGTAGGCAGAAAACTATTGTTTATAAGTTTTAATTTTATTTTGTGCTGTAAACATCATTGATCCCGCAAAAAAATTACCAATCAAATATGTCACTAACTAATTATATTTAATATTTATTGTTGTGCTGTTATATTTTGTCACTAAAAAACGTGTTACCATAGGGTTGGAATGAAACCTTTATCAACAACATGAACCTTGTTTACTTTGCTGCAGAATAAACAACTATATGTAAACGTTATTGTGTAGATAACATATATATATATATATATATATAATAATAATAAATTACATGATTGGAATGGAATCTTGTTTCATGCTAACCTTAACCCAACTATAAGATTCATTTTTTTTTATCTTGTAGTCGTTTATGTTTTTAATTTGAAAGCTTTTATTAAAGAAAAGAAGATATGATTACTGACTACAAATAAATACAGGAAGAGAAAAATTGCGGCAAATGAGTTGTGAAGTTTTTCGTTTGAATTTAACAGTGATCACTGAACACTAAATTAGAAAATTATTTGAAACCTGAAAACAAATAATTAAGACGTACGATGGGACGGGTGGAAATAAACTAATGAGATCATAGCCAATATGTGCAAGGTTTTCAGAAAATAATGACTAGTTGTTTGAATGTAAGTTATTAGAAACAGAAATTGAACAAGCAATCGCAATAGAACTGAATATATTCCATTAAAAGAGGATTACTGTCAACTTTTACCCCTATAAAACTTTGGAATATTTATTTTTCTGCCATCTGACTTATATTAAAATATACTAACTGCCACTATTTAAAGACTTTAATGTTTTATAAATTTTCCTTTACTTCCTATAATATCAGGACCATTACTTTCATTTATAAATAGATAAAATTCACATATACATTATATATCTGAGCAAAGAAAGAAATATGACCAATTGACCATCAACAGATCGACTACAATATATTTAACAACTACTTCTAATTAATCACATTATTCATGACAATCATTGACAGCAAGCATTTTCATCTATTAGCAGCTTTGTTTTCTTCATGCCCGATACCATTCGGTATGTATAATATCAATATGAAAATTTTGTATCCACTATGACATTCTGAAATACAACTATACGGTTCGGGTCTAACCGTTCATGTACATATAAATAACAATGAATAATATTTATATTCATATTGTCATTTCTAACTGTTCATGTACATATAACTAGCAATTACTAACATCCCTATAATTCTGAGTGTCATAACAAGATAATTGACATAAGTCATCTTTATCTAACAATCTAAATTCAGTTCCATTTCTAAAAACTAATTAACAATTACTTACATGTTTTGCAGAAATATAAAGTCGGTTCGGACTGTTTGAATATTAGTGTGTTTGATATTATAGAAAGTAAAGGGTTGTTTGAATAAAAATATTGGATAACTAAAAAAATACTTATATTCAAGTTTTTCAATTTAAATATCATATAGTTTGATTAAAATATTGGATGATTAGGATAATTTTTAAATTTTGGATAAAAAAATATTAGGGTAATTCAGTTAATAAATAATATTTTAGTATATTGTTTATTTAGAAGTCAAATATAATAAATATTTGTAAGTATATAATTTTTATTTAAAAAATTTAGATATCCATTTGGTTCGCGGTTTGATTCCAGTTCAGTTTCGGTTATCGATTCTATAAATATAAGATTTCCTTATTATTTATGAATTAATTTCCAAAGTAAATCCGCATTTTAAAAGTGTAGATCAAAATCTAGTGATCTTTAAATCACTTCTCTCATTTGAAACAAAACAAAAATCCATTTAACCATATTATATAGTGTGTATTTGGAGATGCACGTATGGATGTAGAGCATATGGTAGGGTAAAATGTGGATGCATGGTTTCTAGTTGTAGATGGATCATGGAATTGAGATATACAAAAAGACAGCAAAACAAAAGTGGGTCACTTTGAAAAGATCCCAACGTAGAGAACATAATATTATATGTCTCTTCTTTGTTGGACCCAGTTCTGCACACCTCTTTGTCGTTCTTTCCATTTCCTTATTTCGCATTGAACACATTTATCCGGAAGGGAAAAACCAAATCGAAACATACCAAAATATGAGGCTCAGTTCACGTTGGATCTTTTCAATTACCCGAACATATCTCATATTTCTAAAACCAAAAACTGAAACTGAACCATAATCAAACCGAAAACTAAATTTCTATAATATAATTTATATACTTATAAATACTAAATATATTTAGTTTTTAAATAATCAAATAATATCTATAAATCGAAATACCCAAAAAATTTTTTTTACCAGAATATGTTTTATCTGAAATATATAAAATTATCTGAATAATCTAAAACTTATCTGAAAACCTGAAAAATCTGATATTTAATCCGAAAATTTAAATTTTCTGACTTTTTAAATTAAATTAACCAAAAATAGAATCCAACATCATCTCGGATATTAGCTAATTAGCCGTTTCTCAACTTTATCACCCAAAACGAACCGAAAACTAAAACATTGGAACCAAAACTAAACTGAATTTTCTAAATATACGAATAGATCCTGAACCTCTAGAATCGAACCGAAAACCGAATGCCATGGTTACTGATTACCACGTCACGACTTGTTAAGTCTTATATATTTCAACTTTGCAATATATATAGGTGTTTATAAATTATAAGCTTGAATTTGTTTGTTGGAAAACAAATTTGCATTAATAGGAGTTTCGTTAGTCTCGGCTGGCTCATTCTATACAAAAATTAAACTAGAAGAGATTTAAGTCGGATTTTAGATTAGTTTCTGAAATGTACTTATTAAATTTTTATAGGTTGAAACAGTAAGTTCCGTTTTTGATTGTTCCACAGTATCGACCAACATGCTGATTATTATCATATCTAATATGTTCAAAGTTTCCAGGTAGCTGAATAGTTAGAAATCGAATGAACATATTCAAAATGAATTTTAATTTAATTATATATAGCTTTTTTTTCTGGTGACTTTCCTCGATAGACCATGCACTTCCTGTTCCGTGCATAATTTTGGTTTTTTTTTTTTTTTTTTTTTTTTTTTTTTTTTGGTTTCCTTTATGCAGTTCAGCTAAAAATAAAATTGAGCAGTGAACACATCTATGTTGAATTTTTTTTTTTTTTGATAATTGTGCATGTCTTGGTCGATGCCCAAATAATTCTTCACAATTTTGATACCAATGAATAGCTCAATTCTGGATTTTTTATAGATCGAAAACATGATCTCATATCGTTTGACCAAGCAAATGACAACTCAACTCTTGGCAGGAACCCATGAGGGACAAATTTTACGATTTATATCAAATTCTCCTCTCACCACCGCTTGGTTATCTATGTTGAAAAGTATTGAGCACAGAAACGAAACAAGGACAATCTGAACAGGACGGCACCAACTCTCATGGACCTACTTGCTACATCAATTCTTCCACCTTCCAATTCTCAGCTCGTATTAAAAAACTTTTTTTTGCTTAAAGGCTTTCAAAAACTCGTGTTAACTTACAAGGAAGATATTGCATATAACTCCACTCCGAACGTTATTAGGGTTATCTTGTATCAGTTTTGTTAAGAAGTGTTAGGTTATATGCCAAGTATCTTTAACCCATAACGTATTTTAATATTAAAATCATATTATTTTAATGTAGTTTCAGCACTAAAAAATGTTATTCTTCAACCACAACATTAAAAGTTATTTTATAATATTATATGTATTTAAGTTTTTATTTTTTATTTATTTAATTATATATGTTATTAAAAAAATAATTGAATAATATTTTAATAGAGTAAACAATATTTTACTGTGATGAATAATACCACACCAAATTTAGTGTAAAATTATATAGTGTGACACTAACATAGTGTAACTTTTATAGTTTGGTTAGAAAGATTTTGAGTGTAGAAATTACATTAAAATAGTGTTTTACACTTAGGTCAAAAATGTCCTATGATTTAATAAAAGTTAAATGTATAATACATGCATGTTAAGATGAGTATTAGTGACTACCGACTATCATCGAACTGTTTACTGGCAACGATAATACATATATTTATACTAAATGCAATACATATATATATATATATACACACACACATATATATATATATATATTATAAATGCAGATATATATGGACCTATAGATGTGTGATTGTTAGAAAAGAAATGAGGAAAAAATTTTGGTCAGAAACGGAATGACGATATTAAATGTATCATTCAAACTTCAAAGCTACCTATGAATTCGACTGGGACCATTTCTTGATTTACTTTCTAACATAGATATCAACTTTATTCAACTCCTCAACTATATATATAAGTTTTTCAAAATTTATTATATGTTACATGGAAATACATGTGCGACGAATAATCCACAAATTTGCTAACACGTAACACTAGTAAGGTTTAAATTCTTATTGTTTAGATTCAGGGCCGTCTAACAGCACGCGCAAGTGGAGCGGTCGAACAGGGCCCCGAAATATAAAAATAAAAAATTTAAAGCTTTTTGGAAATATATAGATAAATTATGGTAAGAAACTTTAAAACTTTAGATATAATGCTAAATTTAGAACTTATAATTAAAAGAATAAGACAAAATTATTAAATTTTAAAATTACTTGATAAAATGTACGATTAATATTTTTTTTAAACAGGGCCTCAAATTAATTTGAGACGGCCCTGTTTAGATTAGATTGGACATATACACTTTGTAATTAACAGGGAGGTGCAGTTTTACTTACATGATCAATCTCTTTGGTTGTGAAACTTAGCGTTATATATCGAGTAAACATGTACTCTTTTTTCTTCAAAAGTCAAAACGATTCGAACCTAAACGCAAGTGTCAAGAGTTGATAAGGACTTAATACCACATGGCAACATTAACTTAGTGTCTAATAAAAAGAAGACAATGTCATTTTCTTCCCAAATTCGGTTGTCCTAAATTTAGGGCAAAAGTATGTAAGACTCGATCGTGTCGTTTTCTATTCTGTCTAAATAATTTCAAACCATTACTTGTATGTTTCGTAACTTTCCAAATAAAACAATAAACTAAACTTACAACAAACGGGATAATAAAACAATAAAAATGTTACTAGTCAAAAAATATATCTCGATTATTCAGTAATGTAAACGGGATAATAAAACAATAAAAATGTTACTAGTCAAAAAATATATCTCGATTATTCAGTACATGTATTTTAAACAGTTTAAATTTTCTGATTAATTTAAACTCCCGAACATTTTTTTTTTGTCAACTGAAAACTCCCGAACATAAAGCATTAATTTCGACACAGTCGTTGTCCCTTTTGCCGTCACAGTTGTGAATGCGTCGATTAGAAGTCTCCATTACACGTCGCGTTCATCTTCCTCGTGCTAAACCACGAGGTACAACTAACTTACATCTATCAATTAAATGTGCGTGGTTTAGTAATTTGATTATTTTTAAGGATTTTTAATTAAATGGTGAAGCCTAGTGGAGATCTATTCAAAGGCTAATAATGATGATTTAGGGCACTCATGCTACCAAACGCAGCTTTTGTGGTTGCTGATATTTTGTAGCAATCACCCAAACCATTTTAAACCGTTTCAAACCGTTCTAAACCTCTTAAATTCAAAAGTTAGTTTTAGCTAGCTTTTGCAGTTGCGGAAAGGTAATTTTTTTAAGCAGTATAAATACAAAAATAAAAATAATATTTATAAATTGAAATAATAGAAATACTAAAATATAACTATTATATTTTAAATTTTATTATAAATTTTTAAAATAAAAATATTTTCTATAATATTTTAAATTTTTTTAAAATGTAATTTTTATATTTATTATAATATCATGTTGTTTAATATTTTTAATTATTTAAAATATAAATATTATTAATTTATTATTTAATTGATGTTGTATTTGGTGGTTTTTAAGTCATAAGTATCCTGCAAACGCACCAATTTCTAACCGTAGTATCACTCGTACAAATTTCTTAAAACCGCATAAAACCACAACCATCCGCGCATCCGCAAACTCCCGCAACCGCAACAGCTGCAGTTACACCTGTCAGGCCCTTATACGGATTTGCGCGTGTTTGAAAGGACAACTAGATTGTTATCTGCACACCCATGCATATATTTTCTTTAACTTTTATATTGTCTTTTATTTTATAAGATTAAATATAATATATATATATATATGTATATATCTAATTTATTAAAATATAAGTACAAAATAAAAACACCCTTTAGTTTTATAAGTTATTTACACTTCAAAACCACTGATATATTTAATGAATCTATCTTTAAGTTTTCTTTGTCTTTTACATATTAATAAATGTATGTGCTAAATCTATTTTAAATAGAAAAATGTCTAAATCTTAAATTTAACCCCACAAAATATTCATAATATCAAGGACGTTCCAAATTAAGACATCCCTAATACATTGCTATCAAATTAACTAAAAATAAATAAATCTTTCGTATAAAATCTATATTCTTGACTAACCATATAGTAGATAAACATATAAGTATTAGAAAACCTAAAAAACAAACGAACAACAAGATTCTTTTCATATATATATATATATAATCACATATATACAATAATGTCAAATTTTCAATTTAAATCGTTAATAAAACACTAATATTTCTTTTATAAAACTACTTTATAATAGAAAATTAAATGTTCTATTACAAAATCGTAATATAAAATTTTAACTAACCAAATATGATATACTCTAAAATATTTTAAATTAATGTGCAATATTTTATAAATTAAAAATGTTTAAAATTAATGTAAAATATCTTGTCTTAAGATATCATCCAATACCGAACTATTTATTCCTAAGAGCTAAAAATGTTTAAAAACATGTAAATCATCTATTTACATCACCAACTGGAAAATTATTATGTAAAACAATTTTTTTTCTAAATATGTATTTTTTACGCATATTTACATTATTGATTTTATTGGGAAAAAATATAACAAAACAAATGTATATAAAATTAGCTAATATCATTACTGTTGAAAACACAATTAAATTATTGTCGTTCTCTCTTATTGGGTTCAATTGCTACCAAATACTTACGTATCAGTAAAGCTCAAAAGTTACAACTTGGCCTTAATTCGATTTACCTTACTTTAAGATGGGCCTTGAAGAAATTACACATCTTACATGTCCCGGGATCCGCCGAACCCAATCCCAATATCATAGGATTGATAGCTCCATAAAAATCCACTATGAGAAAGATCATCTTCATCTAGACTCTTTTTTTTTTAAATAATAATTGCGTTTTCAATCAAGTGAAACCTTTAATCCTCCTATACATTAAAAGAGAAGTCACTTAAGTGATTTCTGTTTACATGGCATTAATATAGAACTTCTTAGAAAAATTGTTATAATTCTATTGGTCGATTTTTTTGAATTTTATTTTTCATTTATTTTAATCAATCGCATATGTAGACAAGCCCAAAACTATTGTCGATTTCGTTACGCCCATATATATAGCTACGGAATAATAATTATCGATTTAGTTTAGCATTGGGCAAGATTTAGAATTAATACAAATATTAAAAACTTTCCTTATTATTCAAACAGTAAACTTGCGCATGTTGATAACTTGATATCATATTAATTACACTTGCTTAGAAAATATTATAATGTTTCTAATTAGTAGGGGTGGGCGTTCGGGTACCCGTTCGGGTCGGGTATTTTGGATTTTCGAGTATTTCGGTATAGAGGTGTAGAACCCGTTCGGGTATTTCTGTACTTCGGGTCGGGTTCGGGTATTTTTAATTCGGATTCGGTTATTTCAGATCGGGTTCAGATATTTAGATTTTGAAAAAATAATTAATATTTTCATTTCTCAAGTTTCTTATATTTAAAAATATAACTTTCATTTAACTAATTTTTTATTTTTAATAGATTGAATGGTTAATTGATTTAGAAATAAAATTTAAAACTAAAAGAGCATTAATTTAGTTATTTTTAAAAAAAATTTGGATGTAATTTTTTGTTAATTTTTTAAATAAAAAACTTGACATGTGTTTTCGGATCGGGTTCGGGTGCCACTTCGGATATCGGGTAAAGTGCCCACCCCTACTAATTAGATTGTTTGTTTTTAATAACTTACCTTTCTAATATGGATTATTTGCGCAAGTTGAAATCATTAAATATGCAAATAACTTATTGACAAAATTTGTTTTAATAACTTACCTTTCTAATATGGATTACTAGCGCAAGTTGAAATCATTAAATATGCAAATCACTTATTCACAATATGGATTACTTGCGCAAGTTGAAATCATTAAATATTATCGATTTAGTTTACCCTTGGGTAAGATTTAGAATTAAGACAAATATTAAAAACTTTCCTTCTTATTCAAATGGTAAACTTGCGCATGTTGATATCATATTTATTACATTGCTTACAAAATATTTTAATGTTTCTAATTAGGTTGTTTGTTTTTAATAACTTACCTTTCTAATATGGATTACTTACGCAAGTTAAAATCATATCATATGCAAATCATTTTTTGACAATACACATTTAATATCTTTTTTAAACGATTTCATTATTTATTGTGCAAAATATTGTGCGTCATTAATATGAGAAATAAATAGACTGTATATATATATGAGACACCCAAGGTCTTAAAATACAAACATTTTCTTTTCATTCTTTAAAGTATTATTCACAAATCTCTTTTCCCATACTATTAAGGTATTACGATGATGTTGCTTGTGTGCTAAGAAAAATGTGTTTAGACGCAAAGGCTCCTCATCTTTCATCGACTGTGCCACCCACTTTGCCTTGGAAGTATTATATGCTACTTGATGAATCGACTCTGCCACCCACTTTCATCGACTATGCCACCCACTTTACCTTGGAAGTATTATACAAAGATTAATAATGTTTTATTTATTACTTTTAATATTTATAAACTATAAAATACAATGAACGAAATTTTATATAAGATAATTATAATAGTTTTATACTCTACTTGATGAATTGTGTTCGAATATAATTATATAATAACTATTTTAAATATTACAAAATCCAAAAATGTTTATTAATATTATTTTAAATTATTTATCGTTGTTTAAAGAATAAATTTATCATAATTTTAAAATAATTTATAAAATGCTTACAAAATGCAAGGCAAAGTTTCACTTTCAAGAGTTAAGTCGAGATCTGGATTAAAAATCCTAATAACTGGTAAAGAAGGGAAGTCGCAGACAAAAATATTGAATGTTGTCTACAAACAAGTTTTTCAGAATATTTCGTAGTCACGGTACGTAATTTTAATTTACTTTTTTTTTTCAAATACAAATTTTAAAATGAATAAACTGTTGCACTTATTTATTTTTTGTATTTGCTAGATGGGTTGTGATGAGTTAGGAGACCGATGACGGTATGTCAATTTAATATTATTTCATGTTCAATAAATTTAGAAATGTATAAATCTATCAAATAATGTTAAACCGTCAAATTGCTTACAAAATTTATTTAATTTTTTGCAAGTTTCTAATTGAATTTGCTTTTTTTTATCGAGAAATGTGCTTCATATTTATATTATTTATGGATAATATTTTGATTTTTATTATATTTTCTTTTAATATTCTACATAAATGTTTGTTTATTATTTATGGAAAAATAATATTATCACCTAAAATAAAGAATTACGAAACATATACAATACAATTCTAATTAATGATAATATAAATTCTTTTACTTCTAAATCTATACACTATTTATTCCATTTTTTGAATGAAAGTATCTTCGTAAACACACAAAATATTTTGTGACGTTGCAATTATACATGCACACAATATCTGCCTCTTCATACTGACGTTACTGTGTTTCCTCTCGTGAGGTACGGGCTGAGAGAGAACACAGGGTGCAGACCGATCATGTTCTTATGTCCGCACAGGGTGCGGACCGGTCACCTAGTTACTAATTTAAATTTTAAGCGTCTGATCATCTTTTATAAAACTTCACACGAATATCTTTTAAATTTAACATAGATCTTCTATAAATTTGTTTTCAGCTTTAGGTTCAAACATAACTATCACTAACGAAAAATAAAGATTTATTAGGAATAAGTAACCCACATCAAAAATTCAAAAAAACTTTAACTAATATATACTAGAACCAATTCATTTATTACCCGTTGATTTTAATTTTGAAGCACATAATAATTCTGAATCTAACATGGTATCATAGCATAAATCCCTCTCGATGGGATAGAATTATCGTATTAAACTCATTCGACCGAATATAAATGTCTTCAAATTTTGAGATTTTTGACCGATAAAAACTATCATCTCAAAGATTGATATTATAGATAATTATCATACAACGGGAACTCAATGAAACTTTAAATAATATATAAAAAATTAATGTCAATCCATTTACCAACGATTGATTTTAAGTTACAAGTGCGTAATAAACTCAAATCTAACACGATTAAACCTATATAGCAAATCATTCTTCAAAAAAAATAATAATAAAAAGACTAGACCTATATAAAAAAATAAACGTAAAATTAATCATTTACTTTTAAATTTAACAAAGAATAAAATAAACGAAAAGGCGTGAAATGAAAAATATTGAAAAAGTGAACTTTTCGTGGAAATATAAAAATATAAATGGAATGGGCTGTTGTATCTGCCCATTGGGCTTGCTAATAAAAAGCAAATGTCGAAAAAGAAGAAAAAAAAAACTTTTCGTGGAAGTGGAGTTTTTTTCTGTGTCGTCTATGACTAATGATGACTCATATAACAGACTGGGCGTTACGGAAAAAAATCAAAAAAGGGTTAAATGGTAATTTAGCAGCAGAAAATACCGAACAAGAGTCTTGCTCCTTAATAATAAAACCTCCCCACTAAAGCAGTTAAGACCCAAAGAGAGAGAGAGAGAGAGAGAGAGGAGCAGGTACAGACCCCAAAATTCAATTATTCTTTTCTTTTCGAAACTCAATTCTAAAGAAAAATGGATCGATCGGAGCCGTTACCTTTCCCATCATCCGCCGATTCCGATGATGTCACCACCGCCGCTGCCGAGTTAGCTGCCGGAGACTCAAGCGGTGGTGGTTACGAGGTTAAGAGCAAAGTGAAAGGACCCTGGTCTACGGAGGAAGACGCGGTGCTTACGAAGCTTGTGAGCAAGTTAGGTCCGAGGAACTGGAGTTTGATCGCTCGCGGTATCCCTGGACGCTCTGGCAAATCGTGTCGATTGCGTTGGTGTAATCAGCTTGACCCTTGTCTTAAGCGTAAACCGTTCTCCGGTTAGTTCAATTCAAAAACCTTCGGTTATGAACCGGTTAACTATCTATTAATCAGATTCTGATTGTATTGATTCCATGATGATGTTTTGTTAGAGATTGAGATGTAAATGAGAGTTTAGTTAAAGGTTTTGTTATTCTGATGCAATTTAGTGTAAATGCAGGGCCGGTCCTGAGCATAGGCCCCCATAAATATAAATATAGACTCCCAAATTTATAAAAAAAATATAAAATTATCGAAATTCTTATTAAATCGTCTATAGTCTCCAAAATCTTAGCTCGGGCTCTGTGTAAATGTAAAACTATAAGTCTTGAAAAGTCTCTTCTTTGTTAATATAAAGCATACAAAAGATGAATGAAGAAAACTTTTGCATATTTCCTTAGGTTTGGCTTCTTGAAATTGATGCTTTTTTTTTCTTTTTGATATCTGTTGCAGATGAGGAAGATCATATGATAATCTCTGCTCACGCCATTCACGGTAACAAATGGGCCGTGATTGCGAAGTTGTTACCAGGAAGAACAGATAACGCTATCAAGAACCATTGGAACTCGACTCTTAGACGTAAATACGCAGATCTTTGGAAGAACAGTAGTCAAGTTACTACTGCTTACATCAAGAACGAAAATGTCGAACAACAACTGCCTCAAGAAGAGATTGTTTCACCACCAGAGGTTCCACAAGTTGTTGATGTTACAATGTATGATGAGCCTACACAAGTTCTTGATGATGTTACAATGGATGATGCATCGCCCAATGAGCCTCAAGAACAGGCTCCTATAGAGAGTAGCATTCCTGTGTTTCGCCCGGTGGCTCGTGCTGGCGCGTTCAGGGTGTATAACCCAACCAGCCAGAGAAATGGGTACAGGGATCACAATGTGGTTCCTTGTGAGGGACCGTTGATTCAAGCGGCTAAGCCTGACTCATTAGCTGGTAAATTTCTACAATCTCTTTGCGGTGAACCTAACATACCTTCGAAATGTGGTCACGGTTGCTCTACTCATCCGGCTGAATACGGTAAGTCGGTGTTGGGGGCTGAGTTTGTGGATTATGAAGAGCCTTGTCCAGTTTTTAACCAAGAGCTGATATCTATAGCTACTGATTTGAACAACATTGCGTGGATAAAGAGTGGTCTTGACAATGCCATTGTCAGAGAAGCAGAACAGAATTTGAAGATGGATCAAATCACTTTCAGTGATCCTCGAATCAGGTTTTCTGGAATGATGCCTAGACAACATTTCTTTTGTGCAAGAAGCTGAAACTCTGAAGACACATAGCTGATGATGACATTTTGATTCGGATTTGATGGAAAGAGAGATTACAAAAGAGAAGTAAGGAAGAAGGCTTGCTATATATTTCTTGATAATATCATTTACAAGCACTTTTCTCCTTAGTTTTTTTTTCTTTTTACATATAAGTATTTACAAAACAGAGTATGAAGATCAATTTACAATTTTTCAAAAAGTATTCTTGAAACGTCTTCATTGTTTATCATTCAGATTCTCCAAAATCTTCAATAGCTGTGACTTTAGAGGACTTGAGATTCCATGAATCTGTGCTAACCTTCAATGGAATCATCATAGGGCTAGTATAGTCTCCAAAACTAAACTCACTTTCTTCATTTTCCTTGGCGCACAAGTCACCTGGAGGTAAGAAGAAATCAGAAGACAAACCCTTCACATTAAACCCCACTTCTTCAATCTCCCAGCTCTCTTCCATTGTAGTCTTTGAGTGACTCTCTAAGCTCTCATCAAGCCTCAGTAACGATACGCGTGTTCTTCCTTTATGAGCAATCTGAATCCCATCAACGCTCTTGTAATCTTGGATCATTGTCTCAGAGGTGGTTTCCCACAAGACTACATCTTCTTCCTCAGGACCAGTCTTGATCCTTACGAGATAAGTGTCTTCTAGTTGAACCAAGAGTCCTGTTCTTTGACTAAAACAACCCCACACTGTATGCTTCACCGTCTCCATGCCTCTCTTGCTTCTTGATTTAAGCCCTGAAGGCTGCGTTTCAAGCTTAAGCACGAAGCATTCTTCCTCGTTAACCGCTTTCTCCCCCACGCAAACCGATCCAGCAAACATATTCGCTGTGGTTTTTGGATCAAGCCCTTGGAGGAACCTTCTAAGTGGACCAGAAGGTTCATTAGAAGCTTGAGAATGTTCTAGCCAAGGACTTTGCTTCCACGCCACGTTACCATCACAACCAGCACTGACTTTACAACCGGAAACCACAAGCTCTAGACTCCATTGACTCGAGCCTTTCTTCCATAACACGAAACCACCCACCTCTCCTCCGTTTCCGTTGACGTTTCTGATCTTTAACATCTTCTTCTTCCTCTTTCCAATTAGGGTTTTCGCTGCACAAAACTCTGTGACTCCCATTTTAACCTTCCCCATCGCGTACATGCTCTCTACTCCAGCCAATGCCGTCTCTCCTCCAGCTGCTGCGGTGTATTGCTTCACTATGTACTTAGCCATGGCTGCTTCCTATTATAACCCAAGAACAGAGCAAAAGTAATATGAGAAAACTTGTTGCTCAAGTTAATAACACTAATTTATGCATTTACATATATAAAAAATATTTTTTTTCTTATAATAAAGAGGAAAATCCCTTTGATAACAAAAATAATTATTAAAATATCACAAAAAATAAAAAATCTCTAAGTAATATTAATTAAACGGTAAAATGAATAAACTACTTCAAGCCTTAACTCTTTAAGTAATATTAATTTTTAAATAATAAATCCTAAACTTAAATTGCTAAGCTCAAATCCAAATATGAAACCTACATATGAATATCTTTTTTAAAAATTATGATATTTTAAGAAAAAGTTTCATTGTATGCTATTTTGAAACAAAAATGTGTGTTTAGTGATATATAAGACCATTTCTCTAATAAAAATCTTATTATATATAAAAAAAACAACCAATCGACGTCTAAATATTTTGTTCTGTTTAAATGAATATATTTATTTACTTACAATAGATTGGTTCTTGATGAGTTTGGAGATGGGATGATCAAGAACGTCGTGATCAGAGGAGACAGGAAGAGGGATCAACGGAGCTCCAACGATTCCAAGAAGCATCTGAATCTGAGCGTCACGGCCACCGAACAGAGTGGCGAGGCTGCTATTGTTATCCGGCGGTGACCGGAGCAAGCTAGACTTGACACTTCGCCAAGCGCCGGTCTTGTTGTTCTCAGAACAAAACAACTCCTCAGGCATGGGAACTTCCAACACTGTCTCTAGACCATCTTCTCTGTCGAAGTTAGGACAAAGCGTTCTCATGTTTCCACTCTTGTAATAAATCTTAAAATAAACGAAGGGCAAAAGAGAAGGCTCAAAATGTAATGAGAGATTGAATGACATAAGCTCATGGGTCGGCTCTTTTTATATATGAAAATATTATTAGAGAAATAGAGATGACCAACCGACCGAAGCCGATCTGACGCTATTTGTGTATTGTCGTGTTCGCACGCTTCATGTCTCCCTTTGCTCTCTATAACAATTTAATATTAAGATAAAATAATATATATTTCCATATAAAGTAAGAGAAATACATTTTCTTTTTGTCGTGGAGGAAGATATAGACATTTGAGTTTTGTCCCTTCCTCTTAACAAAAATATTCTTGACTAGAAAATTAGGGTTAAAGTTATGTGAAGACTGTGCACAAAAAAGAGTTATGTGAAGCTTTTAATTGGTGAACGAGGACTTTGTCCTTTGGTGCACTTCAATGTAATGTGTATTTTTGTTTTTATTAATGTATATAGTCGTGTTCAATATACGGCGCCGATGTAAACGCATATTGAAAGGTTAGTTGTAAATAACTAAGTCGACTTTTTATTTACTAAACAAACGCGTGGAAATAACCTTTTTTCTTTTCCACAGTTTTGAATTTTCAACAAGTATTTGAACCACTGTTTTCCTTTGCTGCAATACTATTGACATTGTTACATATCAATGTGGTATGAGTGACTGAGTGTCAATTGCCAGTTGGTGCAGTTATATGTGTCTATCACATCTAATGACTTTTACGACCAACACTTTGGTATCTCACCGAACAAACTAGCCATATATGATTTTATTAATCACAAAAGGTCAATGTGAAATCTTATTTTTTTAACTGTCTAGCTTAATTGGCTCATAATATATATATTTGTCAACGGAGCTAGGTTTCCCTTGTCTAGTAGAATAATACAAGGGTGTTACTTTATTATCCTTTGAATATAAATACTATTTGCACAGTATTATTTTTAAGTTAGAATTTTTAAAAACTGATTCTCGACTAAAATCTGAAAGTTTCACCGTTTTCATATAATATATTATATGTTAAAAACTAACTACGACTTCACTTTTATATATTGAAGTGGAAACCAAGAATGGTTGATTTGGCAAAGATCATGCGTCTCCTTTATCCGCTTCTTCTTTTGACCTCTAAGCGCAATGATTTCTCATTATGTATTTCATAAGATTCAATGAATATTGGTTATGTATATGTATTAATTAGTATTGTCAATGAATTAAGCAATATAAAATATTAGTTTTATGGTTCTTAAGCTTCTTTTTAGCAACTTGGTTCTTAAGCTTTAAACAATTTTACTGTTAACGGACATATTTATATTTATATATATATGTGTATGTATATATAGGTTACAAAAAAATAGCTCACAAAATAACCTATTTAGGGTGATTGAATTTTGTTTTCCACGTATGTTTAACCTTACATATAAAAAGTATCTTGCGTACGTTTTATTACTAGCCATTTTGACTAAAATTACTAACCATATACTGTGTTAAGAAGTTTAAAGTCTTTTTTTTACGTTGGCTCTGATTGGGAACCTTGCGGCATGGCGAAAACACGATTTCGCAAGTATTTTACCAATGAACAAAAAAAATTGCGGAATAAAAAAAATGCATTGCTGACAATAATACAAAGATTATTTTTATTAAGTAGAAAAAATGAATTTTAATAGATTATTTACAAAATCAACACTTTTATATTATTAAATTATATACTAATACTATTTAATTTTTTAAATAAATAGTACTAAATTTTTAATGATAAATAGTTATGTTTTTTTGGTGTAAGATAAATAGTTATGTTGTAAATAAAGTTATACTAATATATTTTATAGTGTTATAAAATGTTAATCCATTACTAAAACGTATTGAAAGATAAGCTAAATATTTAAATAAAAATTAAAGCATTTTTACTAAATTTTAGATATTTTCACATTTTGCAACAATTATTGATATTTATTTTTATTATAACAAAGTAAATACTGTATAAAATATTTTAATCAATTTAACATGTATTCTATTATTTCGTAATTTTTTTAAAAAAAATTGTGACTTAACTTTTATTTATTTATTGATTATCAGGAAAAAAACTATTTTTTATTACAGCTTAACTATTTTTTTGCGATTCCGCAATTAAACGATGTTACCTGGAAGCTTTGTAATGAAAAACGATAGCGTGTTTAGTATAAAAACAAAACGAAAGCTAACGTGATGCGAAGTACCTCTATATATTATAACTTGGTAAATTGTGTTCCGTAAGAGATGTGATCATCATAAAGCGATACACAAGGGACGTGACTTCCAAGTCGTAAGAGATGAGAGTAATTATTAAATATACATAATTTCGTATGAATTAACCTAAAAATAGTATTTGCAGAAAACGATGAGAAATGGATAATGAAGAGAGACGACACTTTGATTGGCAAATGAATTGTCGGCCGAACGTGGCTGACGGCGTTGCATCAGACCGACTATTAATATTTCCCTTTAATTTTGATTTGCTTGTCGTTACGGTTACATTAACAAATCAAAACGTTATTATAATTTATAACGAATATATAAATACTTGTGTCTATTAGTTGCATCATCATGCATCAATCGAGTTCAATCTAGATAATATGATCTTGACAATATTTTTATTTTATTATTTTTTGTAAAAAATAATATTTTTGATTTTTTCCGCAAGAGTAATGTATCGTATACTATATAATGCATTATTAGTGATTAATAATGACATGCACGCTGTTGGCGATCTCTATAGAGATATGAAATTTGTCTGCATAACTCATTAGTAGAATAAAGATCACTTATCGATACCAGAACAGTTCAAACAGATATTGAAAATCCGAATCAAAATCTAGACCTGATCATCATCATATCTTAAAGATTATACGTACGTGTGAGGTTGTTACAATAGTTCAATGTCTATAAGTAAAACAATGCGACTTCATAATAATATATGGTTACTGGTTATTGTTTAGGGGAAAATCCGGTCAAAGACACTATTTATCTTCAATATATGTTACAAAATCTATCAATTCAATCAAACTACCAAATTATGGAAGAGAGATTACCAAATCCAATTGATTTAATTTTTGTTAGCATAGTAAGAGCTTTGAGGATTGTTGATCGTACTTTCTCCTTAACAGTTAACTAGTCGGTTTTCACAATATTAGTTTGATCTCTTAAAGGCTGCATATAATGAAGATTTGTAATGTACTATCAATATTTCATAACAGTTTGGAACGACCTATAGTTCTTGATATAAACTAGCAAACCACACAATTTCAAAGATCGAAAAACACATAGACATAAATAGCCTCGGGAGGAGACCATGGTATGATTTCCAAGAACTTGTACTAAAACTTAGACATACGAAAAAGACAGATTGATATTTGAGTACTACAAGGTGATTATACTTTATATCATTAGATGAATATTGTAAATTCCTTTATAGTCTATGCACGTTTAATTGATCGAGTTGAATTCATAGCTTCTAGTTTTTTGTATTCTTTGTATCAGTGCCGATTGAGGTGGGCACTTTACCCGATATCCGAAATGGCACCCGAACCCGATCCGAAAAACCCGAACCGAAATCCAAACTGAAGTAGCAAAATATCCGAACGGGTATTGAATAAGGAGATATTGGATACCCGAACCCAAACGGATAATACCCAAACCCGAATGTATATTTGAAGATAGCCGAACATATGTATAATTAACCTTATATTTCTAATTTACATCTCTCATTTTATATAAAATATTTATATTGATACTACACATAGTTTAAGTTCATATGATATACATACAATTACGGAAAAAAATGATTTGTTACTCACTTAAAATGCATGTCAAGTTTTTTATTTCAAAAATTAACAAAAAGTTACATCTAAAATTAAAAAAAAATAACTAAATTAGTGCATTTTTAGTTTTAAAACGTATGTCCAAATCTATTAATCATTCAATCTATTAAAAATAAAAAATTAGTTAACTGAAAGTTATATTTTTAAATACAAGAAACTTGAGAAATGATTTTTTTTTTTCAAAATCTAAATATCCGAACCCGATCCGAAATATCCGAATCCGAACTAAAAATACCCGAACCCGACCCGAAGTACAGAAATACCCGAACGGGTTCTACACCTCTATACCGAAATACCCGAAAATCCAAAATACCTGATCCGAACCCGAACGGGTACCCGAACGCCCACCCCTAAATGCTGCCGTATAGTTTAAGTTCAAATTTGGAATGTGTATGTGCTTTATATATCTCCAATTTTGAACCATGTTCCATTTTTTAACCATGTTCAATAAGAGCTAAATAAGATTTTAACCAAGTTCCATTGCATACATGTCAATAAAACAAAGCCTAGATCTCTAGACCAGAAAGAAAAGACTAAATGTTTTGGTTCAAGTCAATGTATTATATTTTTGATTAGCGAAATGCATTATTAGCATGTTCAACCACCAAATAAAAGTTGGGCTAATTTGCTTAATGGAAATAGCTGGTGCATATATGAGATTATTGTGAATAGTTGTTAAGAACCCCATATCAAGAATCTGAGAAGGCCTAAAATCCCTAATATATTAATTCTAGAATATTATAACAAATTTTCGTAGACACGTGTCATTACTAGGATAATTCTTAGAATTTTTTAAAAAATAAATTGTTCCGTATAAATTATATTATACTTTTTATTAAACTAACTATCAAATTGATTAGTATATTGTACACAATAATATTCTTTCTTTCATTAACTAAAAGCTAAGAAATTACCTACTATGATTAACATATACTCCCTCCGTTTTTTAATATAAGTCGTTTTACAGCTATGCACGTAGATTAAGAAAACCATTTATTTTTTATATTTTCTAAACAAAAACATCATTAATTATTTGCCTAACCACAATTCAACCAATAGAAAAATAGAAGATATATTACCATTGATTATACAACATTAATTATTAATAAATTTTACATAGAAAACCGAAAACGACATATAATTTGGAACAAAATTTTTTCTCTAAAACGACTTATATTAAAAACGGAGGGAGTATATGACAATTAATGATTATCAATAAACCACGCCTTAGTGGTCCGGTGGCAAGCGGACGGACCACACTTTAGGGTTTCACCCAACATGTGTATTGTTCGAAACGCGGCTGCTGGTGAATTTGTGGTATTATCTTGAGAGACCTTTGGGCCTAATACGGAGAAGCCCATGTTCAAGTTGTATATGGTCACTGGTGGTTTAACATGGGGTGATCATCAGCCCTCCTAAATACCTTCGGTGGATTCCATGGCAGCCTATACCCAGATTTCCGGTGTCTCTCGGGGGCATCCTGATAACAGTCTTCCAAAAAATAATTATGACTAATACATATTTGACAATAATTTTTGTACCATCTTTTTTTTTTTAATCCTCTTGTTATTAAAAGAGAATCATTTTAAAGAACGCAACCTTGATTTTATGTATTATTAACAAATTTATCATTATGTTTATGTGTCAACACTGCAAGCTTTCTCACACCACATTTTAAACAACTGTTTATATACTATAAATTTACAATATATGCCATTAACCCTCTATTCATTATATCATTTATCATATCATTTATCAAAATATATTATTTTAAATGTGTTCCAATATCAGATTCCTAACTGATAATACATATAGAAACCAACTAATAATATATAATTATATAGCGTGTAAGAAATTTTTCATTCTGTAAATGCCAATTACATATATTGTCATGTGTGTAAGTTTAGTTTGCAAATTACAATAATTTAATATGTATAAAGTTACACAAAACTATATAAGTTTCATTTTTTGCATTTTATTCACTATTTTGCAGAAAAAATTCTGTACAATCAGCGGTCTGAGAAAAGTCACTCGCTATAAAAAAATTGAAAAATTAAAATCAAGGTTCCGACCATCGTGTCGCTGATTGCGGATGATTCATGAAGCTGACACGAGGGCAGGAACTGATGTGTTCCCAAGACCATAATCGCCCATAACAAGGTTTGCCTTCTTCCGCACGTGGGTTTTGTCTTTCTCTCACGTGTGTGTTCAGCGCCAAATTCGCTTTCGTATAAACCATAAATCACCAATATTTTGTTTAATTATCCAATCTAAAATAAAAGTATCGAACATATTAAATTTCAAGTTCGTACTAAAATAGATACCTAGCTACATGATCGAAATATAATATTTTAAGCTTCCAACATGGAATAGAAATTATAGAACATTAGCAATCTTTTATAAAACTTATCAAACATTTATATATTTGTGAAACGGTCCGGGAAGATGGGAACTTGGAACTCGGCCGGTAAAATCCATGAGTGATATTCTTTCAAGATCTTGGAATGTGTGTTCCATTTAACTTCCATATGATATTATGATTCATCAAGAAGACTTAGCTCCTTCCACCATGTTGTTAACTACCCGTAAAGTTCTTCTGGCTCATTCGTTTTCATTACCGGAAAATCTTCACTCTCATGAATCATATGGTAAAGGAAACATGTTTATTCTCTTTTCTTTTGTCTCCCTCTGCTCATTCGTCTCCTTTTTTTTTCCGGAAAATTTGCCAAATATGACTCAAAACTTAATTTAAAATGTTTGAATCAAATGCAAAAATAACTTAAAAACCTTGTGAAAATACACTAAACCTATTGTGACCAAACAAAAAAACAAAACTCAATTTTACGAATATATCTCCGGTAAATCGTTTGAGTATTCTGAGATACTGGAAGTCGTCTTCTACGTAAGCCGTCTGGTGTTGTTGATCTTAAAAATAATTTATAAATTGCTTAAAAAATATTTTGACAAGTGAAAAATTAAAATCATGTAATTATAAACAGTTTTAAGTGTTGTAAATTAAGATATAATAAAATTGAATAGTTTTTAACATAGATGAGTGAAAGTAGTTACTCATGATATTCTTTTGTTTAGGGTTTGACAACATATGTTGTAATATTGTATGTATTCTTAAGGTTAAATTTTGGAAAGCTTAAATGTTTTTTTGAAAAATTAAAATTTTACCTATATGTGTTTATTTATGTGTATAATAAACATTTTTAAGTTTAATTTGATTTTATGAAGTGTTTAGTTAGTTAATTTAGTTTAGAGGTTATGTTTAGGGTCTAGACGGCTAACATGTAAATCGTCAAGGAAGTCTTCTATTTAAGTTTTTCGCTAAAAATATTTTAGTTTTCCGCTAAAAATATTGAAGTCTTCTCGATGACTTACAAGTAAGTCGTCCACAAAGTCTTTTATTAGAAGACTTACTTGAAAGTCTTCTGAATTGAAAATATTTAACCTAATTGGATTTTATGTCTCCCTATATAAAGAAAAATTTACGCATTCTATCTCCTCCTCTCAAATGGTTGCAACAAAAATGTAATGTTCCTCATTCTATAACTCTTCAACCTCTCTCTAATCTTTTTGAACTTATCAACGTCAAACTTTATATCAATTTATTGTTTTTTTGTCTCATGTCTTTTTTTTTTGGTCAAACGATTTTGTCTCATGTTTTTCTCACTAATTTATTTTGTTTTTGCAGGTTTTTCATTACATGGTTCTCATATTCCACTATTAAAGATAAATCTATTAATTTTAGATATGTATTTTTTGTGTGTTCTATAAAGGTAGATCTATCTAATATTCCATTCATTTTCTCTGTTTTAAAGCCATTTGAATGTTTTTGGATATGCAGGTTTTTCAGATCTTGATTTAGATATGCAAGTTTTTCAGATCTGGAAGACTTCTAAGATAGAAGACTTCCAGATGACTTCCGGGAAGTCTTCTAGACGACTTCCAGGAAGTCTTCTAGACAACTTCCAAGAAGTCTTCTGACAGAGTCTTCTCTTATGTCTCCCTTTCATAACAGATCTGAGCGTTTTGGTAAGTTTTTATGTCTGATTTTTTTTTTTTGGTAACCTTATGTTGCATAAAGTTCATACATTTTTCCCAAACTAAAATTTTCCAAATCCACTCTAATCTCTTTGACTTGAAAACACTAAACTTTATATGAATTTTTCATTTTTGTCTCATGTCTTTCTCACTAATTTATCTTTTTGTTGTAGGTTTTTAATCAGATGGTTCTCATCTTCCACTTGGATATGTACTTTGTGTGTTCTATAAAAGTATATCTATCTAATTTTTTACTCATTTTCTCTGTTTTAACTTTTAAGTCATTTGAACGTTTTTTTATATGATTTACAAGTTTTCAAATATGGGTTTGATATACATATTTTTCAGATCTGGATCAGACTTTGGAAAACTAATGAGAAGTCTTCTCGGAAGTCTTCTAAAATATAATGCGCTAGAAGACTTCCAAAAAGTCTCTTCCAGACGACTTCAAAAAAGTCTCTTCCAGACGACTTCAAAGAAGTCTCTTCCAGTCGACTTCAAAGAAGTCTTCCAGACGACTTCAAAGAAGTCTTCTACACGACTTCAAAGAAGTCTTCTACACGGCTTCAAAGAAGAAAGAAGTCTTCTACACGGCTTCAAAGAAGAAAGAAGTCTTCCACACGACTTCCTGGAAGTCTTCCAGAAGACTTCTAACGGAGTCTTCTTCCATATCAAGTGGAGTCTAAGCTTGTCCTTGTAGAAGAATGATCTATACTAGTTTTTTTTTGTCTGTTTTTGTGATTTGCATGTGTACTCCTTTAGTTGTGATTTGTTATTGTAAATTTGAAGAGATATTAATGAAAATGTTTGGTAAATTTGTTCATTTTCCACAATATTATATTTCCAAACTTACTTGACCTAATTGAAGTTATTGATACAACTTCAACAGCAAAACACAATAACACAAAAAATTAATCATATTTATTACAACTAAGGGAGAAGAATTCTCAAGAAAACTTAGTCAAATTCACAAAAGTAAAACATTACATAAGTTCAAAGATATAACATTTTCATTAGATACATAAGTAAAAAGTATATCATATGATCTAAGAAGACACATTAAACCATGTTACTTGATATTCTTGAAGTGTACTTAACACTTTTGAAAATTAAATAAACATATCTTAAAGTTACTTAACAAATTTACAAAAACTAACTTAGAATACTAACACGGAAGTCTTCTCAATTAGCTAGAAACTTTACTAAGCATGAATGTTGGTAACCTCATAAATATCACCAATTAAGTTATAAATTTCATTCAGTAGCCCCAATATACATGAATTAACAACAAAAAATTTAAAAGTCTTTATAGTTTTAGAGAAAATGAAAGTTTATTAAACATTGACGCAGTCGACTTGCACGGATGTCGTCTGGTAGATTTCTAGGAAGTCATCCATTTAGTTTAGTTTTGCAATTGATTTTTAACCTAGACGACTTACATGGAAGTCGTCCATCTTTTGTTTGTTAAAAAAAATTCGAGACTCGTCTAGGAAAAATGGGTTAGTTTTGCATTTGACCAGATTGTATCAGAAATTTGTCTTTTCCTGGACGACTTACACATAAGTCGTCTAGTAGAAAATTAAAAAATCAATATGGTGTTATACCTAGACGACTTCCATGTAAGATCTCAGATTAGTTTTGCAATTGAAAAAAAATAAAAAAATATTTTTTTAGACGACTTACACGGAAGTCGTCCGTCCGACGACTTACATTGAAGTTGTCCAAGATAAGCAAGGTTTGACCAGAATCTCGGAATAAAATAATGGACGACTTTCGTGTAATTCGTCTGATGGACAACTTCCTTGTAAGTCGTCTAGGTATAACAAAATATTGATTTTTTAATTTTTTACTGTACGATTTACATGTAAGTCTTCCAGAGAAAGTCAAATTTCTGACACAATCCGGTCAAATGCAAAACTAACCCGTTTACCTTAGACGAGTTACATGGAACTCGTCTCGGATTTTTCTTTAACAAACAAAGATGGACGACTTGCATGTAAGTCGTCTAGAAAAACACATTTAAAAGTCAATTGCAAAACTAACCTCTACATTGACCAGAAGACTTCCATGTAAGTCATCTACAGCTAAACGACTTATCCGGAGGTCGTCTGGACGAACATATCTGGAAAAAACTAATTTTATAGTTTCAACCAGTGAGATAATTTGTTTAGCACACAGAAGTCTTCTGCAAGCACCCAGAATCTCAAACAAAAGTGATCCACCAAGAATCGTAAGCTTCAATGGCTCTATGAACCATAAAAATTTTAGAATCAAAATTTTGGATTTTTTTTGGATGAATATAGAGAGAAAGTGAAAGAGGTGTTGTTTTTAGTTCATAAGAATTGAGAAATAATGAGTTTAAATCGATTTGAGGTGCATTAAGAGCTTCAAATTGAGTGTTCATGGTGGTTGATGTATTGATGGTAATAGAGATCTTGTAAATATTTGAAGATGATGAGGTTGAGAGAGTAAAAATATCATTTTCGAAAAGAAAAAAAAAACTAATGGCATTTTCGTAAATAATATGAATTTGTGGGGTGAATAGGGCAAACGAAAAATCCAAAAAAAAACATAGGTTAGTTTTAGGTTTGACTTTGAGTTTTGGGTCAATTTTGCAAAAAAACATTTTTTTCTTAGGCAAAAAAAAAAGAAATACTTCTCTCTTGAGACTTTGAAGTGTATTTTTATTTTTTTGTTGATGTGGTTTAAACTTCTAGTACGCCGCCAAGAACCACTTAGGCAAGTAGTTGTGCCACCTTCGTAGGCTACCGAGCACCACTCAAAACACTCGATAGTGAAATTAGATGGGCCAGTGGACCCCGACAAAGAGGTATAATAGATGAAAGTATAACACTATAACTGTAGCGATTGGTTTGTTATAAGGTTGGAACTAGGATTCAAACTTTCATCTCAGTTTATATATGCTTTATTTGTTTCAGGACCAGATTCAGCTTAGAAAGAAAAAGTAATACCGGATAAAATTTGTTTCAACATTCAAATTGCTTTGGTTTTATTATCTTTCCCGTCCCTAAATGTAATACTCATTTTCACAAGGATGAACAATCATATAAAACTCGAACAACTAACATTATTATTTCAGTTTCAAAAAAAAAAACTAACATTATTATTTCAAGAGAAAGGATGAAATACATAACATCCAAAGGTTTGATGAATGCTTCAAAACATTGCTTCCCAATAATTTTTTCTAACCTGTAAAAGCTTATGAATCAAAAGACAAGACATGCCTCACAAGTTTGTCCAAATAGTTGGACGAAGACCCATTTTTCCCTAAGCATTTTTCAGCCATCTCTTTAAAGCCCAAGCACCTATCTCTCATCCCATCTCCGCCATCTATTATTGCACTTCGTACTACCTGCTCAATCTCTCCCTTATCCATTATATTTCTCTCTAACACCTTCCCCACTCGCCAAACATCAGTAATGTACCTCGCGTTCACACGCTGGTCAGTGAAACACGGCGTGCATATCATTGGAACACCTTCACATATGCTCTCTACCGTTGAGTTCCATCCACAATGCGTCCAAAACACGCCAACTGCTGGATGAGCCAATACCTCTAACTGATTAGCCCACTTCACAATTTTTCCTTTGTGTCCAATGTTGTCCATAAACCCACAAGGTAATGACTCGAGCCCCTCGGTCCCTCGGACCAACCCTGGCCTAACCACCCACAAGAACGACTGTTTGCTGTTTCTTAGACCCCAAGCAATCTCGAGAAAGTCTTTCTCTTCTATATCTGCAAGGCTTCCAAAACTCGCATAGACCACTGACTTTGGTTCTTGCTTGTCGAGCCAATTTGTTATTCCATTATCTTCTTTGTTCTTTGTTTTAGGTGGAAGATCATTGTTATGTTTGTGAAATGGTCCGATTGGGAAGAAGGGAACATGGAAGTTGCTGCTCAAATCCATGATTTGGTCTCTTTCAAGATCTTGGAATGTGTTCCATATGACTCCTGATGAAGACTTGACTCCTTCCACCATGTCGGTTATTATTCGGTATAGTTCGTCTGGATCGTTCGTTTCTATTACAGGAAGATCCTTCACTTTCAATGGTGAAAGCTCTATCACTGGATCATCTAGTCTAGAATCTGGATAAATAGAATAATAAATTTCTGACATTTCTAAAAGATGTCTAAGAAAGAAATTTTAGATTCTATGATCCAATTACATGTTTAAGAATCGTTTAGTAAAAATTGCTTTATAAAATTTGGATTTAAAAAATAAATCTAAAGTTATTTTAAACAAACTCAACATTTCTAGTGACAAGATAAATAACTAATTTTAGATATCTAATTATTTGTGAATATATATATACATTTTGACAATCGATTTTACATCAAGTACTTGTTTTTTTTTTTGCAAACTGTCTCTAGCTATCCTGAGTGATACAACGAGAAAGAAAATTGAAAACTTTGCAATTATGAAATTAATATTTTCTTCTAATGAAACTGAAACTGAAAGAAGATTGTATCTAGCCTTGTTTCATTCCCTTTTACCAGCAAGACACTAATTAAAAAATTCACTATCTTCACTTTCAAATCTCGATTTTGTCAAACATTTTTCAATCTTTTTTTTTTTGCTAACATCATTTTTACCTCATAATTCCAAATTAAAAAATTTCTTCTGGTGGTTATCAGTCAAAAACTTGTATATTGGATTCCGTAATATAAATAAATTTTATAAATGTATTTTACCTAGTGCAGAGAAGTAGCCCTTATCTCTAAGGAGAGGGAAGGCGGCAAAAGCACGAAACGACGCAGCACCACCTGTCCTCAACACCACTCGACGTAGTCCAACCTCTTTGACCGCATCCTCTGTGTTCCTCCCCCATATAGCGTCGGAGACCAAACAACACACTGTCTCTCCTCCACCTACTTCCGCCGCAAGAGTCTCACGAAACGGTTCAGCGTACTTCTGTTTCAGTACACGTATGAATGAAATGAGGTCCAGACCCGAAGTTTCCGACCGAGAGAGAGGGTCTTCTCCTTCTCCCTCTTTCTTGTGAGAGATGGCTCGAAATGTGAAGTGTGGGTGTCTCGAAGGATCGGGGAAGTTGTGGGAAGTGTGGAGGATCGTGACGGAGAAGCCACGGTGGTGGAATATTCCAGCCAGTTGGATCATTGGGTTGAAGTGTCCCGGAAACGGTACAGGAAACATGATTATTCTCCTTCCTTTTCTTTCTTCCATATTTTTTCTTCTTAAACTTTAGGTTTTCAAGATGTATTTGATATGTCGTTGTTGTAGGCTCTCACTACGACTAGAGACTAATATACTACGAAACACTAGTATAATATTATGATTACTATGAATATTAGTTTGCCATCTGTGTAAAAAGTTGGAACAAAAGCCGGTGAAAATTCGACGGTAACCATGATAGTGAAACGCTCGTACGTTTTTGGACTTTGTCAAAATTTGCATGGTGGTCCTTTTAGACAGCTGCTTAGTTTATGCATGTGACTGTCCTTTGTTAAAACGTGTATGTTAGAAAACCATCACATCGGGATGACATAAGTAACTAAACATCCTCAAGATGAAAAGGAAATAAAGAAGATAACAATGCAATTTGTAGACAAGACTATGCTATTGAATGCCAAAGAGTGAGTCTAGGTCCATAACGGTTGGTGTAGATTCTTCTTTGTGATATATATATATATATATATATATATATATATAGGCCCGTCTGACTCAAAGTAAATATAATCCCTGTGCAAGCTCATTTCTTTTAAACCAGATTTAAGGTTCACAGAAGAGAGAGAATTCACTGTGACATATCCTCTTGCACAAATTTAGGCCCGCACAAATTTAGGCCCTGTGCAAGCTAATTTACGTCTGGAAGAAGCAAGAGAGTGGTTCAGCCCAGGATTGAAATGCCTAAGTAATAAAAATTTGAGAAGAGAGACTTCACTATGACATATCCTCTTGTGTAAACAGGGAATTGCAAGAGCAGATTTGAAGCGAGAAAGATTTGTTGCTAGGAATAGCCAAGAATCTGCTTCAGAAAACAATAGATTGAATAAAATCATTTTAAATCTGAGATCGAATGAAATTTAAAAAAAAAAAGCATCAAGTCACATTAGACTCAGCTGAAGCTCTCTAGGCAGGTATATATAGTCATGAACAAGATTACTTTTTGTCTCTTAATATATAGCCTTCGAAAGTGGTTGTTCTGATGTTCTCTATCATCTTTCTTTCTTTTTGAGAAAATTGGGTGACATTTGTTGGCTCATCAAGTTTCTGTAGATAGTCATGGGAGCTCTTATTCTGAATTAGTTCCATTAAATTGGAATAGCAAGTGCAAAAATGCAAATGAATTAGAACCTTAGTTTGTTTATGTGGAAACATAAAATATTCTAAGAAAAAAATTAGAACATTCGAAAATTATTAAAATGGTATTATTTTACTCAATCATTTGTGATAAATTTATTAAATAAAGTATATCAATAACAATAGATTATTATTTTTAACAATATATTATATTATTGTTCTGAAGACTCATCATCGTCCCATCCGAAACAGTAACGTTTTACTCCATCACCATCTACACGACACATAGGAGTTTTCTCGTCTGTGGACACTTTTCCCACCTCCCAAATGCATTCTCTACAATCCGGAGTCTCTCCCAATGGACTATCATCTCTTGCTACTGTAAATATATTAAAATAATGAGATCTGCCTCCACACCACGTAAAATGGCAACGAAACTTCGTACTTTTCCAAATGTTAACACGAAATCTGAAACTCCAGTCCTTATCCCAAGGGATATGGAGCAACCCCAAATCATCATTAGTAGAATTGCAATACATTCAGAACTCCCCCGTTCGCTAAAGTGTTGTGGATTACAACGTGCTTAGGTGATAGAGGAAACAGGCCGCCGAGGCCCGATCCTTGTGTTTGTGCTTCAGACACAGTGTTTGAGACATCTAACCCTGATGCAAAAAGAATAAGAGTAAGATAGGTGATGATCATGAACATCGATATGCAATGAAGCTTATTAGAGAAAGCCACTGTTATGTAAATCATGCGGACTGGATTTTTTAGACAAGTTCATATTGGTTCCCTAGTAATAGATATTAACAAAAAAAAAAACAAATATCTTTGTGTAAAGGAATGTATGCTTTTAGTCCATAAAAGTTTTTATTGTTTTCTTTTGAAGCTACACATTTACTTATTTTAAAAATATGAATTGTCAATTTTTGGTAAGATAAGATATCATGATTTATAATTTTGGGAAGGAATAATTTGTTTTGGTCATGACTAACGACTTTTTTAACCTATATTAATTCCCTATATATTATTAATAGAGTGTCATTTAACTAGAATGTCATTTAACTAGAATGTCATTTTGGGAAGGAATAATTTTGGGAAGGAATAATTTGTTTTGGTCTTCGTCTCTATTTAGGTGTCATTTAACTAGAATGTCAATTTAGCTTACGTGGCATCTTAAGAATCAATTGAAAAAATGTTGGTCTAAATCCAGTTATTATGAAACATTATATTAACCCAAAATATAAGAAGCATGTATTTTTTCCTTAAATAAAAACTATGAAATTACTTAATATGATTAGCATATATATGACAATTAATAACTATGAATAATAAAGATTTGATAACAATTTTTGCATCCTTCTTCATTTTTGTTTAATTTTATAATATTAAAAAAACAATCACATTAACCATATAATAAAAAAATTAGATTTTTTTTCTTATATGTTATATTTTAAATTTTTTAAAATGGCAATTGTCAATAATAGCATCTTTTGAGTTTTTATCTCAAAAATGGCACTAGAAGGAGAAAGTCACAAAAACGACATTCATTAAAAAGTAAAATATCCCTAATACCCTTGGTTTAAAATTAAATAAACAAACAAAAATAAATAAAAACAAATAAAATAAAAATAAAAAAATGAAAAAAGAATTTTTTTTATAGTTCAGATTATATGTTTTTAGATTCAAATTTTTTTTAATTTTTTTATTTTTTTTTCAAAAAAAAAATTATTCTTTTTTCAAATTTTCTTTTTATAATTCAAAAATAATTTTTGAAACTGTTTTTAAATTTTTATTTTTAATTTTTTAGTATTTATTTTTATTTTATAAAATTTTAAACCATAATTCCAAAACCTCACCCCTTAACTCTAAACTCTAAGGTTTGAATTAATTAATCCAAGGGGTATAAGTGTATATTTACCTCTTTAATGAAACCTATTTTTGTGACTCTTAGCCTTGAATGCAAGTTTGAGAACAAAAATTTGGTTTGGTGCTATCCTAGTCTTTTTCTCTTTTTAAAATGACTTTAAATTACAAAAATGAGGAAACCTTATATGTTATTAATTAAGTTTTTTAAAACGACTTTAAATTACAAAAACGAGGAAACTTTATATGTTATATTTTTCATATATGTTAGATTTTTTCTTATATGTTATATTTAAAACTTTTAAAACGACTTTAAATTACAAAAAGTAAAATTTCCTTAAGCATACGACTAAAAGTATTAAAATAACATGTATTAGTTCGATGTTTGATATGAAACCTTTCAAAACCAGAAGGAAGATAAATGTCAAAATAATTCAACTCTGGAAACAATATTATTCACTTTTTTCAAAAGTGTGTTCGGTGAAAAAAACAAGATTTTGTATCATAATTTGTTTAATGTCTAACCCGAGCAACCCATGATATATTAAGTAATTAATTATCTTTAACAAAAAAAATATTAATTATAGTTTAGTTTCACAATTTTTAATAAAAATTGATCCGGTCTATCGGAAAGAAATTATATAATAATAACAAAAAAACATTGTATATGTATAAAATAAAATGAACAAATATATAAAAAAATATCGATAATATATACAAATAAACTCACATGCACAAGGCGCAAATCTTATCCTAGTAAAATAAACTATTTGAAGATCTAGAAAATATCTACGATACAAAATAAGCTTAAAAAGAAGCAATGTGACATTATCCATAATGCAATATTACCATTTCATATATAAAATATTAGATCAAGAAACTTGAAAATTAGAATAAGGAAATATACAACATAAGAAAATAATAATATTAAATTTTTACATTTAGTTTTACAGACAAAGTTAAATAAGTAAACTGGCCAATTAAAATAAGAGAATATACAAAATAAGAAATGGTAATATTATATTTTTATTATTTCCAAATATCAAAAACATAGCTATAAAACCCTTCTCCCAACATCGGTCTCACACCATTACCCCAACATGGTCCAAATTTATTTACCTTTCAATTTATTTTCGCAGAAAGCACAATTTTACGATATTTATTTTCGCAGAGAGCACAATTGATAATGATGCAAGTATTGTAGATAAGCATCAATATTGTTGAGAAAATCTCGAATCATGTACGTATGTATATAAAGAAACCTTCTCCGATGGAATAAGATATACAATTTTCCCAAACTAAGGACTTATCTAGCTAGACATATCTCAACAACGAGCTCCAAAATAAAACGAAAACAAATCTCCACGTACAAAAAAGATAACTCATAACTCCATGGATTAACACTAACCATCAACACTAAGTTAACGGTCCATACCTGGTAGAGGCCCTACTCTAATTTACAAAATATGTCATTTTTCCTTTGTAAAAAAAAAAATTAAACATTTTATAAAAATAAATCTAAGTTAAGAAAAAAAAAGACAACAAAATTTGTGGGTCTTAAGCGGTCGCTTATTCTGCTTGTGCCATGGGCGGGCATGGTTACATGGATTAACATTGACAAGTTCTTATTCAATCATTGAACTTAACATCTTAATTAGTTTTTACACTTCATAAAAACATTTAAACCAATAGATCTATCAAGAAAATTTTGAAGCATCCCTTCAAAAAAGGTCGAAGTCCAAAGACACGTATAATCTTATTTATAAATATTTAAACTACAATCCAAAAAATATTTATAATATTTAAATTAAAATCCAAATTAAAGCTAAGTAACCAAGAATTGTTAACGGAAACATTCCTATAAAGTAATTAATTAACTCAAAACCAATAAAATGGTAGAGATTCGAAAGGGTTCTTGGTTTGGTTATTTTTGGACTTGAGACTGCGGGAAGCTCACGGAACCAACCCTCTTTGTCTGAAATCTGACGTGGCAGTATAACGGCTACTTTGAAGACACGCACAAATAAAAAAGTTAAAAAAAAAAAATTATAAAAACTCAGCAGAGAGACGTTGAGATTTGCATGTGACCACTCTCTCTTTGCAAAATTCAAAAACATATTAAGACAGAACAAAAAAAAACAACAGAAACAATTGTAATAACCATAGATCTCGATGGACCACAACAATAACTACTAGTTTGATCTCTCTCCTTCCTCTTATACATTTTCTGGGTTTCTAAAAAAGTTTCGATCTTTGTTAGCAAAAAATGGAGAGTAGCTGTATTGGGTCTGAAGGATCTAAACGATACGGTGAGAGCAAACGAATCGTTGCTGACTCAGTGACCGAGTCAACAACCGATTCGAGCCTTAGCAGCTCTAGCTGCGGTGCTGGATCGAGCTCCGGGAGATCTGTATCTTCGCTGTCTTCTCCTCCGACGAAATCGCAGCTCCTTGGATGGCCGTTAGGGCAAAGCTCGTGGAGGAAGAGTTCAGGGAAGAAGATGACGAAGAAAACTCCGACCAAAGTCGACACCTTTGGGTTCAAGAGAATCGGAACAGAGACTTCTGGTTTGTTAAATTAAAATCAATCTCTCTGTTTAATAAAACGACAGAGTTTTGACATTTTTGTTGTTGTCTATAGAAGTTGAGTTGCTGAAAGAGAGGATGGCGAAGCTTCTGTTAGGTGAAGACATGTCAGGATCTGGTGAAGGAGTTTGTCCTGCTTTAGCCATCTCAAACGCTATTACCAATCTCTACGGTACTTAAACTTTAAAGTATTGATGTTTATATGATTATTATTAACATGATTCTGACTTTTTTAACTTTCAATACGAAGCTGCGATTCTGGGGCAACAATGGAGGCTAGAGCCATTACCTAGCGAGAAGAAAACAATGTGGAGAAGAGAAATCGAAGTGCTTCTTTCCGTTAGTGATCACATTGTTGAATTGGTGCCTTCCTTTCAGAACATCCCCAATGGAAGCAAGATTGAGGTACTTATAACTTTAGTGAGAATACGTCCATGTTGGTTGTGGATAGTTTGTAACTGAGCAAGTATGTTTTGTTTCTTGATTTGGTGGGTTTAAGGTGATGAACTGCAGACCAAGATCAGATCTATCTACTTGTCTTCCCGCTCTTCGGAAGCTAGACAATATGCTTATTGTAAGAAACCTCATCTCTTTCTCCTTGTGCATCTAATAGTATGTGCAATGGTGCGGTCTAACAGGGCCTGAATCTAAAATAAAAATAAGAATTTTAACAAAATAAATATATATATATATATATATATATATATGTATTATGGTCTAAACTTTAAATTTTTAGATATACTGCTAAATTTAGAGCTTATAATATTTTAAAAAAGTGTTATAGAATTATTAACTTTTAAAACCATTTCGTCACATCTTTAGATATACAGTTAATATTATTTTTAACATGGCCTAATAATAATTTGAAACGTCAGCTTAAAAGAGTTTTCTTCTTTGATGTCTTTAGGAGATATTAGATAGCTTTGAAGGAACAGAGTTCTGGTACGTTGATCAAGGAGTTGTAGCTTCTGAATCCGCAAGGTCCAACTCTTTCCGTGAAGATGGAGACAAATGGTGGCTCCCTCTGCCACGTGTGCCATCTGATGGACTCTCCGAGCAAACCAGGAAGAAGCTAGACCACACTCGAGATTTCACTAACCAAATCTTGAAAGCATGTATGTCAATCAACAGCATTGCTTTAGCTGACATGGAAGTTCCACAAGCATACCTTGAAGCTCTCCCAAAGGTATTAATAATAATAAGCTTTTAAAAACTCATAGCCAAGTTTCTGAACTTGTGTCTGAAATGAATCACATTGTTTTGTCTGCAGAACGGGAGATCATGTCTTGGTGATTTTCTTTATAGAAACATCACATCAGATAACTTCTCAGCGGATTACTTGCTTGAGTCAATAGATCTTTCATCTGAGCATGCGGTTGTGGAGATGGCGAATCGAGTAGAAGCATCAATGTATATCTGGAGGAGAAGAGGTCATTCAAGGCATTTGATTTCACTGTATCGATCCACGGGTGCAAAACCCACTTGGGGGATGATAGTGAGGGAGATGATGATGAATCAAAACGATGGTGACAAGAGGCAGATATTTGCAGGAAGAGCTGAAAGCTTATTGATCAGCCTCAAGCAACGTTTCCCTGGACTTAGACAAACAGCTTTGGACACAAGCAAGATCCAGTTCAACAAGGTTTGTTTTTCACATCATATAGTAAAAACTCGATAAATTAATACTAGTAAATTAATAAACACGATAAATTTAAAAATCTCATCAGTTCCGAATTGGTGTAAAATGTGACACAGTTTGATAAGATAATAATTTTTTGATTTTTTTATGTAAATATATGGTTCCAGTATAATATAAACAATATTTGAGAGCTATACTTAAGAACATAACAGTGTCAAGTTTTAAACCTTGAACTTTTTTGCAGGATGTAGGAAAGTCTATACTTGAGAGCTACTCGAGGGTATTAGAGAGTTTAGCGTATAGCATTGGTGTACGCATAGAGGAAGTGTTGTATATGGATGACATCAGCAAAGAAGATCATGATGATTCTTGTTCAGACAAGTTGAGGTTGTTGTCTAAAGAAGATGCATCAAGTAGGTCGGCAGGTTCATTAAGGAAGAGACTTTCGGCTCCATCTTTGTTCTCTGTGTCATTCTCAGGCACATCAACTCCTTACAGAACTCCATCATTCTCTGCATCGACTCCAACTTATTCACCAATGCCATTGATAAGCCCCATTAGTGGAGGAGGAGAAAGAGCTCCGTTTCTCTCTAGGAGGAACATTAGAGAACGTTGTGGGTTTGGTCCAAAGAAAGCGTTGGCTAATTATCTCCGGGGTTGAATCTGAAGAATCAGAGTTTTTATTTTATTTTATTATGTTATATTGTTGAGTTTAACATATTTTATTATTTGTTTCTATATAAAAAGCAATTCGCTTGTATGTACTGTATGACGATATATTTGATCTACATGCACTTTATGTTGTTGTCATGTTTATTCTGTAGTTGTTGCTTCTCAGCCACTGGATCAAGTCTAGTGTGGCATATACTTTCGGATATCTATAAGTGAAACAAAATACAAAAACAGAGGAGCTTCATACTTGTCTCATTAACTTAGCTCTCTCACCCCTACGATATTAAGTTAGTCCGACTCTAATATTCCTTTTTAGGATGACACCCTTGTAGGATGTTGAAATTGAAAAGGAAACAATGGTCTAGCGAGAACATCAGAAACTTCAAGAAGGAACTTGTTGAGTATCTTCAGTGGCTCTTCTCGCTAAAGACGCAACTATATCTATGATATCTTATCTTTCTTGTTAATTATGCCCAAACATTACCACTCAAACTTTAATGAGAATATGTGTATATATATGGACAATATCACACATTGGATAGGAGGGAGAACAAAACAATGATTATCAGACCTTTTCAAGAAATATATTGATCATGTGCTTGTTTATACTAGTAATAAAATATGATTATTCATTACCATATAAATATAAAGTACTATTACAATTATTCATAAAGCATCACATCACATAGACAATATTACAACCATTTATATATATCAGAAAGAGGCGTGTCCTAATGCTTTGGTTTCCGTAAACAAAACAAAGCAACACGTCAAGAACAAGTCACTCTTCTTTTTACAATATATATACTACACTCTTTAATTTTGTAGTTATATATAGTTTTTTTTTGTAACAGAGTTATATATAGTTGCTATATGATTTTTACTTGTTATTACATTTCATATTAAGATAGACCATGACGTCTCTTAATCCTGCAAAATGGTAACAAAGATAGGATCATAGATATATCAGTACTTATAAACAATCGGGTTATTTGTTAACATAACATTTAAAACATAACAAACCCCCTTACCCCCCCCCCCCCCCCCCCCCCCCAATTAACATAACATTTTTACCCCCCCCCCCCCCCAAAAAAAACATCGGGTTATTTGACAAGCTGATATTTAATTTGTATGCACGATATTGGGATTTTTTTTATATTTTTAGGTAAAGAAATTACGAAAAGCATAAGATCTTACATTCTTACGTAATGCTTTTGGCGCATCTATTTCATTTAGTATATAGTATATGGGTACCTTAGCAGTTGCTCGAAATCAGGATTGCAAGACATGCAGTGCATGTTAGTAATAAAGCGACCCTGCATGCACCAAAATAAATGAGTTTTCATAAATAAACTGATAAATTGTGCAACAGAATGTAAAACGAACCTTGTCAGTAATTATTATATAAATCGATTACCAAAAAAAAAAAAATTATATAAATCTTAGATATGGATAGGAACGAAACGATACCTTCCCACCAGTTTCCTCTTGATGCGCTTTTGGAATCGCCTTCATCTCCATCTTTCTTGTACTGCATCTATCATATTAAAACTCAAATACAAAATTAGAGTGTTTGGAAACTTGAATAGGACTTTTAAAAATTTAGAGTGTTTGGAAACATGGATTGCAGTCTTTTAAAAAAAATACTTTTGTTTGAAAACAAGGATAGTAGTATTAAGAAAAAAAGTAATGGACTTATGTTTTTTTAAAAATTGAAAGTTATCTAGGCCACTTTTAAAATATACCAAATGGGTCAATCTAATTCCCTAAAAAAAATTTTCTAAACTAACCATAAAACAAAAAAACTTTATATACATATTTCAAATCAAAATAATAATTCAAATTTGATTTATATCAAAAATTGATTCAAAAATATACATATATTCAAAAATGGATTTTTACTAAACTATTTTTCAATAACCATTATAAAAAAATATTGTCAATATATATAAGAAAAATATAATACAAAGCCCAATTTGAAATACCAACTCAAATTATGGTTTTCATATTTCATATTAAATTTTAAAAATATAATATATGTAATTATTATATGATGGTATGTATAAAATACTATTAATTATATGATTACTTATATGATGGTACATATAAAATACGATTAATTATATGATGATAAAATACGATATATAATAATGACTAGGGATGGGCTTTTGCATACCCATACGGGTTTAGTTCTGATCGGTTTGTATTTTGGGTTTTCGGGGTCAAATTTCAGCCTTATTAGAATGTTTCTAAATTTTGGTTTGAGTTCGATTTGGATCTTTGCGGGTTTGGTTTGGGTTTGGATAACTAATTTAAATTATTTTTAAAGTCTTAAATCATTATATATTTTAAATTTCTCAAAATGTATAAATAAAATAATATATTACGTATAAATTTGAATAACATATGTCATAATACTTAAGCTTAACATATCAACTGGCTTGATTTAAAATTTTGGATACGAAATCAATAATTATTTTAAGTATTTTTGGTGATTTGAGTATACTTTAACTATTTCAGATATTTACTTTTGACTATCTATATATATTTTTCAAGTATTTAAACCAATTTAAAAGTATCATTTTTGATGTTTTATATACGTTAAATCTAAAAATAATTAATATATATAAGTATATAAATCTATTTTTAGATAAATTCGGATACCCAAATACTTCGGTTCAGATCAGATTCGGTTCTATAAATAACAAAATTTTGAATAATTAGAATATTTAATCAATTTATGGTTGGGTTTGGTACTATATCTTTGGATCGGTATCGGTTATGTTCCTCGGATTCTTTTTTCCAAATCCTAATAATTACATGAAAAACAAATATCAACATATTTTTTAAAATATACACCCGCGCGCCAAAATCTAGTAATTAGTTAAATATAAAGGAGAAAAGCAAAATCTTGAAATTAGTACATATAGAGACTACACATGTAAAGAGTATAAGTTTTGTCAGTCACGCAGGTGTTATGTGTGAGATAAATGTGAATACGACTTACAGTATCTTTGGTGGTAGTCGTTGTAGAGGAATAGTTCTCTTGGCCTCCATAGTAAATGGATGAGCTCAAGTTGCATGGTGGTTCTGTTTCCTCATTATGGTAACTCTTTTTATCCTTTTTGTTGCTTCTTTCTCCTCGTTCACCTACATATTAATACCGCAAACGTATTACAGTTTTCGGTATGAGAGAAAAAGCTAAGCTTAGACTCTTAATAGAATTATAGTCAAATATGTAATAGACTCTTGTCTCATTAAGGTTTTTCCAAAAACAAGATGATTATATATATCACAAATATGTAAATAGTATTTTAACTGTGTATAAGTTGAAATTTCTTACTATTTGAATCGTTTACAGTAACCAACTATTATTGTAATAGAGAACACAACCTTGATTTGAAATTTTAAAAGCTAAAAAGGAACCTAACCTAGCTAGTTCTAATAATATATTTTACCAAAAAAAATCATGAAAGGATAAATTACTTGGAGATTGATACTTCACATGTCCACCTCGGCTTGCAAAGTCCATTTGCCTTCCCAACATCCTCTTCTAGTTCACAACAAAAGAAATTTAATTAGAGAGTAGATCCCATGATTTTATATATTAATCTAGAGCCCGTAAGAATATGTAACATGCATAAGTTCAGAATGATTCATGTATGCCTGAAATGAAAAAGTACCTCAGAGGGTCGTGGGAAGATGGAATTGAACAATCCAGTGGTTGATGAAGAAGGCGGAGAAGAGACTCTTGGACCAAATATATGGTCAAAGGACGAAGAAGATGAGGAGGAGGAAGATTGAGGAGCAACAGTCTTCTTCTTGTCCATGCTAAAGTTGTGTAGATGGATATGTATGTATGCAAAATTTAAAGGGTTTGTTTTCGGAAGATGGATTACGAAAGGGGCCTAGGAATGCCAAAAAGAGAAAGGATTAAATTTTGTGAGAGAGGCGAAGAAAGGAGAGAACATGTGATGAAACATAAGAGAAGACACGTGAAGATTTCACAGTTGTTTTATGCGACTCTTATTAACAGTCGTGTCTTCATATTTATAGTTGAAAACTTTGACTACATTTTTACCAAAAAAAAAACTTTGACTACATCTGTGATCTGTCTTTTATATAAGTTGAAATTTATAGTTTATAGGAGTAAATTTTAACTCGAGAATAAAAAGACACGTAGTAGATCGGAAATCTCGTAATATTAAAGTGTGTGATTCGAAACAGGATCCGTTTTATAATTTTGGGAGTTAAAGATAAATTTATTTTAACAATTAACAAAAAAAAATTTACAATTTAGAGTTGAATGTCAATATTTTATTTAGTTATGACCTGGTTAGAAAGTGGTTTGTATTCAATATCAATGTGTTTGATGCCATTTTCTATGAGGTTAAGCTCTCTGATGTACTTTCCCCACGTGAAGAGGCTGCAGTTGGGCATGATCCCAACGTGCAGGCGATACTGTCATACTGTTGAACCCATACTATGTGTGGTTGTCGAGGTACGTTTTGACTTCGAACTTAGCCTAACTGCTTGTGGACTTCATACATTGCTTGTTTGATGGGCCTTTTCGATCTAGTCAGGCATCGAAGAGGGAATATAATTATCTTTCTGTTAAGTTAGACTAGTTTTGTGTCTAGTTATGATTTTTTTCTAAAATAGTGAGAATACTTTCCAAAAGGTTACGCGGGACGTACGCTGCCAAAAGTGGTAATCGTATCAATTGAAGTAGAATCCTCGAAATCATTCCCGTGAGGGACATATTGCGTGCCCACACACTAAAGTCAATGAATATTTTCGAGGCAGATAATATGCAATATGCTTTCCAAAGTATTTGCAAATGACTTTTCGTTCTAGAACATTGTAGAGAATAACCTTTTGCTCGTTGTGAAGTTTGTTATGTTTAGTTCGGTATAGTTCCATCAGAACAGAATATTGCATATATGAGATTATACTTTTTGTGTTTAAAAAAAGAGATTGTACTTTTAAGAATCATAATTTAAATGTTATGTGTGTGTTGTTTATTCTGTTTTTTGTCACTACTAAAACAGGTATAGTAAATCTTACATTCGCTATATTTAGGCAGTACGTGTTTTCTCACGTTCGTAGACACCATGAACGTCTCATGTTTCAATATAATTCTTAAGTACGTATCAGCTGAAAATCATTGTTAAGACTTAAGAGACTGACATATAAGTAGGATCATTGATGTAAAACAAAATAAAAATTTAACGTGTTTAGTTTATAAACAAGAAAACACTGAAGAAGCAACGACAAAAATGATGTTTATATGGAGGTTTGAAAAGAACTAGGGGGTGACATTGTATACCAATCTATTGTTACTGATCAATGCTATAGTCTGATGAGCGCAAAATAAAATAAAACTGTATATATGATGGGGAATATAAGTATATAAAGGACCAGATCAAGGTCAAGTTAGATTCGCTAAAGTGATGTAAGATTCATCAATAACAAAGGGCTGACTCTATTGTTGTCTTCGCAATTTGCAACTTGTGATACATATCAATAATACAAAACAAAAGGAACTTGGAATCAACACAACAGAAAAAGGATAGCAAATATTGTATTCGATATACATATGGCTATCATATACATAGAACAAGAGCATTTTTTTAAAAATACCACATCTGGAGTTTTATTTTATAAGATTACCATGCAAAAGCAAAAAATTCAAAATACCATAAGGTTTATGAAGAATTTTTATCAGTATAAGAGTATCTCCAAAAAAAACTTTATAACTTTAAAAGTAGAGTTTTTTACTCTCCAAAAAAAAACTTCAAAACTTCAAATTGACAGTTTTAAGAAGTGAAGTTTCGTACTTTTGAAGTTTTTTTTTATTTTTATTTGCATTTTGGTCATTATAATTAATTACACATCAGATTTATGACTATTAAGTATTTTTCATTTATTTTTTTAATCCTTAAAACTTGTGTATATCATAAATATTTCAAATTTGTTTTCTGGATACAAATTTTACACATAAAGTTAAATAAAAAAATTAAATAAGATTTTTAATATTTTAAAACTACAATTAAACAGCAAGAATATTACAAAAGAAACTTAATAAAAAAATATTTTAAGAAGATACATGAAGATATAATTGTTACACAAATTTATACATTGCAAGAATTTTAATAGTCTAGTAAATTTGCTCCGGAATCTCCAAAATCTCTAAAACATTGTCCAAACAAATTTTGTGTTACCGAAGATGAAGAATTACATAAATAATTTTATGAAATAATGTGGTATTTTGCTTGTAGTTTAATATTTAGTTATATATTTTTATTTATAATTTTATAGTTTAGTGTAAGATTTTATTAATTAACATTACTTTAGTATTTTCTTATACGTGCTTATTATTTATAAAAGTTTTATGGATTTATATTAATTATGACAAATATAAAAACCATAGTGTAAAGTACAAATGATTTCAAAGTTAAATTTGAAGTTTTGCTTTTGGAGAAAAACACTTTGAAACTTAAAAAAAAAAGATTTTTGAAAACTCTAAAATATATAGTCTTTTGAAAATGCTCGAAATTTTATAATGTACTCTCTCCGTTACTAAAAGATCAATATTCTAGAGAAAACTTTTGTTTCAAAAAGATACATATTTTAAATTTCCAATGTAATTTTTGTCAACTAATAATGAGAAGTTGTGAAGTTCAAGAACATTAATTGCATTTCTTAAAATCTTATTGATTTAAAAATCTAGGAAATATAAAATTACTAAAAACTTTGCATTCATAGCTAAGTTTTAATAAGTTTTATTAAAAAGTGTGAAAATTCTAAAATATGGATCTTTTAAGAACGGATGGAATAGCATTTTAAACACATACAATACTACAAGGGCGGGTATATATATATATATTTTTTGAGAAATTTAATTTTTATATTTGTGTTATTTTTTGTAATTATATTGGGGGAATTTCATATTTACCACTTACATGATATCGTTTTTCATCTTTGTTATCACTAAAGAGACATTTTCAAAAATATATTCTTCATTAAGTGGCAAAAGACTCTTATATTCTTGTTCTCTATATATATAATAAATCATTATTTAAATTAAAAAAATTGTTTTCGAATTATACTTTATCAAATTCGATATTTTTTTAAAAAAAAAATTGAAATTTTTCGAGTTTTTTTTCAAAAATTCTTTTTGAAAATCAAAAATTATGTTTGAAACTATTTTTTAAAAACAATTATATTTTTTAAGTATTTATTTATATATTTATTATAATCATAAATTTCACATTTCAAAAATTTTTAGTCTATATTAGTTAACCCTATGGATATAAGTTTCTTTTATCCTTCATCAAAAGTGAGGATAAAAGTGTTTAGTGTAAACATGAAAAGTGGTACTATGAATGTGGTATTTGTGAGAATTTTCCAATTATATTTGTGTTTAATATTAATTTAATTTAGTTTTTGGTAACTATATTAAATATGTCAAGTTACATAATTATACACTTATGCCATATGTATTCCAGAAATTATTTTTAAACTGTATTCCTAAAGTGTGCAACCTATTAGATTTTTTTAGTAGTTACCTAACATAATTGGTCAAGAATATTCATACCTAAAAAACTTAACTCGAAATCGACCCTAAAATCAAAATCTCATACAGTCTTATTCTATTAGATCTGGTCTATATACTCGAGCGGTTCTTAAAATATTATATCCGAAAACTAATATTAAATCTAACCCGCACAGAAAACCAAACAAATTTTTTGAAATGTACTTGAAAAACATAATTTGTAATATATTATGTTATATGTGTGTGTGTAAATGGGTTAATATGGTTTTCACTAATTTTAAGTAAAATCACATTTAATAAATATTTTTAATCAAATAACTTTTTTTAAACTTGTTAAATTAAAGTCCTTAGAATATATCTTTATAAATAATACTTCCATAATTATATCAAATACACATTAAAATACTTTCAGGATGCCTTCGGTGAAACTGTACTTAAGCTCTAGTTGGGTCCTCTTCGGAGTGTCCGAATTACCTGAATTACCTGGATTATCAAAAAAAATATCAAATACACATTAAAATATACTCAGAATTTAAATTTGATATTGACCATATAATTAGGTACCAAATAGAAGATGACAGAAACCTCTAAGTATAGATCGGAGAAAAAATGGTGGTTACATCTAAAATATAATATTTATATTTAGTTCATGCAGTGGTGCGATTATTATGCTGAAGTAAACATGGCCCAGCCCGATTATTATGCCGAAGTGGTGGTTCCACAATATATAAATTATATGCAGTTAGTATGGTTGGGACATAACTTTTATTAACTACATCCAGAATACAAATACTGCAACTGTATAACAAGATGACTTGTTCATAAAAAGGAGACCATAACTATATATTGACATGGAGAATGCTAAAGAAAGAAGCATAGCCACACTTCTCCTATATAAGAAATCAAAAAGGCATAGCTGAACATATATTCTCTCTGCTCCTATAGTTCGAAAGTTGGGACCAAACTGCCAATATGAATCAGTGATCTTGGTTGACATTACATTTGAGTATCTTTAGTGTTTACTGTAAAGATATTTGGCCATTTTCTTACACGTTACTCAACTATTGGATGCTATTCTTTTGATCAATTCTGGATAATTACTTTAAATTACAGTAACCCAATCTTAGCTCCATACATGTGGTGAATAGGCTGTTAGCGATAAGGAAACTAGTGACGGGCCCTTATCAGTCAGGAGATTACTAACGGGCTGTTATCAGTGAGGAAATTAGTAATGACGCTTAAGAGCACCCACATCGGAGAGGAGAGAAAGTTTGGTACTGTAAATCTTGATATAAATAGAGGAGCAACCTTTCATGGAACACTCACGCAGCCATGTGGTGAACACAAAGCGAACTATTCTTTCGCCTTTTACTAAAGAATACCGTGTGTTCTCCATTCTTAAGTGGCATACTGATGTTAGGAGTTTTCAAGGCTCCTAAGACAAATGTTGTAGTATAGAAGATTGTCGAACCAGTTCTGAGGAATATCAAAGCACTGAGAATGCAAGTACTCACTTAATCTAAGTGCAACCAATGATTTAGATGGGTTTTAAACTATAACTAAAACTAGAAAGCAATAACAGAATGATACTTTCTTGACTAAAGGAAAAGAGAACTCATGGGTATAGGGATTAGACCTTGGGTGATCAAGTATCGAACTAAGGATGGCAAATGATCAATCAAACAATCAACCTTAAGCCTAGACACAATTCTAAGCAAGCTCTATGTCTAGATGAATGCTCATTTGCTAACATATCTCAAACATCAAATGTCTTTGGTTGAATAATATGAAAGCAATCATTACTAACAAGTCTATTAGCTATCTTAGTACCTTTAACAACAAATGTCTTTGGCAAAGTATACTAAAAGCCTAGGAGAGTTGTCTCGGGCATTTCATCGAACACCTTTGGGGTGAGAAATGCCTAAGGATCAACAACTGAGTGGCCAACTCAGAAGATGCATTATGAATACTCTACTAGCAAGGAACAAGAATGATCTACACTAAAACATCCTAGAACTAACCTAATCACCCTTAATCTCCCTAACCCATGAATTCAAAAGGTGATTACTCACTAATCTCCATGATTCCTCCTAAACCCATATTGGATTTCAGATTAACCATGTAGAGAAATAGATAAGAAATCAACAAGAATACAAGATGAAAGCAATGAAATCTGAATCAAAAGAGGTTTTTTACTAGTTCTTCTCTAGAAAAGAGATTATTTTGCCTCCAATGGCTTACAAAAGTACTTAACTTAGGTTTAGAAAGTGTAAAAACATCAAAACAAATGACCAAAAGGCCCCTGAAATAACATAAAAATCGTCCAAGCAAAACATGTGGAGTGACCTAGCATAGTCGCTCCAGGAGGTCACTCCCGACGCGTTTTTTTGTGTCTCGACGCGTCAAAACGCGAGTGACTTGAGCTGGTCGCTCTGGCTGGTCGCTCTGGCTGGGAGTGACTTGAGGTAGTCGCTCTGGACTGGTCGCTCTGGCTGGGAGCGACCTCGGTAGGTCGCTCTGAGAGGTCACTCTGCGATGCTCGACCAGGATGGATATGCCTCTAGTAAATTGATCATAACTCCTTCATTACATCTCCAAATGACTTGAAACCACTTCCATTAGAAAGCTAACTCAATTTGCTGTGTCTCCACAAAATCTTAGCAACAGAAAATTTCTCTAAAGGCTCCATCCATGCTCATCTTTCACCCTCTTTTGGATCACAATGTTCCCAAACATCTCAAATCACTCCATGGCACACTCCAGCACCTAATAAGGACAATGAATGCAAAATGCAACCTAGACATGGCTAAATCCTAATCTATATGATGAAAATGTTTATGAATGAATGGATAAAACAATGTAAATATGCAAGATATCAACTCCCCCAAATTTGTTCTTTTACTTGTCCACAAGTGAACTTTCTAGAACTCATAGGGAGAGAGGTTGAAGGTGGGAGCACATAGCCAAAAGAAACACAACTAGCACAAGATGAAAGCAATGAAATCTGAATCAAAAGAGGGTTTTTTACTAGTTCTTCTCTACTAAAAAAGATTATCTTGCCTCCAATGGCTTACCAAGTACTTAACTTAGGTTTAGAAAGTATAAAACATCAAAACAAATGACCAAAAGGCCCCTGAAATAACATAAAAATCGTCCAAGCAAAACACGCGGAGCGACCTAGCATAGTCGCTCCAGGAGGTCGCTCCCGACGCGTTTTTTTGTGTCTCGACGCGTCAAAACGCGAGTGACTTGAGCTGGTCGCTCTGGCTGGTCGCTCTGGCTGGGAGTGACTTGAGGTAGTCGCTCTGGACTGGTCGCTCTGGCTGGGAGCGACCTCGGTAGGTCGCTCTGAGAGGTCACTCTGCGATGCTCGACCAGGATGGATATGCCTCTAGTAAATTGATCATAACTCCTTCATTACATCTCCAAATGACTTGAAACCACTTCCATTAGAAAGCTAACTCAATTTTCTGTGTCTCCACAAAATCTTAGCAACAGAAGATTTCTCTAAAGGCTCCATCCATGCTCATCTTTCACCCCCTTTTGGATCACAATGCTCCCAAACATCTCAAATCACTCCATGGCACACTCCAGCACCTAATAAGGACAATGAATGCAAAATGCAACCTAGACATGGCTAAATCCTAATCTATATGATGAAAATGCTCATGGATGAATGGATAAAACAATGTAAATATGCAAGATATCAACTCCCCCAAACTTGTTCTTTTACTTGTCCACAAGTGAACTTTCTAGAACTCATAGGGAGAGAGGTTGAAGGTGGGAGCACATAGCCAAAAGAAACACAACTAGCACAAGATGAAAGCAATGAAATCTGAATCAAAAGAGGGTTTTTTACTAGTTCTTCTCTACTAAAAAAGATTATCTTGCCTCCAATGGCTTACCAAGTACTTAACTTAGGTTTAGAAAGTGTAAAACATCAAAACAAATGACCAAAAGGCCCCTGAAATAACATAAAAATCGTCCAAGCAAAACACGCGGAGCGACCTAGCATAGTCGCTCCAGGAGGTCGCTCCCGACGCGTTTTTTTGTGTCTCGACGCGTCAAAACGCGAGTGACTTGAGCTGGTCGCTCTGGCTGGTCGCTCTGGCTGGGAGTGACTTGAGGTAGTCGCTCTGGACTGGTCGCTCTGGCTGGGAGCGACCTCGGTAGGTCGCTCTGAGAGGTCACTCTGCGATGCTCGACCAGGATGGATATGCCTCTAGTAAATTGATCATAACTCCTTCATTACATCTCCAAATGACTTGAAACCACTTCCATTAGAAAGCTAACTCAATTTTCTGTGTCTCCACAAAATCTTAGCAACAGAAGATTTCTCTAAAGGCTCCATCCATGCTCATCTTTCACCCCCTTTTGGATCACAATGCTCCCAAACATCTCAAATCACTCCATGGCACACTCCAGCACCTAATAAGGACAATGAATGCAAAATGCAACCTAGACATGGCTAAATCCTAATCTATATGATGAAAATGCTCATGGATGAATGGATAAAACAATGTAAATATGCAAGATATCAACTCCCCCAAACTTGTTCTTTTACTTGTCCACAAGTGAACTTTCTAGAACTCATAGGGAGAGAGGTTGAAGGTGGGAGCACATAGCCAAAAGAAACACAACTAGCACACTCTCTTATTACACTCTAGCTTCTCTAGGCCTATCTTAACTCTTTTTGTTCTTACACTCATCATCAAGCATCCACACATTCAAATCAACCAACTCTCACATTCATTAAGCACAAAACATCAGGTGAATTCTTGCAAATGGTCAGTTGGTCCAAGTCATTTGGTTGGGTAAGGGAAGGCTTTTATTCAAGTGATTCAAGAGGTTCAAAACATATGATCTTTAAAGTGGTTTACTCTCGAAACAAGTAGCCTTGACATTGCACATAATATATCTAAGAAAGGGATCAACTCATGCATACAATGCTCAATCTCCATTGTTCTACCCTTTTCCCAAACATACAATTACACAATCATTCCCCAATGTCAAACCCAACTCACATCTCTCACCAAAAGATTCTAAAAACATCAGCTCTTTCTCTTTGAAATCTACAAGGGATTTTTCACAACCTCAAAACATTTCTTAGCTCCTAACAACTTTGCTAGCCCCCTTTTCTTTCTTTTTCTCTTTTTTTTTTTTCTTTTCTCTTTTTTTTTCGTTTTTCTTTTTCTCTTTTTTTTTTTTTTTTTTAGGCTGGGGGCCAAGACTTTTCAAAACTTGAGCTAGAGGCTTCTATACTGGTCCCAATAAAACAATTCACTTAAGCACAAAGAGTCTATTCTTTTCTTTTTCATTTCTCCCAAATCATAATCACAACACTCACCCCCACCTATAGCTAGACAATAGAGTGTCCAATCTAGCAAGAATGAAGATCAAGCATTGTCGTTCCCGATACTCTCAACATTATGCACATGTAAGACTTTCCGAAAAAGGCCTCACTCATCAAACAATGAAAGCTTAAAAGGAGGAAAAGGTTTTGGGAGTGGTCTACCACTAGAGTTTGTCAAAAAAAAAAAAAATTGGTATAAAAGATGTGACAACTCAAGTGTGTATAGCCATGACTCAGTACACAAGGGACCATGAGCAAGAAGCATTAAGTTCGTTCAGTTCAAATAAGGTTGTAGTTGGCTTCAAAGACTGAGTTTAAGCAATCAACAAGTTTCAGGAAGAGTTTTCAAGGCTCGAAACATACAAGTCTTTTTGAGAGGTGCAAAAGCTACTCAGGTGCAACGTAGTGTTCTTTATAAGACATTTAAAATCATTGCTCCCAATGCAAGTGAATGCAACCTATATGCTCTAGACTCTCCTAGAAATGCAAATGATGCAAACTAAATGATTGATTTTTTTTTTTTTATATGCAAATAGGTATGCCATGCATGACTCAATGAAACAACATCAAAGCAAACATGATCAAATACTTGGTACCTCCCCCAAACTTGAGTGACACAGTCTCTGTGTCGTCAAGTAGAGAGAGAGATACCGAAAAGAAGACTAATATGCAAAAATAAAATGGTATATACAGGGGAGTGTGGTGGGTTACCTTCTATGGGGAATGAGTAGAGGGAGATGATCCCTCCTCGTCGTCCTCAGGTGGTAACTCTTCAAGGTGCTCATCAGCAGGAGTGCCCATCTCTTCAATGTAGAAGGCTTGCCCGAACACAGTTGGTTTCCTCATTTTCCTCTTGATGTCAAAGTGGAGGATGTTCTCTTTACCCAAATGGAGATCAATCGTGCCCTCCTTCACATTAACAATAGCTCCTGCTGTAGCTAAGAATGGCCTTCCTAGAATCAATGGATCTTGAGCCTCCTCACCCATCTCAAGCACCACAAAATCTGTAGGTATCTCATACCTTCCAATCTTCACAGGGAGGTCCTCTAAGATGCCCACAGGGTACTTCACTGAACGATCAGCTAACACCAGAGAGAGTCTACACTTCTTGTACTGAGTGAATCCAAGCTTCTTTGCAACAGACAAAGGCATCAAGCTGACACTAGCTCCCAAATCGCAGAGACTTTTCTCAAATACCATAGGTCCAAGAGCACAAGGTAGTGTGAAGCTTCCTGGATCCTCTAATTTCTCTGGAACATCAAGCCTCTGGATGATGGCATTGCACTCATGGGTAAGAATCATCATGCTTTCCATCTCCTTCTTCTTTGCAGCTACAACATCTTTCAGGAAATTGTTGTATTGAGGAATCAACATGAAAGCATCGATGATGGGCATTGCAACCTGAGCTTCACTCATTTGCTTCTCAAACAGAGCTTTGTATTTCTCTAGCAGCTGCTTCTTGAATCTACCAGGGAATGGAAGTTTGGGTTCATAGGGAGGAGGAACAAAAGAACTTTCACTTGCTGGAGTAACAACTTCACCATCCTTTACTGTCTTCTTCTCCTCTCCAACCTTTCCTTTACCTTTGGCTTCCACTATCTTCTCCAAGATCTCGTCATTGATCTTCTCATCAACAATCACCACTTCATCATCTATGTTGATGGCAACCCCCTCACCTAATTTCTCAGCATCCTTGGTGAGGGTTCTAGGAGGTAACTGCTTACCACTCCTAAGGGTGATAGCTTTGGCCTCCTTGGGATTTTGGTCAGACTTTCCAGGTAGAGATCCTTGCTGGCGATTCTGGTGAGTGTTCATGGAAGCAAATTGATTCTCTAAATTCCTGACTGTAGAAGCAAGGTGTGAGAATTTGTTGTTGAGCTCATTGTAGCTCCCATCAATCTTGGAATGAAGGTTCTTCAACTCATAACCAACTTGCTTCTCACTTCTAGTCTGAGACTCCAAGATTTGCTTCAGTAAGGTATCAGTGCTGCTCTCTTGAGGAGCAGAGGAACCAGACGAGGGGTTTTGCTGAGGCTGATAGCTGCCTTGCTGGTTGTTTCTTGGCGGATAGCCACTCTGTTGGTTGTTTGGATAGGATTTCTGTTGGTAGTTGTTGTACTGAAAGTTGGGCTCCTTTTTATACCAGCTACCATTGTTGTTGATGAAACACAACTCCTCTTGACCTTCCAAACCTCAACCTCATTGACAGCAAGTGGATCTTCCTGCTTGGAGTTACCAACAAACTTCAGCTGCTCTTGGGTTGCTTTTTCAGCAATGAGTAGGTCGATCTTGTCTTCCAAAGCTTTGATCTCTTTCCTCGTCTGCTTATCATTGTTCTACTGCCTCTGTCGTGGTCTCCACTGTAGACTGCATCACTCTTTACCATGTTGTCAACCAGTTCTTCTGCATCCTCCTCAGTTCTCCCCAAGAAGAACCCATTGCTAGCTGTATCCAGTCTGGCTCTGTACTTAGGAAGAGCACCACGGTAGAATGTGCTCAGCAAGCTCTCCTTAGAAAAGCCATGGTGTGGGCATTGAGCTTGGTAGCCCTTGAATCTCTCCCAGGCTTCACTGAAGCCTTCCAAGTTCTTCTGTTGAAAGCTGGAAATCTCGTTTCTCAGCTTAGCAGTTCTTGAAGTAGAGAAGAACTTCTCCAAGAATGCTTTCTTGCAGTCATCCCAAGTAGTGATGGAGTCACTGGGTAGAGACTTCTCCCACTGACGTGCCTTATCCCCTAAAGAGAAAGGGAATAGCTTGAGTTTTAAGGCATCTTCGGACACACCATTGGTTTTTGACAACCTACAGTAGCTGTCGAACCTGTCCAAGTGATCAAATGGATCCTCTAGAGCCAAGCCATGATACTTGTTGTTCTCGATCACGTTGAGGAGTCCTGACTTGATCTCAAAGTTGTTGGCTGCCACAGCGGGTGCTCGGATTCCCAATCTATGACCATGAATGTTGGGACGGTCGTAAGTGCCAATGGGTCGAGCTGCTCGCTGTTGGTTAGCTGGAGCATTGTTATTAGCGCCATTTACGCCTGCATCATGCTGATGTATGTCTCCCATATCAGTGTGCAATCTCTGCAATTGAGCCTGTTGCTCTTCTTCTCTTCTCTTTCTAGCACACTCTCTCTCTAAAGCTCTGATATCTGCAACTCTTGGAACTAGGTTTGATGGACCCCTGCTCCTCAAGTGCATATACCTGTAGATTAAAGGGAGGTGAAGAAGAATCAGTAACAAAAGAAAATAAAAATGACTTAGTCTCAAGCAAGTGACTAAATCTCAATGTTGAAATCTACTCAGAATTTGGCAACGGCGCCAATTTGATGTTAGGAGTTTTCAAGGCTCCTAAGACAAATGTTGTAGTATAGAAGATTGTCGAACCAGTTCTGAGGGATATCAAAGCACTGAGAATGCAAGTACTCACTTAATCTAAGTGCAACCAATGATTTAGATGGGTTTTAAACTATGACTAAAACTAGAAAGCAATAACAGAATGATACTTTCTTGACTAAAGGAAAAGAGAACTCATGGGCATAGGGATTAGACCTTGGGTGATCAAGTATCGAACTAAGGATGGCAAATGATCAATCAAACAATCAACCTTAAGCCTAGACACAATTCTAAGCAAGCTCTATGTCTAGATGAATGCTCATTTGCTAACATATCTCAAACATCAAATGTCTTTGGTTGAATAATATGAAAGCAATCATTACTAACAAGTCTATTAGCTATCTTAGTACCTTTAACAACAAATGTCTTTGGCAAAGTATACTAAAAGCCTAGGAGAGTTGTCTCGGGCATTTCATCGAACACCTTTCGGGTGAGAAATGCCTAAGGATCAACAACTGAGTGGCCAACTCAGAAGATGCATTATGAATACTCTACTAGCAAGGAACAAGAATGATCTACACTAAAACATCCTAGAACTAACCTAATCACCCTTAATCTCCCTAACCCATGAATTCAAAAGGTGATTACTCACTAATCTCCATGATTCCTCTTAAACCCATATTGGATTTCAGATTAACCATGTAGAGAAATAGATAAGAAATCAACAAGAATACAAGATGAAAGCAATGAAATCTGAATCAAAAGAGGTTTTTTACTAGTTCTTCTCTAGAAAAGAGATTATTTTGCCTCCAATGGCTTACAAAAGTACTTAACTTAGGTTTAGAAAGTGTAAAAACATCAAAACAAATGACCAAAAGGCCCCTGAAATAACATAAAAATCGTCCAAGCAAAACATGTGGAGTGACCTAGCATAGTCGCTCCAGGAGGTCACTCCCGACGCGTTTTTTTGTGTCTCGACGCGTCAAAACGCGAGTGACTTGAGCTGGTCGCTCTGGCTGGGAGTGACTTGAGGTAGGTCGCTCTGAGAGGTCACTCTGCGATGCTCGACCAGGATGGATATGCCTCTAGTAAATTGATCATAACTCCTTCATTACATCTCCAAATGACTTGAAACCACTTCCATTAGAAAGCTAACTCAATTTTCTGTGTCTCCACAAAATCTTAGCAACAGAAGATTTCTCTAAAGGCTCCATCCATGCTCATCTTTCACCCCCTTTTGGATCACAATGCTCCCAAACATCTCAAATCACTCCATGGCACACTCCAGCACCTAATAAGGACAATGAATGCAAAATGCAACCTAGACATGGCTAAATCCTAATCTATATGATGAAAATGCTCATGGATGAATGGATAAAACAATGTAAATATGCAAGATATCACATACGCTTATTTTTGGAGGGTTCTGCCTTTGTGTGGAACCCAACATAACTCCTAGTTACAACTCTTGTCTTGTCTTATGCAAGTTAACATTCTTGAACGTTTTTGAAAGTATCGTTGTGTACTACTTACTTGGCAAATGGTTTTCTTTTTCGTTTTATTAAAAATTTCATGTTCATCATTTGCATCGTAATTTCATTTCATCAATCAATCAAATTCCATTGAGATACTACGAACAAAGATCAAACAACTCATATCATATACTTTATCCCTTCTGGTAAAAAAAACATCATATCCTTTGCAAAAAATTCAACAAAAAGCACAGTGTTTGTTGATGACATGGACTATTAACTAGGACTGTAACATGTTAAAAAAAACTCACTGGATATAACCAAAAATACATATAAATTTTCTACTACAGTTTCGTATATTATCCTCCATCCTCTGCTTTTACAGTTTTGACCTTTCACCAAAAATAGACCTAAGAATTCTACAACATAAAACCCTGTCTATAGCTTTGAGGAAAGATCCATGAAGTAAAGCTTGAGTGTCTCGTATGTCATGAAGCAAATCCCAACCCCAGGAACCACTTTGTAGTACTCCGGAAGAATCCCTCTGTACAAACCTCTCACTCCTTCTGTCTTAACAATACGCTTCAATGTTCCCAACAAACCTGTCTTGTACACAACCGCTCTCCCACCAATGCCTTCTAGCTGCTTCCTTCTCCTCACCAGATCCAATGGAAACGTAGCTGCGGTTTTGTTTTTTACATCAGAAGATGAAACACAAGGCGTTTGATCAAGCAACTGTGAGACTAAACGAGAAGCATGCCCAAAGAAGTAATCTCCTCACACTAAAAACCACTACAATGCTTGAAGAGTTCTAGAGAAGGTCATAGTTGATCATAACAATATGCTAGTGACAAAAGCATTCATATGAGAAGCAGACAATAGTTTTTCATTATATGGCCATGGTGGAAGCCTATTATGCATCAACAACGTAGAAACTAGAGAATCCTAAAGTTGAGACTATTGATGTGATGAAATTGATGCTGATGTTAATATAATTAGCATTTAAGAGAAAGGCATAGATAGATAAGTTACAATCAAGTCCCATGGCGAACAAGAGAGATAAAAAGGGTCAAAGAAAAGCAGAAACAACTCACCTGTTGAAGATGCTATGCCTGAAAGACTTCCACAAGCTAGACTGACCACTACAGGAGAATCATGAGGCCTTAAAGGAAAAAAATAAAAAGAAAAAGAAAAAAACATTAGGAGACAACATAGTTAAATGCAGAACTATAACTTCAAGATGGATTTATTACCTGTTTGACATCCAATAAGATCTCAAAGATTCATATGCAGAAAAGCTAATGGCTATACTAGGCCCAACACCCTATATCAAACAAAAAAAAATGAGACCTTAGTCAAGATAAATATGAAAAAGGAAGGCTACAACGTTTATTATGTGTGCAAAATACCACAAGCGTTGTTCCAAGTCCCTTGTAGAGTCCCAAGATACCTTCATCGGTACTGATAGTGCGCAGAGTATTCCAGATACCCGTGTAGTATATTACTTTTGTCTGCCAACCAATTCAAAGATAAAACGTCCACAACCAGCTATTCAACAATGTGATGAAATCAACATATAAAAAAAACTGCAAACCTGAGCAGCGAGACGAGTTCTAACGAGATCAAGAGGATAAGTAGCAGAAGCAGCAGTGATACCAGCCAAACCACCGGCTACAAAATGCACAAAAACGTTTGAGCTTATACTCTCCCTGTGGTTTTCCATCCCAGTTACCATATACAAGAACTGGAAAAAAACAATACAAGAAACTATACATAAGTAAAAAACAAGAATGAATCAGAAACAGGATATAAAATTCTACAGACCTTCTTGTAGTGTTCATAAGTGTAGAAATTGACGGAAGAATAAGGAAGGCGGTGAGCAATTGTGACAAGGTTCCCTTTCCAGAAAGCCTTGAGCCCTTCTTCATTCAATATCCGTGAAGCCTCGTGTAATATGCTCGGCTTTTTTAAAGCTGCTGCATTTGTGTGCATTCCTTGTACCTAAAACACACACAACAAACACACAGTGTCTTAATCAAGAAGCTGTCCAAACCCCAGAAAAAAACAAAAGACTCCATTTTTATGCATTTCAAAGATGTAAACTTTACGGTCAAGAAGATCAAGAAACTCTCTTTCTGAGATGAAACCAAACCTGGAAGAGGATGGTGAGGCGAGAGAGAGGGGCGGTGCAGGTTTTGCTAAAAGCGCCGGCGATTCCTCCGGCTAAGAGCTGAGAAGCCGATTCGATGTGAGATCTCTGATCCTGCGTTAGACGATGAGAGGAGGCTTTGTTGCCGACTACGCTTTGACCTGAGCTTACACTGACCCTAGCTTCCGTCCGCATCACCATTTTCACCGATTGAAATTTCTCAATCTCACCGCCGGAGAAGATTGTATACAATACCCACTTGAACAGACACAGAAAGATTCAAACTTTGATGAAGAAGAAGAAGAATCTATCAAAGATGTTTGTGTGTTTCGTATGAAATGGTGTTTTGCTTTGGTCTTCTGTAATCTCTTCTTTTTGTGTGCCTCTTTTCTCCAATTTCTTTTTCTATTCGGTTCCTTTTCTCAGCTGATACGCTTGTTTCCAACGCCACACCTACACGGCAACATTAAAACGACTGCGTTTTGATGCAACGAGCGGTTTGCCGCCACGTGATCGTTAAGCTCTTTCTTTAATTGTTTTTTTGACCTTTTTACCTTTTTATCGTTTGTCGGAATATGGTTGCTCTGTAATGATTTACAGTTGTTTTCTTACATCCACTCAATCTGAAAGCCGGGTAGGTGGTACGAATTTGAAAACGTTGTTAGAAGATATTTATTGTCACCTCTCTTACTAAGTCTAGCACGTGTCTTTTGGTTAATAGAAAACATGTACGAAGATCTCTTTTTTTTTTTCTTTCCTTTTTAAGTTATATCAAAACAGATTCAGAAATTACAGAGTCAGACATGCTTTTGTTTTGATTTTGCTCAGTTTGTAGTTATGAGTTTATTTTTCGTCTAAACACAGAATAGATTATCAATTCAAACTAATTATAAAATCATGTCTTCTTAAGAGTACAAATCATCAAGTTGAAAAAAAAAATCATTTCTTAATTAATCTCAAGAGATCACCCACCAAATGTAACGACCCAGTCACCAACACCTAACACACACCCAAAAAAAATACACAATAAAAATCTCAATTAGACCAAGGAAAAAATGCATAAGACCTAACACGTTTTCCTTTTTGTTTTACCTGAAAACGAACTTGTTGACTCCGGCGAGCACTGTCCCTGAGCCAGTCAACGGCCAAAGGAAGTGAAGAAAATACCAAACTCCTCTCTTCTTCTTTGGAATCACTTCTTGACGTAGTTTTTGCTTCACCACGTGCTAAATTATCCCAAAGCCTCTTAAGACCGAACTGCCACGTTATGGAGTCATCAACACGTTGCTCGATCTTTGACCAAGATCCCACTTGGTTGTATACAGACATGTTTGGCACAAAAACTGCTTTCTTGAATTCAACTCCTACAGATCATTTGACAAAAGAAAACATCTCTATTTGAGATTTTTTTGTAAAAGCTTAATCTCATAACATAAAACAAATTAAACCTTCATCTATGCATTTAGTCCTTAATCTTGGAAGAAGCAAACATGGATCACGAACAGACATACAATTGAACAAGAGTATCTGCATATATTGTAATGCCAACATTATTAGATCAAATCAGAAATTTTTGAGATTTAAGACAAACTCTACCTGCTCTGATCTTTTCTTGTTTCTTTCCTTGACCTGTTGTGAAAACCAAGTAGCGCAAGCTTCCATGCTTTCAGGACTATGAGCTCCATCAAGGTAAAACACAATCTCTTCAGGTAGTTCTGAGTCAGGCACTATCATAGCTCTTCCCATTAAATAAGCATTTGATAATCCAGAGATGAATCTTTCAGGTAAACCGTTCTGTATTCAAAAAGTAATAGTTAGTCACTCTTACTCAAGAATGTTTTATTCATTGTTTCAACGTACTGTATCATCATTCTTGTCCTCAATACCAATCTTCTGAAGAAATGTAGAGCACAACGCAACCGCAAGACTAGCGTTTAGATATTGATGTTCTCCTTGTAGCCCTAGTCTTTGACTAGAGTCCAGTGGTTTCACCACTTGAAGATTCACCTGAAACAAGTACTAATTAATGACCTTACGTAGGCCTGCGGGTTCGGTTCAACCTTAGTCATACCGAATTAATCCGAACTAAAGTTTGGTTCGGTTCGGTATTCAGTTTTTGGAAATCCTAAGGAAGTTTTTGATTTCGGTTATTTTGGCTTAATTTTGTTAAAAACTTCGGATAAATTCCATTAATTTGGTTAGTTCGGGTTTTTTGTGTAGTTTGGGTAGTTTTTTTAAAGAAAAAAAACTGAAGTAACCGATTGCCCGTACCGAACAGAACCAAAAACCAAAGTTTTTCAGAAAACATACCGAATTGAATTGAAATTCTCACCAAACTAACTGAAATTTCGGTTCGGTTCAAAATAACAGGCCTAAATTTACATATCTAATGATTTGGTTGTTTTGTATAGCCCCTTATACCTCTAATTTTGAAGCTTTCTCATTAAGTACACGCATTGCTTCATCAGGTTGAGGCACTGTAAAAGCAGGAACTCCACTCTGCAACAGAGACGGATCATTAAGAATGAAACTGAAACTCGAATACAGAACTTCTTGTCAGCACCTTGAAGATACCAGCTTTCTCTGCAGCGATTTCAGCAAGAGTGTGTCCTAAATAAAAATAGCTGATTAGAAGAGAAAAAAAAACGCATTGGATCCAAAGCAATGGCGAGAAAAAAGACTAACCAAGAATCTCCATATGATCATAACCAAGAGAAGTAACACCACAGACAACAGGCTTCTGAATCTATGATTAACATAATGCTTTGTTAGAGATGAAAAACATAATGAATAGAATCTTAATAATGCTTTGTCCTACCACGTTAGTCGCATCGTATCTCCCACCTAAGCCAACTTCTAGTATAACAACATCCACCTGCGTGTAAACATCAATAAACATTATATGACTTAAACTACATGAGTTAGAAAAAGAGATTTTGTCACAAGAACCTGTTCTGTTGAGAAAATCTTGAAAGCTAACAAAGCAAGGAAGCAGAAGTAAGTAGGCATTGGAATCTCATTGCTGCTTTTCTCCTTGAGTTTATGGAAGCAGCACCAGAAGTAGTCCACAAACTTCTCCTGGCTTATCTCAATGCCGTTCAGACGGAACCTCTCTCGGACATCGATCAAGTGAGGAGATGTGAATAAACCAGTTCGAAGACCGTAACCACGAAGAATAGATTCTGAAAATGTGCATGTTGATCCCTTCAAACAAATACACACTAAACTTTTAACCTTCATTGTATATAATCTCAAGGAACTGATGAGCCTTTACCTTTCCTTTAGTTCCAGCCACATGAATGATTTTCAACTGTGAGACTGCTTCTTCAAGCTCAAGAACCTAAGAGATTCATGAAACCATTACAAAGAAGTTCATAACACATTAAAGTGAAGTGGTTTTTGGGAAACCTTGAGATAATGGAATAGCAGATGAAACCGGTGAGATTGGTTTTTATTAACAAAGAGGCTGCGTTTTGTGATTAGAGACGACAATGCATCCAATGCGTTCTGGTAACGAGCTGATGATTCATCTTCATCTTCTTCTTTTGCCGGAAAGTAAAACAGAACACAGATGAATATATAAAGTAAGAAAAGCTAACGTTCAAGCAAAATCTTATTATAGAACATTGATAAACAGATGTCTTACCGCTTGCCATAGAACGAATCCAAAAGCGATTTGTGATCTTATTGGGATTGGTAATGAGAGGTCTCAGCTTTCAATTCAATCTAAGCGATAAAGGTGCTGGCTTTTTTATCTCTACATATATATATATATATATATACCGAACAAAACCGTTATCCATTCCTTAATGGATTCATTTCCACTAAAATATGAACCAAATGTGGACCCCTATTACACAATAGTTTGCATTAGGCTTGGTCGTTTGGTTTTCGGTTCGGTTTCGGATTCCAGTTTTTCGGTTCTAGAAATTAGAAACCATTTGGGTATTCATAAAATTCAGTTAGGTTATTTCGGTTTGGTTCAGATGGTAAAGTTAGAAATCGGTTAATATAAAAAAAACATTTCAAATCCAATTCAGTTCTAATTTTTCAGGTAATTTCGGATGATGTGTGTAAAAACATCGGATAATTCAAATTGTTTAGATAAAAAATTGTATAACTCAAATAATTTGATAAAAATATTCGGTTAATTCATTTTTTGGTAATTCGGTTTATATATAATATTTTTAAAATATTTAATTATTAAAGAATTAAATATAGTTAATATTTCTATATATATAATTTGTATTTTAAAAATTCGGATACTCAATCAGTTTTCAGTTCGATTTCAATTTTTTATATAGGAGCTGTTTAGTTATTCATGAAATTCAATTTGGTTTCAATTTCTTCAGTTCGATTATTTGATTCCAGATAATATGTCTAGTTCTAGTTTGCATTTTCAAGAGATTTTATGGATAAGATTTAACAAAACGTAAAGAGATGTTCATTCAAAGACTTAAAAGACCACAAAAGATGAGAAATTTTCAGACATTGTAACACTTCGGGGATGTTGTTGTAGTGATTAAAAAAAAAGCGAAATTTAAACGTAGGTATCGATCAAAGACTTCCTCATCTCATCGACAATGGAGCTGGGTTGGGCTTCCCTTAGTTTGAAGATGCTGTCTATAACAGAGAGCTCTGTGGCGGTAGTGTCTGACCCGCAGAAAGCAGTCCAGTCATTAACCGTCATACCCGCACCTATAACTTCACTACCACGGTTCACGGTTCCTGCAACTAGAGGGACTTGAAGAAGTGTTGACAGTTCGTCCAAGTCTTCCACTGAGGTGTGAGGATGGACCTATTTGAAGAAAAAAAAAACATTTTGTCAGTACAATTTTTTTAGCGAGATATGAAAAGCTTAAGGGATGGTCTAAGTATTGTGTTCTCTTACAATGCCACCTCGGTTGGACAAGGCACAGTAACTGCCAACAAGAATGTTGCCTGCAATTGTCTGACGGAAAACTTCAACACCAAGCACATCTGCTATTATCTCCTCAGTTTCCTATCAGACCAATAAAAGAATCAGGTATCAAAACCAACTGGTATAATAAGTACAGCAGCTCGATTAACATGCAGTAATCATTTCTTGACAGTCATTGGGAAACATCAGGACATAAACGTTTACCTTGTCAAGATCGGTGTGAGCAAGGGCGACATGGTCATTGCAGGCAATGCAATTTCCAAGAGCAGACAGACGTTCCTCGATTCTCTGGACCACAACTGCATCAGGTAAACTGTTCCTCAAGTGCTGAAGCTCTGTCAGAAGAAGAAAAAAAAAACATAAGTTAAAATTTGGGAGATGAAACCAATATACTACAACAGACCATGGAACCAATATAACATTTCTCAAAAAAAAAAAAATCAAAGGACTCTGCATATAATACAACGTTCCAGAATCCTAAGACAATATAATCTTCCCCAAGAGAATATTTAAGATATAAGAAGCCACTCATCAATTTAAACAAGTATAGGCAAAAAGCAAGTGTATACAAGACATTCAGCAAAATCTCTCTCTTTATCAGGAATATCAAGAACAGTTCTTAATTGAGCTAAGAAACGGACTGTTATAACAAAGATTATACCTTGGTCAGTAGTTGTATGAGGCACAAGAAGACCATTCTTGTTTCCTATGGAAAGAAAAAAAATATAGATGCAGTGATTAATTAAAAAAAAATATCAAGAAGATTAGAAAAAGAAGTAAAGGGTGAAAAGAGAGAAAGATAACCAGCGCAAAGACGGCCAATGATTCGTGTTCCACCAAGAGAGGTCTTAACGATAGGGATAACATCAGCTAACTCCGACTCAAAAGCACTATTCTCAAACATAAAAAACATTAATTAACAAAGTATTAAAACTGATGTAGAGCTACAGAAGAAGGCAAAACCTGTAAAAATTCTCAGAGCCTCCAATAGCGACTAAGCAATAGGCGTTAGTGAGTTTTGAAAAGACTCCAACTTCACAGTTATTCTCAAACTGAAGACCTGTCAATATTCACAGACCCCATTAAAAAAAAAGCCAATCTCCAGAGTAAAGTAAACACACACACACACAATTAGTATAAGCAGAAAACTTACGAGTGGCCATGAGGAAGATAAAAGCTATGAACTTTGCTCCTGCGTGTAAACAAAGCAAGCAAAGGTGAAATCTTTATCAAAGATGATAACTAAAAGGGATATGTTGCAGCGACGAAATTAGGGTTAGAGAATCAATTTAACGCAACGATTTCTATAATTACAGAGCTAGGGTTTTCAAAATACTGTTTCGATTTGAAATCTCCTTACAAAATTAGGTTTACAAACTTAGGAGGAGGAAGGCGACACAGAGACAAAAGCTAGCGGCGAAGAGAAAGAGGCTGGGTCCTAATTTAAAGGAGGCTTCAATTATTAGAAATGTTTATTATTATTTTTGTTTCGAGTCCTTGGAGAAAACGTAAATTTGAAAGTCTGGCCAGTAGCTTTTAACGAATTGACTTTGCCAAAAATAATACATGTAGACACTATAATAATTCGTTGACCAAAAAAAAAAGAAAGAAACTATAATAATTAACTCAGTTTCATATCGGGTCGTATCATCTATGAATTGTCACGTAAGAGACAACAAACTCCTATATGACCTTGAAAACAAACATTACAAAAGCTTACTATCGACTTGAATGGAAGTTAATCTCAAATGGATCAGATGGATATGATGTGTCATTGTGTCAATACGGTTAGCTATTCTGTACTCATCAATGGATCTCCACAAGGACTCATACAACCATAGAGAAGAATAAGACAAGAAGACCCATTGTCTCCTCATCTCTTGATACTATATGTGCATAAGTTATATTTCATATAATGAATAAGTCAGCAAATGAAAGAAAAATCCAGGATATCAACATAGAAAATATCATTCGGTACATCATCTCTTATTTGCTGATGATTCTTCATTTATTACTCTTGTAAACAAAAAAAATGGTCTAGGAATAAAGAGAGTTCTCTGAATCTGAGAAAATCTACAATAATGTTTGGAAATCGAGTTAAACCGGCGGTCAAGACATACATGAAGAATCTGCTGGAAATTCATAATGAAGAATGGGGAGGTAAATATCGGGGCATACCTAAGCAATTTAGAAACCAAGACTGATATGTTCCAATATATTATTGGATTTGTTAAAGCCAAAACATAAGGATGGAATGCAAAGTTTCTCTCTCACGGGGGTAAGGAAATTTTGTTGAAATCAGTTGATACTGCTAAACCAGTCTTTACTATGAATATATTCAAGCTACCTAAGGCTCCGAATGGTGACTGCGGTTTGAGCGGTGCGGGACAAGCGGTTCAACTGCGGTGCAGTTTTAACAGTTATAAAAACGTATAGATATATGGTATATGTAGAGATTTTTGTTACTGTTAACTGCGGTGCGGGGCGGTTGTAAACATTCGAAGCCTAAGACAATATGCGATGAGATCAATGGGATCATGGCTAAATTTTGGTGGGGTCAAGGTGAAAGAAAATGAATGCACTATTTTTCTTGGAACATGTTATGTATACCGAAAAAAGAAGGTGGTTTCGGCTTCAAAGACTTAGAGATCTTCAGTCTAGCACTTTTAGAAAAGCATGCTTGGAGAATTTTTCAAAACCCAACTTGTTTAACCTAAAAGATCTATACTTTGCACAAGAAACCATTTTGACGGCTAAAATGAAAAAGTTATATTCATATGCATGGTGCTCTCTACTCCAAGGAAGAGGCCTATTGGTGAAAAGAATGTGAGTTGTAATAGGCAATGGAACACCAGCGAATGCTTGAAAAGATCCGTGGTTGCCTCTGCACCCACCAAGGCCACCAAAGCCTTTTACTTAACGAACCCCAACCAGCGCAAGTTAACCAATGGATTAATACAACAGAGGGTGGAATGAAACAGTAGTTTGTACACAAGTAGAGTCGAAAGACGCTGAAGTGATTCAATTTCCGAAGATAAGGTCAACTGCAAAGCATGATTTACTGGGTTGGCATTACAACGATTTTTGAATCTACACTGTGAAGTCAGGGTATTGGTTGGCTACTCACCTACCAGATCCTGTTCAAATCATACCACCTCCAAGAAATGTGGAAATAAAGAGAATGATATGGAAGACAAGAACTGCTCCAAAGTTGAAGCATTTTCTATGAAAAATGGTCTCACATGGATTACCAATTGGTCAAATTCTGTCATACTGTCGAATAACTCAAGAGGTTAAATGTCCACACTGCCATGAACCAGAGATAACACAACATGCTTTCTTTGATTTTTTTTGTACACAGCAAATATGGAGGGCATAAAATATACCGCTTCCTGTTCTATATGATCCTATGGCATCATATGAAGATAAACTCAGAACTCTGCTATCCGACGATGCAAAACTTCCTAAAGCGTTTCAGACATTGGGTATTTGGATTCTTTGGAGAGTGGAAAGTTAGAAATATGTTAATATTTCAAAAGAAAAGATCAACATGGACGACAACTCTTCCATTGGCAAAAATTGACAACGCTGAAAGAAATGCACAAGCTTATCTTGACACAACGCAAGTTCCAACCATGATGGTAGCCAGATAATGTCGTATCAACAAATGGAAAAGACCACCCAATGGCTGGATTAAGTGCAATTATAATAGTTCTTTTAAAGCCACTACAAATATTGCAAGGATAGGTTGCCATTTCATGGATTCAGAAAGAGTTTTCAAGGGAGCGGAATTTACAGCAGTAGCTCCTACAAATTCAGCTTTAGAAGGAAAATTTTAAGGTTTAACTAATGCAATGCAAATAGCCTGGGATAAGGGTTACACTAAGGTTATATTTAAAGGAGATTGCAGAAATTTAGTAGATATTGTCAACAAAAGTAAGATCAGTTTTGGGATGAATATTTCAGTACTATAACCCATTTCCGTGAAAATGTCAGTTTTTGGGTGAAAATATGATTTTAAATTATATAATTACTAGTGTAAAACTGGTACATGTAGAAATAGAAACCATAATAACTAATGTAGTAAATGTTTATGAGAATATGAGTGTAATTAAAAACTTCAGTTTCTACAATTTGACTTTTTGGGAGCACTTTGCCTAACAATCATTATATTGTAGGAAAAAACCATAAAAATATTTCAACTAAATTTTTTTAATCGTTTTAATACTCTAATTATTTTCTCACCTAGTTTAATATTTTAACTGATTATTTTATTCATTATAATGTACTAACTTTCAAAATTATGTTCATTTTAATATTCAAATTATACTTAGCTTAATCAAAAATATTTTACAACTGTAGAACTTAAAAACAAATCTTAAAAGTCTCTAATCTTAAACTTTTATTTTTAATATCAAATTAATTTACATTTCTGAATCTTATAACTAATCTACTTATAATTTATTCATATTAACTTTCTAAATTTTGTACAAAATTAGTTACTTTAAATTTAAAACTAAATTAGAGTTTATAGGATTTGTTTTGAATTAATGATACTTTTAAAGAATTAAAGTGAACACATCATTAAAAACTAGTGTATTAAATTAAACAGTATACTTAATTACAATATTAAATTGAGTAATTAAAAAAAAACTTAACGGAAATTCAGTTGGATTATTTTTATGAATTTTTCTTTATTATTATTACTAGATTTTGATCTCGCTTTAAAACCGCATGATTTATTTACTTTCTAAAACTCTATTGAAAATATATATTTTTTACTGAAAAGATATATGTGTTTAAAATATTTGTAATCTAGGTACATTTATAATTGCGATGATTTTTTTGATAAAAGATCTACAGTTGAGATTATTGTATATGTTTATAAGAAAAGAAGATAAATTATAATTGTAATTTGTTAATAGATGTAGCCTAGATGTTGGATTTAAAGAGAAGTTCACTGTGTTTAGACACACACCTTCAAATCGCATAAACAAATTTTGGTTGGTAAAAAAATTATTCATTTATTTTTTCTGTTTTTCATTGGTCTTGATTTATTTAATGATCAAATTAGGATGAGATAACCCATAACCTATTGATGAATTGATGAATTGTTTTTAATTCGTGTAAGTGAATCTAACTTTTGATGAAACAATCTATAAGTATAAAAATAAAAAATAATTTTTCAAAATAAATTATCAGAATACATTTTTATCTCTACATTTTCTGACTAACATACCAAAAAAATATTATGGTCTCTTTTTCTTAATTTATATTTATGTTTACGAAGTGTTTTAATTTTTTGAGCCATTATTTAATAAAATTGTATGCGTAAACAAAATTATTTTCAAAAGATTTGTTTCCTTATTTAATGGGCGAAGTTAATTAAAAAAATCTTAAAAATAAGCAATTCAATGTCATTGTAAATAAATTGAAAACCAATGCTAGAATCCTAATAGAGATTCTGATTTATTTACTCTTAAAAATTCTATTGAAAAGATATATTTTTTACTCAAAAGATATGAGTGTTTAAAATATTTGTAACCTAGGTACATTTATAATTGCGATGATTTTTTTTGATAAAAGACCTATAATTGTATATGTCTATAAGAAAAGAAGATAAATTTTAATTTTAATTTGTTAATAAATGGAGCCTAGATGTTGGATTTAGAGAATAGTTCACTGTTCAAATCACATAAGCAAATTTTGATTGGTAAAAAAATTATTTGTTTATTTTTTTATTTTGCATTAGTCTTTATTTATTTAATGATCAAATTAAGATGTGACAACCCATAACCTATTGATGAATTGATGATTTTTTTAATTCGTGTGAGTGAATCTGACTCTAGATGAAACAATCTATAAGTATACAAATAAAAAATATTTTTTCAAAATAAATTACCTAAACAAATTTTTATCTCCACCTTTTTTGACTAACATACAAAACCAATATTATGGTGTCTTTTTCTTAATTTACATTTATGTTTACAAAGTGTTTTAATTTTTGTGCCATTGTTTAATAAACTTGTATATGTAAACAAAATTACTTTTAAAAGAATTGTTTTATATTTAATTGGTGAAATTAATTAAAAATAAAATAAAAATAAGTAATGGCATGTCATTATAAATCAGTTGCAAACCAATGGCAAAATCCAAATAGAGATTCTGGTAGTATAGATTTGCTATGATTTGAGGTCTTGAGCTATGAAAAATCTTTATGTCTACTGAAGATTTAGAAGTGTTAAGCCCATTAACAAAAAATAAGGTCTAAGCCCATTATTACTGAGGAAAGAGATTCTTCTAACGTCGTAAAACTTCTCGATGGCGCAATATACATATGGAATGTTTAGTGAGCAATGTCTCATTCAATTATTGCCCAATGCTTTTAAGTTGTGATCATGTAGCACGAGTGGGGTAAGTCTATATTTTATTTTTCTTCTATAGTAGTTTATTTCTCTGATGCTAAATCTGTTTTTACTTTTTAGAACACACGAAAAGAAGATAGTTTTCTGTGGTTTTTTTTTCCGTTAAACATCATAAAATAAAGGAGATTAACTTCATATACCTCATACCCCCTTAAATGAATTCTTACTGCCCCTTCTCTATTCTTTCTACCCTTTTATCCTTGCACTCCCCAAACTAGCCTTTCATTTATTCTCCAATTAAATAAACCAACCATAATTCAACAACCTACATGGCCCACAAAACAACTTTAACCAATCAGATTTCTCCTGACCCACATGTCTCCTTCTTCATCGTACAAGCTTCTTCCTCTCATCCTCCATTAGCGTTTTTTGAAACTCAAAAAATAGGCAATTCAGGTTCGTTTTCGATGATTTTTTTTTGTGATATTACATTTAAAAATCGTGTATATGATGGGTAACGTTAAAAAAGTAAGATTTGATGAAAATTTGAGAGATTAAAAACGATTTCAAAAACTGTGTTTAGGGCTATCGAGTATTTTTAACGTCCGTTTTGGATGAATTTTTTTGCTGAAATGTTATTAAAACAAGTGTATATCTCGGCTAGTGTAAAAAAAAGAAGATCCAGTGAAAATTATGAGAGATTTAAAAAGATTTTGAAAACTGTGTTTATAGATTTTGGGTATTTTTATGTGTGTTTCGATGATTTTCTGTGTGTAATTTCATTTAAGATGAATTATACATCATGGTTGATGTAAAATACTAACAATAGGGTCCTAAAAGCGAATTAGTTAGTACAAGGATAAGTTCTGGGTATTACTGGTATAACTAGTTTTACTAAAGAAAAAAGGTTTACTGGAAATACTAGGATTACTATATTGATATTTCTTACTGTGATTTCTAGTATTACTATGTATATACTGAATTAAATTAGTATTAGTAAGAGAAGATTGTACGGTGTGATAATTAATTCTAAACATCTTAATAATGAGAATTCTAATGATATTCTATTTTATTTCAGGAAAATGCAAAATCCGAATTGCACAATCATTTGTTTTGATTATGGGGGATATTATATGAAAGATGGGCTGAAATAAAATGGATCTCGGGAGGTGGTGAAGGAGAAGATGAAATCCACACGATTGTGTTGAGGAAATCAATGGAGGATATCACTTACTATGCTTTGGTTGAGCGTATTTGCAGAAAGATAAGGGTAGATGAATCTAAGGTGCAAGTGAAGATTAGTTACTTTCCAATGGTATTGTATTCGTACAAGCCATCATACATCTGGAATGATGAAGACGTTTTTGGTTATCTACTGCAAGTAAATCATGAGAAGTGTAGAAGTGTTCTACATGTGGAGTTCATCAATGAAGAAGTGCAACTTTCAGAAGAGGATGATGAAACTGATAGCTATGTCGGTCTATCTGATAGAGAGGCTACAGAGGCTGGTGATGAGGATGGTACTGAGAATGATGAAACTGATGTCTATGTCGGTCTATCTGATAGAGAGGCTATAGAGGCTGGTGATGAAGATGGTAATGGTGGTGTGCTCACTTTTCACGAAGACATTGAGATGCATGATGGTGTCAATCAGAGACGGGATGATGGTATGGATTTGGTTATAGGTCAAGAATTTATAACCAAGGAGGCAGCAAAAGTTCTTATTCAAGCAGCGTCGTATCAGAAATCTTTTGAATTTGATATAATTAAGTCAGATACTAAGAGATTTGTGGTTAAATGTCGAGGAGCCAAAGATGGGTGCAATTGGTTTGTGCGAGTTGCAATGTTAAAGACGTCAAATATTTGGACGGTTAGAAGTTTCATCAAGCAGCATACATGTTTTGTCGTTACAAGAACACTGCCTGATAGAGAGGTTGGTGATGAAGATGGTACTGAGAATGATGCAACTGGTAATGAAGGTACTGGTGGTGTGCTCACTTTTCACGGAGAGATTGAGATGGGTGAGAATGTCACGGAAAGAGATGAGTAAGTGTTTGAAGATACAGAAGTAAGACCAGCAGTTGTCTATCAGCCACGGGATGATGGTACAGGTTTGGTTTTAGGTCAAGAATTTAGAACCAAGGAGGAAGCAAAAGTCCATATTCAGACGAATTCACATAAGAAATGTTTTGAGTTTGATATAACTAAGTCGGATACTCAGAGATTTGTCGTTAAATGCCGAGGAGCCAAAGACGGTTGCAAGTGGTTTGTGCGAGTTGCAAAGTTAAAGAATACAGATCTTTGGACGGTTAGAAGTTACATCAAGCATCATACATGTTCTGCTGTTACTAGAAGAACACTGCCTAATAGAAGGAAAGGCACATCACAAATCGTTGCATCTGTTTTGGCTCAAGATTATCCTGGTACATTTGACACACCAGTTCCCAAAGTTCTGATCGATTTGGTTCATCGAAAGGTTGGTGTGCATGTTTCATACACCTCAGCATGGAGAGGAAAAAGAGAAGCTGCTAATGAAGTGCGAGGAAGTTCAGAAGAGAGTTTTACTTTATTATACTGTTATATGCACATGCTGGAGCAGACAAATATTGGCACAAGAACTCGTGTGGTAGTGGATGAGGCCAACAAATTTAAGTATCTGTTTTTTGCCCTGGGAGCTAGCATAGAAGGGTTCAGTGCGATGAGGAAAGTCCTCATTGTGGATGGAACACACCTGAAGAATGTTTATGGTGGAGTTCTCCTTGTTGCGACTGCTCAGGATCCTGATCATCACCACTACCCAATTGCGTTTGGTGTAGCAGATGGTGAGAATGATGAAAGCTGGATATGGTTTATGGAACAGTTGAAATCAGTGATATCTGATGTCCCGGGATTGGTATTTCTTTCAGATAGAAACAAAAGCTTGATCAAGTCAGTACGTCTAGTGTTCCCTGAGGCCGAACATGGGTATTGTATATGGCATTTGTCTCAGAATGTTAAAGCCCACGTCCATAACAACAAAGATACTTGTGCAAGCAAGTTTAGAGACTGCGCACACGCTTATACGGAGGCTGAGTTCAAGTACCAATATCATGCTTTTCGCCGGAGGTATCCTAGTGCAGCAGCGTATCTTGACAAAAGTGTTGAAGAGAAGAAGTGGGCTAGATGTTACTTCAGAGGAGATAGGTACAATGTTGACACCACCAATTCAGTAGAATCTTTTAATGGTGTTATCAAGGAAGCGAGAAAGTATACCTTACTACCAATGTTTGATGTTATCATTGCGAAAATGTCTGAATGGTTTAACAACCATAGGAAGGAGGCAGCTGAAATACCATACACACTGAAGCTTGTGCCTATTTTGGAAACCGAAATGTCTAAAAGATGTGTTGATGCGGGATTTCTTACAATTGACGAACTAAACAGCTTCCATCTTGAGTACAGTGTGCATGGTACTGACGGCAAGGTTTATACTGTTGACATGGCTAGGAATACTTGCAGTTGTGAGCAATTTGATAAAGACAAATACCCTTGTGTGCATGGAGTGGCTGCTGCCACATTCATGTCTAAGGCAGCGGGAAGGGAACTTCATCTATCTGAGTATTGTTCAAAATACTATTTGGTGGAGCAATGGGCTTTGGCTTATCACAGGACCATATATCCTGTTCCTCATATGTCTGATTGGGTTATACCAGAAGATGTTAAAGCAAAGAAAATAATTCCTCCAGATTATGACAAGAAGAAAGGAAAACCACAACAAACAAGATTTCCATCAGTAGGAGAATCCCGTGGAAGAGGCAAAAGAGGCAGAGGGGGAGCTAGAGGAGCCAGAGGCAGAGGCAGAGCCAGAGGAGAAGGTATGGCATCGTATTTTGAATGTGGGAGTGGTTCAGGTACTACCTAGAGTTTACCGAAGATTACTAGGTTTATTATGTGCAATTTGTACTACTAGAGATTTCTGGTATTATTATGTGAAATTTGGATTACTGAGTTTGACTGGTATTATTATGCGCGATTTGGATTACTAAGTTTTACTGGTATTATTATGTGCAATTCGAAACCAATATATATCACTAGGTTATGTGTAATTTAGAATATCATTATATGATTATTTTAAATTCGTAGGCTACGTATATGATAAATATATAGATTAGACTATTTTTGTTAATTATTTTCAATATTTTAAGAAAATCTTAACGGTTTCCCCAAAAACTTCCTTAACTTTCATTGTTAGTATGTGAATGGTAGAGAATATAGTAAGGAGAATTTAACAAAATACATATTTCTGGTATATTGTTTATGTAAATATCTTCTATGACGATAATAATAGGGAAATGTCTTTGGTTCTACTACCAAACATTTATCTCGGAGATGGTTTTACTAGAAAAACGTAAAAATTGCAAAAGTCTTACTATGTGTATGGTAGTATTACTACCACCTTAAGGATTACCATAGGTATTACTAAGTGTTAAAAAATATTTTGATATTTATGACGGCTGCACGTTTTACATGTGAAATGCATTTTTTAATTCTTTTTTAAATAATATTTTTTCATTTTTAGTGTTTTACATGTGTTTACTAGTTTTTGTTATATCTTTTTTCTATTTTTTGTGCTTTTGAGGCGTAAGAAACCCAGTAATTCTAGTTATCAATCTTACTCGTTTTTGGACATAGTAACACTTGTAAATCTAGTTTTCCATACCTGTTTCAAACATCCAAATTATGCAGTTCAAACATTCTACTACCAAGTTTCAAACATCCAAAATACTTAACATCCCAAATACATAAAAGCCAAAATACATATCATCCCAAATACATAAAAGCCTAAGGCTTTGTTTTACGCTTCTTCCCCTCCGTGAAAGGAGTCTGCACCCACTGTGATTTCCTCTTTGGTCTGCCACTCTTCTTAGGTGCAGCAACAACGACATTCTCCTTGCACCTATGCATGATCCAAGGACTCGGTGCTTCCTTGTAAACGACCATGATCCACCTTTGCTTTTCTTCCTCACTGTATTCCTCAACAACTTCCTCAGCATGTTCCTTCACAACCTCTTCCTTTTTTTTCTCTTCATCCGCAACTTTCTCCCTGCTTTTTTCCTCTGTTTCCACAGCCTCTTTCTTTTGTTTCTCTTCTTCCACAACTTTTTCACCTTTTCCAGGTTCATCCTCCATACGCCTAATTATTGGTCTCCTCGCAGCCATTGCCTTAGTCCTACCACGTGGCGGTGTTGGAGTTCCCTCTGACTGACTCCCACGTGGTGGTGTTGGAGTTTCACCGGTTCTGTTCGTCTCAACCCGAGGCTCATTGTCATCATCTTTGGGAGTTCCCTCTGACTGACTCCCATGTGGTGGTGTTGGAGTTTCACCGGTTCTGTTCGTCTCAACCCGAGGCTCATTGTCATCATCTTTGGGAGTTCCCTCTGTCTGATTCCCACGTGGTGGTGTCGGAGTTCTTTTTTCTATCTCTGTCTCCCGTGCTTCAGATTCCACCTCCTCAGTCTCATTTTTCTCCTTTTCTTTCTCCCTGGTTTCAGACTCTTTCCTTTCAACTTCTTCTTCTTCATCCTCTTTCCCTTCAACTTCTTCTTCTTGATCCTCTTTCCCTCCAACCTCTACTTGATCATCTTCCCCTTTAGCCTCAGATTCCACCACTTTTTCTTCATCTTTCTCATCATTGTTCTCATTCTCTTCCTCACTGGTTTCAGCCTCTTTCTCTTCACTTTCTTCTTCATCATGTTTCCCTCCAATCTTTTCTTTATTCGCAATTTCCTTCCACAATTTAGCAGCTTGTCTTCTACTTCTCTCCTTCATTTGCTTCAACTCTTCACTTTCACTCTCACTGTTTTCTTCCTCATCAGCCTCACTATTTTCCTTCTCTTTCTCACCCTCTTGCTGAGCATTGTCATCAGCCTCTTTCTCACCCTCTTCCTCAGTATTCTCGATGTTATCCTTTTCTTTCCCAGCCTCGTGCTCAGCATTAGCTTTCTCCTTCTCAGAACAAGCTTTGTCCTTCTCTTCATATGTATCATTGTCCCACTGTCTAAAATCCATGTCTTCACCATGACTCGGCTCCACTTTACTCTCAATAGAAGTTAGCCTGTCTTCTATTTTCTTAGCCCTTCTTCTCAAAAGCCGCTGGTTCTTTTCAAGAACACTCATCCTTGAGCTTTGAGACTCCAACATTGTCTCCACCGTGACGTGAAGTCCAGCAAATCCTTCTCCCATGAACTCCAAAATCCTCTCTTCCAGACCTTGCAACCTCGAATCTAATCCAGAATTAGAGGATGATCCTTCTGCAAACGTCACCTTCTCTTTGTCTTTCTTTTTTGGCAACACTCCTCGTGCAGCTTGATCCAACTCATATAGCTCTTCCCACCAAATATTCTTCTGCTTCACATTTAACCAGTAGTTCCAAGTATCACTTGGGCTGCCCTGACGGTCATACTCTCGCTCCTCATCAATGATACGAGCCAGCATAATTTGCTCACCAATAGTTGGAACTAAGACACTGTTGATAACCTGAAAATAAAACAAATGTTAGCTCAAATGAGTTTTTTGTTCTACTAGCTTCTACTATACATATATACATGTACCTTTGTTTCTCCAACCGCAGCATATATGTCTTCCAAAGGATAACCCCTAAGACTGGACTTTGTAAACCGGCTCTTACACATCCTTGGACATTCTTCACTGGCGTCCTCTGAATAGATTCTAAACGTCTTCCCCAGATCCGGAATACACTCAAAAGCCAGAACCTAGAAAATCCATTGGCACAGTGTCAAATTTGAATTATAAAACAATTAAAATTTTTCTAAAATATATGCTTTACTCTAAAGGGATGATGAAACCAGGAAAGGCGCATGCCTCTTTCACTTCACCCTTCAGATGGTTCATCACGTGCTTAATCTCCTTTATTGCATTCTCAAACGTTAGACGACCCCAGGGAAATGATCTGCAAGCATCTAAATCGTCCATCATCCTTAATATGAAGTCGTCTAAATTTCCAGCATCCTTCGGCTTTCCTCTGATAACCCGACCAAGAAAAAACAAGACTGTCATCTTCAATCTATCTGGACACGGCGGCATAGACAACATCTTCTGCTTCACATCAGTGATGGTGATCTTCTTTCTGTCATGGAAGTAATAATCCACAAACTTATAACCTCCTAACTTCTCATAGTTTGGTGGATAATCACCGCAGTTTAACCCAGAGATGAGGGCATGCTCCCTCATAGAATAGCGGATGGGTACACCATTAACCGCAAACCATGCAACATCATCTTCTGGAGTACAAATGGTGCGCAGTAGTAACATCCACATCCCCTGAAGCTTCAGGTTATCTTCGTCTAGCATGTGGAAGAAATGTCGAAACTGAGGATGGCTTGTGAACCACGCAGCCTCAGGCTTATCCCTGATGAGCTTTAATGTCCTGGTCACGAAGCACTTAGTTTGTATCTCCGAACTCTGGGGGAACTCGCTGCTTTTGAAGTAGAACTCAAGGGGTTGATTCGGTTGCATTTCCTGTAATCAAAATAAATTTATACATGTTAGTAATGCTAGTAATACAAAAAGTACTTGTACTACTGCTAATTACTACTCAGCATTTCTCACAAACAATAACAATGAATACAAAATATATACCTCTCTTTCAGACCCCTCACTATCGGACCCCTCTCTTTCGGACTCATCTGAGACTGAGAGCGATTCTACACTCGGTGCTCTCGCTGGCTCTCTCACTGGCCTACTCTTCTTACTCTTCTTACTGCTTTTCTTGCTCTTCTGAACTCTCGGTTCTGGTTTTTTTGCAGCCGAGTCCGGTTTCCTGACTCTAAGTGACTGACGACGACTTTCATTGGGGACTACCTTTTGATTTTTCTTCATAATTTTCCTGTACAAGACATTACAACACTCAATCACTCTAAATTCAAACCGCAAAATAACAACACAACATCAACTAAGTTTCCCCAATACAATTTTATTAACAAAAATTAAATACAATTTATAACTCAAATCGGAAACAATAGATTCGATGTAATATATACCTAAACAATAGATTTACCAAGTTCTTATCCAATTTCAAAGCCAATATCTAAACATAAGACACATTCAAAGTTTTTCCCAAATTTGTTTTCAAATCTACATACAAATTCGACCAAATAACAACCAAATAAAGGGAAACTAATCACTTACCACAAGGAACAAAGATGGAGCCTCGATTTCGACAAAGGAGGATGAAGTAACGAAGCGGTCTCGACTTTAGGGTTTCAGACAAGAGAGACAAAGAGATAGTTGAGACACGAACCAACAAGGAAGAACGAAGATGGATTTTCGATTTAGATGGAAAACAAACAAGGAAGAACGAAAATGGATACTCTAGGGTTTCAATCTCCGATTTTGCAATAGAGAGTGTCGCAAGGAGAGGGTTGGGGGAGAGACAGACCCGATGATTGAAAATTTTGGAGAAGAGAATGTTGAGTAATACAAAACGACATCGTTTTGGTTTAGATGGGTCGGGTTTTAGGGTTTGTATTGTATGGGTCGGATCTTTCTGGTTGGATCTTGTAAATAACTAAATTATTTTAGGGCAATCCGTCTTTAGACACGTTTTCTATTTTAAAAAAAAATGAAAAAGAAATTATATTATAATAAAGGGATAAATGGGGATTTTTTTGGAGGGTAGAGGACATATGGAGTTAATCTCCTAAAATGAAACTGATGATAATGACTAGTCTATTGAGTGTCGGAATACTTTTTTGGTCAATAACTCAAGCGTTCAAGACATGTTAAAGAATATCTAAAGTATATATTCTAAAATATTAATATCGCTGAGAACAGAATATCGTTAAAGAATGCTCCTAGAGTCAGACAAATTTTATCGATTGATGTTAAAAAAAAGAAGTGGAAAACTGTTTTTTTATAGCAAAAAAATGGTAACTATGTCCCTTTAGACTAATCTATATTTTGTATCATATTTTTCTATAACACCCTTTAATATTTTTGAAAATAAATTTAATAAATAGTTCTACAAACAAAATTTTTTTGGAAAAATAGTAACTTTTGTAAAATACCTATATGAACTTAGTGATATTTTTTCTAGTTATAAAAAAGTTAAAATTATAAATTTCATATCATGTTCTAAATAAAGTAGAAATGACATTCTACGAAGTAGAAAACGAAATCCACTTTTTTCATTGAATCTACAATGTTTAGAATACGTGATCTACGTAAATAGGAGTATTCTAAAAATATTTAGAATACACATTCCGCGCTTAACCTATCGTTCTAAAATCTTTAGAAATCAAAATCTACACATTAATATAAATCTAAAACACGTAGAAACCGACTTCTACAGATTTACTATAAATCTAAAACATGTAGAAATCAAAATCTAAACATTACTATAATTCTAAAAAACTGTAGAAACCGATTTCTACATATTAGTTGTATTCTACGGATAAGAAATCAGTTTCTAAAAATATGAAAACAAAATATTTGGGAATATTCACTTTTATATTTTGAAAAAAAAATCGATTTTTTTTTTAAATAAAAAAAACGAAAAAGGAACAAAAAAATAAAAAAAAAACGAAAAATGAATAAAAAATTACAATTTTAAGGGTATTACTGTCATTTTGAAAAAAATTAGTCTAATGGGACATAAAGTAGTATAGATTAGTATAAAGTAGGGGTGTTCAATCCGGATATCGGTTCGGTTTCGGTTCGGTTTTTTTCGGTTTTCGGTATTTCGGTTAGTAAAATATAACTACCATTCTAAATCCATATTTACTTCGGTTCGGTTCGGTTTATATACCGTCGCTTTTCGGTTTTATACCAAAAAACATAATTATTTTGTTTGAGATCATATTATATGAATTTTAGAGTCATATTGTCAACATAGTCATTTATTAAAAATATATTACATGTTCAAATAGATGAACAAAAAAGTAAAAATGCTTCTACCATCAAATAAAATAATCAATTCTATAACTAAAATCAAAGCTTGAAATTTTGAAAATAAAAATATAAAACAAAACAGAAACATAAAAGAAAAGTTTTTCCACTCTTCCATATTTAGTGTTCATTAAAGTCATGTTTTTTCAATTGAAAATTTTCCATTAATTATTGTCCATCAAATTTATAATCTTCATATTAATTAAGTGAAGACTAAAATAAATCAAAAAGATAAAAAAAAAACTTAGAAAATAAGATGTATGAATTGCGATGTATTGTTATTTAGTTATAGTTCAAGTGTTTTACAAATTAAGGTTTTTTATTACTATAAAATTATGGTAATAGTTATTAACACAAATTTAACTTCTGTAACAAATAGATTTTCATGTATTGTTTTAAAATAGATACATATTTACATGTTTCTACTTTTAATCGGTTTTGTTCGGTTTATTCGGTTTAATCGGTTATATACCAAACCATATCCAAATCCTACGGTTTTTATAAAACTATATCCATTCGGTTTATATGGTATATACCAAAACCAAACCATATTGTCTATTTCGGTTCGGTTCGGTTCGGTACGGTTCGGTTTTACCATATTGAACAGCCCTAGTATAAAGAGATATAGTTACTATTTTTTTGCTCTAAAAAAACAATTTTCCCAAAAAAAAACTGATGCAAAACTTGTTGCCGAAAAATATAGCTGTATTATAATGCCCAAACGTGATGGTATTGGACTTTTCCACATTTGAAAATGAAGCTCGTCGTCAGACTTTTTAACAGTTGAAATCAAACTGCACAGATCAAATTTCCTAAGATATGTTCGGCAAATTGGGTTCAAACCCCCTATTTAATTCCTTTACACTGAAATTAAATGCAGCTGCGTTGAAAGTGTCCTAATTAAGGAAATGCTAAAAGCATATAAATGTTCCCGCGAATCATAGTCTTTCCTATTAACATTGTCATTATACAAAAAAAAAATATCCGCAAGTGAACGAACCCTAATAAGATGTTGTCAGAATAAAATACGATGATGTCGGCCATTCTACTGCATTTGTAAATATCATATACTGAACTGTAGTATTCATGGAACGCGACAGAAATTGACCCCACGAATGAACATCTGGGTACGATAGTGCTAAGTTTCACAAATACATAAATCTATACATAAATAATCTTTCGTTTTCTTTTCTTTAACGCGTCGGTGGAATTATGTTGCATGATCCAAAGAATAACCTACGTGCCAGACTACGACACTACCCTCTCCGACCTAGCTCTAGTTGTGGTTAAGGAACGTGATCCAGTATTCAAGCACACACACATGCAGATCTTTTATTATTTCGCAACTGCAAATACTATAAAGCAGTAAAAAGGCCACCACGACGTCAGGCACTTGAATACTGTATTTTATTTATTTTGACTTCTGTCATACTTTAATATACTAAAAAGAAGGAAAGAAGTCTTTGGCCTATCTACCGACGTCAATTAATGAAAATTTTGTTATGTCGTTAAGCAGGTAACTAATGTAGTTTTACGATTAGATAAGAAAGTGATTGTGATAGGAGATTAATACTTTTAGTAGGAGATATTTTATCTAAAAGTGCAAAGTTTAAGAAACCATACACTTTTGTTTTTTTAACCATACACTTTTGTTTTTTTTACATTTGGAAACAAACACCATTTTGAGACTAACAAAAAAAACAGTTTAACCAATCATAAAAGATACGGCTAATCGGATAAATTTAAATTTGCATAGATAAGTTATAAATATCTTAGTAATAAAAAAATCTAAGTATCTTATTTTATGAATAGAGGAGTACTATTTATAACAACTCTTACCTACAATATAAATGTTGTTTTCGTTATACAGATTTACTATCTAAAACCTTTTAAACATTATAGGGGTCCCGGGTCACCACAGAAAAATGTATTATCGATTTCGCTTCAGCAATCAGTTTGGATTCTAGCCAAAGAAAAATAAGAATCGTAGCAGAGTCGAAGATCACCAATTAATTAAAGTCACCACAATTATGGTAGAGCCGTAGAGGATAGCGATAAAAATTCCATTGAGCTTTTTTCAATTATAAAATAAGCTTATTTTTATACTTTGTAAATAGTTAAATTAATATTTAAAATTTAAAATGCGGTAAGAGAGTTTATGGCTACTATCATACATACAGTTACAATCTCTCATTCGAGATATCTTTTTGTTTGTGATATTTACTTTTTCTTTTATGCTATTTTTATTCCTAATACTAGCAAGATCCTTAGGGATGATCTTCTTCTTTTTTTCTCTTGGGGATGATCTTAGTTTCCCATGCGATATCATTTGAGCTACAACAACCGTAGAGGAATGACATGTGTTGCATGTTTTCTCATGTGTCTATGATATATCTCTTCAAATACACATGTCTAAAATAACATAAATGTGTGGTACACTACTACGCGTAAAATTATTACTACCGTCACTGCAGATACACTAGCTAGAGATGGTCAGTTCGCATGAACTCCGAAAGCTCCTAGGAAATTTTACTCTTTTAAGCAGAAGTTAAGCATACATACACGTCTCCACCGTGTGCATGTGCATGGTGGCACAATAGTAATGGATTTACAGTAAAGATGTAAGTTGTAATAGGTCCGGGTTCCATTTGATGTGTTCAAACACTGCATGCGTGATGGATACCTGATCACTTGAGTTAATTAACCCCATCTCGCCACATCCCATCTCTTCCATTAGATTCACATTAGACATCTAATGAATTTTTGTTTATTTTGCATGTTTTGATTGAATGGCGCAGTAAACAATTCACTACCGCTTCTTTAAGACTTTCTTGTTATTGTTTTGTCTTAGTCATTGAAACGAATGATTATTATGATTTATCATAACTTTTATTTCCCTTGAAGAATTATATAAAGTGTCACATACTATGTCAAAATCAATTTCATTTTGGACTTAAACGATGACAAAATCATAAAAATAGGATAAAGAAACGTTGTGGCGCCGCGTATAGATCATGAAATTTAAAATTTGTTTTATGAGATATTGCCAAGTAAAGCTGCTTTGCTGTCCTCCCTTTGTGTTGCTCACGTTCACGGTGCTCTCTCAGCCGGTAAATTTTAAATTACCTATAATACCCCCACCACACGAGAGCTGATCCACTGCGCCACATCCCATCTCTTCCACCCTGCACGACCACCACGTCATCAATCAGGATCTAGATGTGGGAACCCTCTCACTCATCACGTGGCGCCATGTGGTTGGGAATTTAGCTAAACAAAACATGAATGATGGTTGCAGAGGCCAACGTTCTCTTATAATACTAAAATATTTCAGAAACCGCAATTTCAGAAAAAGACAAAATAAATATTAAGCTATTATAATTTTACATTACGACAATATATTGTATTTATACAAATCAGAAAATAATATGTAAATATTGATATATTTATTTACAGTGAATCTTAAAGAATTTGTTCACAAATTGCTATCATATGTTGCAATTTACATCAAAGAGATTATATGATTAGCGCAGATAACTAAAACTATTTACGACCAAAGATTTCTCAAATAAGTGACCACAACAAATATGTTGCAATTTACATCAAAGAGATTATATGATTAGTGCAGATAACTAAAACTATTTACGACCAAAGATTTCTCAAATAAATAATCACAACAAATATGTGACACATATATCATTACTAAAAATATTACAGTATGATCTTTGTTTTTATTAATGAGTAATTTGAACAAAATTGCATGGTGGTTATGGATCATTTGCTATTGGGAATCTACAACAAACTAATCATTCATCAATTTTTAATTCTACTGGAAAACCAAATAATACTATCAAACATTAAATATCCCTGAAAACTAATCAGAATTATGGAACCAATGAAGAATTTGACTAAAAAATTGGGTTTCAACTTTTTCTAAAACTTTGGGTACCATTACTTGATTAAATGTAAATGAAAACAATTTTTAGTGAACAACAACCTAATCATAGCACACAAATTTTAATTCTACCGGAACACCAAGTGACTAATCAAAATTATAGAAACAATGAAATTTTTGACTAAAAATATAAAAAAATTGGGTTTTGAACTTTTTCTAAAACTTTGGGTTACCATTACCTAACTAAAAATTAAATACAAATTTTAGTCAACAACAACCTAATCATAGCACACAATTTCGAAGTTCGACTGGAAGACGACCAAACGAGACTCAAAATGACTGATTAATCAAAAAGTATAGAAACAACCTATAATTAAACATTTTTACCCCAATAAATAGAAATAAAGAAGAAACTGACTCCAATAACAGGGTTTAAAATCTATTACAAAAAGTTTGGGGTGCTATTACTTCAAATGTGACAAAATATAAGGGTTCGTTATGCAATTTACAGATCCTTCTGTAAACGCTCTTATTAAAAACCCCTGCTCGCATCTTCTCACTTGATATCTCCCATCACCCCATTATCTTCCTCCTCTCACGTTCTCCTCTTCTTCTTCGTAGTGGCGGTGACTCAGTCCGATCGAGTTGACTCGCTCTCTCTCTCTCTCTCTTGTTTTTGATAAGAAGCTAGCTATGGAGGATGAGATAGATCGTTCCCGCGCTTTCGCCAAAGATGTTAAGCGTATCGTCGTCAAGGTTCCACTTCTTTTGATCATTTCCCTTGTTAATGGCGGCGGAGAAATCTGGGGAAATGTGGACAAAAAAAACATTAGCAAAAATTTGTTCCTTTTTTTTAATTAATATAAAAATTGAAACTTTTTCCCTGAATCTGCAAAAAAAAAAAAAAAAAAAAAAATTCCTTAAATAGACTTTTATTTGATGAGTTTTGTGGTTTGTTGATAGGTTGGGACAGCAGTTGTTACAGGGAAAGGTGGAAGATTGGCTCTTGGCCGCTTAGGTGCCATCTGCGAGCAGGTTTCTTATTTTTTTTTGAATTTAACATTCTTGATTAAGCTCTGTTCTGCAAACAAGTAAAAGGATTGATTTTGAAGGACTTTTTTGTGTGCATTTGTTGTCTCTTTAATGGCAGCTTGCTGAGTTGAACTCGGATGGATTTGAGGTCATTTTGGTGTCTTCTGGTGCGGTTGGACTTGGTCGTCAGAGGCTTAGATACAGACAACTAGTCAACAGCAGGTTTTTGTGATGGAAACATATCTCAAGTTTGCTTCATGTGTGTTGTGTGCCTCAGGGGAATTTGAGGATATAACGTTATGCATTTTTTGTTTGTTATTCTTCAGCTTTGCAGACCTTCAGAAGCCACAGACTGAACTTGATGGGAAGGCTTGTGCTGGTGTTGGACAGAGCAGTCTCATGGCTTACTATGAGACTATGTTTGACCAGGTAGGTGATCCCACTTTCCTCTTTTTTTTCTTCTTTTATTATTGTTAGTCTCATTTCAAGTACTTATGTGTCCTTTTTGAATTTGGTAGATGGATGTGACGGTGGCTCAAATGCTGGTGACTGATAGCAGTTTCAGAGATAAGGATTTCAGGAAGCAGCTTAGTGAGACAGTCAAAGCGATGCTGAAAATGAGGGTTATTCCAGTTTTCAACGAGAATGATGCTATAAGCACTCGAAAAGCCCCTTACAAGGTTTGTTTGTTGATTGCCTTTCTTTTCGTGTCGCTTTCATAGATTCTTATAAGCTTTATTACCTATGCTGGCTATGCAGGATTCTACTGGTATATTTTGGGATAATGACAGCTTAGCTGCTCTACTGGCGCTTGAGCTGAAAGCTGATCTTTTGATTCTTCTTAGTGACGTTGAGGGTCTTTATACTGGTCCTCCAAGCGATCCTAAGTCAAAGTTAATCCACACATACGTTAAAGAAAAGCACCAGGAAGAGATTACCTTTGGCGAAAAGTCCAGATTAGGACGAGGTGGTATGACTGCAAAAGTTAAAGCTGCTGTTAATGCAGCTTATGGTGGCATTCCTGTTATCATAACCAGGTAAAAAGGTCCTTCTCTAAATATCAGAATCTTCTAGAAGGTGATCAAGAAGCTGACTCTTTTTAGTTGCTATTTTATGTCTTTGAAGTGGGTATGCAGCTGAGAATATAGCTAAAGTTCTTAAAGGACTGCGTGTTGGTACCCTTTTCCACCAAGATGCACATTTGTGGGCTCGAGTCGTAGATACTACTTCTCGTGACATGGCAGTTGCTGCAAGGGAAAGTTCTAGAAAGCTTCAGGTAGTGTTAGGGCTTTTGATGCATTGTTATATCAGAGTCTTGTTTCTCGTTTTTGCAAGTGTACTTAACTTGTTTGCAATTTGCTTAACAGGCTTTGTCTTCAGAAGATAGGAAAAACATTCTACTAGATATAGCCAACGCCCTTGAAGCAAATGAGAAAATAATTAAAACTGAGAATGATTTAGATGTTGCTGCAGCACAAGAAGCTGGATATGAAGAGTCTTTGGTAGCTCGTTTAGTTATGAAGCCTGGGAAGGTAAGACATTATTCACTGTGTGATTAATTCTATTGCGCCTATTATTTTTGTCTTCCTGTGGTCTTTTAATTTCTACTCTTACATTGTTTGTTTTTGTGGTTGATAGATCTCAAGCCTTGCAGCTTCCATTCGCCAGCTAGCTGAAATGGAAGATCCAATTGGCCGTGTTCTAAAGAAAACTGAGGTAATCCGAGGACAATACTATTCAAACTAGGATTCAAATTTGCCTAATTTATATATTCTTGATGATTAATTTCTTGTGTAACAGGTTGCAGATGGTCTTATTTTGGAGAAGACATCATCACCACTAGGTGTTCTTCTGATTGTTTTTGAATCCCGTCCTGATGCACTTGTTCAGGTATGTCACTAGTCATTGTCCTTTTATGCTCTTAAATGTAAATTCTGATTGCTAAACACCATGTGCTCTATCAATGAACCAAACAGATAGCTTCACTTGCAATCAGGAGTGGAAATGGTCTTCTGCTGAAGGGTGGAAAAGAGGCTCGTCGATCAAATGCTATCTTACACAAGGTTACATCGATCTCCATTGTTGTCATCATCATCTTGGTTCCCAAAATATGTTTGGCTAATTTTGTGAAAAAAATCATGGAAAAACTATAGGTGATCACTGATGCAATTCCGAAGACTGTTGGAGGTAAACTCATAGGACTTGTGACTTCGAGAGATGAGATTCCTGATTTGCTCAAGGTATGTAGATATATGAATGTCAAGTCACAAGAAGTGATTAGCTCTTTTTTTTTTTTTTACTTAAACTGAAACCCACCGTTTTACGTTTCTGCTTCAGCTTGATGATGTTATTGATCTTGTGATCCCAAGAGGCAGCAACAAGCTTGTTTCTCAGATAAAAAACTCAACGAAAATCCCAGTGCTAGGGCATGCTGGTACGTTTCTAGAAGTTCATTTCCATTAAGTTCATATATTTTCCTAGAGAGATTACGAACTTACTTTTTTCGATGTTTCCAGATGGTATCTGTCATGTGTATGTTGACAAGTCTTGTAAAGTAGACATGGCAAAACGTGTTGTTTCAGATGCAAAGTTAGACTATCCAGCAGCCTGTAACGCTATGGTTAGAGACTGTTAAGTTCATTTAGTGACTTTGTTTTCGGTTCACTTAGTAAGCGTTGTCTCACTTCATCTTCTCTGTTAATCTTTTCCTAACAGGAAACCCTTCTTGTACATAAGGATCTAGAGCAGAATGGTGTGCTAAACGAGCTCATATATGCCCTGCAAGCCAATGGTAAGAATTGTAGTTTGTGAATATATCATAATATGGATGTGTTTGATATATAATATTTCATATCCATTAAAGTGTTTTTTTTTTCATTGTTTACCATGAATATAAAACAAGATTTAGTTTGTTGACTGGCTTCATTAGAGACATTTGTTTTAAACTTTAAAGTGTACGCATCAAACTGGCAGGTGTCACTTTGTATGGTGGGCCAAAAGCAAGTGGTAAACTGAACATTCCGGAAGTAAAATCATTTCATCACGAGTACAGTTCCAAGGCCTGCACCGTTGAAATTGTAGAAGACGTACATGGTGCTATAGATCATATTCACCAACACGGGAGGTAAAATTATTATTTGCTGAATCCAACTTATAACATTCACAAACTCTTCAAAGGGCCTACCTCTCTGTACTCTATATTCTTTGCATGTGCTGTAAAAATAAGTGTGGTCACTTACTTTTTTTTGTCTTGTCTTGTATTGTGAAAGCAGTGCACACACTGATTGCATAGTGACAGAAGATAGTGAAGTGGCAGAGATCTTCCTCCGCCAAGTGGACAGGTGATAATAGCACACGTACCTTTTTAAAAAAATAATAGCACACGTACTTGAGCATTTTGTGGTGTTGAATTCTACAGTCCATAGAATGTTTAAGATTGAATGTATTGGAAACTAAACTCTTAAACATTTTGACGACAGTGCTGCGGTTATCCACAATGCAAGCACAAGATTCTGTGATGGTTTTCGATTTGGACTTGGTGCTGAGGTACGACAGAGAGACATTTATGAATAGAGAAAGTGTCATTGAATGAATGAATTGGCTAATGTGGAGCTTGTTCTTATGTATAGGTGGGAATAAGCACAAGCAGGATCCATGCCCGTGGTCCAGTTGGAGTAGAAGGATTATTGACAACGAGATGGTACTATTCAATTTCTTTTGCTCTTCCTCTGTTCATTGATTTGTTAAAACATCTGTGAGGTTTTGAATTGGTTGTCGTGGTGAATGGCAGGATAATGAGAGGAAAAGGACAAGTGGTGGATGGAGACAATGGAGTCGCTTACACTCATAAGGACCTTCCTGTCTTAGAAAGGACAAAGGCAGTGCAGAACGGGCATTAGTTCTATGCTAATGTCATATTATATTTTACTCTTTCTTATGATTGAAGTTTATTTTTTTTCTCGTTTACTAGGATATAGTGTTTGTGGATTTGCAATAAGTGGTCTTTTGATAATAGTAAAGTGTGTATTAGCCTTTTCGTCATGTCAAAAAGAAACTCGTTATAAGCCAGCCAATGTAACCTTTCTATTTCTCTATGCAAAAGATGTTAACTAAAACAATGAAAACTACTCTTCTTAGTGTGTCTTCCATCTTCATCCATTCTGAAAACAGTTTTGAGATGAAAATTTAAGCTTTTCTGAATGTCATGCCCATCATATGCCAACTGCTTTTCTGAAGAACTCCATCCTGTTCCGGTTTGGTTATTTAGTATAGAACCATTAATTTGAGGATCTTGGTCCGGTTCTAGTTTCGGGGTTTTTTGCCCAGGCCTTGACAAGTGGAATGGTTCTACACTAATCTGCTCTCCATTGTACTCTAGTCAATTTTAGAGAATGGTCTTATTTGAACTTTCCATAACATTATGTTTTGTTCATTGATTTGGATTTCAAGGGCTTAGGGTTTGGTTTTCAAACTGACGTACAGTTCTTTTAACTTAACTGTAAATATATTATAATAAAGGGACTGAAATGTTCTTTTAAATCTTGGTTTACACTCGAACCATAGTTCTATGTGATACGGATCAACAGGACAACCATAATGAAGACACAGATCATGGCCAAGATCAAGAGCCACTGGAAGCAACTCGTCTTTGAACTCTCTGAATATATCTTTGACGCCCTTACATTTGCATGTCCCGTGCTCGCTAAGCTCTGCTCAATGGCTTCCTCCGTAGAGTCGAGTATCTTTAGTTGATCAACCCCACAACAGCAAAATAAAGAAAATAAGTTAAGACCAGCGAAGCCATGAAAACAAATATATGACAGATGGAGTCTTCTCTTGTCCCCCATGGTTGATGATAATATCAATAACAATGGTAGGGTTATGTTAGGAAAAAGTTAGTAACTAACCTTCTCAGTATTTTCCACAGACTGGCTTATCATCAGACTGCGCTCCTTGAGTTGTCTCGCAAGCCCCACCATTTCATCAGTGAGATCCTCCTGAAGCTTTCTGTCAATTGAAATCGAAACATTCAGCCTTAAGTTAAAGAGAATACAAGTTTTACTCATTGCTATTAGAGTTTTGTTTTTTAATTATAAGCAGATTATTTGATCAGTTTCCTAGTATTTCTCAGTGAGTTGTAACAAAGTACCTGTGCTTATCAATGTGTTCTTTAGCTGCAGTGTCTAGTTTTAGTGCCTTTGACGGACCAGCATCAACATTTTGCTCCTTGGAGCTTGTAGACCTGTATAAGGAAGCTTGTAAGAAAAAAAATAACTACAAGTAGAGAAACATGTGAATCAAGTGATTCAAACTTACACAATTCTTCTTCTCAGCTGTGGAGAAGTGGGGCTTCGAGGCTCGTCTTCTATTTTTGGAGAGCTTCCGCTAGTAGAAGAATCCTTTGGATAAGTTTCATCAGATATCTCTGTTTCAGGCTGTAAATTTGGGGAGAAAGTTCAATAACTTGGTATTAGTTACACAAGTAAAGCTTCAAATCTTCAAACAGATGACAAAACAGGTTAAAATATGGATTCGTGAAACTAAATCCACGGGGAAGGAAGTAAGAAAAGAAAGAAAGTTGAAACAATTTCTAAGACCAAATTCATAAGGGAAGTAAACAGGAAGGAATCTAGCGAGGACTATTACAAATGAATAGAAAAAAAAGAAGAGTTTCAGGTGAAATTACCACTTGAGCAGCAATCTTAGAAGCAACAGCTTCAATCTCCTCATAGTACTCATTCACCTTAGCCTTTGTAACTCTGGAAAAGAGAAGAGAGGATCAGCGCATGCATCCTCGTAATGAAGAAACAAAAAACAACAAACTCAGGAAACCAAACCCAATTGAGCATATTTCATTTTTTTTTTAAAAAGCTTCAGTCTTTAGCCAAGAAAGATGAACTTGGAAACTTAGTAATAAACCACCAAAGCAATTCAAATCGAATCTAAAACCCTTGAGATCATAGAAAGAGATATACCTGGGAAGACCATCAGGGGTCTTCTCTTCAGAGAGTTGTTCCAATTGCTCCCTCAGAGTAGCTACATACTATACATTACATCATCAACCTTCATTACAACAAAAAAAACACGAAATACTTGAAGATCGAAAAGAGAGAGAGACAAACATGCATAAGCTTGGATTGATTTTGCTGGTTCGGTGCAGCGGAAAGCAATCTCCGCAGATTGATCTCTGTTTTGCTCATTCCCATCATCAGAATAGATGATACCTGCACACATTCGTTCGGACCCAACCAAATCAATCAAACAGTCTCGAATCGAATCGAATCGACTGATCTGATTTCACGAAATGATAAGCTCAGACCTTCTGTTCAGATGATCGTCGGAGAAAGGACTTTTTATGAATGTTTCGTCAAAACACCAATGAACTCTCGATCTAGTAAAAACAAGCTGTCGTATAACCTTTTCCAGGAAGATTGAAAAACAAAAAAGAAGATTACTGGCGGGCTAATACCAGGCCTGACGTTTTCACCATCCTTAATGGGCCAAGCCCATAATGATTAAATTTTTTGCCCGATGTCAGACAAGGCGCTTGGGCAGAGTGAACCAACAACTCAACCGAAACTAAAATGAAAAAAATAAACCCAAAACTTAATGGAAGTTCCAAAATAACTAAACAGTTCCTATATTTTTGTAACCAAAAAACTGAAATCGGATAAAAAAATTGAATCGGTACTCACATATCTGAAATACATAATGTTCCTATATTTTTGTAACCAAAAAACTGAAATCGGATAAAAAAATTGAATCGGTACTCACATATCTGAAATACATAATGTACTTCTAAATTATTTTTTCTAAAATACTAATTATAAACCAAAATACCCAAATATTTTTTATCTGAAATATTTAAAGTATTCGAATTATTTAAAAGAACTGAATTATCCAAATAGTTTTTATTCGAAATGCTTAAATTTATTCGAGATATTTAATCTAAAAACTCAAAAATCTGATTTTTATCTGAATTTTTTAAACTAAGTGAAAAATAAAACCAAACTGAAACCAAAAACTTATCGAATATTAATCAATTCCTATAATTGTTACTCGAAGCAAAATTCATAATTAATCTGTTTTTTTTTTCTATATATCTGTAAGCATAAAAAAAAAAAAATAACCGGACCGAACTCAAACCTATTTGAAATGATTGGCGGAGGCAGAGAGAGTCTCGGTTAACTTGTACGTATTTACTTATTAGTGTCTAGTTTTTGTTACATTTGAGTAAATTTGTTGTTTAATTATTAGCTTAAGTTACATTCTCCCAATTCAAGCACAAAATCATTTTGAATCAGGAACCAATTTTTCTCTGAGTGGATTGGAGATGAAAAAACTTTATTTATTAGCACAAGTTTTAAAGTTAAAACAAAGAAACTTCACCTGAAAACTAAACAAATGTTTGAAAAGTTAAGCTAATCAGAACAAACACATCATTGCATTGTATATAATATGCTGCTCGTGTATGTACAAATACTGTCTATTGAACTCAGAACTTTGCTCTAAAACCCTAACAAAATTGGCGTGTGCTTGTGTTTTTGTTGTGTGTGACACATTCAGAGAGAGGACTGGCCTAGAAGCAGAGTATGCCACCAACCACACGCAATGTTTTTGGGGACACAATCTTTTATTCTAACCTCTGAAGGTGCATTCCTATCAATCACATCTCCTAGTCCCAACTGTTTCAGACACAACAGAACACTCAATTTCAATAAGTAACACACGTATAGAAATTTAACAAAAACAACAGTTTGCTTTTTTTTTACCTGACCATACTTGTTCCATCCCCAGCAAAATACTTTCCCTTCATCTGCAACCAAACAGAAACGCAGAGCAGTTCTTAGTGCTAAGATGAATGTCTTTCTCAGCTAAAATGTTTATTAACTTGGTTATCATAAATGAGTACCTGCGATTACAGCGGTGTGACGAGCGCCGCATGAGATGGTTTTGATGTTCACGTTTTCCAGATTTGGAGCCTCCAATAATTTAGGAAGAGTCTGAAACAACAAACGTCTTTCAAGTTTAATGGAAGGCTTCTTCACACAATCAATCAAAGCTAGCGTTGCGTTACTAGAGTTGAGGGAAACAATGTAGTTGAAGATTATGATACCTCAGCTTGATCACAACCAGTACCTAACTGGCCAAATTGGTTTCCACCAAATGAATACACATCACCATCAGATGAAACGCAGACTGTGTGCCATAGACCTGCGGCTACTCCTTCTATCCGGATTCCCAACAAAGATGATACGCATGTAGGACTTAGTTCATCATCTGTGCTCCCTTGACCACACTTCACAGAGCAAAAAGTACAAAGAAGAATATTTAGTTAATTCCACAGGCACATATAACAAAACAAAGTGCAGAACCTAGTTGCAGAAGTCAAGCAAGAGAGATTGTCGGGTTATCGTTCGCAGCCTTATCATCAATGCAGAGTGGAATTTTTCTAACTAAATGAATTATCAAACCAAAATTTAGTACCGAGTCAACGTTTTCATCGTTTTATATCTTTCTTGACTAGTTCAGCACAACGATGATTAGCTTTCCTTAACTTATTGTTGCCAAAGCATAAAAGCACATACAGAGCTTAAAGCAAGAATCTCAAACTTATTCAAAATTTTAAGCATAATATAATATGTTCAGTACAGAAAGCCAAGGATCTGTCGGTGGTCACCTGTCCATAAAGCCCCCAACCAAAGGTAAGGAGCGCTCCAGTATCTGTCCACAAAAGATTAGTTACAACTCAATTCATTTTTAAAGCAATATAATTATTCTTCTCCTGGAAAGAAACCTCAAATATTTTCCAGGTCTAAGGGTCCGAAGTGAACCTTTACTAAGGCATAGTGAAGAAAGGAGATCAAATTTCAAAATCCTGGTTACAGATTCATTTAAGGTTGACGCGTATTGTTTTCAGTGATGGATTAAACACTTATATTCACTTATCATATATACCTATCTAGTCAGAAAGCAATATAGTGAGAACAATACCTGTGATCACAGCACTGTGTCGCCCTCCACATGCAATTTTCTTTACATAACTTCCAAGAACTCGGCCGCATTGTACTTCTGAACTCATAGAGGAGCTGCCTTTTCCATAAGAAGAAGGCTCAATGCACGGAATAGGATGAGGAGAGGAGACTAGTCGTACACGGGAGCCCGATCCAAGCTGTCCTTCTCCTCCATAACCCCAACCCCATACCTGTCCAATATCTGGACTTCACAGAAAAATTAGCATACATCAAGTGTTTAATTATAGCACGCCAGAAGCTCATACAGCTTACAGAAGATACTGTAACTAACTGGCATGAGAAGCTAGAAAATGTAACCTGATAATGCTAGAGTATGACGTCCACCAGCAGCAACACTGACAATCCTAACTCCTGGAGCCAATGATACAAGACAAGGCAATGCCGAGAGGTCGTTGTTCTCGGACTGCGATGAGTTTTCAGCAGCTTGCTTTCCCGGTGAAATCCGCCTCTTCTTTGTGGGTTCCGGTCTAGTTTGGGAAGACGCTCCACCGCTAGATTTTTTTCCTTGAGAACTAGGGCTCACTGTAAAATATAACCATTCATCCTCCTTGTAAAGCTTTCACAATTAAAAGAAAAAAAAAAAGGCAAAAGAGATTATTCACCTTGCTCGGCAGAGAAGGAGATGTTCATTTCACATGAATCTCCTTCTACCTGTCCAAACACTCTCCCTGTGGGTATACATTCCTTCCATCCCCATGTATAAACTTCATGGCTCTCTATATCCAATCCAAAGCAAACAATTACAAACTTTTACACAAATGTGGTCAAACTAATTCACATCAAGAAAGTCACCTGTTACCGCCACACAATGAGCCCACCCAGCTTCAGCTTTCTCTACACGAACCTCAGGAGGCAGAGGAAAAGGCTCCGGAGTCTCCTATAAAAGAGGGAACAATCAAATTCAAACACAATGATACTAGAAATGTTTTTTTTTTCTTTTTTTTTTTTAATACCAGGAGGTTTGGGCCGAAGCCCTAATCCCCCAGGCCCAATAAGCTCATTTTAGTGAAGCTTGCTTACCCCGTGCTTCCCTGATGTGACATAGCTTTGACCTAGATCATCAGTCGACCCCCACGTTATCAGCTTCCCTGACTCTGATCAAACCAAACCAAACCAAACCAAACCAAACCAAACCGAGTCAAATACACAAAAGCCTATGATTCTCGATTGAACTATTCTACAATCAGATAATAACATTTGCGAGAGCTGAGTGAGCAAACAGTTTCCGAATTTGAGAGCGAACCTGAGGTAGCCATTGCGAAGCCGCATCCGCCGCCGGAGACGTCTTTCCAGGAGCTTTCGACTGCCGGCGGAATCTTCACCGCGGCCGGTGACAGCAGAGGCGAGCGCTGCGGCGAGGCTCCGGGGAGGTAACCCCACATATACACCATTTTCCTAGTTACTAGCTCCTCGTCTTCCTCCGGTGCGGCGGCGCTAGGTCCGGTCTCCGATCTTCCGTCGCCATTCATTTCAGTTTGAGGAAGAAAGGAATTGAATAAAAAAATTAAAGGAGTTTTCAGAGTGGTTGTTGACGTGTATGTATAGACGGAAGAAGTTGATGGGCCTTTTTTATTTTAAAGTAAACCTTTATAATTTGAGAATATTCTGATTTAGCCCCTACTTTTATTTTGTTCTAATAATGACCCCCTCCGTCTGTAAAAAGATAGATTTTGAAGATTAAACTCTTTACCATAGCTGATAATGATATACACAGAGGATCAATGACACTATAGATGTGATCGAAGAGGGTTTGATTAACCATCGTGACTTTTTTTTTCATATATAAAACTGTCTTTAATAGTTACTCACTATGCCTAAATGGATTTCATTTAGGGATTTCATTTAGCATTAACATACACTAGGTTGCTGAGTTTGATATTAGATTAATATTAAGTTTGATATTGTTTAGTCAGTTTGGGATTAGGTCCAAGCATTTTACAAAGCAGTACATTAACAGATGTTTTGGCTATCACTAACATTAGTTGAAAAATATTTATATTCGAATTAGAGAATGTGGTATCTAATTTGTTCGATAGCGTTAAGTTAAGTGTATTTTTTTCTGATGGTGATCAGTCGATAAGACATGTAAAAAAATAAAAATTGATCTCAAAAATACTGATGTCATAACTTGTAACTTCTTAACATATAAGATTTGGCAAAAATTAGTTCACGGTCAAGATAAATATGTATTTTTTTGTAAAAAAAGATAAAGATAAATATGTATTGAAAACTAAAATTTAAGTTTAACAGCAAACAAAAATAAGATTGAGGGTTTACGCATAATTATAATAACCATAAGATAAGATATGATGGTTACTTTTGTTCTTAAGTAACAATTAAAATGAAAGGGAAGATATGTCTGTCTTGTTCATGATGGTTACTTTTCTTCATGACAAATCATGAGTAACAATTAAAATGAAAGGTAAGATTTACCAAAAAAAGATTTGTCTATCTTGATTACTTTTAAGGCAATTATCACAGAGTTGTTGGGTTTTGATAGAGAAACATATGGAATATCTTGAGAAATATGTGAGCCAAGTAAATATCTCTTGAGAATATAATATATATTGGTAGAGATATGATAGCCAAGTAAACATTTATTTTGGAGTATGTGGACCAAAACTTTTACTTAAAATGAAATTTTGTAATCTTTCTCAATATAGGTTTCCCTTTAGAAAGCGTTTTTAGACACGACCGTGTTTACACTGACGAGTGATTAGCAAGGAGAGTTTATAAGTGGATGATATAATAGGGGGTGAGATACAAAAGTAGCAATAAGTTTGGGGTTGTATAGAAATTTTCGAAAAAACGCGGAAACGTATCATTATTTGGAAACCGAGAGTAGCCACGTAGGATAAATCACGTGTGGTGGCCCTATACGTGGCGCAATATGTACCGCTAATTTTCTGACGAAACCTAAGCCAAGAGTTTATGAAGAAGTTTCTGGAAGCAAAAGAAGTGTAGTTATGGTCCATAGGTACGTCGGCGAAATTAGCCAGTAGGGTTGCTTCAATGATTTATAATTACACGTTGCAGGCCATGAGACAAAGTGACTCATCTTGTAGGGCACACAAGAACCTGAGCTAGCTATCACTGCTTTTGTCGTATCATGATTTGTTTTGTTTTGTAAATAGAACAGAATTGCCAAGAAGTCGAGAATTTTTTTTTTCTTACATCCTATGTCGGTTGTTTAGATGAACCAACCAAGCTGAAAATTTAGGATGAAAGCAAATTTAGAATAGAATCAGAATTAGTTTGATTATCGGTCCTATAGATGTGATTCGGTTGACTGATAAAGTCATTGTTTCAGAAAACAATTGGTTAAAACCTCACATTGATAGCTTAGAAAATCGACACTAGTATAATAACCTAAATATATCAACCAGTTCCTAATTGGTTTTGAGATAAGCCAAACTTTAACTTCTTGAACTATTTGCGCAGGTTCAAGATTTAGGTACAGTGTTATTTACTGTTGGAAAGTATAATCATAACAATTTTTGTCATCATCAATTATAATTTATCATTCAAGAGCAGAAACATATCTAATCAAAGGTACAGCATATTACTATATTACTAGATAATTACCCGCACCCTCCGTGGAGTGATTTTTTTAAAAACTATAATATACTCAAATATTATAAACAATATACATTTTATTATCAATAACTTTTTTTTTTACATTTGATTAGATGTGGACATATTCGAGTATCATTTGGTTTGATTCGGATCCTTGAGGGTTTGGTTCGATTTGGATCTTCACGGGTTTGGTTCAGATTTCGGTTCAGATAACCTATTTAAATTTTTTTCAAAAATCAAAGTTCATATATACTTTAAAGTTTTCAAAAACTAAAAATAAAAATAATATAAAACATATAAATTTGAATAATATATGCCAAAATACTTAAACTTAACATAAAAATTAGTTTAGCTTAAATATTTGGATAGGAAATCAATAGATAATTTAAGTATTTTAGGTATTTTAAGCATTGTTTAGCTATTTTAAACATGTACTTATAACTATTTGTATATATTTTTAAGTATTTTGGACAACTTAAAAACGTATTATATATTTTGTATATTCTTTTAGATATTAAATTTAAAAATAATTAATATATTTAAGTATATAAATCTTGTTCAGATATATTATTCGGGTACCTAAAATATTACAGTTTGGATCGGGTTTGGTTCTGGTTCTATAGATACCAAAATTTTGAACCCGTTCGGATATCTAACAAATTTTTGTTAAAGTTCAGTACTATTCTTTGGATCGGCCTTGGTTTAGTTTTTATGGATTCAGATTTTTTGTCCAACCCTATATTTTTATTACGACAAAATTTTGAACAAAAATAATAATGGTTCATATTGATTTTGGGTATGCAACAAATTTTTAAACCAAAACATATTTTACTATGTACGTGATCAGTTTAGTTAATCATTAAAACTGTTTAGGCCCATTAAAACTGTTCTCGGCAAATTTCAAAATTAAAATATTAAGGTCTCAATACTCTTTCAGTGCAAATTTCAAAATTAACATATTTATGGGTGTAACTGGTTATTCATAGAAGGAATATTATGAATTAAAGGAATGATTATTTTTGGAATAAGAAAAAATGGAATCCCCTATATATTATTTGAGCAGCATTGCAACATTTTTTTGTAGACACGTGTCATTATTCGAATGATTCTTAGAATCCTTAGAGAAATAGGTTGGTCCATCTAAATATATAATAAGCTTTTTATTAAACCACAATAAATACATTATTAATGTGCTTCCTTATTTCTTTAAATAATATTACTGAATTGCCTAATGTGGCTAAAATATATACGACAATTAATGATTTTGAATAATAAAGAGTTGATAAAAATAAGTGTGTATTATAATTATATTTGTTTAATTTTAAAATATTAAAATAAATTAAACAATCATAGTAACCATATAATAAAAATTAAAAAAAAATATTTCTATTATATTTTGAATTTTTAAAAACGAGTATAAATTACTAAAACTGTTAAAAGTTTCACACTAAAATTTTGTGATCTATGATTTAAAACTTTTGTTATGACATGATACAGATAATTAAAAAATAATATAAGTTGAAAGTCTCATTTAATAAGTATCAAAAATAAAAGATATATAAATATATGTATCATTTTAAATTAAACTATATACCATATAAAAATACATAAATATCTTAATTTTGAAATTTACTTTGAATATTTTTTTGATAAAAAATTTGAAAAAATATTGACAACCTAATTGTTTAAAATATTATAAATTACTTAAATTTTTAATCCCACAGTGAAAATTTTGTTATCACTAATTTAGATTTTTTGCTATAATATAACAGATACAAATGATATAAAGAAATATGAGCAAAAACCATCATCTAATAAATATTAATATTAGAATCAACCATATATATGTTACTATCATTTAAATTTAATTATATATCATATCAAATAGAAAAAATACTTTTTTGACTTATAAAATTTATTTGTATGTTCACACTAGTAGATAATGACTTTTTAATTATTTAATATATATTTATTATTTCATAATATGTTATAAACATATAATATATAAAATAATATATATATATATAATATTCATTCTGCGCAAGGCGCGGGTCTTAACCTAGTGATAGATTAAATGGAATAAAACTGAAAATATTTTTGGAATGGCATTCCACTCATTCATGAAGGATTATGATCCTGAATAAAAGGAACAATATTTACAAAGGATTTATTTTTTTGTTCCATTCCAAAAATGGAATATATGGAATTGTTTCTAAAAACTTTTCATGATAACTGGTAAACATTTTATGAAAACATGTGGAATGATCCATTCCAAATAGTTTTATTCCACAAAATAGCATTCGAGTTGCACCCTATGTGTTTTAATATTAATATCTATTAAATAAAAATTCATATTAATACGATTGTATGATCATTTGTATCTTGTTATAACAAAAACATTAAGCCATTGATCGCAAAATTTCCAAAGGGATTTTAACATTTTTTGTAATTTAAAGTCATTTACAAAATTCAAAATGTAACATATAAGAAAAAATCTAATTTCTATATTATATGGTTAATGTGATTGTTTAATTTCTTTTAATAATATAAAATTAAACAAAAATGAAGAATGATACAAAAATTGTTATCAAATCTTTATTATTCATAATCATTAATTGGCATATATATGTGAATCATATTAGGTAATTCCGTAGCTTTTATTTAAGGAAATAATATACACTTTTTTATATTTTGAGTTAATATAATGTTCCCTAGTAATAAGATTTTGGACCAACATTTTTTCAATTGATTCTTAAGCTGCTACATAGGCAAAATTGATATCCGAATTAAATGACATCTAAGCCGGTTTTTTTTTAATTATTACAAACTTAAGGTTATAACTTTTTAAATGTTTCTCAATTAATATATATAGGATTCTTATTTCATTCCTTGTATATATACTTTTTGTTTCTTAAAGTTTAAGCCTTATATATATATATATATATATATATGCATTCTTTAATTGATGTACACAATCATCTTTTGGCATAGCCTGAAGACGCAGGAGCTACTTGATTTTAGAAAACATACCATGCATGTATGACATGGAGTTTTATGATAAAATTAATAAATAACAGAATAAGAGGAGCTATTAGATTGTGTATTCTGAAAGAACGTATATATATATCGACAATCCAATTCTTGTTTAAAAACAAACTTGTTCAGTAAATGCCAATCATCAAGACTCATCCGAGCAATCCAGTAGTAATCCGTCCATTCACATGTTCATGCGTTTAACAAAGGCAATGAGAAGGTAAACAAACCAATCTGTGCGACAAAAACTCACACGTAAATAACCACTTCCAATATCCTTATATAGTTTCAATCCTCAGAAGAAAATAAACTTAACTCATGCAAGTGTGTTTCGGGTGTGCTTTCTCAAGTAGTATTTGGTTTCTCTTCGCAAGCAGAGTTTGGTCGAACCCACCGCTTGATATTCATTCTGCTGCAGCTTGGATAAGTTTTCCCAGAGCTTCTTCTTCACCTCAGTTTCGGTGTATAATCAAACTCATTTTCCAATCCACCATCTACTTGATCTGGAAGGAAAGGAACATGAGAATTATTTGCTCCAGGTCCTCCTCAGCCCAGATGATTTGTGCTGCTGTCGATCGCCAAGTTAGGGACCGCCTCCTCTCCATTAAAGCTTCCCCCCAAGTCCAGCCTTCGCTACTCCAGTGTTGCTTCTCTTGTACGAGGCCACCTTGATGGCTTTTTTTTTTGTTCTTCTTGTATTGGGTTGTATTGTGTTTGTTGTAATAAAGTTGCTTAGCAACATGTAAACTCAGAAAATGTATGAATTTAACATGAATACCATAAAAAAAAAAGTGTGTTTCGGATGCCTCTTCATTACCCATAAAAACATAAAAAGGAAAAGAATGAATGCTGGAAATCGCAAGAACGATGAAGCAAGTGTGTTTCGGATGCCTCTTCATTACCCAAGATACTCTAAAAGAAGATTACCTAGACATGCCAGAGTGGAAACTGGACATAATTTTATCAGATTACGGTTTGCCAGAGTGGAAACTGGACAGAATTTTATCAGATTACATAGACAAGTGAGACTTTGCTATAAGAGCTTTCCTTTGGATTTCAACTCACAATGCAAAGCTTTATCAAGACAAGTCATCGCCTCCAGTCTGAAGAAATATATAAAATGAGCTATTGCACAAGGTTTTGAAATTAGTCAATTACTAAGTTTATGCTATGCAACCGATAAATGATGTACGGGCTACAAACTTCCTAGTCATTCAAAAAATGATGTTGAGTAATACAGAAACATGTAAATCAGGAGTTTCTTATACAATTATGGAAGCAGTTAAAACAAGCGTCAGGATAAACATTAATTTTGGGTTTGAGGCCATACAAAACTAAAGGCTCAATAAGCAGAACATAGTACACCACATCCCACTAATGCAGAAGAACTTAGAAACCGTTGTTTACGGAATAGAGCCGATACTCTTAAGGGCTTATTTGCGGAAGAACTTAAATCATAAGTGAAATTAAGTGTATGCTTATAATTTTGATATAATTAAGTAAGTAACAATTATGTCTCTTTTAATCTGGTTATAATCCTCTCTCGTACAAGTAGCAGGTGAAAAGAAGAAGGTAATGCCACATCAATTAAATTAAATATGGTTAATAATGAAGCCATATCACACACATACAAACAACATCACCCAAATTAAATGAGGCCACATCATACGCATACAAACCACATATGTTTTATTGTTTCAGTAAATATGTAGAGGATAATAGAAAAACAATAGTTTGATAAATGGTGTAGTTCATTCATTTGTGTAAATATAATGATGTCGTTCTCCATTAAAGAATAAACTAGATTTTGACCCGCGCTTTCAAGCGCGGATTCTTTTGTTATAAATTTTTTTGATATGAATTAGTATTTTGTGATTATTTTACATTATTATGTTATAAAGTCGAATTATATAAAATAATTATTTTAATATATATATATATATATAATTCATGAATTATTTTATTTAGAATTCTGTATAAATCTTACGTAATTCTCTCTTATGCATGGGCATTTTACATGAACCCCGAAAAATCAAACCAAAATCAACTCGAAAATACTAATTAACATCGGGTCCATAAAAAATACATATTTTTTTGGAAATGTGGTTCTCTGTTCGCGTCTGAGACATACCCGAAACCCGTTTGAGAGCCAAAGTACCCAAAATGTTTGTGTATATTAGATATATTTGTGTATTTTGGATATGTTTTTGGTATACATATATTTTTTGAGTTTTTGGTTTGAATTTCCAGTTATAGTATTGGATTTCGAGTAAAAATTCAAAATTTAAAAATATATTTCTGGATATTCAGATACAATTTTGGGTATTATTTGGTTCCTTGGATCAGATTTTGGGTAAAATTTTAGGTCTTTTGAGTATTTTTTAAATTTTCGGGTTTTTGTTTAGATTTTTGGATATTTTTCGTGTTTCGAGTATTTTTATGTTTATTGAGTATAATTTGAATCTTAAATATCTGAACATATTCGAGTTGAGTGAGGTGGGCTGCAGGCCCGTTTTATGTTTTGAATGGTTGCCCGACTGTTTGTGGGCTTTTGGTTTGTAACATATTGCTGGGCCCGGGTCCAGTACTGTTGGGTTCGGGCTTTTGTTGTTTGTTTTTCGTTTTGCAATAATAATAAAAAAAAAAAAACCTTGACGGAAAAAAAAAAAATATCTGAACATATTCATACCCGTTACGTACAAAAAAATAACAAATATTTTATAGGTATTTGAATTATGTAGCCGAAACCATCCAGATCCGAAAGAAATCGATCTGACCCAAATATTTTTCTTCTAAATACCTTATTAGGTCTAAGAACTACAGACCTAGCAAAATTCATTGATTCATTTTATAAAATTTTGGGTGGAAAATACTCTTGAGGTTTGATCAATAATGTTTAATAAGACATGGCTCATTTATATTTCAAAAGTTGATCTCGTAAGAAAATTTTGATCTAATGGAAGACGATAGTATATATGATAATGACGTTTACGTATTGAAACTTCGGTGTTGTTTATATCAAATGTATATACGTTAAATTGAAGGAAGATGATTTAAGCAAAATAACCATTTGAAACATTCCATATATTATAGTCATGATCTTATTAAACTGGGTGAGATTTATTTAAACGTTAGAGGATATTATATGGTTGCTAATTGCTATATAATAGGGGTTAGTTTAAAATATTTTAGTTGTATATTATAGGTTGGACTAAAAAATAAATAGGTGCAACAACCTTTTGTAAGTAGATTTTTTAGGACTCCTTCCATTTTAATAGTATTGATGTTGACAAATGTGTAGATGATGTAATATGGTAAAGTTACAATGTCTTGCTACTATTCTTTAAGAAATTGAATATCTCTAATATAATCCGGATATGTCAACCTACATCCAAGATATAAACAGTTTCTCACGTTTTCAAATATCAAGTGTACCCAGGTTCATACCACTATACTATATGGTGGATATAGTATAGTACGTTTACAGTGTACTGTGAAATAAATTTTAGTAGCAAGGTTATATGGATATTCAACTACTATATTATTGGATAGAATAGACTGACACTACGACATGGATGAGTTCATATCACTAATACAAGTGACGGAGCAACGAGGATGAGTTATTGAAACCCCCACCCAGATGATAACACTAAACTCTAACTTGAAAATGTCAATCCACATCCGAGATATAAACAGTTTTCCCCGTTTCCAAATAATGACATTCACCAGGTTCATAATACTATACTACATGGTGGATATAGTTTAGTACTTTTAGAGTGTACGAGGAACTAAACTTTAGTTCTCGTTCAATAATTCAGAGGACTTTAGTAGCAAGGTTATATGAATGTTTTACTATTCAATTATTGAATAGAATAGACTGACACTACGACATTGACGGGTTCATATCACTAAACCCTAAACTCTAATCATTAAACCCTAACTCAAATATAAACTCTAAACCCAAATATAAACACAAAACCCAAATAAAATGAAACAAAATAAATAACATAGTACATATAGGTGATATTATAAAATATCTATGATTACATGAAATAAGTTAATGATCACTCCAACCATACCCCCTCACCTTCTAAATACTAAACCCTAAGTTATAGTCACTAAACTCTAATCCAAATACACCCTAAACCCTAAACCTAAATAAATAGATTAAGCTAAACCCTAATCAAGGAAGTATAAACCCAAATAGAATGTATATAATATGGTTTACTAAACTCAAACCTTTACTTAGTAAATCTAAACCCTAGGCAGAAACCTATAAACCCAAATACAATATATAAATTGTTTTCCAATATTAAACACTTGAAAGCACATTTACTTGAAATGAATAGATTAAGCTAAACCCTAATCAAGAAAATATAAACCCAAATAGAATATATATATATATATATAATATGGTTTACTATACCCAAACCTTTACTTAGTAAATCTAAACCCTAAACTCTAATCACTAAACCCTAACGAAAATATAAACCTTAAACTCAAATATAAACACAAAACCCAAATAGAATGGATCAAAATAAATGACATCGTACATATTGGTGAAACTATAAAATATCTATGATTGCATGAAAGAAGCTAATGCTCACCCCAACCATACCCCCTCACCTTCTAAATACTAAACCTTACATTCTAGTCACTAAACCCTAATCCAAATATACCCTAAACCCTAAACCTAAATAAATAGATTAAGCTAAACCCTAATCAAGGAAGTATAAACCCAAATATAATGTATATAATATGGTTTACTATACCCAAACATTTACTTAGTAAATCTAAACCCGAGGCAGGAACCTATAAACCCAAATACAATCTATAAATTGTTTTCCAAGATTTAACTCTTGAAATCACATTTACTTGGTTAGCATATTGCATATCTTATATTATATATAGTCCAAGTAGTATAGTAAACGAATGTTCCAAATAATCAAATTTGTCCAACACTCGAAAAATGAATTTCATATTACAATCAATCACACAAATTGACAAAGAAGAGACCTATCAAATTTAAAAACATGACATATTATTACATTTTTAAGGAGTAGTATAAAAATATGTCTCAAATAGTATGGTAACTGTACATAAGTAGCTATACTTAAAAACATATACTATACTTCATTTCACCAAATATAGTATAGACAACGAATTCATCTTCTTTAATTCATTTTTTTAGATAGGCTGATACATATTCATTTCGTTCACCACCATATAGAGATCATCTTCATCTCCTCTCTTTTTCCCGACACGATGATGCTTTAACTGATTCGCCGTCGTTGTTCTTCACCACTGGATCTGTAAAACAAAACAGAAACGAAAACAGAGTATGTAAACAAAATCATGATTATGAGAATCAATTGATTTAAGAAAAAAAAGGAGTAAAAAAAGTTTTTGTGTGTGCTCACTGTCTACGCTTTCATCGTTGTCTGTTCTTCACCACTGGATCTTTAAAACAAAAACAGAAACGAAAACAGAATATGAAAACAAAAGCATGATTGTTAGAATCAATTGATTTTCTTAAAAAAACGAAAGAGTTATTGTGTGTGCTCACCGTCTATGACTTCATCGTTGTCTCTTCTTTAGAACAATTGATTGTTCTTTTGGTGAAGTATTGAAAGAGAAGAATTATGTGACATAAGAAAATGTATGATTTTTTTTATAATCTGAAGAAAGAGAGACATTGGAAAGAGATGGTGGAGTAGAGACGTGGAGGTGGTGGTGATGGATTAGAAGATGTGGCTAAAAGTCTTTTATATATTTTTTAGTTATTTTTGTTAGTAGGTTTCACCGGTTGGTTGCAAGGGTAATATGAAAATAATCTATAATGTGTACAGTGTATATTGAAAAAATATGATTTTTAGTTAGTGGATGAATTATAATTTGTTTGATGCATGTAGGATACAATTCCCCTACTCTTAATTCTGAACCTACTCTATATATCATTGTTTGAACAACACAGTTATTTGGTACTTAAGTTTTAAGATTGAACATTTGAGCATATTGGATGAATTATAATCTGTTTTCTTTTACATGAAGTTGTATGATTTTCACCCAGATTAAGGCATTAATACAATATCATTTTTACCATTCTTAATAAATTTAATATCATCTCTCGTATTGCACTTTGAAACTTGAATTTGTTAACGACACAAGGGTAAATAAAAGTCCATTGGTCATTATTTTTTGCATAGTTTTTTTGTAAGCGTCAAATATATTGATACAATGATTTTAAAACGTCAATTAAAAGAAAATGGAAAGAGTGTGTAAAATGGTCTACATGGTAGGTTAAATCAGTTTCCAAGTCTATTAAGAATTAACTTCACCATAAAATTAAAACCTGTGCATCAAGAGTCGGGTATGGCCGTGCAAGAGATGTAATGGCCATGAAGCTAGAAAGTATTGCAACTAGAAACAAGCTTGCCTTCACCATTGTTTTTAGGGCCTGGGGTGGGGTGAGGGGTTAGTTGTCTACAAGAAGAAAAGAGGAAGCAAATTTATAAATATAAGATATTTGCCTTAGAAGCAGATATCTCTATAATTACCTAATATTTTTGTCGCAAGTTACCAAATAATTAACATAAGATTTTTCAATGTTTCTGGTCAATTTTGATATTTGTCTGTTGGTCTATAGATCCCAAAATTATTCCAAAAGATACTTGTATTTATTTTCTGTTTAAATTGTACAAATGTTATTATGATTTGATATGAAGAGTTAAGTAATTGTTCCCTAGAAATTACCAAAACAATAAACATCCCCTATATATTAATAGAGAAACATTTAAAAAGTTATAACATGTAGATTTTACTAATTAAAAAAATGTCATGCTGAATTGTCACATAATTAAAATGCTAATTTTGCTTACATGCCGGCTTAAGAATCAATTGAGAATTTTGTTAGTCCAAAATTAAATTGCTAAAGAATGTTATATATATATTATGTCCATTATGCACTATTCATTTATCAACTTGAAATGATTATATATTATTTTCTTAAATAAAACATACGCAATTACCTAATGTGATTAAGATATATATGATAATTAATGATTTTAAACAATAAAGATTTGCTAACAATCTCTATATTTTCTATCATTTTTGTTTAATTATTTATTATTATAATAAATTACACAATTACATTAATCATATAATAAAAATTTAGATTTTTTTGTATATGTTGTATTTTAAATTTTTCAAAACGAGTATAAATTACTAAAACTATTAAAACTCTCACATATACTTTTGTGATCAAAGTTAAAAGAATTTTCTATAATAAGATATAATGATTATAAAATCATATAAATAAATAATTTTATTTTAATAGGTGTTTATGTTAATATATATATATATTTCATATCGTTTAAATTAAATTATACATCATATGAAAATACATACTTATATTTTGATATCTCCTTTTAAGGGTGTCAAAATGGGTCAAATGGGTCAATCCAACCCATAACCCAAATGAGTTTATTGTTAATGGGTCATGGGTCAACCCAACCCATTTAATAAATAGGTTGGGTTGACCGATGATCCATTAAATTAAATATGTTAGATGGGTTAATGTTTGACCCATCAACCCAACATCTTTATAATGAATTATTTTTAAGTTAAGACCAAGTTGATCGAAATGAGAAAACGTTTTTTGTGGTTTTGGCGGAAAACGCATTTTTGCTGGAAAATGAGTTTTTGCAGTTTCGGCGGGAAAACGCGTTTTGTGGTTTTTGTGGAAAACAAGTTTTTGCGATTTAGGCAGAAAACCACGTTTTTGTGGGAAAACGAGTTTTTGCAGTTTTGGCGGGAAAGCGTGTTTTGTGGTTTTAGAGGAAAATGTGTTTTTGCGGTTTTGGAGGGAAAACACGTTTTTGGGTTTTGGCGGGAAAATGCGTTTTTGCGGGAAAATGCGTTTTTGCGAGAAAACGCGTTTTTGCGGGAAAATGCGTTTTTGCGGGAAAACGCGTTTTTACGGGAAAATGCGTTTTTGCGGTTTTGGCGGGGAAATGCGTTTTTGCGGTTTTGGAGGGAAAACACATTTTTGGGATTTGGCGGGAAAACACATTTTTGCGGGAAATTGCGTTTTTGCGGGAAATTGCGTTTTTGCGGTTTTGGCGGAAAAATGCGTTTTTGCGGTTTTGGAGGTAAAACGCGTTTTTGCGGTTTTGTGGGAAAACGAGTTTTTGCGGTTTTGCGGGAAAACGAGTTTTTGCGGTTTTGCGGAAAAACGAGTTTTTGCGGTTTTGGCGGAAAAATACGTTTTTTGCGGTTTTGGCAGAAAAACGCGTTTTTGCAGTTTTGGCGAGAAACGTATTTTACCACCAAATAAATGATTGAACTTTTGAGAAACTCATGATTTTTCAATTCTATCAAACTTTAGAATTGGGTGGTTTACTCATGGTTTTTTTAATTGAAAACAAAATGGGTGAGAGTTGACCCAACCCAATAAACCCTTTAACTTGTTAACCCATTAACTTGTTAACTCATTAACCTATTAACTCATTAACCTATTAATCTATTAACCCATTGGATCAAAAATAAACAGTTCATTTGGGTTAATGAGTCAACTTGGGTTGGGTCAACCCATGGGTCATGACCCATTTTGACACCCTTATCTGCGTTGAACATATACTGAAAAGTTAATTTTCAAATCTTCGTTGTTTTTTAAAATGATTATAAATTATTGAAACCACTAAACATTCCACATTAAAAAAATCATTAGTGTAAATAGGGTACCCGACCTGATCGGATCCTGCCTAAATATCCGAATGGGACCATTTTTAAAAAATCCAAAAAACCGAAACCGAACCCAACCCGTACCGAGAATCGAATGAGTATCCGAACATATCTAAACATATAAATATAAATAATATTATTTTAAAATATATTTATAATAGTATTAATACCTAAAATTAAAATTAGTTAACAAATATATTAGTTATTTTAGGTATTTAAAGATAAAAAGAAGTTTTGGATAAAAATACTCAAATAACATAATGTATATGGTTACTTTAAGACAAAAAAATAACCAATTCGAGTTATATAAATTGAGTATTTTTCGATTTTAAGTTATTTTAGATAAGTTTGAGTAATTTGGATATAAAATGCCTGAATTGAATCGAGTAGTTTGGTTACATCAGATAAAACCCGAACCCACCCGGATCCTTGGAGGATCCGACCCGAACACGACCCGGTTATTTGTAATACCCGAATGGGACCATTTTTCAAAATCCAAAAAACTGATACCCGAAAGGATAGTATCTATACCCGAAGGGGTTTCGAATGCCCATGCCTAATGGTAGAGAATGACTCTTGCTTCTTAGATATTTTAAAATCAACTTAGCAGAATGTGTCGGGTTTAGTGGGTGGAGGAAGCTCGGTTGTAATACATTATTTTATGAGTTTTTGTTCTGATCGAACTTGTACCCCGAAAACGAACCGGTATGTCCGTTCTCAGGATGTTTTAATTTTAATATAATTACTAAAACATGATCCACACCCCCGCGCAGATATCATATTTAATTTTTCTTCAACGTAAACTCATGTATATTTTTTATGTTTTGTAATTTTAATAGAGTATAATATATTATTTTATAATACAGATGTTTGATAATATTTTTTTATTTTACATAATATTATATCAAAAAATTTATAACTTGATGCAATTTGATGTAATTGTACTATCATATATTAACGTGTTTTTTTTTTGCTAATTTATTTTAAAATGAAACAACATACTAGATTTTTTTAATTTTTTGCATTAGTTTTCTATGAATTATTATTAATTTTATGATATTTTGTTTTCTTGAAATTTGAATTCTCAAAATTTTTATATTTGACTACATGCAATTTAGTTTATTAATATTCGTACAATATTAATAATGGTCAATATATCAATATCGATTTGGTTAGATAAGCTTTGGAATTGCAAGTAATCAATTTAAATTGATTTTAAATACACTGGAAGAATCTGTGAAAAAAAAAAGAAGAAAGTATTTAATTTATTTTAAATTCAATGACTAAATGTGTAAATAAAAGAGAGTACTAAAAATACTCCTATCCATGTTTCCAAGCAATTTTTATTTATATTGTTATCTATGTTTCTAAACAGTACCAAAAAGTAATTTAGTTTTAATAATATATTTTATTAGTATTTCTATTTGAATGACATAAAAGATTAATACTTATGCACTATCAATGTTATATGGAAACGGGTACACGGAAGCAAAATCGTGGAGAAGCGAAGAATCGAGATTTTTTTAAGAATTAGGAAGTGGATACGTGTTGGAAGCGTATATCCATATATATAAACATAAAATTATTTATAAACTTATGACTAAAGATATATGATTCAAAATAAACAGAGTTATTCAATTTTAATAATTTTCCATCTAGTTGACTTCATATTTTAATTATAAAAGTACTAACAGATTAAGCTTATAAAATATTATCAAACTAATTATTTTAATTGTTCAAATATATCTGTCACAATATATTTGAATATATATGCACTATCTCTTATAAAAATTATTATGCATAAAGATAATTTATAGTGTTAGTTTTGATATTTGAATATTTTGTATTTTATTTATTTTAATACTATTAATTTTGGATTTTATAAAAAAATAAATATATAATTTTATATTTTATATTTATTCATGATACTGAGTTTTAAAGTGAAAGTGTGATTCCTAAATGGAAGCGTAAGCTTCCAACGTGTTTTTAAAGAGGTATTTTTGGAAGCGTACTGGAAGCGAGATTCTGAAAGCTTTCACGAGCTTCCGATTCCGATTCTGATTCCAAAGCGGAGGCAGACGTCTCAAAAAGCTTACGTGCAACTAGTGCACTATATCTAACCTTTTTTTATATTTATCAAATTTTTAAAATGAAAGTATGATTATTATATACTTATTTTATGAATAATTGTATTTAAAATACTCTTATTTAATTCTTTTAAATGCATATCTAATAATTTTTATGTATATTTAGGTCTAAATCATAATAAGTATTTTGATGAAATTTAAATAATAGTAACTATCTTTTTGTTAGATATAAGAAAAGGAGAATATATATAAAGTTAAGCTAACATTAAGTAATATTTTATTTATTAAATAAAATATATAAATATAAAATATTAAATATATCTTATACTTGATCTAGTTACAATATAAATTAATGGTGGGATTATGATGTTTTAGTTGTTCACAAAATATTAAATTTTTATATTTGACTACATGTGATTTAGTTAATTAATATTTGTACAATATTAATATGAATATCAATTTGGTTATATAAATTTTAAAATTGTAATTAACTAATTTAAATTGATTTTAAATGTAATGGCATAATTTGCAAATAAAAAGAAATACAAAAAGAAAATACTTAATTTATTGTAAATGAAATGTGTAAATAAAAATAAGTATTAAAAGTACTGCTATTCATATTTCCAAACAATTTTCATTTATTTTGTTATTCATGTTTCCAAACAGTACCAAAATTTACTTCAATTTTAATAATATAAATAATAAAAAAAAACAATACATAATGGTAGTTTTAGAAAGAACGTTATGGGAGGTATATTTAGGGCCTCACTCGTTCAAACGCAGCAGTTGCGTTTGCGGTTGTGGGAGTTTGCGGATGTGGATGGTTGCGGTTTCTAGCGGTTTTAAGAGATTTATACGATTGATTATGCTGTTAGACATTGGTACGTTTGTAGGATCCTTATGACTGGTTAACTACAAAATGCATCATCGATTAAAGAATAAATTAACAATATTAATATTTTATATAATTATAAAATTATCAAAAATCATAATATTATAATAAATATAAAAATTATATTTAGAAAGTTATAGTTTGAAAATTATAGAAAATATTTTTATTTTAAAATTGTATAATATTAGTTAAAATATAATAGATATATTTTAGTATTTTTATAATTCCAATTTAATTTTTTTATTGAATATTTTTATTTTTGTATTTATAGTATTTAAAAAAAAATGTATCATCCCGCAACCGCAAACGCTAACTGGAACCAATTTTTAAATTTATGAGGTTTAAAGCGGTTTGAAGCAGTTTGAGTGAATGTTGTAAAACGCCAACAATCATTATGAACCGCAAAAACTGCGTTTACGCGTGATTGCAGAAAATCAGTCATATGTAACGTACCATTCTGCGTTCTAGTGAGCAGTGGCCATTGCCCACTGGGGCCGGTGGTAGCCTCCTTTCAATGAAAATGTTTGGAAATACATATAGAAGTATTAAAAAAATTATAGTGTTATTTTAGTAATTTTATTAATATATTACATTAATTGTTTTTCCATATTTTATTCAGTTTAACAATTTTATTAATTATATTATCTTAACAATATATCACATCACTAATTATATTGCCCATTGGGGACGGTGGTAGCCTCCTTTTTATTCACTTCATTTATAAATTAAGACTGAATTCATCATTTCTAGTATTTATATTTTCAAAAGTGATGTACATATTAGAGTTATTTGAAAGCATAAATAGGAGTATAAATGAAAATGTTTGGAAACACATATAGAATTATTAAAAAAAGTATAGTGTTATTTTGGTAATTTTATTAATATATTACATTAATTGTTTTTCCATATTTTATTCAGTTTAACAATTTTATTAATTACATTATCTTAACAATATATCACATCACTAATTATAGGACAATTCTCTCAAATAGACTTTTTTAACTTTTTGTCACAAAAATAGATTCCAAATACTAAAATTATCAAAATAGCAATTTTTTATTTTGAAAATTTTAATTTTTTAAAAATTTTAAATATTTTTAAAAAAATTTAAATCCTATCTCCAAAACCCCACTCCTCAACTATAAACCCTAAACCCTAAATTCTAAGCCCTAGATCCTAAACCTTAAACCTTAAACCCTAAACTCCACTCTTTTACTCTAAACCCTAATGTCTAGATTAATTAACCCTAGAGGTATAAGTGTATATTTGCTTCTTTTGATAAAACATTTAAGTCTATTTTAGTCATTTTTATTTTTAAGATCTATACTTGTGAAAAAACCTTTTTAGGTCTATCATAGGTAATTTCTCTTAGTACAGATTTTTTTAATAATAATAGTACAGATTTTTATTTATTAGTTTTCAACACTAACTTTGTGTAGCATCCCCGATCCTAGACATGATCATTCGGGACGAGCCATGATGCGAGGAGACGCAGTAGTCAGGTCATCAGACCAAGAGACAAGCGTATCATAGCTCAATAACATGGTTAAGGGCATCAGGAAGCTGAGACTTAACTAGAAAAGGGTAAACGCGAGTTTAAGGGAGGTGGACGAGTGATCCGGTAGCTGGGCGAGGTCCGGATCAAGCTCGATCAGCTGGAGGAAGTGTGGAGCTAGCTCATTCAGTCTTGGCCAGCTCACATGAGCTGAAAGACTAGCTCACTGAGCTGGGGACAGCTGAAGGTCAGCTCAACTCAGGTCGGTGAAGTGTTATGGTCCGGGCCGGGTGGTCAGGTAATGGGTAGTTATGGGCTCGGGTGAGCCTAGCATGATGCACCAAGGGTCCGTGGGTCTTGGCAACTAGACAAAGGACTCAGGGTGATGTAATGGGCCTGATTTTCGGACAGCCCATAAGTGAGGAAGAGCAGTTGGACGGTTCCCATCCGAAAAGGTGCAAAAGGGGCAGTTTGTGCCTTTTCCCTTTAACCGGTTGTGCATGTTCTCCCAAGACAGTTGGCACGGCCTTTATCTATAAATAGAGGGTCCCTGGCACAGAAAATGGCACGAAATTCCTTAGGAAAAGCTCTGCCAAAATCATACCAGAAAGAAAGAGAGAAAGAGATCGACGGTTAGAGAAGAGAACCGTGTGTGGTGGTGCTTGTCTTGCCGGCGTGTTCTGATCGTGGGGAGGGTAGGCCGTGAAAATGGATACCAAACAGAAGGATAAAAAGAAGGAGAAGGAGAGGGACTTGCCTCCAGGGAAACGAATGCCCAAGGTCAGTGGTGTAGACTGCAAGCAAACAGCCCTATTCGGCGTTTATGCCGATCAGGCTTGTGGCCGGTTTGTGAAGCTGTTACATCTATTCTCCATATCTCTTCCAAATCGTTTCCTCTCTCTATATTGTGTTAGATTTGAATTGATCAGACAGGGAACCACTGAACCAAGGCCTTGCGAGTTCAGTAACTAAGTCCTTGGCATTTGGCCAGACTGTCCATGATCAGATCTCACATCTCTGGGTCAATTTGTTGGGAACTGATTATGGCAATCTTTTAGTTGGGATTTATCAGGAATTATCATACATTTTTTATTAGTTTTTGGAAATTTATTTGAGTATGTCATTTTTGGACATAACCTAATTCTTAAGGGTTCGAACCATGCCTTCTTAGATGTTAGGTTATCGACTTGATATGTATATGACTGATTTGTGTGGTTTCCGGATCGGACTTGGACCGTGGTAAAGGAAAGACACCGTGAGGACTCAGGCCATGGGAAGATGTGTGGTGATTGGGTCATAATTGATAATTGTGAAGTATTGATAGCCTATTGTGCAAACTGTGAACTTATGATAGACTAAGTGTGTAACTTACTAGGACGAACCTATGAATGATGTATGGATCTCATTTATATTTATACAATTGATTTGTCCCTGATGATTATCTTGTTAAGTTGATTTGTCTTGAACCTCAATTGAAATGAATTGAACTTAGAAACTAAAGGCTTAAAACCAGAATCATTTCGATATAGTTTAGGAGTTAAGGCTGCGGATCAGTGTAGGCTTAAGAGTCGGGATCGGGTCTTATACTTTGTGTCAATTATAAAATCAAAAATGTAAAATAACTGGGTTTTGCGTATAGTTAGCCGTTCAGTTTAGTTTGTTTCACTAAAACTTTTTTTTATTTTACTTTCAATCGGGTAAAAAATTACGTAGCCAAAAACATAATTCAAAGACATATTTTTGTAAATAAAATAATAACTTAAATCAAAATAATAAAAATATTTTACATTTATTTTTACTTAATTTTCATTCTATATAATTATTTTACCAAATAAAAAAAATTCTTTCCATTTCACTTAATTTAGCTAAACACATAGAAAAATCATTTTATTAGTTTATAAAACCAGTTAGGCATGAACATTGGCTTTCTATTTATATACGGATTGTTCCTTTCAGTATCGGTTTTTTTTTTAAATTAGGCCATGTTTGAATATTATGAATTTATGTGTGGGTTTTGAGTTGGTTTCTTATGGGTGTGGATGAGTCTGATGTATAGGAACCTAAAAATTTCTAAATGACAAATGTGTCTGAAATGAGTTCGGATATTTGTACCAAAAATAAGTTGATTTGTCTTGAACCTCAATTGAAATGAATTGAACTTAGAAACTAAAGGCTTAAAACCAGAATCAATTGGATATAGTTTAGGAGTTAAGGCTGCAGATCAGTTTGGGCTTAAGAGTTGGGATCGGGTCTTATACTTTGTGTCAATTATAAAATCAAAAATGTAAAATAACTGGGTTTTGCGTATAGTTAGCCGTTCAGTTTAGTTTGTTTCACTAAAACTTTTTTTTATTTTACTTTCAATCGGGTAGAAAATTACGTAGCCACAAACATAATTCAAAGACATATTTTTGTGATTAAAATAATAACTTAAATCAGAATAATAAAAAAAATTTACATTTATTTTCACTTAATTTTCATTATATATAATTATTTTACCAAATAAAAAAAACTCTTTCCATTTCACTTAATTTAGCTAAACACATAGAAAAATCTTTTTATTAGTTTACAAAACTAGTTAGACATGAACATTGGCTATCCATTTATATACGGATTGTTCCTTTCAGTATCGATTTTTTTTTTAATTAGGCCATGTTTGAATATTATGAATTTATGTGTGGGTTTTGAGTTGGTTTCTTATAGGTGTGGATGAGTCTGATGTATAGGAACCTAAAAATTTCTAAATAACAAATGTGTCTGAAATGAGTTCGGATATTTGTACAAAAAATAATTATATTACTCGATACCATATTTGTTTTTGAATACAATTAGTTATGTCAAAAAAAAAGAAGAATACAATTAATTATATTACGATATATCTAAAATATAAAACAATAATTATGAGAAATAGATGTTAATGTATAAAAATGTAAAAACTAATATTCGCGCGAATACCCAGATCAACCTCTGGTTATTCTTATAATCTCTTTTTTTCTTTTTGACATAAGACATAGTTTATTTATTCTTGTTGGATATATACTCGAATGTGTGGGTCAAACAAAATATTCAAGGAATTCAAATTCTAATTCCTGAACCGTGGTCTGTTAAAAAACAAAATTTCGAACCGTGGTATATGAATTTAAAACAAATAGTCATCATCCTTTCTCAGATCAATGTCTCTAAATCGTTTAGCATTTACATTTTTCTGGTAACTGGTTTATCCTTCAGCATTTAATATAGAGTCAAATACAGTACACACCCTCGTTTGCATTACATCCAAACTTAAGCCAAAGTCAATATATATATCAGACCTCACGTAGTCACGTGGATGTTTCATACTTTCATCTTACGATCTCCTTTTTTTTTTTTTTTGGTCAAATCATCTTACGATCTCTATGTTTATATTCTCACTACACTACACATTTAGACTCTGGAACAGTCTCATATATCACATAAAACTCGTAATGTATAAAAAAGCTTATAATATATATCTTTTTTTTGGTCAACTTAATATATATATATCTTTTTTTTGGACAATATACATATATATATATATATATATCTAAGGTCAAGCGTACTGCAGATTCTGCTAGTCTGTTTCTTATTACGAAATTTATGTCATGAATTATATAAGTAAATAATAGATACGGATTTTACTATGTCTTTGAATGTTTTTTTTTTTTTTTTTTGGTAAAATGTAAAGATATTATTACCAATTTTCAGTTTTTGACAGAAATACAATGGTAACAAGAAGCGAAACGGAGGAAATAAAACAAAACTAAACACCCACACAATCTTGACAACACAGTGACAAGCACAACAAACAGAAGCTGCTATTGGAGGTCTCAGCTAATTCGCACAACCGCTTGCCACAAAAGGAAGAGCCACAGTTAATTCGAGAGTCGGAACCCGGTAATTTTGGCCCTCCCCGATGATCCGCTCTTTATGATTGGCTCGACCAAGAACAGCTCGAGGTAGACTTCCTAAGCATCCACCAAACACAAACAGACAGCCACTCAAGAGGCCTAGAACGCCTGCATCCACAAGATCGAGCAATTATTCGGACGCATACAGCTCCAAGGAGCGAAGCGCCAAAGACCTGCACAAAAAATGGGGGTGAGAAGCAGCCGCAGCACCACAGTTAGCCCTCCGGGCCATCACACGAGTCGGAGGAGCACATCCACAAGAACGCAGAGCGCAGGCGCGCTTAGCTCAAGTGCTGGGATGACGGGCTCAAGCACATGGAAGCACGAGACATTACTTAACCGAATGACCCAGCGGATAAGAGAGTCTCGACATGGACAGTCTCTGAGAACCAGAGAAACTGACCGACAAGAACGGATAACAGATCAGATCGAAGAATAAACAGCCGTAAAGAACACCGGAGGAGACTCGATTAGTTTCTTTGCCAAGGAAACTAGCACGAGCACTAAGGTGGTCCGCTGTGACCAGAGGGGGACAAGCAAGGAGCCCACGAAGTGGTTCCGAACCCAAGCCATAGACGACTTATCGTCGGAGGCCTAAACGTCGAGCCACGCGCCAAACCGAGGACTGCCGGATACGCCACACGACGAAGCCATATAGTCCTACAAACGCATCGATGAGGATGAACCACACCGCACCTACTGAGCATTAGACAGCCTGAACCGCCCTACGACGAGACACCACGCGTAGGGAAGACTCACGCGCCGCTGAACATCTCCGCCAGGATAACGAGAAGACAAAGAAGACAGGTAGACGGACAGATCCCGAGCGTAGAAGCCACCGTTCCAGAGCACGCGCCACGAATCGCTGAGATTTGTTGTAGATCTAAAGAATGAAAATCGACCACCAACAGATCGCAACCCCAAAAAAACCGACCCTAACCACCAACCACGACTACACCTGCCTCGCCTCATCACCAGAAACTCAAGACCACCGTTGGCTTCAGCCTAGGTTCCTCCGCCGACGAGAATCTCGAGACATCAGGGACAAACGCATATCGGAGGGAGTCAGAGGAGAGTAGCAGAGCAAAGGAGAAAAACAAGAGATAGAGAGGGAAGGAGCCCTCCGGTAACGCTGCAAGGACCAGCCGCCCCGGAGGCAAACGTAGATTTAGGTTTTTTCTTTGTTTTTTAGAGAGGAGTTAGAGAGAGAAAAAAAAATGTCTTTGAATGTTACAATGTGTATTACATATAAATTATAATATCAAATTATCAATCTCATCTCTGATGTATAAACATGACTGGAACTTGGTTCTTGTTCAAACTTCTAAGTTCTAACCGACAAAATTATATAAGGACCCCAAATTATAGAGAGAATAAACTATAAAAGCAAATATTTCGGCTCTAATTTTGTAAGCTTACCTTTTAGACTGAGAAAAAGTTTGACAAAAAAAGAAGAAAATCAAATAAAAATCATCAAAAACTTAAAATATAGTATAGTTCAAGGTCAAGTCAACTTTTTCTCCTTTTCTACAGATGATTTTTCACTATCAAACCAGAAGACTCGTTACCAAATATGGATCTTTGAATTGACAATTGAGGCCAGGGGTAATATAGTAATTTTGAAATGGGTCCACAACCAGGGCTAGTGTGTAGAAGAGACAAGGCGTGTCTAGAGAAGCTCGCTCAAACTTTGGCACGAACACCTAAAAGTTCAATGGTCCAAAAGGACGGCTCTAGTGGCAAGATAGACAGATAGAGAGAGAGGACCGCTTCAGAGAGCGTGATCAAGGAAAGATCAAATCACATATTCATCATCCACCTCGATACCCTTATCGTACGCCTCTCTCTTACCATTAAGTCCCTTTAACGTACGCACATTTTTTTTTCCAAAAGTACGAAATAGAAAGAGACCGTAGGAGAGAGTTCTTACAAATCCTACAAGTACAAAGCTTTGCCCCCTGAAACAAATCTTTGGCTCTCTCTCTCTCTCTCTCTCTCTGTGGGTACGGTCTTCCTTTTAATCAAATCGCATAAAAGTTCAGATTTTTATTTTGATTGGTAAATAAAGAACGATAGTAAATAAAAGTAGATTATTTTATGTTTTAGATTTTCTTGCTAGATCTGATTATTTTCTTTGTCTTTTTTTTTTCTTCAGGTATCTGTTAGAAAACAAATGATGTTCCATGTCGTCTGTGTCTGCTTCATGCAACATGTTGGTTTGGATTTGGTTACAAAACATTTAATCTAGAGTTTAGGATAAGGTTTTCGGATTTTTTCCCTCTCTAGTAATAGTTTCTTGTCGGAGAGTAGCAAGAAAAAAAATAATAAAGATTTTATTTATATTTATTTTCACTTTAGAGAAGAAGAGAAAAAAAAAAGGTAAAACAATGGCGAATCCTTGGTGGGTAGAGAGTCCAGTGACGTCATCAGCTCCTTCTTTGCACCACAGGAGCAATAACCCTTCTATGACCCTGTCGGATCCCAGACTGGACCATGACTTCACCAACAACAGTGGAAGCCCTAACACTCAGACTCAGAACAGCCAAGAGGAGCAGACCAGCCGCGACGAGCTACCCGCGGTTGAGCCCGGATCCGGATCCGGGTCTACGGGTCGACGTCCTAGAGGCAGACCTCCCGGTTCCAAGAACAAGCCCAAGAACCCAGTGGTTGTCACCAAAGAAAGCCCTAACTCGCTGCAAAGCCATGTCCTGGAGATAGCCGCGGGTGCTGACGTGGCGGAAAGCCTGAACGCGTTCGCTCGTAGACGCGGGAGAGGCGTTTCGGTTCTGAGCGGGAGCGGTTTGGTCACTAATGTTACTCTGCGTCAGCCTAGTGCGTCTGGAGGAGTAGTGTCTCTTCGTGGTCAGTTTGAGATCTTGTCTATGTGCGGTGCGTTTCTTCCGACTTCCGGTTCTCCCGCTGCAGCCGCTGGTTTGACCATTTACTTAGCTGGAGCTCAGGGTCAAGTCGTGGGAGGTGGAGTAGCTGGACCGCTTATTGCATCTGGACCGGTTATTGTAATCGCTGCTACGTTTTGTAATGCTACTTTCGAGAGGCTACCGATTGAAGATGAGCAGCAAGGAGAGCAGCAGCAACCACAAGTAGAAGAAGCTAAGAAGGAGACTGATGATAATGAGAGTGGGAATGATGGAAACGATGGGTCGATGCAAGCGCAGCAGATGTATAGTATGGGTCCTAGTTTTGTGCCAAATGGTCATCAAATGGGTCAGCAAGACGTGTTTTGGGGTGCTCCTCCGCCTCGTGGTCCTCCTTCATATTGATAGTTAGATAGGCGGTGGTGGCTGGACGTGGTTCTTTTAACTGGAATGGAATGATTATATGGTTAGGCTTTTGTTTATTAAGACTCTTAAATTTTTCCTCTTGTGCGGGTAATGACATTTAGCTAGTGTTTGTTTGTGTTTGTGGCGGTGATTACTGGTTTTTTGTGACTAGTTATTTTGATCGGCGGATAGCTTTTTATGGATGTTAAACTGATGGTAGAATCGCATTTGAGCTTTGATGTGTTTCTTCTTTCATTAAAATGTGGAAAAAACTGAGCATTTGTTTTGAAGAGAAATGGTTTGTGGCTTCTACTTTGAAAGCAATTATGACTATCATTCTTTTCTTAATGTTGGTAAGTATGAATTTAATTATCTTTGGCGCTTCTTAAGCCCCTTTTGTATTTTGAAGCATTTTTGAATAATTTCTTAGTTCTTTTCTCTTCAAACTCGTACTAGTTGATGCTGAATAGTTTTGTTTGGGTGTTTCGCTCTATTACTTTGTTCTTCTTGAGCTTGGGATAACGGTAAAAGAGTTGTCAAAGATTTAAGAAATTATACTTTCTGGATATATTACATAAGACTTATTTGGTCTTGCAAATTTTTTTTATGTAACACTTGCAGTACAAGCAAATAAAAAAACAAATGTACGGGAGATTTGGTCCCATAACTAAATTCCCCAGCAGTTTGAAGTACAAGAATGCTACCTTTTATTAAGCTTAGCTGCTTGCCTACTTCATAGTGATTTAGGTACATATTTGTGAACCAGTTGTTGTCATGGATTTTTTTTTGGGGTCAATTTGTCATGGATTTTATACCTGATTGTTTATTAGTGTTTGTTATCGCTTGTGCATACTAAAATCTTCTGTTACTCCATTATCACGTAAATCTGAAATACAACGAATGTTGATTACCATACAAATTTTTCTATTTTTTGTTTGTCAAACCGAATTCTTCATTACTTAACTGAAAGAATTTACATAACAATAAAGCGTTCAAGACCTGAGTGAGCTTGACGATTCTCTAAACGAGGAATAAAACAAAGATAACGGACATAAGAGAGTGGCGAGGTTCCAAATGTCAGTAAGGACACCTGTAATCTCATTCACATCCAACCCTGATCGCAGGACCGAGATGAGGACTGAGAGTCCGAAAACAGTTGGATACTCTTGAAGGTTGGTTCTTTGGCTTTGATGAGAGCTTCCCGGATGGCTAGTGCTTCCGCCATCAACACTGAGCAGACAAAAGGGCGGTTGGTAGAGCCTCGACAGAGCACTTCTCCCTCCACGTTTGTGATGATCCATCCCATTCCTCCTACCTTTGTAATTTCCTGTCAGGCACCATCAGTCCAACATGGTGGAACTGAAGAGAGGCGCACAGAGGTAGCAGGCATCTTTACTTACTCCTTTCCTTTCTTGAGATTTTTCTATTTTATAATCTAAAGTTCATAAAAACTGACAGAACAAAACTTTCGTTTCAAAATTAATACAATACTTTAACATCGTTATTATCTCATTGGCACAGTGATTAGCAAATTTTACAGGGGCCTATCAATTCTAATTCTGAAAATTAGGATTTATGAACAAATTGTAATTATTCTCTACAGTACTTCTGTATACATTTATGAGATACAATTAACCCAATTTTTTTCAAGATCATCCAGTAGATCTTAGTCAAAATTTTATAAATTTATAACAAAAAAGTTTTTTTTTTTCTTTTAAGGGTAAGTATATTCAACTTTGACCAAGAACATATCTAAACGGAAATGCAGATTTTAATACCTTGACTAAATGTAGCGACTTACCAAACGTCTTGGTAATGTGTATATATCAATTCTTCATACTATTTTCTTCTAAACAATCATTTATTAGTTATTTATCAACTAAGAATTCAAACAATACTTTTATGGCATATTTTTCACGTATTCCGTTCGTTGATTCTAAGCAGTAAAATATAAACTCTATAAATTAATATTTGATAAATTAATAAACACAAAAAATCATTTATTTTTTTTTATTAGACTAGTTCAAAATATGACACAAACCAATAATATATTTAGAAAACTAAATATATGATCCCACTAAAATTATAAATTAATAATTTATATGTATATACATTTTATATAAATACAAACGAACCGTTGTGTTATTTGTTTTATGTTCATAATAAAATTATTTTTATATATTCTTAATATTTTAATATATTTAATGATATTTAATTTATAGAGTTTTTAATGTACTAAGATTTTGTTATTGGTTTCATTTTCTTTAACCGTTTTAAGGCTTTTTCATCCTTGTGATTTGTTTCCTTAGCTGCTTAACATACATTCATGTATAAATATAAAGGATGTTGCGCTCATCACAAATCATCGTTGAAGAGAGAAAGAATAAACTAACAAGATGTTTTCGTTATCGATCCATCTCCAAATCACATTTTGCATTTTAATAACGATCCCTCTCGCATTCTCTAAAATAATTCATACAAACCAAACACTAATCTTCCCTCTCACTGCCCAAAACATACATAAGGACCATAACGCTTCCTCAACAATATTTCTCCAACAACGTCGTCTCTCTTCTTCTCCACCAATAAAAATTCCTTTCACGCACGATGTCACACTCACCGTCTCTCTCACCGCCGGTTCTCCTCCACAGACCATCAATATGGTTCTTGACACCGGAAGCGAGCTCTCGTGGCTCCACTGCACAAAACCCTCAACCTCAACGTCCATTTTCGACCATGCAAAATCTTCTTCTTACTCTGCTCTACCATGTTCTTCACCGGTTTGCACCACCCAAACCCAAGACTTAACCGTTCCCGCCACGTGTGACAAAAAAGCTAATCTCTGTCACGTGGCTGTCTCTTACGCTGATGGTTCCTCCTTGGATGGGAATCTTGCTCAAGAGACGTTTGGATTCGGGTCTACAAGGAGACCCGCAACAGCGTTTGGATGCATGGACTCGAGCTCCAGCACTACACCAGAGGAAGACGCCAAGACAACCGGTTTAATGGGAATGAACCGGGGTCGGTTATCGTTTACTAACCAGATGGGTTTGACGAAATTCTCTTATTGTATCTCCGGTTCTGACTCAACCGGTGTTTTGGTTCTTGGTGACGCACGTCTACCTTCGCTTCCACCTCTTAAATACACACCTTTGGTAACTAAACTAGACCGGTTACCTTATTGGGACCGGTTCGCGTACACGGTCCAGTTCCAGGGAATTCGGGTCGGGTCAGTAATGTTACCCATCCCTGCCTCTGCTTTTGTTCCTGATCATTCCGGAGCGGGTCAGACGATTTTGGATTCGGGTACACAGTTCACATTCCTGCTAGCTCCGGTTTACAACATCTTGAAAACCGAGTTTACCAAACAAACCAAATCGGTTCTCACTGTTGATCCCGGTTTTGTTTTCCAAACCGCAATGGATCTATGTTTCCGTGTTGGGTCAACCAAGCTTGATTTTTCGAAACTACCAACGGTGAGTCTGATGTTCGCAGGAGTAGAGTTGACCGTGTCGGGACAGAAGCTGTTGTATCATGTACCAGGACGCGGTGCCGACCAGAAGTATTGTTTCACGTTCGGAAACTCCGAACTCGCGGGGGTTGAAATGTTTATAGTTGGGAATCTTCATCAGCAAAACGTGTGGATGGAGTATGATATTGCACAGGCAAAGGTTGGATTTGCTAATGACGTCAAATGTAATCAAGCGAGTCAACTTCTTGGATCAAGACTCTGAAAACTTTTGTTTTACAAATAGCTTTTTGATAAAATATAATATGTTTTTTTTTTTATCATCAAAAGTCACTAGGCCAAAGCAACAGAAACTGGTTTTACAGCCAAGACAATAAAACAAACGAATGCCCAGCAGTGACACAATCTTAAAAGGAAAGATCTATGCATCATTGGCTGGAGACTCTAACAAAATGCAATGTTGTTTCAGTATTCGTTTTTAATTTCTTTGAGTTTTTCTCTCAATAATCATTGGTTATAATATACAGTGAAACCTCTATAAATTAATAATGTTGGAATTATACCAAAACAATATTTTTTTATTAATTTATAGAAATATTAATTTATCAATATACTAACTGAACCAAAAACTCAATTTTGAACTATAAAATTATATTATTTTATAAAGATTTTTAGTATATATTAATTTATAGAGTATTAATTTAAAGAGGTTATACTGTAATAAGAGTTTTATTTAGCAAAATGAATATATATATATAATAAGAGTCTTTGGATTTAGGCTTTAATTTTTTACCTTTTAACTCTTGCATTGTATACTAAAAGAAATCAAATAATTTCAATATGAAGAACTTAAAAAAATAATCGTTTGGTCGAAAAAAAGAAACTTAAAAAGTAATTATTGGTTAAGAACTCTTATTATATTTTACTTGATTGGTTGCTAGATAAACTCTAATAGCCACTTTCTATGATATTTTTGTTTTTATTTTGAATATACCCTCCTCGTTTCAGTATACATAATGTTTTAGATAAATTTTGTTGTTTTATTATATATGATGTTTCCACAAATTTATATAACTTTAGCTTTATCAAAAACTACATGACCAATTATATATATATATATATATATATATTTTTTTTTCGAGCATCTTTTACATAATTTTATTAAATCAGAAAAACGTATTAGTTATGAACAGATCCCAAGTGTCATACATGACAGTGACACTACTGAGTAGGAGCCCAATAGAAAGAGAAGTGGTAACGCAAACGGCGACGTTTTAGTCCATCACTTTAAAAACCATATCAAGGGTGTGATGAAGACCCAAAAAAAAAAACTATATCGTCGAGAAAAATTTGAACAGTAGCGAGCGATAACTCGTCCCGAGTCGTCTCGCTCCGACGGCGATTCCATCGTCTCCCTCCGATGTTAGCTTCTCTTAAACAGTTCAAATCCGTGATTCTCTAGATTCTCCACATCCAGGAGGTGAGTTTCTCCTCCGATCTCTCGTTTCATTCGTTTCCGCCGATCATAGAATCGAATATCCCTCTGGTCGTCGATTTTACGAAAGATTCGTCATCATCGTAAGGTTAATGCCGTGAACTACACGGTTTCTCGAGTTGGCATTTAGTTAGGGTTTTTCGAATTGATTTTGATGGATCCAGCTAGATTCGATCCCTGCATGTTCAGTTCAAGATTAGTTTGATCAAATCTCTTTGCAGGCTCTTGTGCGTTTTGAAAGAAGACGAAGAAGATGAGTTTCGTTTTCAGGGGAAGTAGAGGAGATTTAGAGAGCGGATTCTCAGGGTTCATACCCGAGAGACGCGCTATGGTATGCCTTCTTATTCTTCATACTTTAGGGCTGTTCGTTTGGTTGTCGCAGGTACAGGCGGCAGCGGCAGCGTCAACATTCTGCGAAACAAACAACAACTGTACTCATTGACGCTGCCGCTGACGCCCGAAACCTGCGGCAACCAAACGAACATGGCTTTTATCAAAATGCTTGCAGGATACATAAACTATTACTCATGTTAAGTGTCTTTCGGTGCAGCGTGTTCATGGAGCTCGACCTGTTAACTCCAATTCCCTCGCTTTTCTTGTCACCGGTAATATATATTCCTCTTTTTTCCTTCGTTTTTATTAATCTGCAGCTCTGATGCATTGATTGGTCTGTGTATTGCAGTTCTTTTGCTGTTTATGATTCTCAATTCGCATCAGATGCCTCCTAACTTCCTGGTAATGTCATATACTACATGAGACGCCTTTTTCTTTCAGTTAGCTATGTTTAGGGTATGAGTTTGATGTTCTGTGAATTTGTAGCTCTGGCTTGTGCTTGGGGTGTTTTTGATGGCGACGACTCTTAGGATGTATGCGACTTGCCAACAACTTCAAGCTCAGGCTCAGGCTCATGTTGCAGCAGCTAGTGGGCTCTTTAGCCACACTGAGCTGAGGCTGCATGTGCCTCCCTCCATTGCTCTTGCTACCAGAGGGCGTCTTCAAGGGCTGAGGCTCCAGCTGGCTCTTCTTGATCGGGAGTTTGATGACTTAGGTCAGTTGTAATTCGATTTCTTTGGTGAAGTATTGAAATGCGATATGGCGTTAGCATCAGTTTATCTTTGTTTTCTTTTCTTTTTTCCAGTTTGATAGTATGCTCTTCTATATTTGATTTCTGAGTGAAATATTGTCCTGCTGCAGATTATGAAACTCTAAGAGCACTTGATTCTGATAATGTCCCCACAAATTCTATGAGCGAGGAAGAGATAAATGCGCTTCCAGTACACAAGTACAAGGTTTTGGATCCTGAAAAGTGAGTAAATCTTGTACCTCTTTTCTCTCCGTGAACAGTTTTGTTTAGTATGGTAAAAAGTTAGGATGCTGTTGTCTGTTGCGTGGCAACTCTTATAGACTTAAACTTCAGTAACTAGCTCATTCACTCTTTCGATATCTGTCTCAGTTTGATGTTTTTCCTAGAGGTTCGAGAAACAGAACCTGTATAGTTGAAAAAGTTTCTGGTTTATTCTACTATCATGCCCAGTGAATTGAAGATTTGTTTTTCAGTAGGTTATTCCGAAAATTCAGGGGTTCCGTTGTTCACATCACTTCTTGATTAATCGTTAGGCATAAATTATATAATGGAGCTTTAATGTGTGTTCCAAAAAAAAAAAAGGAGCTTTAATGTCAATTTCCACAGTTTTCTTGCTCAAGGCCCTTGTATTAATGGTTTTGGGATTGTGTTGTTTTTTGTTGACAGTGGTTCCTCTTTGACAAAGCAGGCATCAACCTCATCCTCAGCGGAGGTATTACATTTTCTCAAAATAGCATTATACAGAAATCGTAGTTGAGTTGGTCTTCACTCCAATTAATATTTTGTCAAGTGACTGGCTAAGTCTCAACTTTTGTATGGTGTTTTCCTTTTGTTCGAAGCAGAAGAATCAAGTTTCTGTAAGTGTGAGTAAAAAAGGAACAGAAGACGAGCTCACTTGTAGTGTTTGCCTCGAACAAGTTACTGTAGGGGAAGTTGTTCGCACCCTACCTTGCTTGCATCAGGTTTCCATATATACTCTTCATCTTAAACTAAGTTCATGTAATGCATTTTATAGTCTCTCACTGACTCGTGTATATCTGTTTGCTCAGTTTCATGCAGTCTGTATCGATCCGTGGCTTAGACAGCAAGGAACATGTCCTGTTTGTAAATTCAAGGCTCATTCAGGATGGCAAGAACAAGACGACGGGACAGATGATGATGATGATGATGAAGCCTCCGTCATGGTTTGAGAGTTCGGCTTTTGGACTCTTGTTATGTTATTAATGTGTGTATCGAAATCAGCAGAAATGGATAACCGAAACAAAAACATGTAATGGTTGATGATGATGATGATGAATTTTTAACAGCTCGATTAGATTCAAGCTAAATCATAAAACAATATCTAAGGAATACACTATGGTAACAGTTTGATTAGATTCTGGAATCTTCTGAACAAGTTGATTCATCTCATGTCGCTGTAGTATACGTATGTTTGCTCAGCCTCATGCCGGATGTTTTGATCCATGGATTATACAGAAAGGAACATGCCCTGTCTGTAAATTCTGAGACGGTTTGAAAATTTTGGTTTTGGACAATTGTCATGTTATTCAATGTGTAAGAACCAAGAACCAAAATCAGAAATATCTTAAGACACCAAAACAACTCATGTATGGTCATTATGATAATTGATGACTGCCACTTAACATTCAAGCTTAAAATCATGAAATTGTATAATCTTAGGAGTTTACAACAACGTTGGACTCATCACTCATTTAGATTTGCCTTTGCCTTTTCCCTTGCCTTGACCCTTCTTAGCGTCTAGCTTAGCTTGAATCCTAGCAGCTGCAGCAGCTTTTGCTTCTTCTCTCTTCTTCTTATCATCCTCTTTAGCAGCCGCAGCAATTTCTCTCTGCTTCTTCAGATCTCTGCAACCATAAAAACATAATCATAAGCCCAAAGGCGTTTTATACATCCTGTGGGTAAAATCAAAAGTTAGTGTTATAATGCTTACTCTAGCCTGGCTCTGTCCTCAGAAACACTTCCAACACTAGCACCTTTCCTCGGTCTACAAGCAACCAATTCCACTTCGAAAATCAAAGTTGCACTGCAATTACAAAACATATTAAAAACCAACAATTGTCATACTCAAAACTGATCAACAATGAGATGAAAGAAGTGAGAAACATAACATACTTGGGTGGGATGTCGGGAGGAGATCCACCACTTCCGTAAGCATACTCTGGCTTACATGTGAGTTTTGCAACTTCTCCAACCTGGAAAAAAAGATTGCCCAATCAGTTGCCTAAACTATATAACAGAAAATCTTAGAATCAAAAGACTGAAACAAAAGGTGAAAGTACAGAACCTTCATGGTCTTAAGTGCAATGTCCCAGGACCGGATAACACTCCCTGAACCCAACTCAAAGGAGAAAACCAGATTGTCTTCGCGTGTAGTGTCAAAGACCTTTCCATCTTCAGCCAATACACCCTCATAGTGAACTAATATAATCAAACATATAGAGTTATGATCCTTCATAAAAGTTCATATCTTTAGCTAACATCCAAGAAAAAACAAACTGTGATGAGAATCTAAAGCTCTACTACAACATACCATCAACGACAGGAAAATCATCAGAAGGTGCAATAGCATCAGGTTTGGCTCTCCTCACAATCTGTTTCAAGACCCCTCCATCTCCACTCAAATCAATCTCATCCCCCATATCTTCAAACCTTCAAAGAAACCTGCTTCACCGGAAAAAAAAAAAACTAACTTTATAAATCAAAACTAATATTCTTCGAATTTTATCAATTGATTCGATTTCTAGATATGAATTTGATGGAACTTATCATCTAACCAGAAGAAACACAACACTTGCGGATGGTTATTCGAGACTCACCTGATTCAAGGAAAGATGAATCGTTTCTGATGCGATAACGAAAGGGAAGAAGCGACTGAGAAGAGAAGCGGCGAAGTTATAACCGGAAAGAGATCGGTGGCCATAGACTGTCCGAAAATGATAGTCTCCAGATTCGATTCTTGTCTGATCCTCCCGATGCTTTTTGACGTCACGTGTTGATCTATGGGCCTCGTGACTTATTCATATTTGGTGGCCCAGTAGGCCCATCAATTTTTTCATGAGGCGTATCTACTGCAAGGGATGGAAGGCCATATAAAAATAGGTGATTGATGAATGAATGTTATTTATTTCTCTACCTTAGTTTTGATCTTTTTGGGAGTGGTAATAGATTCGAGAATTTAAATTTATTTTGAAAGGTTTCTGTTGAAGACAGAATTAATAGCTTTCGAATCACTTAAGATTTTTTTTATGAAGATTTTAGTAATGCATTTGATTAATTCATATGTTGCGGATTTTAAAGAAATGCAAATAAATCTATTCATTTAAAACTAATTAAAATTGATTAAATACATCATTGAATAACATTACAATTTAATATAAGCTCCTAGTCTTTTAAATTCAATCATATTCCTAGATTCACTACTCGCCTTAGAATTACACACACTCCCATTTTCACTTTAAAAAATAGAAGACAAGTATAATTGTAAATTTCTTTTTTTTTATCAAAGTATAAAATTGTAAATTTCTAATCCCCAATATTTACAAGCAAACTTAAGTACAAAAGATTCAACAGTGGAAAAAACTGTGAAAGTCAAAACGGAATATTTGTCCCGCATGTTGTCTGATAGATTATCAGGTCACAACAATCCAAATCAAGCATGCTAATGAATAATCAACGTTTTATAATCATTTTAGCAAAGAAGCTTTTGATTTGTTGGAATGGCTGATAAAGTAAACATACCACCACCAGCAACTAAACTATTATCATTTTCTCTTTATAATGGAATTAAGTTATCACTTATAGTAATGTGTTATTAATTCAACGTTGTAATGATTAAGCATCCCTCCATATTGGAATTTTCTATTGAATAATCAAACTGGCCCCATTTTACTTGGAAAATTTATAGGCATAATCCATAAGTTCGTAGATATGATCATAACTACATGAATAATAAACAAAAATATCGAACTCTTCTGTTACATGGTTTAACGTTGAGGTAATATAACAACTTTTTGTTCACGACTTTGGTGAGGTGTACCGTGTTGTGTACGTATATGAAATTACAAAATAGTTTAGTACAGTCAAGTGAGGTAGCAGAAAATAAACAAGATATGGATTACTATCATTTAATTTTATTTTGATAACTTGATTGATTTAACACGAAAATATTCAGCTAGAGAAACAACGAGAGAAAGGATCCAACGGGCACACACAACACATTTATATATTTTTCTTAATGTATGTATTATATCTTCTTTTATTAACTTTATTATCAGTTAGTTTATCGCTTGTATTGTGAAAAGTGTATCATAGAGTAAAATCAACAATAGTATACAAAGCGAAAGGAACTCATTCTATGGTTTATGATTCAAAACATTATATATATATGGATCTAGGTCGGGAACCCTTAAAAAAGAGTTTAATCTAAAATGTTATATATGGTTAATAGTTCTAAAAAGACTATATGGATCTAGACCTAAACCCACTTTTCGTTCAAGAAGATTGAAAATTAAGGGTGTGACTGCATAGTTAGTATATAATAAATATTTACTCTAACTTTCAAGTTATTATAGGTTTCACTAAAATATTACCAATCAAGTGAAATACTATTGTTTTCTCATAATTACTCTAGTTTTTGTTTTAATAGAGAAAATGCACATTTATTTTTACTTGCTAGAGCAACATTATTTATTCCATTTTTTCTCTTATTTTCTGTCATTTTATTTTCATCTCTTTTTACTTATTTTTACTCTATTTTACTCTAACAAAACCAATCACACTCTAAGATTAAAATAACCAAATATCCTAACAAAATAAAAACAATTATTGACAGGGTCTGAATCGCGTCCACTCCAACTCTCTAGTGGGAATTCCATTGATATTGGGCTATTGGGAAAGACATCACTGAATGCGGTATTCTTCTTAGTATAAATATATACTCCAGTATATATATTTACGTTGATGAAAACTATATAGAAACATATCCATTAAAATATCATTACTTCTTCAGCAGTAGCTCGATGAATGAAGTAGCAGAGTAGTGTCTTGACTCTATCTTTGTATGACTCTACCTAAATTTGTAGCCTAACATCTGTATAATTAATCCTATAGATAGGCCTAATTAAGCACTACAAGAAAAGTAATATTCTTATTCGTTTGAGCCATTATGAAGTATAATTAATGTTGTCATACTAATTAAAAAATGGAATCTACGGGATCAACTACGTAGTGGATTTATAAACATGAATATTTGGCTGCCCTTGTTTATAACATTTCTTATTATTGTATTTAAGTGGCAGCTTGTGTTCAAAAAAAAAAAAAAGGGGCAGCTATTTCATGAAGTCATGGACTACATAAGATGTTAAGTGTTGTCGTCACAGTACAGAATCAATTGCATAAAATAGCTGTTTTCATATTTGTGTAAGCTTTCTATTCTTTTCGCTATATATAATCTTTACTTTTGGCAACAATGGGAGAAAACAATTATTACTTTAACTAGATAATTTTTTATATCTCGCACATTCAATCAACTATATTAACAACATTAATTTTTCCAGAACATTTTAAAGTTCCTTTTGACTTCAAGGATATTCGCTATCCTAATCACATTTTAAGTGTTTAAGTTTAACCCATTATCGTTTTCCTTGTTTCTTTCCTAACCTATAATTATATTCTAACAAGTTGTTCGATGCAATAACTAATAACGGCGATATGAATTCAAATCACATTTTAGCATTTAGTAAACTCTAAAATCGTTATGAGAGAACTGAAAACCTAAATTATAATAAGCGTTCTCTCCATTTCAAATTAAGCATAACATAAATTGATAGTTCTCAGAAAAAAACATAAATTTATGTTATAAAATAAATATATTGTTTTATGATTTTAATGTGGTACTATTTTCTATTAATTTAGCTATTTTGTAAATAATAAATGTTAAGAAATTTCAACAGTAAAATAAGAGCAAAGTTAAACATTTAATTAGTTTTTTAATTTGTGCCAGAAACCTAAAACGATATCTAATTTGAAACGGGTTAGTATTTAACACTAACATGCTTTGGATTCTCTATTCTTCAATAGCAAACACTGATATTGATGAACAAAAGCACAACACAAGAATCTATAACTAAAAGAGTATGTATTGATTAACCATAAAGGAGAATCTGGTACATACATTTGTATCTCTATCTATTTCAAGAAAATCAGTACAGACGCAAAAGGAAAAAAAACATTTTCATGTTTGATTCAGAAGTCGTGGCAGTGACTATTGCTATTATCGGTCCAGCAAAGAAGCATAATGACGCATCTCCCAATGATGTAAAAGCGAGCCCTTTGTTCTCTCACCAATCTCCCACACTTCCTCGTGAAACCGTGTTTCCTCTGCTTCTTCTGTCTCAACGAGCTCGTGACTCTGGACGGGCCTCCATCGTCTCCGAATATTTCCTTTGTGGACGATGGTTTCCATCTTTCGTTTAGCTGAAACCGCGGCGAGTTTGCTGATGATCGAGTCATTTAACTGAAGATTTTGGTGTATTTGGTTTGGCTTTGGAAGATTATCTTGTTGAATTTTGGAATCTGTTATCTTGAAGATGGGAGATTCAGCAGAGTTAAAGAGAGTAGAAGCTGCTGATGAGGAGTTTAGTGTCTACTTACGCATTTATAATGGTGTTAGTGGTACAAATAAATATTGATCGTTGAACACTCAAAACGATTATTTTCTCCTTTTGTCTTTCACTTTAGTCAATAAGTAAATATTTAATCTATGAACATAAAATGATACACCACTGTAGTTCTAGCACCTTTTTCTTTCTTACGTATATTTTTTTGAAAATGTTCAGTTTTACAAAATTGAGTGAGTAAGAAATAAGTTATTTTCAGTTAATGGAAAACGAAACAAAGGGGATCATAATGATCGACTCTACGGTATCGTATATAAGTCTTTCTTTCCTTATGGATTAATAAAAATGCTTTTTTATCTATCCTTCGATATTCATACTAGCACAACTTTTTTAATCTGATATAATGAATGGACAACGATGTACTCTTAGTATTTTACGATAGACAAATCAAAGGATGCGGTGCTTAAAAAGGAATACGGTGTACGGGTTACTAAGGCAATGACTGATAATTTAACTCGTTGCATAATTTTATCATAACTTATGGCTCATGCAACATGTTATATCAAAAACCCTAATCTGTCATAATTTCTTTTTGAAAGAAAATCTGTTATAATTGCATACACTAAGTTACATCTCCAAAAAAAATTGAGTAAGATACTATCCTATCATGGTTCAAATAAAAATTCACTTAATATTTGATTTAATTAAGAAACCAAACATACTTGTAATTATATACTAGGTACTATTAATATTCCTCTTAAAATAATTTAGACAAAATTTAATATATACTAGATTTTTTAACCGCGCTACGCGCGGATAAGATATTATATGTATTTCTCAATTCTAAAAAATAATGTATAATATTGTATTATATTATTTAAAGAATAAAAAATAAGACTACATAACATAAATATATTTTTTATATTTTCTTTGTGGAAATCATTATGTTGTTTGATTGTTGTACTTAATTCACATATTTGCATAGATATTTGTGATAGATGAATAACTATATTTTTATTATCAGTAAATAATATATATTTATTATATAATATAAAAAAAATGAAATTATTTACTTTTTAATAAACTTGTCTCATGTTGGGGACTCGGTTATAGACATATCATATTCGAATGAAACATTTTTACACTTATCAATGTTCTTAACAATCAATAAACAAATCTGAATATTAAAACAATATCTCATACGATCTCTTTGTGGAATAACTACTTTGAAGAAATTGAATTTATGCATCAAAAAGGACTGGAAATGGATATGCATATGGGTTATCTAAGTCAGCTTTACAAAAAACTATTTATAGTTCATATATCATTTATGTCCATTCTATTTTTTTGTCCATCATTTCTTAAACATCTTGAAATAAGTAATGCTAATTAATAATAAACTTTTTGCTCACAAAATAAAAATCAAATTTGTTTAATTATCGCTTAATTTGTCTAAGTGATATATGTATTTCTCAATTATAAAAAAAAAATGTATAATATTGTATTACATTATTTAAAAAATATAAAATATGACTACATAACATAAATATATTTTTTAAATTTTCTTTGTGGAAATCATTATGTTGTTTGATTGTTGTACTTGATTCACATATTTGCATAGATATTTGTGGTAGATGAATAACTATATATTTATTATCAGTAAATAATATATATTGATTATATAATATAAGAAAAATAAAATTATTTACTTTTTAAACAAACTTGTCTCATGTTAGAGACTCGGTTATAGACATATCATATACGAAGGAGACATTTTTACAGTTATCAATCTTCTTAACATTGAAAAAACAAATCTACATATCAAAACAATATCTCATACGATCTATTTGTGGAATAACTACTCTGAAGAAATTGAATTTAGGCATAAAAAAGGACTGAAAATGGAATTTGTTATCTAAGTCTGCTTCACAAAGTACTATTCATAGTTCATATATCATTAATGTCCATCCTATTTTTTTGTCCACCATTTCTTAAACATCTTGAAATAAGTGATGCTAATTAATAATAAACTTGTTGCTGGAAAAAAAATCAAATTTGTCTAATTATCGCTTAAATATTTTATTAATATGGTCAAAGAAGCTTTTAAGTGATATCATAGTTTAATTTATTAGTTTTTTTTTGTTAATTTTTAGAGGTTTTTGTATTTAAGATTTTTTTCCATATTAAGCTTCTATTTCTTTCACAGAATTGATATATATATATATATATATATATATCATAAAAATTACCATCAAATCAGTTTTACTTATTTATTATTTTGTTTTAGCGAAAATACACTTTTTAAATAATTTAATTTAAAATAAAATTATATATTAATTTGCTGTATTTTAACAATTTCATTGATTTAATTAATTTGTTTTGGTGGATAACTTAAAAAGTTTTCAAATGAATCGGGGAAAGCAAGTTTATGTTGTTATATTATATTTATTTTGTGTATATAGAATCTATATATAATGCTATTGTAATAAAGAAAGAACATTATTTTTTTGTAACTAAAAAAATATACATTATTACAATTTAAAATGAATCAAAATTGAATAAAATGGTAATTAAATATTTGTAAATCTAATTGTTTAGTTGGATTCTCATGAAAAAAAAATCGATTGGTTAAACAAATGTTTCAAAATTTGTTGTGGTATTGTTTTGTCTATAAATTATAAAATTTATTGAATTAATATATTTAATTATTGCATCCTTAAATAATATTTTATTAAGACATTATAAAAATATGTTTTGAGTTGTTTTGTGAAATTGTACAAAAATCTATGTTTTTTCATATTTGTAACTTCAAAAAGATACATTATGATAATTTGAAATTAATCAAAATTGAATAAAATGGTAATTAAATATTTGTTAAATCTAATTATTATTTTTATCTTGTTTAGTTGGATTCTCATGAAAAAAAAATTGATAGGTTAAACAAATGTTTCAAAATTTGTTGTGTTATTGTTTTGTCTATAAATTACAAAATTTATTGAATTAATATATTTAATTATTGCACCCTTAAATAATATTTTATTAAGACATTAGAGAAGTATGTTATGAGTTGTTTTGTCAAAATTTTACAAAAAATCTATGTTTTTTCATATTTGTCACGAAAATTTATATGTTAAACTTACTTTTACAAAATTCTTAACTTTGTCACGAAAACAAAAATCTATATTTTTTCATATTTGTCAACGTTCTCACACTTTCTAAGAATATATTAGCTTAGTCACTTACTTATTTTTTTTTACAAAACAAAGTATCGGAGTCTTGAAAGTTGAATTCATATTATTGTAAATGTACATAAGAATTTGTGATTATATACTTAGTGGTTCTTGTATATGTGTCCAAGAAAGTTTCAATGGCTTAGTGGTAACTGTTGTGATTATATACTTAGTGGTTCTTGTATATGTTTTCAAGAAAGTTTCAATGGCTTAGTGGTAACTGTCCTATATATATATATATATATATATATATATATATATATATATATCATACTAACCCGGGTTCGATTCTCACATTCGCATTGTTTTTTTATTTTTTACGAAAAATAAATGAGATGACATGGCAATTTCGGATTCTCTGATTGGTTGATTTTTCTATCCTATGTGGACACTCTCTCCATGGCTTATATCCCCCTTTTAGTATAGTACTAGATCTTTTTTCCGCGCTTCGCGCGGAATCTTTATTATAAAAACTTGGGAAAATTATTTTTTTAGAGCAAAAAAATGATAAATATGTCCCTTCAGACTAATCTTATATACTTTATGTTCCATTGGACTAATTATTTTCAAAATGGCAATAATGCCCTTAAAGTTGTTATTTTTTTTATTTTTTTCGTTTTTTTTGTTTTTTTTATAAAAAAAAAATCGATTTTTAAAAAAATATCAAAGTGAATATTCTCAAATATTTTGTTTCCATATTTTTAGAAACTGATATCTTATCCGTAGAATACAGCTAATATGTAGAAATCGATTTCTACAGGTTTTTAGAATTATAGTAATATGTAGATTTTGATTTCTACATGTTTTAGATTTACAGTAAATCTGTAGAAGTCGGTTTCTACGTGTTGTAGATTTATATTAATGTGTAGATTTTGATTTCTAAAGATTTAGATCGGTAGGTTAAGCATGGAATGTGTATTCTAAATATTTTTAGAATACTCTTATTTACGTAGATCATGTATTCTAAACATTGTAGATTCAATGAAAAAAGTGGATTTTGTTTTCTACTTTGTAGAATGCAATTTCTACTTTATTTAGAACATAATATAAAATTTATGATTTAAACATTTTTAGAACTGAAAAAATACCACTAAGTTCATATTGGTATTTTATCAAAAGTTACTATTTTTCCAATTTTTTTTTGGTTTGTAAAACTACTTATTGAATTTATTTTCAAAAATATTAAAAGGTGTTATGGACAAAAATGACACAAAATAAATATTAGTCTAAAAGGACACAGTTATCATTTGTTTGCTCTAAAAACAATTTTCCGTAAAAACTTTTGCTTTCATTTGATTCTTATTTATTTAAATAATTCTTCATTGATCAAGCTAATACATAGAAGAATATTTACAACAGTAAAGAAGATGATTTTTTTTTGTTTGTTAACGACGCTGGTTTTCTATGTTGTCTTGGTCTTCTATGTTGTCTTCTTGATTCCTATATAATCAGAGTTTTATTAAGTGTAATAGATTTATTTTACTTTTTTTGAACTAAATAATAGATTTATTGTGCATATGAAATTATTCATGTAGTTATACTGAATTAATATAAGACTTACGTATAACTTTATGTGTTTTACATTTTGTTTTGTAATATAATCTTTAGTTTTTTGGGTTTTTTTTCTTTCTCTACTTTGTATATTGATATCACATATCATTTTTGATTAATTTTTAATTTAATTATTTATTACTATTTGTAGTTATATTTAGTAATTTTAAGCATTTTTCTTATTTAATTGCATCATCCAAGATTAATATGGTTCTTCCTGTTGATTATTGTGTGAAAACATATATGGTCTCCGACGTCTCTTGCCGATCAAAATACAAATTTATGTGTATTTATATGTAGTATTTGCACATATATATGTGTCTGCTATTATACAATATGATACAAATTAACATGCAACTCGATTGAAGTGATTTGATTATGAGGATGACTTCCATCCAAGATATTTGTCTGCAATCACATGTTTGAAATTTTGGTATTTTTAAATTGAAGGTAGCTAATGTTCTTGGTATGATAGTGTTGTACGATCCACTTCAAAGTATAAAGTCCACTGACTTAGTCTCCAAAGAGTAGATAAATATTAGTAATTCAAAGGAAAATATGAAGAGATTGATTAGATTGATAAACCTTAACCAGTTACATACTTCAACCCATTTAATAGAAAAAGAGCGGTTTTTATTTAGAAGGGAATTATTCTGAAGCATAGTGTCATGCTATTTAGATAAAGGACCCTTATAAGCAAAAACAATTGAAAAAACATTCCATTTGTTCCTTATTTAAACATCTTTCTTCATACCCGAACCCTTTTGGTCCATATCCGAATACAATTTCCTTACTTCTAATTTCTCTTACATCGGTCCATAGCATCTTCTTGATTCTGTGACAAACCCTGGTAGCTTCTCTTCCTCACCCCCACTCAACAAATCTAAAAACAGTTTCTTGAGAACCACGTAACAACATTATGATACTTGAATGAGCTAAATCAAGATCTTTGACGTAAGCGGAGTAGTACCTGGTGCATTTCTTGGCATTTGTGTTGAGCTTTCTCTTTCTGGCTCACTGTGTATCCAACCACCATATTAGCAGCCGCTGCTGATTTATTTTTAATCAACTCCACATTCTTATAGCCACCTTATGCCCTGCATATCACACTGCACCTTCCACCGTCCCTGCAATCGAGTTTGTCCCTTGCACTATCTACCCAACAACATCTGTTTTATGAGTAGCCACTTCGGCGTAATGAGCAGCTTCTGCCACCATCATCAGACGATTCCTTGCTCAATTTCATTGCTTCACATATTTTTTAAACAATTGTAGCCTTTCGCTGATACCGTTTTCTTCTCTTTCTCCCTTAAATACTCAGAATTTCTCTGATCTTTCTTAGCTGCAATGTCCTTAGCTTCAAGAGGTTTGTGTAGCGTGTAGTTTTTATGCTCTTGCACCCTGTTCAGTCTTCTTTTAATTAGCCCCACAAACATTTAAGTTAAGATTAACATATAGAGATATCTTTGCAGACATCTATACAAATGGTACAAAAGTAAATCAAAGCTCTTTCTTATGCAATGATGTGTAATAGCTCAAAACCACTAACCTTTCTCTTTCATCCTAACCTCTGGCACTGATTTTTCAGATCCCTCATCTTCCTTTGGATATTTCTTCTATGAGTGAAAAGTAATCAATGATTGGTCAACGACCAACATAACAACCAATCTATAAACTGACACTTGATTGACACTTGGTTTACCAATTTCTTGTTGTACGGTCTCAATGTTCTTCTCGTAGTCAAACTTGTGATTTTCAGCCTTGGCAACATGAAGTTATTTCTCCTCACTTATTGTAAAACACAAGTATTATACTTTGTTATGACAACTGAGATGATAAGCTAATAACACAACTATGGGTAATTGTTGAGAGAACATACCCCATTTGTCAAGAATTTCCACTTATCTCCAGCAGCTTTTGCAACTTGTATGTCCATACAAATAATAGAAAACCAACAAAAAAATACATTACAATCAAATTAAAAAGAGGAATAATGGCAACAGATTTATAAGTTCATATAACCATTGTCAAATACTTTTGACATCAAAATAACAGAAAGGATTCAAACCATCTAACCTGTATTAGATTTCGCAGTAGCCAGAGGAAGAACTTTTTTAAATAAAAAAATTTAACCCATGGAAACTACTGAACACAAAATAAAAGAAGAATTTGCAGGCGATTATTACATGAAAAAGAAGAAGGCCCCGGCTGGCCTTTTTGGTTTGTTTGGATCAGTTGCAGCCGCTTTGCTACATCCTGCTCACTTCGGTGGCTCCTTGGTCACATAGATAATCCACCTGGAGAGATCAAAATGAAGTATGGAGAGGAATTTGAGTAGGTAGCCAGGTACCGATTAAAAATCACATACATAGAAGAGAGATCTAGAAAGACACTGAAAATGAAAACAAATATTATTCGGCTCATAAACAAACTATCAACATGTATAAAAAAAATCACAAAGGGATCGGGGAACACAACATCGAGAGGAATTAGAGATAAAATCATAGAAGAAAATCAAACAAAATTACCTTGCGAAAGATTGTCGAGCAAAGAAGGGAGCAAAAGGATAAATGTATGAGATCTTGGCCTAATGAAGAAGCATTAGTCAAGAGTTGCAAACTGATGAAGGTAGCTTCTTGGTGAATGAGAGCACCGTAAAAGAGCTATATATATAACGTTTTTAGGTGTGAGAATTGGAAGAGTTGATTAGCTTTGTGTTAATGCAATAACGGTTGGGTCTTTATGAGTGATAGGGGTGGAAATGAGACTCTACGCAGGTGAATCGGTGGAGAAGATAACATAGTGATTTATGATTGATTTTTCAATCAGAAGGAATGAGAAGTCGAATCGGTCTGGAGGCGATATTTTGTCAAAAATTAGGTAGGAGTTTGGGTTTGTAGAAATAAAGACGTGGACAAAAACAGAGGATTACTTAAAAATGAAGCTGACATGTCAATTTTTTACTGGTTGATTATTTAATCCAACGTGGACAGGCTCTCCTTTGACCATATTCCCCTTTTAGTATAGGTTAGATTTGTTGTGTTATTGTTTTGTCTATAAATTACAAAATTTATTGAATTAATATATTTAATTATTGCACCCTTAAATAATATTTTATTAAGACATTAGAGAAGTATGTTATGAGTTGTTTTGTCAAAATTTTACAAAAATCTATGTTTTTTCATATTTGTCACGAAAATTTATATGTTAAACTTACTTTTACAAAATTCTTAACTTTGTCACGAAAACAAAAATCTATGTTTTTTCATATTTGTCAACGTTCTCACACTTTCTAAGAATATATTAGCTTAGTCACTTACTTATTTTTTTTTACAAAACAAAGTATCGGAGTCTTGAAAGTTGAATTCATATTATTGTAAATGTACATAAGAATTTGTGATTATATACTTAGTGGTTCTTGTATATGTGTCCAAGAAAGTTTCAATGACTTAGTGGTAACTGTTGTGATTATATACTTAGTGGTTCTTGTATATGTTTTCAAGAAAGTTTCAATGGCTTAGTGGTAACTGTCCTATATATATATATATATATATCATACTAACCCGGGTTCGATTCTCACCTTCGCATTGTTTTTTTATTTTTTACGAAAAATAAATGAGATGACATGGCAATTTCGGATTCTCTGATTGGTTGATTTTTCTATCCTATGTGGACACTCTCTCCATGGCTTATATCCCCCTTTTAGTATAGTATAGATTAAGGAAACTGTGTGTCTTTATGGGATGCGTAAAAAATTATCACTCCAAAAATATACTGAAGAAATAGATAATTTGGAAGGGGAAATATATATATATATATATATATAATTAAAAATCACTAGCATTTACCCAAATTAAACAAATAAAAGAATACAAATAATAAATATGAAAAGAAATAATTATATAAATATTTATCATTTTATTTTAAAAACTTTTTTGATCGTCTAGAACTTAAAACCCCATTTTATTGAAAGTTATCTTTAAAAAATAACAGAGTATGTAACAATTTTGGAGAGGCTTCTGATAAGTGATAACTATCCAATAAGCCTTACAAAACTTCTAACATGATACCATTCCAATAATTTAGAATCAATGAAACTTTAAATAAATCAGCAATACCATAGCACCCCTTACAAAATGAGTGTCAAGTGAAGCAATATTAAAAAAAGAAAGAAAAATAAGTGAAGCAATATTGTTATATAATATACAAAAGTATCTGTCGCTTAACCAGTCGCATTGAGAATAAAAACAAAGACATCTAACAAAATTCATATCAGTCAAACACCGAATCTTGTACTAATCATTGTGATTAGGATCACAACCACAAATTACAGTAATTCGATAATCTTACTATATACATTTTCTAACTATTAACTATTAAACTAATTATCCTTCGTTCAGCTGTAGAATTGAAGTTCATGGTTCATCTCTTTGACCAAGACACCCTAGTGAAGTTTCCATCTCCGCTCTCCGACCAAACCGGCATACATAGCTCATCATCTGCTAGTGTTAGTTGTACATATGCATCTTGGTCTTGAAGTTTCTTACTTCTCCTTTTGTCTATACGCATATTTTTTTGACATTGTCATCAAGCGAAAGCTGTTTACCATCAGAAATGGTATGCTACCGTTCTCAAATCCTTTCAGTTGAGTATTTCAATGTGGATGACTCCAACTATAATTTATCGTATCGAACAACAGTTGCAGGGTTTAATGTGAAGCTTCTTTATGAGTCTTTTCGTTATTTCAACACGTCTATCTTTTATTTTATTTTGTTGTAGTACTTTTCTGTAATCATCTTCTCATCGAGTACTTTCCGATGTAATCGTTAAATCTGTAGAGCCTTTAATTTTAATATAATCTTTTGGTGCACAAAAAAACTATTAAACTAATTTGCATATACAAAAAAAAAAAAAATTGCATATACAGTAGTATATAAGTCTCCAGTTTATAAGGGTCACTATATAACCTATGATTGGGTACAAGTCATACTAGCTAAGCATTTCATTTTGTCCCTTTTGTAGTTTTGTCCTTTTTATGCATATATTCTCGTATGACAAAGAAATGTAGACTAAACCTAAAATCTCGTTTGAGAAGAATATATAGTTTACGCTAGGCCTGGGCGTTCGGATATTCGGATCGGGTTCTAGTAGGTTCCTTTCGGGCTCAAGTTCTTTCGAGCTTTAAATATTTAGATTCAATAGGTATTTATGAATTTTTAGTTCGGGTTTGGATCGATTCTTTTCGGGTTCCGGTCGGTTCATATCTAAAATTAAAATACCTACAAAACACCCATAATTTTTGGATCCGTGTCGGGTCCGGATCGGGTTTGGGTATTTAAGATCTAAAAAAGACATAAAATATTCAAATTCCATCAAATTTAATCAATATTTATCATATATATCTAAAATTTTACAAAATAACTTAAATTAAACTATTAATAATTAAAATAAAATATTATAAACTCTAAATTTTTCATTTTAAAACTTCATCTTACTTAAAAAATTTACAAAATAATAACAAATATTGTTAACAGAAGATATTTCAACTAAATCATAAAATAATATATATAAAATAGAGCACCAAATTTTGGATATACATATTTTTAAGTCAAGTACAAATTGGTTTTTATCTGGTCAGGTCTATTCGGGTCGTTTTTTTTTTGTCCCGGTCTATTCGGATCGGTTCTTTTCGGTTTCAAATTTTTTCGGGTAAATAATTTTTAGACCCAAAAGGTACTTATAAATTTTCGGTTCGGTTTCTGGTCAGGTACTTTTGAGTCGGTTTTGGTTCGGGTTTTCGGGTCCAGGTTAAAATGCTAGCCTAGTTTAAGAAAAATTATTCTTTAAGAAACTGATCCTAGAATAAGGTAGGTTGTGAATTTAGGCTCTGAGGTTCTTAAAAAGAGACTATATAACTTGCAAGTGCATTTTTATATCAGAAAATGATGTACGAAATGATCTCAAAGATATATTTTGGATTAGCAGAAGTGTCACGTATCTTAGGACCCAATCTGAGGCCCAAATTTAAAGGCCGAAATTTAGAAGACGCCATAACTGCCAGACGTTTCTTATGTTTCAAAAAAAAAGTGTCTTTTTTTGTTGAATTGACCAACCATCTAACTAAATACAATAATTTGCCAATGTTACCCATATACTTAATTCGTAATATGTTTTTCAGTTTTTGTTTTTACCTCGTCAATTATATCATCATTAAAATTAGGAAATCTAGACTTCTTACCATTGACTTCAAATACAGTTCACAAAGCATATAATGGACACGAACGATAACAAACTACGGTTCCCAGCTCAACTCACAATTACTCGCATTATACGAAATCGCGATGAGACATTTTAACAACCTATACTTGCATGCTTAAACTTCATAAACCTAAAATCCACAATAATTTGCAAAAAATATCTGATAATTAAATGTTAATATCTGATAAAGAAACGACTAAAGTTTTGGTCTACTCCTAAACACAAATGTTTTTCCAGTATAAGTTTAGGCTATCTCAATTTGGCTTTTATATGTTCTTTATTTTCCAGTATGATTCTATACACATTATTAGGTTTCCTAGCCCCAATAAACTCAATTGTTTGGAACAGTGGAAAAGGAATCCATGACTTAAATCTTCCTAACGTGCTTTCGTATTACAGATACATATATGTTAGAGAAAAGGGTCAAAAATGCGATCAAATTCATATATAGTAAACACTTAATCTAATATTACAGAAAACAAATTTGTTTTAATTACATTTGCTCGGTCTAAATATGGAGTTTTACATGAATATAATAGTTGTCTTTCAATTTCGAAATAATATTTATTTTCTTTAAATAATCATTGTATACCAATACCTTGTCAGATCTTAAGTATTAGATAGATATGAATCTTTGCAGTAAAGAAATTTGTTATGATTGCGCAGACACACATATATATATATATATTTATATTCATCTATTTCCATACTAGACTTAGATCATAGTTGCAGTTAGCACTAGTGAGTAATGAGATTCGGTTTTCTAAACTCTGGTATAGTATATAGAAGATCATGTGAGAACCTCACAGAATATGAGTAAAATACAATACATCACATCATCATCTGCTATACATTATACTATAGAGAAACATGATCCGGAAGTAAGGATCTTGAATATAAAAAGACGCATTGACACGAAGAACAAGGAGGGTTAGGTTTCACATGAAGATGAATCCTTTGATTAACCAATGGACAAATAGAAGGTACATAACCATATGTAACCGAACATTAAACAACAGATATAGGCTTCCTCCATACATATTATGTCATATTCTACCAAACCCTTTGATTCACTGTTTTATATGCAAACCCCATATCAAATCTACAGATTCTGTGTATACCGTAGCTAAAATGACAAAAAAAGGAGCTACAAAATGACTTCTTTTTTTAAGACGAGCTACAAAATGACTTATGTTTACATTGTCCGTAGAAAGAAACCCCTATACTCAGATTTGTTCCCCACAAGTCTATACATTGTGCAGCAAAAAGTATAACGAGACTATATATAAGTAAGGGTTCGCTTAATCCAATCAACTGAAACATAAAAATATATACATATTTCTACCATTCATCATCGTTTCTTCAAAATAAATATGTTCAGGTACGCATACAGATCTATATAACAAACAAACACATGTTTGCTTGGTTATATATATATATATATATATAGGTTACATATATATATATGTATATATCTACCTATACCTGAGCAAAAGGATCACCACAAGTCCTCATATGTGACGGATCTAAAGATATGTTGGTCTGGATTTCTGGAAAATAATCGTTTAGTGATTATATCATATAAAAAAGCCATTTAATCGCCGCTGCAGCATCATCAAGATTCTCAAACCAAAAAAGACAGGCTCGAAGGAGAACCCATCAAGGAATATGATTTCTGAATCTTGATGATGATGCAATAGCAAAAAATGACTGCAACTGCTTCAAAGTCTGAACGCATCATCACAAACCCTAATAAGAAAACTAGTAAGGAGTATAGAGAAACCTAAGATCTGAAGAAGTATAAGAGATTTTGGTGAAGAAAGTAGGAAAGGGCAAAAGAGCTTAAATAGAAGAAAGAGGAAGGGAATCTACGGTCGAGATTTTATTGACATATCAGAGATTTAGAGAGAGAGAGATTACAGAACAGTTACACATCATAATCGGAGATACCAAATAAACCAACGCTCATTAACCCTCACTGTGCCCAAAATTAACTAAAGAGGCAAATCTGAGTGATAAAAAAGGAAAGGAATTGAAGAGAGTAAATTAATAGAGCAATAAGTGTTAGGTCAAAACAAAAGAGAGAAAAGAAGAGATGTGTTGCGTAGCCCACAAGCATTAAGTTTTGTAGATCGATGGAATTGACACATTTGACAGCTCTTTCGTCACCATTTTGGGTTTAGGGTTTTCCTCAGAGTTTCCTTTCTTTTGGTCCCTCCTCTTACCAGTTTTACTTCTCTCTCTCCTCTTTCTTTTCTTCAAGTTAAATTATTGCGGTTTTGAAAACTTTTTGGGCTTTCTCATATTTAACTTTATTCCGCCTTTTTCGGTTTTACAAAAAATGTCATCATCTTTGCTATTTGGTCTCATCGAGGGGCGTTCTATACCAGCAACTTATCTTAAACCAACATCCACTTTTAAAAAAAAAAGTTTATTGTTGTTTGTCATGATTTTGTGTGTTGCAATATATATGTTGGAGTCTCCCGCAAAACTGAACCTATATATATTTAAAGAAGCAAAAAAGGAGTTTAGAGTTTTGTATGCCATATCTGATGTAGAACTAAAGACTAGTCTCTTGGCTATATACAGAACATTCATGAAACTTAATTTGTGTCAATGGATATAGTTATAATTATAATTTTTGTTGTGAACAGCCACATATTAAGCAAGAGGACAATAGAGAACAAAACGTGTTGAGGCAAATACCCGTTTAGAATTTCTTATTATTGTGTGAATGAATAATCTTACAAACCCTTAGACCCATATTTATAGCAGCCTCAAAACTCGATTTCATTTATCCTTTAGGAATACATACTTATCTAGAAAAAGTAAATTTTATAAACCTAAAAAAGCATACTGTACCGCGGGGGGCATACCCCCCAGATGTCAACCTTGATAGCTAGTTTATCTTCCTTGCGCCTACGACGCCCGCACACGGTCAGACCGACCCACGAATGCTGGGCTTTTACTAGTGCACAGAGATTTAAGACATACATATGCAATAATTTTATAAAAAAATTCAACCTTTTTGTTTGTATATCAGTTTATGACTTTTTTAATAACCCTCTAGGTATGTAATACAACTCCATAAAATTATATTTTCTCTGTTCTTAAAAGATCAATGTTTTAGAATTTTCACACTTTTTAATAATATATTTTAAAATTTAGCTATAAATGCATAGTTTTTTGTAATTTTATATTTTCTATATTTTTAAACAAATAAGATTTTAAGAAATGAAATTAATGTTTTTGAACTTCATAATTTATCATTATTAGTTGACAAAAATTACTTTGGAAATATAAAATATATATTTTTTGAAACAAAAAATTTCTCTAAAATGTGGATCTTTTAGGAACGGATGGAGTAATTAACTTCTTGGAAATATTTTTAATTACTAAAAGAGATAACTTTACTCCCAGTCCCTGAGTTGTTCTTAATTATGTAGTCCAGATAGTTATACGGTTGTCTAATGTCTCATATAAACAATAAACAGCCTAGCTCATGTAAACCTCAAGTTTGTAGTTGCTACTTGCTGCCATCTTTATTAGAGCATCTCCAATGTAATACTCCATTTTTTCTTCTAAAATAGAGTAAAAGTAAAAATGGAGTAAAAATATTCCAACCCTACTTTATTTTTCACTCCGTAATGGAGTGATGAACAAACAAAAAATAGATTACTCCATTGAGTAAACTCTATTATGGAGTGAGATTTGGAGTTAGATTAAAGTAATCTTTACTCTATTTTCACCTTTATTCTATTTTAGAGAAAAAATGGAGTGGGGTTAGAGATGCTCTTAGACTTCAAGTACCTCTTTTAACACCAAATACTTTTTTTTTTTTTTTTGCAAAATATGTACCAATAAATAGAATTTAATGTGTTCAATTAATACTATAAATATCTTCCTCTGAATATACACGGACGAGTTCTTCAAAAATAAATGTTCCTGCTTTTTGTGGTGTTTTGTAGATCCTAACTTCAAATAACCCTAACACATTAAATTTGTTTTTCTTTTGACCAGTAGACTTCTTTAAAAGAACAATTGATTTCGTTGAATCTTATGATGCCTTGATTAGGCTTGCTGTTGAGCTAAAAGCTTCGTCAAAGGACCTATTATTCCGGGTTTCACATGTAAAACTAATCATCCCTGCTTCTATTTTTTTGGAGCTCACATGTAAAACTAATCCTCTCCACTTCAATTTTGGTTGGGCTTGCTGATTTAGGACAATTGTACTGGAAAAAAAATATTTGTATTAAATTAGTACTCTGCTTGAAAAATATGATTGAACGTCTAATTGATTTGCTACAGATTTTATAAAGTACTGGTCGCAGACCATTTTTATGGAACCTTGTTGATCACATGCATATTTATAAATATTATGGTACTAAAATAAAAGTATTGCCTATTTACATATTTACGGAAATGTGTGGACCGCCCTAGGCTAACCATCTTATCTCTACTTAAGAGGGATCCCTAAGTTAAGAAATTGTTCATACTTTATTTTTTGTGCTACAACTTCTCACACATTGGTGTTATTATGTATTAATAGGGCCTCATGGTTCAATCTCTAATGATGATTCAAAAAAAGAAACTACAACGAGACAAATATAAAGTTGTCTTGTCTACACTGTTGTTGTCTATAGGATTAACTAATTTCTATTGAATAATAGTACACATGGTTCCTGAGATATGGACTCGTCTTAGAGTTTCGGTTATACAAAAGAACACACACACACACATATATCAATAGCTATTACAATCGAATGAAATCCAAAGTATTTCTTGTCAATACTAAAATTTTAGTAGTGTCAGAGAAATGTGGGGGAGAAACGAGGATTGCTATTGCGCAAAACCCTAGTGCTGCCCGTAGAAAATTAAAACTTTATTGTTATGCAGATATTTACAAGAAAACATAAGTGCGTGCGTATAATAATATGGGACGTACCAAGTTGAAGAATACAAAGAAAGATAAAACAAGAAAGAAGGAAACACGAAGTTAGAGGAGATGGGACATTGACGTGGATGCAGTTGCCCACTGGTACGGAGTCATGAGAAGTGGAGCCAAAGAGGTTAATCCTCCTCCTCGTACGGGAGTCTTTTTATTTCTTTTTAATTTTTTATTGTCACATCCATCTCTTCATATCATTTTATGTATTGTTGTCATGTGTACACCACCAATACGTACATTATTATTATTTTCTATAACTAATAATAACTAGGACCATCTTAAATTATTTACAATTGTGAGCAAAGGGTTTAAATTATTTAAAATGCTATGCAACAAAAATATTAAATATATTTGATGTGTTAACTTTACAGCAATGAAAACTTTACAACAACGAAAAATATCATATTTCCAGTAATATCATGGTCGAATGTATCAGTTCCACTTGCTAATGTCCTCGTATATCCTTAGGTATCTTAGTTTATTAAATTTGAAATATATAAAGTGAAGGAGCCTATATAACTGATGATCAGAGAAAAGTTGAAGACAACCAGGCCACATAACCATAATCAATTTTTGGTGAAACTGGCTTTTGCCTATGTATAAGAATATTTTGGAATAGCTGTTGCCGACAAATATATATAGATAGATGATATGTTCGTATAGTACTGTGAGATTGATCTGTGAAGCTCGTCTCTAAAATACGTAGAGGAAGTGGGTCATGACACATTAAATGCTTTTAACCCACTCGGGCGAACGATTGGTTGTCGAAATTATTCAATGTAAGAAGGTACTTCGTAGGTTTGTGTAGCCCTTAAATTTAGCTGACAATTTACAGAACAAAATAAAAGTGAGAGTTTATTATTACTCTGAATATATATAGTCTATTCTTATAAGCTTTCTTCATTTGGAAAACGCTTTAGGGCTCTCACCCTCTGCGTCTGTCTCCTCGTATACCTCTTTTCTCCTCCTCTCCAACTCCTTCCGCCAACGGCTTTAAATTTTATCACAAAGACAATTAATTACATGATAAGAGGACAAGTTATGTCCATATTAGTAGTTTTTTTTCAATTACCATACCGTCATCTTTTTAAAAGAGTCTTATATTTTATTATTTACATTGCTGCTTGTTCAACCATTACCCATATTTTCATCTCCATATTTGCTAGAGATCATTTTCAGCTTTTCTTCTTGATTGTGTCGCTAATACTTATTTTTAACGTTAAAATCGTCTCTAGGGACTATCTAAGGACTTACAGCTAGGCTGGAGAGGGCCTGTGGGTTGGTTCAACTGGATATGGTTGATTAGTCAATTTGTAAAAAGGCATTCTTGTCTTAGATATTGTTAGCTACATCTCATAAAGTACAAACCCTATTGACATTGAAAACCAATTATTCACATAGCTTAAGAGATAATACATCTAAACTCTTCATGTGAAGACATAACCCAAAATTTTAATTTATTTATGTAAGATGTTATAAACATTTTGGCTCATTTTATTCTTTGCATTCATAAGAAGAATACCGTAAATATTCGTGGCATATTCAAATAAAGGGTCTCACTCTTTTCTGCTACTTTTCTATTTGCAGGGAGATTTGTAGAAGTGGTTTAAATTGTTTCTTGTTCTCTTTTGTAAAGCCAAACCAGTTTTAACCACAAAGAATGTATTCATATTTGACTTCTTACAAACCAAAATCGTTTGCTAAAAAGTAATTGTAGCAGATCCAAGAGAGAGAAAGAAGCGACTTAGTGATGTTTTAATCCGTCTTCGCTTCCCAATTTGATTTCTTAATCTCATTGGCAAGATGTGTATTTGCAACATATTTTTTTCTTATACTGAGAAACACATTAAAACTGAGTTAGTGTTAAGTAACAGTATCTTTCACTATTTTATATAAACATTAAATTTAGATGTGATAAATAATAGAAAACATAAATTGTACCACGCACAACTTCTCTTTTATTTTTGTATATACCAATGCCATCTATATTTACGAGGAAAAAAAGAAAACATCTTTGTATAGAAGACCAAGTACAAGAAGTATACATGTTAGTGTAATAATTACGATGTGTTCCGAAAAAAATGGTGTAATAATTAAGACCAATTTACCAGTTACAAAAAAATAAAAAAAAATAGTTAAGACCAATTTGGTCATGAACTTATATCACAACGAATGTTTGAGCGTTTAAAAAAAAAGGGTAAACAAAAGAAACCAATGCGAGGTGGATCCCCTATCTCGTCGAGAGACTCTGAGAAACCCATTGTGCTTTAAATTTGCAGAAGAATATCGTCAGACTCTGCGTTTTACTCAAGTCCTCTGAAGTTAGGTACTTATGTCTTTTATATCATAATAACTATACAGCAAAAAAAGTACTCAAAAAGCAACAAAATACTAAATAAGTTGTTAGAACAATATTATAATCGATGTGACACCAACGTTGTATTGCTTGGGTTTTGTTACAAAGCTATTTTTATTCATTATCATGTGGTGTAATCGTGGCATTAATACAGATTAAATAAGGTATACTTATTTTACTACCTTAGAGAAAGAAAAAAAACATTTTCTTCAATGAGAAAAAAACAAGTGGCAATTTCTATACTATTTATTTCTCAATAAAATAACAGTCTATTTTAAAAGAAAAAATATAAATGAGTTAGTAGTTTTACATTTAAATGGTATTGTAGAATGAAATACAGAAATGAGTTAGTAATTTTACTCTGTTGCTGATTCCATAGTAAAATCAGCTGTTTGTAACCTCAACTCAGCCTGTTTAAGGCTTAATTAAAGTATTTGGTTTGTCAAAAAAAAGATGCTCTTCAGAGTTACTTTTATTTATTAATCGGCATGAATTCTTCAAAACTATTTTCTATGTTTCTTAATGTTACATATTCTACATTTTTCATACATTTTAATAAAACACATTAAATTTGCATAATTTTTTGTGTTTATTTTTGTTCTATAATTTTAAGCCAATAAAAATTCAATAAGTGCAATTAAATTTTTTGAAATTTACAATTAGTTAATAAAACATATCTTGAAAATGTAAAAAATAGATATTTTTTAAACAATTTTGTTTCTAGATTTAATAATATTAAGGAGCAGAGAGAGTATTTTTATTCATTAATCGACATTAATTAATACAGATAAAATAAGGTATGCTCACTTTACTACATTACTAACATTAGAGACTGAAGGAAACATTTTCTTCAATGAGAGAAAGAAACAAACGAGTAATCCAAGAACATATAACTTTCACCTGATTAAACTCATTGCATAAATGTTTTGTAAGTTTCTGAAAACAGTTCATAAAAATCCAAAATCTAAATGACAACAAAAATGTTCTCTGCCCTTACAATTCGAGTTGCAAAACCCACAAACTGTATTAAAATTATTCCCACACTTAACCTCACTTCTTCACTTTTGTTCCCAGACCTTTGTCTACAATGTTTTGATAGTATTGTGTATACGGAGCAGTCTTGCTTCTCTTCTCAAGCTGAAGAAACGTTTCTATCGCTTGTTGATCGTTTGGTGAGAAAGCCGCTTCATCTCTCTTCATTTGCACAAACTCAATATTCAACTCCACCTTAAAAAAAACACAAAACAAGAAACCATTTCTCAGAACAAGAATGATCTCAAAGCCAAGATTGGTTTGGTTTGGTTGCTTTACCTGCTCGATAAAGCGTTTCACCACACGCTTCAACCCTTCCATAGTGCTTCTCTCGTTAAACTTCTTCAGTCTCATAATGGAGATAGTAGCAAACTCTGGAAACGATATGTGGAAGCTCCACTGAGCAAAGTGGTTAGCAAGAAGCTCAATCACAGAGAAGATACACTGTTCTTGGAAGTTTTGGGACTTTAACCAATTCTTAGGCAGCTGCAAAACAAAGAATGTATCAAGCTTTATCCATCGATGACATAAACTGAAGTAAACTACAACGAACCTTCACTGTTGAGACAGCTTCAAGCTTCTTTTTTTGCTTTTCACCTTCATTTGTGGTTTTATATTCCAACATATCCAACACCAGTGAAGCTATTGGAATGAATATACCGCTTGCACGAGAGAGATGGTTGAGCCATTGAATGCATTTAACCCTTAGGAGCAGGTACCGTGGTCCAATAAACAGTGTAGCAACTCCATTTATAACTTGGATTACAGTATACAGCAGAGACTGAAGATCATTACCCTGAACGTTGGCGGCTATAAAACTCACCCAGAGATCAAGACAACTTGTGTAGTGCTCGCTATGTATCTTCTCAACAGCTTCCTGCTTACAAAAAAATTGAAAGAGGCTAAGAAGACAAACAAGAAAACAGAGGCTTTAGTATAAAAGACTAAGCAGCACCTTGTTCTTTGTAGCGAGAGCCATCTTCAGTAACTTGGCAAGTTGTGTGATGGAAACAGAAGCTTTAGTATAAGACCTCTGCATATCTTGAGAGCAGAGCTCAACAAGAGAATCTCTGAGGAGAGGTAGACGTTGTTCTGAATTTGTCTTGGGAGAATCACAGTCATGTAGTAAGGCTTTGTACATGTTGATGAAGCAGGCGTCGAAGCACTCCGAGTTAAACACAATAGCAATGTCTTTCAAGATTAGAAAAGCTTGGTGGGATAGTGTTTCTTCGCCGGTTACCCACAGGTCAACAGAAAGCTGCACCAAGCAACACAATCAAAACATGACTTTCCTATATAAAATAAGCTTTTAGAGTTTAAATAAAAATATTGTCAATGAATCTCTCTAGATAGTAGATACTAATGATATATTAAAGCGAAGAAGATGAAGAGTCTAGTCCAATATATGTAACTTTGCTAATAACAAATAGTGATTATAGAGTGTACCTTGATCAGTTTGTTCAGCAACTCTGGAAACGCGGCGAAGAAGACAATGGAAACTCTAAGTTGGGCAAAGGCAAAGACTGTAATCTCCAAATCTGCAGCCTGCTTGACAAGATGGATGGTACTTCTAAAGAAAGACTTGATCAGAGGTTTCACACTATCCCATTTTGGGTTGTTGTTATTCAACTTCAGAACCTTCTCCTTGTTAGCAGAGCCTGATAACCCCAGAACACTCTTGAAAGTGTGATCAGCTTTCTGGAGCACGAAGATCATGACATTGGCGAACGTCTCGCTGTCTTCTATGTCATAGCCAGGGCTTGTGATTCCTGATGCCTCGTGTCCGTAATGACAAGCAGCTCGGTACCAGTTTAATAAACTGGTTAGTGCTTGAACAGACTGTTCCTCATCCACTAGGTTACTGAAAGAGCTTAAAACAGATCCTGAGAGTACTTTACGCTTCATTGCATCTGAATCAGTTTCATCTACCATCTGCATCAGATGATTACCATGTTACATAACCTGACATAGCACCATTGTATCAACACTTTAGTGTAGCTGTTACCTTTTTATTCAACCTAGCAAGCTTCCTCGACTGTTTTTTAAGCTTAGTTTCACTGATTTTACCTGGAAACTTTATCTATTGAGTCAAACAGTCAAAGGAAGGAGCCAAGAGAAATAATATTAGGGTAAAGCCATTACCTTGTGTTCCATTCACAAGTGCATTTGTCAAGTCAGAGTCCTGAACACAAGAATATACTGTGAATACTTGGTACCATTACAGAGAAACTTCAACAAAACGCCAAGTTAAAAGAGTTACCTCAGTTAGATAACCATCACTATCTGAATCACCACCGTCAAGAACCACCACACCTTCATCTTTGTCAAACACCGCGTCTATAACTATATCCTTAGGACTTTCTTCAATACATCTGAAAACACACATAAACGATGTAAGTAACACAAAGCTAAGAGATTACACTGAGTGAAAAAAGTAGAACCTCTTCTTAAGTGGCTGCTCTATCATCTTCTCCTCTTCTTCATCTTGTGCATCTCGACGCCCATCTCCTAAACCATATGAGTTAATATAACATAAGACTCTAAACAAGATCCTAACTTTCTCAACCATGGTTAGTCTCTAAGATGATTAAAGAAAAAAAGGAAGTTACTTTTAGCGAATTTGCGTTTGAGAAAGGGCTTTTGCTTCCTGTTCTTCTTCTCAACAGACTGAAGATTCTTCTTGGCGAATTTTCTAGCTTTCTTCCCAAGCTTACCCATTTGAAAGCTAACTGTGAGGATACAACGATTCAGTAACGAGGTCGTTAAATTCCAAAACTACGATAAAGTTTCTGACTTTACAATATACAAATTAGGTTTTAACAAACTTGGAGAAGTAAAGGTAGAGACTTTACCGTTTAGAGACGAGAGGGTGCTTCAGAGAGGTTTGATCTGAGAGAGAGAGAGAGAGAAGAGGAGAGAATGTTGAGGGTGATAAACGCGGCGCAAAGGTTTAGGGTTTTAGCTGAGTTTTTTTTTTCTTTAAACGTTTAAAGCGTTATGCTCTTAAGAAATAAATTAGCGTTTACCGTTTAAAAATGCGTTTGTTATTGTCAATTGGGCTGGGTTGAAATTGGTTCCGGTTTAATCGGTTCTTTGGAAAACTATTGCCAGAAGAGTTATCGAAACTAGATCGGTTTAACTTTTTTTCACAGTTTCACTCTGTAAGCCCAACCTTGTAAGTCCAAAAAGCCCATTTGAGGCTTCTTGTTTCATAGTTTGACAATCGCCAAGCTTGTCTCGTTTTTTTTTTTTTTTTTTGATCAATGCCAAGCTTGTCTCGTAAAATCTTGTTATTACCCAAAATGTTAAAAATGTGTGTTTGGACCTTTGGTTGCTACTCCTGACGACTAAAATAACTTCTGACGTATTTACCGATTAGGTTTTGACTAAACCTTTTTATTTGATTAAACTTTCGATTTAGACGGACATGTTATAATTTTTGAAGTTATAATGGTTTCTTTCTCAATCATTCTACATGATTTCATATGTTGCTTTATTCGTAGTTGACAATTAACAGTCTATGCGTACTTATATTTTACGCTTAAGTTATTTACTGGACATGGAACTTAATTATTTTTTGTTATTTGATGTAAATTTATATTAATTATTTAAACGCACATAACTTGATCATTTTCAATCACAAACATAATCTGTTCTCAAAACCAATCAGAAAGGTTCTTATGTACGTTTCCATTATAAGTCATCATAATATTGATAGCATGCTAGCTAGTGATAAATCATGTTTATTGTAAATCGTCAAATGGTTCCTTTAAAGGAACATTTTGTAAAACTTGAATCGACGATGCTATTTTTTAGCTAACGTAAACAGAAAACTAGTCTCCATGTATCGATTTATCAGGCGCTATCTACCATGTCCAATCAAACGCCTTTAGATCGCAACGTGTTTTCGTTGCCAGAGAATATACGGGCTCGTACGATATATCGTACATGGCCTGTCCTTCGGATCATTGTGTCAGACCTGTTTTTAGTAAATTTGTTGTTTGCTTTGACATACTTCTTTCTCACATTAATTTAACTTCCATACACTGTGACACCATTTAATACACACGGACAGGCTAACAATGTCAAGTTGTCTGAGCAGGATATCATGGATCATATATTATTTTAGATCCAAACAAATACAAATAAGATTATGTTAATTAAAAGCTACACAATATCTCTGCAGTAATGTGATTCTATTTTGGGAGTGAAATTTGAAAGTTGGCATCTATATTTATAAAAATTAAGAAATGATTATTCCAACATATATACAACAGAAAGAGAGTAAGATTTTTTTTTTTTTTTTTTTTGGTAATCAAGAGAGTAAGATTTGTTTTGTTGGAACGAAAATAAATGAAAAGACGTGAATTATCGTGAGAGGAGAGGTAGATAATAAATTCACATGCAAGTGGGTATCATGATAAAGCAGCTCCTTGTTTCCTAAGCGTTCATGTGCATTCTGGAAAAATATACACGTAACCAAGTCCAAGTATACACTATTTTTCTTTATATGCAGAATGGATCTTAGTTACGTTGTAATTCCTTTTAATCTAAACTAAACGTGAGTTATGAAATACAAATAGTCTAACAATATCATATCTACCTCAAAAAAAGGAAATCTACATCCACGAGAATCTATAAACTTTGACTAATTAATGAACATTACACGTATACATGTATGTATAATTTTGCTGGCGTGTGACTTGGCAGCTACAACAAGATCTGGTTGGTGCTTAGATATATGCCTTGTCATCACCAAATGTCCTTAATGTTCTTCCACCCTCACCGCCCCTAACTGTTTTCTCTTTTGTTCTTTATTTTCATCTCATGCTTCACTTACTTATATTTTCCCAACTATTTTTTCTTCTCATTATGAAAGCAACTCAATGAATTGAATATATTTTAATAATCATTTGTGGCATTGATGTATAAAAATATACATATATGTCATTCCTAGCAATAACAAACTAAAAATGATAATGATCTTCACTAGACTTGAGATCATATAATGCGTTGTTGACTTTATTTTTTGGTGTTCATATAAAAACTCCAAAGTTCTAGGAAAACTATGCATGGATGTGTATATACACACTCGGCGATGATTGAATAAATATTTATATTTCCCACTTTCCAAATTAATGACATTGATGATTTAGTACGCCGTAAGCTGTACATCTATATAACCAAACATCTTGTATGTAAATCGAGTTATTTTACTTTTAATTTTACAAATTATTTCATGATAAATAGTATATATCATAAAATACAAAACGGGTCTAAGTTGCGATTCTTCAATACAACAACTTAGTCAAAGGAGCAAACACCATTGAAACTTTCGGAAACTTTATCGAAAACAGATTAGAAGTACAATTGCATTCGTTGTAAAACGTAGTTTGGTTTGAATAAATTTTTAACATTTGATTAATAACATATCATATTGGCAATGTTGTAACGTTGAAAACGCAAAAAAAACACCATTATCTGATATTTTATCAGTGATTCATAACATTATCTTTTGTGTGTTATAATTTTTTTTATATATATAATGGGCAGTAGCGAAATACTAAAGCTTAAGCAAAAAAAAAAAAACACAGAAATACTGTTAGAAAACAATACATAAAGCGATGTTAATCTATGAAAGTATCCTTTTCTTAATGGTTTATAAAATTTTATTTAACGTTAATGTTTTCTCTACTATGTCGCTTCACCTATTCCATCGTTCTACTATTACGTTGACATAACAATCACATCTTTGCTTTCAAACATACCAACTGTTTGCTAGTTTATATCGCATGAGTGACTTATATCAGCAGTAGATCTTTCGTGTACTTCGTTGGAAATTTGGCATTTATCTCTTTAATTTGGAGTTTCTCTCACATTATATTAGTTATAGATCCCTAAATTAAGAGGATAAAAGACTCCATGATCTCATATTATTGCAATCAAAATAAGATTACAAACATGTCTTTCACCACACGTTGTAATCTACCCTCTAAATATTCATGTCTAGAAAATACTAATATCGGCCAATAATATCTCTTTCTCTAACTTTGGTGTTTCTCTCCGCCTATATAAATAGCGATCTTCACAAGTGATGTTTCCACCATCATCAAGTCTCTCAGCCTTTTAGTCACACTCTACAGTCTTCTTCTTCCTCTTCCAGCTCCTCCATAAATCACCCACAAACATCAACAAAAATGGCAGTTAATCCATCCATTCTCTTAACCATGTTCCCTCTCTTTCTCTTCTTGAGCCTTACCAACGCTGCGATCCCGGGCGTCTACTCCGGTGGCTCTTGGCAAACCGCTCACGCCACTTTCTACGGTGGCGACGACGCTTCAGGAACCATGGGTCAGTCCATTATCTTCAAACATTCATATCAAAAACCACACTTCATCATCAATCATTCATTATAACCAACTCTTCAAAAGCAGAGCACTCTGTTTTTCTTATAATTATTATTTTTCTTTAATATCTTGTAGGTGGCGCTTGCGGTTACGGGAATTTATACAGCCAAGGATACGGCACTAACACGGCGGCCCTGAGCACGGCGCTTTTCAACAATGGCTTAACCTGTGGCGCATGCTTTGAAATCAAATGTGTCAATGATCCTAAATGGTGTCATTCAGGCAGTCCTTCTGTTTTTGTAACCGCAACCAACTTTTGTCCTCCCAACTTAGCTCAGCCTAGCGACAATGGTGGCTGGTGCAACCCACCACGCGCTCACTTCGACCTGGCCATGCCAGTTTTCCTCAAGATCGCCGAGTATCGTGCCGGCATTGTCCCTATTTCATACCGCAGGTATATAAACTCATAGCATGGTATAGTTAAATAAAATATTGGCCTTGGATCTCCAATTTTTTTAAAAAAATTAATAATATACATAAGCCTTTAAATTGTTTAAAAAAATACGAAAAATTCTTCTTAAATTGTTCAGCGTTCCCAAAAACTCGGGACCAACTTTACATCTACACTTGCAAAATGTAATGTATAAAATGCTAAGCTTGAGAGCTGTGGTATAGGGTGGCATGTAGGAAGAGTGGAGGGATAAGGTTTACGATCAACGGCCACCGTTACTTCAACTTGGTGCTGATCACGAACGTGGCTGGAGCAGGAGACATCGTGAGGACGAGCGTGAAAGGATCAAAGACTGGTTGGATGGGTTTGACTAGGAACTGGGGACAGAACTGGCAGTCTAATACTGTTCTCGTTGGTCAGTCACTTTCCTTCCGTGTCACAACGAGCGACCGTAGAACCTCCACTTCATGGAACATCGTACCTTCAAACTGGCAGTTTGGACAAACCTTTGTCGGAAAAAACTTCAGAGTCTAAAGTGAATTTGGAGAAAATTGAAGAAGCTCCTCTACCCAATTCGAGATTTATAACTTTGTATTTTCTGTTATGTATTTTTATATTGTGATCTGAAGTGGCTGTTGGAGAAAAATGTAAACAGCCCGCAGCGCTTAAATTACGTCTAAGTTTGCTTGTAATGTCGAATTACATTATATACTACCTACGTTGCACGGAAGCTTCATCGGACGTCCGCTTCCCGCTTCGGAACCGGAATCGGAATCGGAACCTTGTGGAAGCTTGCGGAATCTCGCTTCCAAAACGTTTCTAAAATATTCTCTTTAAAAACCTGTTGGAAGCTTATGATTCCGTTTTGGAATCACGCTTCCATTTAAAAAAAATATATAATGTATATCAATAAAATATAAAACCATAGTTTTAATCTATATAAAATAAAAAAAAATTAATAGTAATGAATATTGAATTATAAATATATAAATATCAAAAATAATAATATAAATTATCTTTATGCATTGAGATTTTTTATTAAAGATATAGCACATATTGAAACATATTGTGTCAATTATTTATGAAGTATTAAAAATAATTAATATAATATTTTTTGTAAACATAATTTATGTGTATTTTTACAGTTTTAATATAAAATCATTTCAAAATTTTTATAAATGAATAAATGTTGTATTTCAAATTTAAATCATATAATTTTAGTCCTAATTTTTTTTAAAAAATTTATATATATATATATATAGATATACGCTTACAACACGTACCCGCTTCCTAATATTTTAAAAAATCTCGTTTCTGCGCTTCTTTACGCTTCCGCTTCCTAGTAGTATATAGGCAAAGAGCCCGTGCGATATCGCACGGGAACTCATTTTATAAAAAATATATTATAATCTATAATATATAATTTTATATGCCTAATAAAAAAATTAAACCATATAAATAATTAAATTTAATTTTGATGATTAAAATATGATTTACAAAGTATTCAAATATATATATATATTTTTTTATAAACTTTAATATTCCCTTTAATTTTTTATCAAAACACATATTGCATACAATTGTGTCTTCATTCTTTTTAAATTTTTTTATACATTTTTCACATGATAGTTATGTTCAACCACTTTTTGAACAAAATGCAATTTTTTTTTTGCATGATATATAATTTTTTTCCTATTTAAGACATAATATTAAAATTATTAGTTTATAATTTAAACAATTATAATTTGTATGTTGGTAATTGTTATTTTGTATATTTATCTACCTGCTTTATTTATTGAAAATGAATATTCAGAAAATTGAATATTGTAATAAATATATGTTGATTTACGTTAATATGACATGTCTCATTTATAATATTTTTTTTTAATTTTTGGGAGAGTTCTCATAAAATACCAACACTTATTATATAAACTAACACATTACTTAAATAAAACCTATATTTTTTAAAGCAATCCCACTTTGAGATGAAAAGACACCTTGTTTAGATGAAAAATTGCAACTTTGACATTATTTTTTTTCACCATTTTATTATTAGTAGATTAGTGAAAATTTGATTTGAAAAATGTATGGGAGAGACTATTTATAGATTTTTTAAAGCCTATTTGAATAGTCACAACCCTTCAATATGAATAGTTGCATTCTTCTAACACTCACAACTTCTCATTTTTTAAAAGATACTAGTGAATAGTCACAACTTTTAGACTATTTTTAGAAGGACACAACCTTACAACATATAACTTTTAGAAAAGACACAACTCTCTACACATATTTTTCAAAAGACACAACCTTTCAACATAATTGAAGTTCACAACCTTAGGAATTAATTGGAAAAGACACAACCTTACTACATAGAACTTTTAGAAAAGACATAACCCTTTACACTACTTTTTCAAAAGACACAACCTTTCAACATAAGTGGATTCACAACCTTAGAAATTAATTGTAAAAGACACAACCTTCCAACATAGAACTTTTAGAAAAAACACAACCTTTTACACTTCTTTTTTAAAAGACACAATCTTTCAACATAACATAAGTGGACTCACAACCTTTGGAATTAATTGGGATTGCTATTATTAGTATATATAGAATTAAACTTGTTCTGTTTTCATTTTTCAATCACAGAATTCCATCTACAATATTGACTTATAAATTGTAATTTTAATATGACAAATTGATCTACAAATTTATAACACAGCCTACTTGTGATATTGATTGGATATGGAATAAGTTAACATAAAAAATGATGATTTTCATACTTTTGACAAGGAGTGAGGAAGGTTGATCAAATTGCAATCCTTTACTAATCATATTGATTGATACTAATCCCAGTTAATCATGTGCTCTTGAAGTTACGAATTAATCGGAATAAATATGGCCTTATGATCTTATATCTCTGCATCTCCTGGTCATTAGTGCATGTCAAAACATTATATACATCAGTGCATCAAGTGCTTTTTGTTCTCTTTTCGCCGGTCTGTATTTAAACAGTAAACTAATGAAAAATATCATATAACTTAGCTCTTCTTAGTATATCTAAAGAACATTTATTGTAGAGAACAAGTTTTCAGAGTTGAGAACAAACGAAACGAGTCCGAGCAAAACTAAAAGAAAACTGAAGAGCAAGCCAAATTTTAACGATCACATACTCATTCAAACATGAGTTGGGATGTTTTTGAAGCTCTAGAAGAAAGTGCCAACTCCTTTATCATCTCTAATTTCTGAACATCCGATTCAGATGATTTGATTGTTGCAGTCTTTAAGTAAACAGCATGTTTCAAAATGTAGCCCATAATAGCTCTCTCTCTTGTGGTTCTCCTGTGTGTATCGACCAGCTGAGACTTTGTAGTCTCGACAACAAATATTCAGGTACAGTACTTGGTTCCTTCCAGTAATCCATATCTTGATGAGGATCATGATGCTGAGAACAAAGTCTAATGCCGTTCTAGTTGGCCAGACACTTTCCTTCCGTGACAAAGCCAGTGGCCGTAGAACCTCATCATGGAACTGTAACATCCCGAGTTGTGATATGTGAAAAGGCTTAAGAGAATTGATTTGGCTACCTATGTCACCAAAGTTGACTTACCTTTTCCGGAACACATCCTGAAAGAACTCTAGAGTTAAGCGTGCTTGAGCTGGAGTAGTGGAAGGATGGGTGACCTATCGGGAAGTGATTTGCGATAGCGTGCGAGTGAGGCCAAAGCATGGGAAAAGGTCGGGTGGTGATTGCAGGGTCAGTAAACAATGATTTCGAGCCTTTGAAAAAATTAACGGACCGACCGTCAGACGGGATGGGGTCCACGGGCCGAGAGAGCGGGCGTGGGTGGCCCATTAGCCGTGGGCAGGTCGGGGCGTTACAAGTGGTATCAGAGCTAGTTAGCTATCTCAGTTTCGACCTGAGAGGCGTCTTGAGACCTGTCGGGGGCGCAACGAGGACGTTGCGTTCTTTGAGAGGGGGTGAATTGTAACATCCCGAGTTGTGATATGTGAAAAGGCTTAAGAGAATTGATTTGACTACCTATGTCACCAAAGTTGACTTACCTTTTCCGGAACACATCCTGAAAGAACTCCAGAGTTAAGCGTGCTTGAGCTGGAGTAGTGGAAGGATGGGTGACCTATCGGGAAGTGATTTGCGATAGCGTGCGAGTGAGGCCAAAGCATGGGAAAAGGTCGGGTGGTGATTGCAGGGTCAGTAAACAATGATTTCGAGCCTTTGAAAAAATTAACGGACCGACCGTCAGACGGGATGGGGTCCACGGGCCGAGAGAGCGGGCGTGGGTGGCCCATTAGCCGTGGGCAGGTCGGGGCGTTACAGGAACATCGTATTTTCAAACTGGCACTGGCAGTTTGGACAAGCCTGTTTCGGAAAGAATTTCAGTGTCTATAGTGAATTTGGAAAAAAGTTCGAGGTCTATAACTTCGTAAATTCTTTTATGTTTTTTATATTGTGATCTGAAGTTGATGTTCGAAAAAAATTTAAACAGCCTGCATTCTTAAATTACATATTAGTTTGTTTGTAATGTCGAATGACTCGAATTACATTATATTATGCTATAGTTACTTCGGTATAGTACTAATTAAACTTGTTCTATTTTTTCTGGAGATTTATAAAGTATTTAAAAACGACAACTTGATCTACAAATTTATAACACAGCCTACTTGTGACACTAGACATGGAATTTTGAGTATTATCATAAGCATTCCAGTAGAATAAGTTACATAACATAAAAATGATGATTTTCATAGTTTTGACAAGGAACATATTTGGAGTGAGGATGGTGGATCAAATTGCAATCCTTTACAAACCATATTGATTGATACTAATCCAAGTTAATCATGCGCTCTTGAAGTTAAGACCTAATCGGAACAAATATGGCCTTATGATCTTATATCTCTGCGTCTCCTGGTCATTAGTGGATTCTCAAAACATTATTACATTTTATTCATGGAATAATGACACGTTGCTAAGCTCTAAATATATAACTTCCAACTACAAATCTGGCTCATATAACATCATACTTCCTCCGTTTTTAATATAAGTCGTTTTAGAGAAACTTTTTTGTTTCAAATTATATGTCATTTTCGATTTTCTATGTAAAATTTATTAATAATTAATGTTGTATGACCAATGAAAAAATATCTTCTATTTTTCTATTGGTTGAATTGTAGTTAGGTAAATAATTAATGATGTTTTTGTTTAGAAAATATAAGAAATTAATGGTTTTCTTAACTACGTGCATAGCTGTAAAATGACTTATATTAAAAAACGGAGGGAGTAATACATGAGCGTATTGATACAACTCCAACCAAGACTCACATGGATAGACACTAACATGATCATATTCATACACGAATGAATCATTTTTTTCAATGGCTCTCACATTGTCTATACATCAGTACAAGTGCTTATTTTTCCTATTTTCTTCAACAACAAATTTTCTCCGGTCTGTAATTAAAAAAATTAAATGATCATATAACTTAACTCTTAATATAGTTTCAATAAAATAAAATTTAACTTTTAACATATAGAAAGAAAATTTATGTAGAAAATCAAGATTTCAGAGTTGACGAGAAATGAAATGAGTCCGAGCAAATACAAGAAATTGAAATAACAAGACCAATTTTAAAGATCAAAATATTCAATCAAACAAGAGTTGGCATGTAGCTGAAGCTCTAGGAGAAAGTTCCAACTCCTTTAACATCTCAAGTTTCCAAACATCTGATCCATATGAATTGATTGTTGCAGTCTTTAAGTGAAGAGCATGTTTCAGAATGTAAACCACAATATCCCTCTCTTCTGGTTCTCCTGTATATTTCGACCAGCTGAAACTTTCTAGACTCGACAATATACATTCAGGAACAATGGTTGGTTGATTCCAGTGAACCATACCTTGAGGAACATGATGCTGATATCAAACACACATAAAATTAGACTAAAAGACCAAACTGTGAATCAGACCCTAAAAAGAAAGAATTTAACAAACAAACTTACTTCCATGAAGGAAAAGCCTAGTCTCTTCAAGTTGGAAGAAGCTTTGAGCAGTAGCTCGATGACTAGATCCGAGGAAAACAGTGTGCAAAAACATACCTCCAGATGTTCAAGTTGGTTGAAGACAAAACCTTCACCAAGCATCATAATACCCTGCGCACAATACTAATTAAAATTACTGACAGATGATTTAAGAAATAATGAGTTAATAGCTAGAAAATAATAACCTCTGAACATATTGTAAGACGCTTGACAGATGTGATTGATCCAATAAGACTCTTCATATCAGGAAGATTAACCTCTAGATATGCCTCGATCAGACAAGGCATCTTCTCAATCAGACAGTAGTGACCACTAATACTATGATCCATAAGTTTGAAATACTTTAAATTAGGAGTTTCTATCACAAACCCATCTAGATCCTGACAATAGGGTATGTAAAGTGACAAACTCTGCAAAGATGGAACAGCAACAGTCAACTTTCCCGCAGATTCATAATCATAATCACGTAAATCCACCACTAGATCTTCAAGAATCGGGCAATTTGAAAGAAGCCGTTGAAGAGTTTCTTCATCGAAGTATCTCACACTTTGAATTTTCAGAGTTTTGAGAGAGGGAAGAGAGACCACTCGAGGAACATCCAAGAGGATCTCACCAACCAGTTTCAAGACCACGAGAGATTTGCAAGTGAACAAGTTACTCGGCAGTATGTTTGACATAGCCGGTTCGGTGTCGTCATGTAAGATATCCAGCTCACGTAGGCAGTGAGAAACTGCTGTTGAAACCCACGTACTGATGTTCTCAGGTTTAAAATGCGAACTACATAATTCGAGACGGAAGCTTTCTATAACCGGAGCTCTATGTAGTGGCAGGTTTCTGTCGAGAAAACTTTGTAGCCTCTTGCATCCAGGCTCTGAACAATGATCTCTATGAAGGTACTCGAGTTTAGTCAACCACATCCAAAGATACTCCCACCGTTTCGACAAGATGCTTGTGGACACAGCAACTTTTGTCGGAACAGACATTAATATCTTAACAAGCAGTTCATCAGGCAACTCACTGATTCTGTCCATATCTTTAAAAAAGAAAAACAATCTACAGTTGTTAACAGTCGACAGGATCTAGACACAAAACGAAAAAACACATATTTAAAAACTAACCAAAACTAATTAGTAACGAAAGAGACAAAGAGGAACGTGACAAAACCTTAGAGAATCCGGATGGTTAGATGATGAGTGTTTCCCAAGAAAACAGAATCAGAAGATAAACAGAAAGTGACCACAAGACTGCGAAAGCATCTGTTAGTACTGAAGAGACGGGTTGCTTGAGAAGGAATAGACAAATATAAAGAGTAGTGAATCGACCCCAACAAGGAAGATGAAGGGGGGGTTATAAAAAGTTTCGTCAACGCCATTAATACCTACACCAATAACGCATGGATTGGGTCAACGAATGGTTTACTCACCGTAAAATGATCTAAATCTTTGGTGGGCATGTTACTATGGGCCTGATTAAGGGCCGACTTTTCATTCAGGCAGCCCTTCGGTCTTTGTAACCGCAACTAACTTTTGCTTTGCCCTCCTCAACCTAGCGACAATGGTGGCTGGTATTTTACTATTTTTAAATTTTATTTATTTACAAATTTGCAATTCACCATTTTTAATTTATTAATTCAGTGTGGCGGTGAATTAAAATATAGCTAGATTTTAACATGCACGTACATACAGTTTTTTTCATTTATAAATATATTTTATATTATTTCAAATGTTTTAAATATATAATTTTTATTTTGTGTTATATATTGTATAACTTTATATTATTATTGTTTATATTTTTTTCATTCAGTATTATTAATAAATAATCATTTGAAATAATCAAACAGAAAACCTTTTTTAAAATGAATTTTTTTTCTTTAATTTATACATTTTGCATATAATACATTTTAAAAATTTATTTATTTATATTATAGAAAAAGATATGTTTAAGATAACTTATATTTTCATGTTGTGTTTAAAAATATATACTGTCAGTTTAGTATTTTACGGAATTTATAAGTATAAACACTGTTTTGTTTAAATAATATAGCCCAATTATTTTAGTAGTATTATTTTAGTAAGCTGTATTTTTAAAATGACAATTTGATCTACTAATTATAACACAGCCTGCTTGTGAAAGTGGATATGGAATTTTGAGATAAACATTCTAGTAGTACGAAAGTCGAATAAGTTAAATAACATAAAATGATGATTTTCATATTTTTGATGGGGAATGTATTTGGAGTGAGGATGGTGGATTTAATTGCAATTATTTACTATCCGTATTGATTGATACTAATCCCAGTTAATCATGTGCTCTTGAAGTTAAGACCTAACCGGCATAAATATGGCCTTAGAATCGTATATCTCTGCGTCTCCTGGTCATTATTGGATTTTCAAAACATCAACGATGATCAGTGCATCAAGTGCTTATTTGTTCTCTTTTCTTCAGTTACAAGGTTTCTCCGGTCTGTATTTAAACCGTAAGCTAATGAAAAAGATCATATAACTTAGCTCTTAGTATATAGAAATAAAACCTATTGTAGAAAACAAGTTTCCAGAGTTGAAGACAAACGAAACGAGTAGCTAGCAAATACAAGAAATTGAAGAACACGCCAAATTTTAGTGATCAAAAGACTCATTCAAACATGAGTTGGCATGTTTTTGAAGCTCTAGGAGAAAGTTCCAACTCCTTTAAAATCTCAAGATTCCAAACATCTGATCCATATGACTTGATTGTTGCAGTCTTTAAGTGAACAGCATGTTTCAGAATGTAGCCCACAATAGCTCTCTCTTCTGGTTCTCCTGTGTATGCCGACCAGCTGAGACTTTGTAGACTCGACAACAAACATTCGGGAACAGTGCTTGGTTCCTTCCAGTAATCCATATCTTGACGAGGATCATGACCCTGATATCAAACACAAAAATTAGGATGAAACTAGGTTGTGCATCAGACCCTAAAAAAATAGAGTTAACAAAGAAACTTACATCCATTAAGGAGATGTCTACTCTCTTTAACTTAGAAGAAGCGTTGAGCAGCTGGACAAGTTGACTGGAGAAAAGCACTGTGCATAGACATACCTCCAAATGTTCAAGTTGATTGAAGACAAGAGTCACAAGCCCATCGAGAGTAGCCTGCGCACAGAATACTAAAGTTTTCTGACAGTTGATTACATAAATGAGATGATAAATGGAAAATGATTTACCTCTGAACATATTGTGAGACGCTTGACATATGTGATTGAATTAATAAGACTATAGATATCAGGGCAACAACAATCTACATATGCCTCGATCAGGTACGGCATGTTCTCAATCAAACCGTAGTGATCATTATTACTATAATCCACAAGTTTGAAATACTTTAAAGAAGGAGTTTCTATCACGTACTCAGCTATTTCATGACTATAGGGTATACAGAGTGACAAACTCCGCACAGATGGAGCAACAACTGTCAACTTTTGCATGGTATCACCATATTCACGTAACCTCACCACTAGGTCTTCAAGAATTGGACAATTAGATAGAAGCCGTTGAAGAGTTTCATCATTGACGTATCTCACACTCTGAAGCTTCAGAGTTTTCAGCGAGGGAAGAGACACCATTCGAGGAACATCCAAGAGGATCTCACCATCCAGTTTCAAGATCACGAGCGATTTGGAGGTATACATGTTACTCGGCAATATGTTTGGCTTAGGCGGATAAGTCTCATATACTATCTCCAGCTCACGCGCGTAGACAGTGAGAAAGAGCTACTACAACCCACATGTTGATACTCTCCGGTTTAAAACGTGTATTACACAATTCAAGACGGAAGCTTTCAATAACCGGAGCTCTATGCAATGGCAGGTTTCTGTCAAGGAAACACCGTAGGTTCTCCCATTCAGGTTCACGTCTATGACCGTACTGAAGTTTAGGCAACCACATCCAAAGATACTCCCACCGTTTCGACAAAATGCTTGTGGAGACAGCAACTTTTGTGGGAACTAACAATAGTATTTTAATAAGCAAGTCATCAGACAGCCCACTGATTATATCCATATCTTTATAAAACCAAACCCAATGCACCCTTGTTACTGTCGACAGAATCTAGACACAAAACAGAAGAAAAAAATTTTAAAGACTAACCACACGAATTAGTAACAGGCGAAACCAAAGACTCAAAGAGGAACGTGACAAAACATTAGAGAATCCGGATTGTTAGATGATGAGTGTTTCCCAAGAAAACAGAGTCAGAAGATAAACCTAGAAGTGACCACAAGACAGCGAAAGCATCTGTTAGTACTGGAGACACGGGTTGCTTGAGAAGGAATCGACAAATATAAAAGAGTAATGAATCTTCAAGAATTATCACAAGTTATTGGGCATCAGAAATATAAAGCTTCGTTCACGCCATTAATACTAATACCTAGTACCTACACTAATCACTCATGAATTAGGTTAATGAATGGTTTAATCACCACAAATTATCTAAAACTTTGGTGGGCATGTTACTGGGCCTGATTAAAGGTCCAATGCCAGTTTTCCTCACGATCGCGCCGGCATTGTCCCTATTCCTACCGCAAGTTATATAAATTGAGAACCAGTCTTGAACATAGCCGAATAAAACACTGGCATTGGATCTTTAAAAAATTTCAAGTTATTGTATATGAATATAGACTCCTAAATTATTAGAAAGGTTTTTTTACTACTCCCAAAATATCAGGGCCAACTTTACATCTACACTTGAGAAATATAGAGTTCAAAATGCTGAGTTTGAGAAATGTGAGAATTTGTTTACAGGGTGGCATGTACGAAGAGTGGAGGGATAAGGTTCACGATAAACGGTCACCGTTACTTTAGTTTGGTGCCGATCACGAACGTGGCTGGAGAAGGAGACATCACGACGACGAGCGTGAAAGGATCAAAGACTGGTTGGATGGGTTTGACTTGGAACTGGGGGCAGAATACAAGGAATAGAAGAACAAGACCAATTTTTAACGATCACAAACTCAATCAAACATGAGTTTGCATGTTGTTGAAGCTCTAGAAGAAAGAGCCAACTCCTTTAACATCTCAAGTTTTGGAACATCCGATTCAGATGATGACTTGATTGTTGCAGTCTTTAGGTGAAGAGCATCAGCATGTTCCAAAATGTAAATCATAATATCTTTCTCTTGTGGTTCTCCTTTGTACATCGACCAGCTGAGATTTTGTAAACTCGACAACATACATTCAGGAACAGTACTTGGTTGATTCCAGTCTTCCATACCATCAAGAATATGATCATGATACTGAGACCAAAAAAAAAAAAAAAGGTTGTGCGTCATCAGACCCAAAATAAAATTGAAAGTTTTAATAAACAAACTTACATCCTCTATGAAAAAAATGTGAAGTCCTTGCAAGTTGGAAGAAGCTTTGAGCAGCCGTATAAGTTGACTGGGGAAATGGTCTTTGCATATACATACCTCCAGATGTTCAAGCTGGTCGAAAACAAAACCTTCATCATACATAGCCTGTAGACAATAATATTAAAATTACTTGACAGTTGATTACATAAAAATGATTTGATAAATGTAAAGTGATCACCTCTGAACATATAGCAAGACGCTTGACAGATGTGATTGATCCAATAAGACTCTTCAAATCAGGAAGATTAAAAACATCTAGATATGCCTCGACTAAGTGAGGCATGTTCTCAATCAAACAGTAGTGATCATTAGGATTATGGTCCGTAAGTTTGAAATACTTTAAAGAAGGAGTTTCTATGACATACCCATCTGTAACATTATTACAGGGTAGGTAGAGTGACAAACTCTGCAAAGATGGAACAACAACCGACAACTCTCTAGTGGTGTCATGTTCACGTAAATCAACCACTAGATCTTCAAGAATCGGGCAATTTGATAGAAGCCGTTGTAGAGTTTTGTCATCGAAGTATATGACACAATGAAGTTTCAGAGTTTTCAGAGAGGGAAGAGAAACCATCCGAGGAACATCCAAGAGCATCCTGCCACCCAGTTTCAAGATCGCGAGCTATTTACAAGTAAACAAGTTACTCGGCAATATGACTGGCTTAGGCTGATAAGACTCGTATAGTATCTCCAGCTCACGTACGCAGTGAGAAACAGCTGTTAAAACCCACATGTTGATGTTCTTTGGTTTAAAACGTGGATTACACCATTCAAGACGGAAGCTTTCGATGACCGGAGCTCTGTGTAACGGCAAATTCCTGTCAAGGAAACACCGTAGCCTCTCGCAATCAGGACCTGACCCAAGTCTATGACAGTAATCAAGTTTAGGCAACCACATCCAAAGATACTCCCAACGTTTAGATAAAATGCTTGTGGAGACAGCAACTTCTGTCGGAACCAACATTAGTATCTTAAGAAGCAACTCATCAGACAACCCACTGATTCTATCCATCTCTTTACAAAACCAAACCCGTTTTATTTTGTAGACAGAATCTAGAAACAAAACATAAGAACACATCTTTAAAGACTAACCAAACTAATTAGTAAAATGTAAAAGCCAAACAAAAGGCAAAAGAGAGGAACATGACAAAACCTTAGAGAATCCGGACAGTTAGATGATGAGTGTACCCCGAGGAACCGGAAGTGACCAGAAGACTACTAAAGCATTTGTTAGTATTAGGGGGTTGCCTGAGAAGGAATCGACTAGAAGGAAGATGAAGAAGAAGGGGGTTAAATTATCAGAAGATAGCTATGAGCATTAGGATCAACCAAGATTTGGTAGGCTGTTACTGGGCCGAGCTTTCATGTAACCTTCTTGTTTACTGAGACTGGCAATTGAGGAGGAGAGCCATTTTTGTGGAGATTTTTGGAGACTTGCGTGATTAGACGTGGTGGTGTGATACTCTAACATTGTCCACCTCAGAGCATTGGGTTCTCTTTTGGTCTCTTTTCTTCAGTTACAAGGTTTCTCCCGTCTGTATTTATTTATACACATACATACCCTTTAAAAAATAATATTAAAATGATGATATAACTTGCCTGAAAGAAAATTTATTGAAGAAAACAACTTTTCTGAGTTGAGGACAAACGAAACGAGTCCGAGCAAATACAAAGAAGAAGAAGAAGAAGACAGTTGACCAAAAAAAAGGAAAAAAAGAAGAGCAAGACCAATTTTAAAAGATCAGATACTCATTCAAACATGAGTTTACATGCTGTTGAAGCTCTAGAAGAAAGTGCCAACTCCTGTAACATCTCAAATTTTGGAACTTCACATACATGTGACGAGATTGTTGCAGTCTTTAAGTGAACAGCATGTTCCAAAATGTAAATCACAATATCTCTGTCTTGTGGTTCTCCTGAGTATAACGAAAACGACCAGCTAAAGTTTTGCAGAGTAGACAGCATACATTCAGGAACAGTACTTGGTTTATTCCAGAAATCCATAAATCGAGGCTCATGATCCTGAGATCAAACAAAAGAATTAGACTGACACTTGGTTGTGCACCAGACCCTATACAAAGTTAAACCAACAAACTTACATCCATTGAGAAAAGGTTTAATTCTTGCAATATCGTAGAAGATTTGAGCAGCCTGAAAAGTTGATTGGAGGAATGGTCTCTGCATATACATAACTTCAGATGTTCAAGCTGGTTGAAGACAAAGCCTTCATCAAACATAGCCTGCACACAATACTAATATTTATGACAAATGATTTACATAAAAATGAGTTGATAAAAGGGAAAATGATTAATTACCGCTGAACATATTGCTAGACGCTTAACAGATGTGATTGATCCAATAAGACTCTTGATATCAGGGAGTGAAACATCTAAATGTGCCTCGCTGAGGTTAGGCATGTGCTCAATCAAACAGTAGTGACTCTTATCATTATCATCAACAAGTTTGAAATACTTTAGATCAGGAGTTTTTATTACATACCCATCTATATCATGAGCAGAGGGTATATCGAGTGACAACCTCTGCAAAGATGGAACAACAACAGTCAACTCTCCCGTAGATTCACCCTTAGGTAAATCCAACACTAGATCTTCAAGAACTGGACAATTTGATAGAAGCCGCTGAAGAGTTTTGCCCTTAAAGTATTTCACCCTTTGAAGTTTCAGAGTTTTCAGAGAGGGAAGAGAAACCATTCTAGGAACATTCAAGAGCATCCCACCAGCCAGTTTCAAGATCACGAGCGATTTACAAGTAAACAAGTTACTAGGCAGTATGTTTAACTTAGACTCATACAATATCTTCAGCTCACGTAGGCAGTGAGAAACAGCTATTGCAACCCACATCTTGATACTCGCCCGTTTAAAACGTGAACTAACTAATTCAAGACGGAAGCTTTCGATAACTGGAGCTCTATGTAATGGTAGATTATGGTCAAGAAAACGACGTAGCCTACTGGATTCAGGCTCTGAACAATAACTATGACCGTAATCAAGTTTAGGCAACCACATCCAAAGATACTCCCACCGTTTCGACAAGATGCTTGTGGATACAGCAACTTTTGTCGGAACCAACAGTAGTATCTTAACAAGTAATTCATCAGACAAGCCACTGATTCTGTCCATATCTGAGAAGGAGACAAAACACACACAAATACATCTTTAAGACAAACCAAATGAATTAGACATAATCAAAACCAAAGACAAAAGAGAGGAACGTGCCAAAACCTTGTAAAATGTGGAGAGTTAAGTGATGGGTGTTTCACGAAGAACCAGAATCCGGAGAAAAAATCAGAAGTGACCAGAGGTATATATAAAGAGTAATGTATCTTGAGAAAGAATCGACGTATATAAGAAGTAATGTATCTACATGAAGGAGATAATGATAATGAGCATCGGAACTACCAGCTTTGTCCACGACTCCACGCCCATTAATAATTACCTACACCAATTACTCACTCATGCATTGGTTCAATGAATGGTTTACTCACGTAATCACTCATGCATTGGTCATTGAAAGGTTCACTCACCGAAAATGTTCTAAAGTTTTTGATGGGCGTGTTACTGGGCCGACCTTTCGTCTCCTTTTTTATTAATGGGCTTTGTTTGGGTAATCAAACCGGTTTAGGATCTGCACAGTGATCATTCATCGTCCCGTCTCTCTCTCTCCCGGTTAGTTGCTGAATTTTTTTTTTTTCTGAATTTCCCGGAGGTGGATTCGATCCGATGTTCAATCAATTTGGTTCCACGGCGGAGACCCTGAGCAAGGCCTCAGCTGCGGTGCTCCGGATCGGCACCGACGCTCACCTGTACGACGATCCGGAAGACGTCAACATCGCTCCACTTCTGGATAGCAAGTTCGAATCGGAGAAATGCGAAGCTCTCAAGCGTCTCCTTGCTCTCATCGCTCAGGGCTTCGACGTCTCCAACTTCTTCCCTCAGGTGCTTTTGATTTGATCCCTTCGATTCAGTCTAAAATTACAATCCTAGAAATGTCGTAGAGCTCAGATTATAAAACCGTCTTCTTTCAATTCGCAGGTGGTGAAGAACGTGGCGTCACAGTCATCGGAAGTGAAGAAGCTTGTTTACTTGTACCTCCTACACTATGCAGAAAAGTATGTGCTTCTTCATTCTCTATTGGCGTAGTTTGTTTCTGCATCTACATGTGTATGTGAATTTAGCTTTACTTATTTGGTTTCTTTAGGCGTCCAAATGAAGCATTGCTATCGATCAACTACTTCCAGAAAGACTTGGGAGATCCAAACCCATTGGTTAGAGCTTGGGCGCTTCGTACAATGGCTGGGATTCGCTTACACGTAATCGCGCCTCTTGCACTTGCAGCTGTGGGCAAATGTGCGAGAGATCCAGCTGTTTATGTTAGAAAATGTGCTGCCAATGCTCTTCCAAAGTTGCATGATTTGCGCCTTGAAGAACATGCCCCTGCAATCGAAGAGGTTTGTTCAAAATACTTTCTTTTTTTTATACTGCTGTGACGGGTAGATGGACACTAGGATTTGAATAAGGATTGATCTTGTTTGCAGCTAGTGGGGATATTGTTAAATGACCATTCTCCAGGAGTAGTTGGAGCAGCGGCAGCAGCATTTACCTCCATCTGTCCGAATAACTTCTCACTCATCGGGAAGAACTATAAGAAGTTGTGTCAGATTCTTCCTGACGTGGAGGAGTGGGGTCAGATACTACTCATAGGAACTCTTTTGCGCTATGTTGTTGCAAGGCATGGACTTGTACGGGAATCTTTGATGCTGTCTTTACATGGTTTGGAAAGTAACGGTTTCTATGAGAAGGATGGGCTAGTCGGGGATAAAAAGGATGGTGATAAGAGTGATTCGTTTGATGCTAATCTTGTCAGCCTTGTATCTAAATGTTACATTGAAGGTCCAGATGAGTATCTGTCGCGGTCTAACGGCGTGGATACGGTGGCAGCTTCGTTTGATAGCAAAGAGACCACATCTGTTGGAGATAATGAAGATGTTAAGATCCTGCTTCAGTGTACATCCCCGCTGTTATGGAGTAACAATAGTGCAGTTGTACTAGCAGCAGCTGGTGTTCAGTGGATAGTGGCTCCCCTGGAAGATGTTAAAAAAATTGTTAAACCGCTTCTGTTTCTGCTTAGGTCATCCACTGCCTCAAAATATGTGGTAACCATTCTTTTATTTTTCCCGTCTATGGTTCTCTAGTCCATCCACTCCACATACGTCTGTGTAGTCGTGATGAAATGTTCTCTGAGTGTTGTTTATTCATAATTTGTGGCAGGTCCTCTGCAATATACTTGTTTTTGCCAAAGCAGTCCCTTCTCTCTTTGCTCCACACTTCGAAGATTTCTTTATTTGTTCATCAGATGCATATCAAGTTAAAGCACATAAGCTGGAGATGCTCTCTCTCATTGCTACCACTTCATCTATCTCTTCGATTTTAAGAGAGTTTGAGGTAATACTTTATCCTTGATAGATTATAGAACTTTTTCTGCTCATTCCGGAAAGTTTGCGTGATCATTTGGCTTCCAGTGATATAAGAACTTCTGCACCGTCATCCTTGTCCTTTTAGTAGTTTTTAGCAGAAATGTTTTTTACATTACTGAATGTTTTAACCATGAGCTTTTTCCAGGACTATATTAAAGATCCAGACAGGAGATTTGCAGCTGATACAGTTGCAGCAATTGGTTTGTGCGCAAAAAGACTGCCAGAAATTCCAACTGCATGCCTTAATGGATTGTTAGCACTAGTTAGACAAGGTATGTTATGCTTCATTTCCATTGCACTCACTAGTTAAACTCGGCAGTTAAGTTAAAGTAGCTCTTACAATGTTGCAGAATCTTTTGCTGGCGATCTCGAGTTAGTGGATGGAGAAGCAGGGGTGTTGGTGCAAGCCGTGATGTCAATTCAGACTATCATAGAGCGAGATCCCCTTAGTCATGAAAAAGTATGTACATCTCATTCACTCTATTAAGCTTCTCAGACTTTCAGAAAACATGCTTAGAAGATATTGCAATGATCTCAACTATTTTGTTGACAGTTTTGTAAATTGTTTTGTGTTTGAAGGTGATAATTCAACTGTTTCGTAGTCTGGATTCAGTCAAGGTAGCTGCTGCTCGTGCAACTATTATTTGGATGGTAGGTGTCTACTGCTCTTTGGGTCATATCATTCCAAGGATGCTGACCACAATAACCAAGTACCTTGCATGGAGCTTTAAATCAGAGGCATCAGAGACAAAACTACAGATTCTTAATACGGCTGCTAAGGTATAGCTAGGGAGTTGCCTCGAAACCTCTTATTCTGAGTTCAGTTTTTTTTTAAAGAAAACCATAGTATAATCAGTATTATATCTATACATTTACCATTTGAAGGAATAATGATTTATGAGAATGGCCATCCACATTTGTTGTGCTTTGAATAATCATTTTTTCTCTCAGAAAAAAAAATCAGATCCGTTTTTGACCTAATGGCTTTTCTATCCCGTGAAATAATTTAGGTTTATTGCAAAATTATTAACTGCTCGTGCTAATATGTACTTTTTACTTAGGCACGTTTCAGTACTTTCTCAGAAGATATTGTTCAAGTAGTTTTCATATTACCTTCATATTTGCAGGTTCTAATAAGTGCAGAGGTCGAAGATTTTCAGATGTTGAAAAAGATTGTGCTTTATGTGCTTGAACTAGGAGAATGCGACTTAAACTATGATGTTCGTGATCGAACTCGTTTCCTCAAGAAAATGCTGTCATACAAATTAGCTTGTCATGAGCCAACGGAAGACAGTGTGGCATCACAAGAAAATATTGCTGAGCATGTTGTGGAACATGTGTTTGGAAGAAAGCTGAAGCCTTTTTCACCTTTAAACCTACACAACCGTTTCTATCTTCCTGGATCTCTGTCTCAGGTAGTTCTTCATGCAGCCCCTGGATATGAACCTCTTCCGAAGCCCTGTAGTTTTGTCGTTGAAGAACACGATCAGCTGTCAGATTCTGGTAGACAAAGAGAGGCAATGTCTGGTTTAAATGGTTCTCAGGAATCTTCTGAAACAGTGGATGAAGATGGCTCTTCTGAATATGATTCTGAATCATATAACGGTTCAGATTTCAGCAGTGATGGTGATGAAAGAAATGATGCCAACGATGCAGCTGATCCTTTAATTCGATTTTCAGATATTGCTGTTTCCACTGACCAGGAAGAACCAAGGTCAAAAAGAGCCCTGGATCTGTGGTTAGACGAGGAGTCTAGCACATCAAATCAAACTCCATCTGCACTAGATAGGAATCAGAGCTCTTATGCCAAAATATCCATTGGTGATATAGGAAGCCGAGTTAAGCCCAAAAGCTATACTCTCTTAGACCCTGGAAATGGCAATGGCGTGAAGATAGACTATACCTTTTTATCTGAAGTCTCCACTGTATCTCCCTTACACGTTTGTGTAGAAGTTCTCTTTCAGAACAGTTCTACAGAACCTATCGTTGAGGTTAGCTTGGAGGATGAAGAAGCAATGAATGTATCAGACTCAGCTGAACAGACTTTGGTGGGCAAAGCAAAGTGAGTTTTACTTTCATTATGCCTACAAAACCTGTTTTCTGAGCTGACATGAAAAGACAAGTTCTTATGTTAGTTTTTTCTGATTAACTCATTGTGCAGTGCATCTTACAACAATGTGCCAACACTAATCCCAATGGAGGAACTCAGCTGCCTTGAACCAGGTCAGAGCGCAAAGAGGCTTATCCAGGTTAGATTTCATCACCACCTGCTTCCCATGAGGCTAAGCTTACACTATAATGGCAAGAACGTTCCTGTCAAGTTACGACCTGATCTCGGTTACCTTGTCAAACCGTTTTCAATAACCATCGAGGAGTTCTTATCCACAGAATCTCGGTTACCTGGAATGTTCGAGTATACCCGAAGGTCATAGCTCCTCTCTCTACTTAAATTATAACTTTGACCAATATCTTTTTCGCAAGTACTGATTTTCCCTGACCTCTCTTGGCTTTTGGTAGGTGTACTTTCACAGATCATATCAAAGACACAAGAATGGAGAATGGGAAAGACAAGTTTCTTACCATCTGCGAGTCTATTACGCTAAAAGTGCTTAGCAATTCAAATCTACACCTTGTGTCTGTGGATTTGCCAGTTGCAAGCACACTTGAAGATGCAACTGGTCTGCGTTTAAGATTCAGCAGCAAAATCTTGAGCAGTGAGATACCTCTTTTGATTACCATCACAGTCCAAGGTAAATGCAATGAAGATCTGAACTTAACAGTCAAGATCAACTGCGAAGAAACGGTTTTCGGTTTAAACCTGTTGAACAGGATTGCTAATTTCATGGTTGAGACGTCTTCTTCAGCCAGCTGATGAGCAAAAATCGAATTTTACTTCTTTTTTTGTTATATACTATGTCACCACCATGTGATGAATTTAATACGTTGCCAAACTCTTCTTTTCATAACATTTTTAACTTTGATACATGTCTGTAAATGTTATTTATTACGTATTATTGTTTTTTATTTCAGTCAAGTGCATGAGTAAAGTTTAGTGTATATGATGCTTACGTAGAACGTATCATGGTTCATGACTTTGACAATGAGTTTATAGTCAGTGCCAGAGCCAGGAAACTCTTCTCTCTATTTGAGTTTCTCATTCCATGAGGGATTTCTACCTTTGTATTTTCCATTAAAATAACACAAATATCAATAATTAAATAATGATGTCTAGATATTAACTTGACTGGTTATGTTCGAATAGGATCAACATATTAATAATGATCATATTAACATTGCAGTTGTCAATGCAATACTGCATGTTTCACAGACTATGGATTACTACTGCAGAATGGGACATATCTGGGACGTACCGTTCGAACATCATTATCTATTTCAGGTCATAAACCCGATGTTAATTCCAACTGGGATGGAAGGTGTGTGGAGGGTTGATAATGGGTGGATGAGAGAACATAATTTGCGGGTACACTAGTCTTTTTTTTTTAAAAATAACTAGATTTTGACCCGTGCAAACGCACAAATGTTCTATTTAGCTTTTATATTGTTTAATTCTTTTTAATATGATTTTTTTTTAAATTACCAATATTAAATATTTTTTAATATGTATTTTGAACACAATAATTTTATTACGGATTTGATCGATCTAATTTAGTTATTGTTTTAAACAATAAATATTGTCTCATATTGTCCTCAATGTTGTTTTGTTTTTTATTATAGACTATTTTAAGACATTATTTTTTTTTGTATTGAATGTATTTTTTTAGGAAATAGAAATGATGGTTATACAATAAGTATTTTTTTGTTTTGATGTTAATTTTATATTATACTTATATCCTAATATATTGAGTTTTGAAATAAATAATGATTTACATAAGACATTTAGACTATATATGGGATGCAAGCTTAAGAAATAAGTATAATGTAATATTCCGTTTCTATATAAATCCTATTGGATATGCTCACAATATTTACCATAATAAGTGATTGTCGACTTTTTAGGAATCTTTTGATAAAATAGTTAATGTTTGTTTATCTTCAAATGATTACAAATAAAGTGATTTTCGATATTGGTATTGTTAGCTATATTAGTGGTTTATATTTGAAAAATAAAATCAATTACTAATTGGAACAAACCCATCACATGTTTTAGCTAAGTAAAGTCTCATAATGGGTTGTAATTAAATTAACCTAACACCTTTAATGAAGGAAGCAAAGACCCATTCAAACTCAGTGGCAATCTCTTAAATATTAAAAAAAAAATCAGGATTAAATGATAAATATAATTTTGTTTTGATAGATTAGATATTATACCACTTTGATTTTTACAAAATATTTTTTCTCGTGTTGCATTTCGAAAAATATAATTTAGCATATATGATTTATATTTTGTAAATTTTATAGCATTAGCATTTGAGTTTGAAATCTTTATTTTCAAAATTGTATATTTGGTCAAGAGAATTTCAAAAATTACACAAATATTTTTGAGCTGCTTTTCTGGGATATCATAGATTTGAGAATATTATGTGGAGATAATGAAGATTGTGAGTATCCAAAATGTTAAGTGTATTTAATATATGTAGTTTAAATGGTTGTTATATATTTTGTTTAGGAAATCTTGTTTTGATTAAATCTTCTAAATAAAAAAATAGTTCAATAAAAAACTAACCATAAATTAGTCTAAGAATTATGGGTATACTAACCAAATGATAGTTACGGTTTGGTTTATGGGAATTTATTTCAAAATATTTTAACATGCATAATATAATTTGGTATAGTCCCTTTTCAATAAAATATGTATGGTATACATTAAGTCATAAAATACGGAAGACCAAATAATTGAGGTTGTGTGGAAAAGTTGTTAATGACGGGTTACATAATGTTTGTTTAAATAATTAAATAGAATTGAGGTGATTTGTTAATCACGATACATTTCCGTTTTTTGGTAAAGTGGTTAAAATGGTTTGGTTTAGTCGTGATGTTTGGTTTAATTATTAACAAAAAACAAAAATATAGGTGGTTCGTTTTAAGTAATTACATATGGTTTAGACAGTGGCATAAAGATGTAATATTTGTGGAAAACTCATGGCTATTTATAAAATATACTCCTGTTTTAATAGATTAGATTGCTCAAAATGGGGCAAAATTTAACCTAAGGCTTTCTATCGAGGAGAAGTTCAAACATTTTCAAATTGCACTATAAAAAAGGGTCGTAAGAAGAGAGTTTGCACCTAATAGAACGACTTTTGTTCTTAGAAATGGGTAAGCTTACTTTTACATTCAAGTATAATGTGTTTATTTGTTAAGTTTGAGTAAATTCTTTATTCTTTTTAAAAAAGTTTGAGTAAAATCTTTTTGAAGTCCTAGATATTATTTAAAAAAATTACAACAATATTAATAGTGATAATGGAGAACTAGTTTGGTACATGAAATGAAAGAATCAAACTAAAAAGGCTAATAAAATGCTAAGATTTGGAGGATATGGAGATAACGGAATTAGTACGTTCATTTTATACATCTATTAACATTGATTCTGCACAAATCTTGTATTTGGAGATAATATTTGTTTTAGAAAAAAATATTGGAATCTTTTTTTGTTTAGATCTATGTAATTTGTTTTGGAAAAAAAAATTGTTTTAAAATCCAAAACATTTAATTGGGGTTTGGAGATAAACTTTTTTGTTTTAAATCCATGTAACTTAAAAGAAAACATTTCTAAATCATATATTTTATTAGTTATTTTCTTCATGGTCTCGTTTTTATTAAAAACATTTAATTCAACCATTATGCTATTATGTCTCTTATGTTACATGATTCTCTGCTAATATTTTGTTTTGAATATAAATGTGTTGTTACATTACAATGATTGGTCCATATCATCCATGCATGCTTTAAGCTGAGATACAAGTTTTTTTCTATTCAAGCACTCATCAACGATGTTTTTAGTCGATTGCGTTAGTTTCTTCATGGACTGCTTTTTTAGGTTTAACTGAAATTTTGAGTTGTGATGCTTATGAATTGTTATATTGTAGTGTTTTTCTTGTTAGTATTTTTTTCTTAATCATGTTTGCTTTTCGTCGTCGTCGTGAGAGTGGCGTCGCCGTCGTTAGAGTCGCCGTCAATCTCTTCACCGAAAAAGTAGAATAATTTGTCGTGAGAACCCCAAACCTTATTTCTTTTCCTTTTTCCGTTAGATCTGGTTTACTTAAGGGCACATAGATCATTTACTCATTAATAAATGTGGTATTTTTTGAAAATATTCTTTTAGTGGTGGTAAAATTGAATAATGATATTAAAGAAAATGCAAAAGTACAATTTCTCCTGAATAAAATTAGGTAATTGAAGAAGAAGAAACTAATAAATCAAAATATTTTTATTACATCATATTTATTCTATATATTTAATTTACTTTTATATTTTGTAGATTTTAGCCTGCTTAGAACAACTCCGATAGAGATTTCTCAAACAAAATATTCTCAAATATTTTAGCTATACATATCTATAAATATTTATATTTTATTAAGGAGTTTTCAAAATCATAAGACCTCCTTAGAATATTTCATTTGAATATTTTGGGAAGGAGATCTGATGATTTTGAGAACATCAAACAATATTTGATTAAAACGTTTTACTTTATACGTTAGAATTCTTGTGAAAACCCCTAGTTGGGATTGCTCTAATTTATCAATCTAGATATATGCTTAATATTTTATGAGGCAGGCGCAGAGACATCTTTGGAGCATCGTTTTACACTTTCTTGAATACTGAAATTAAATACAATGAGATTCACCACAACACACAGATGACATACAATGTGCGTTAAGAGTTTTTTTTTGGGTTGAAATTAAGAAATGCTTAATGTGTTCACACTAAATGTAAAACCTGGAAAGTATAAACGAGCAATCTAAAGGAGAAATTAATCAAACTGGCTATGCTTCCATCCACCAAACTCTTCTCCATCCATTCCTCTGTCTTGCTGAATATTCCCAATAAAAAGAAATGAAAAAGAGCTTACAATAAGATGGTAAATAAAGCTGGAAAAAGTAGATAAAGAAAAAGAAAGAGTGATAACCATAACAGAGTAAGAAACTCCAAGGAGAATCTCGCCGACAAATGAGAGATCGGTGTCAACAACGTTGTACTTGGTCGGCCTTAGCTCAGCCGTTCCTTTCTCCACTCCCATTTCCAATAACTCTTTCACGTATATTCTGTTTATCCATTTATATTCGCACAGAGTATTATTGCTTTTATTTCAGTCAAGTGCATAAGCAAAGTTTAGTGTGCTATACATGATACTTACGTGGCTTCGCCGATGGGATCGTCGGCGGAGAAAGTATCATGGTCCATGACTTTGACGATGAGTTTGTAGTCGCCACCGGAGCCAGGAAACTCTGCTCTCCATTTCAGTTTCTCATTCCATGTAGGATTTCTACCTCCATCTTTTCCATTTAAATAACACAAATATCTAGTATGAAGGTCTATGTGATCATTATATTGTATTGACAGATTATTCTTTTTATCTTAAATGTTCAGAAGGAAATTATAGTACTCCCTCTGTTTAAAAAAGATGCATATTCTAGAAAATTATGAAATTACGAAGTTCAAGAACACTAATTACATTTTTGAAAGTCTTATTGGTTTAAAAATATAATAAATATAAAATTACAAAAAACTATGTATTTATAATTAAGTTTTAATATGTTTTATTAAAAACTATGAAAAATTCTAAAAAATGTATTATTTTGAAACGGAAGGAGTAGTAACTATTGTTACGTAAGTTGTAATATGAAGTTTGGTATATTGATAATTAGTTAAAAATGAGGTTGACCAGACAATCTCAGACTCACACTAACTACAAGACTACTTTCACAAGAAAGCTCCAAACAACAAATTTTCGAGATTTAAAACCATACAAGAAAAGAAAACTTACAAGTTAACCTTTAAATTTTGCAAATATTAAATAGCATAATGACAAATAGCGAAATAATAAAACACCATAAATATTTGAGATAACAAATGTCTTTTTGACTGATATAACAAATGTTGATGATCACATAATACTCATGAAACAAAAGCACAATTAATAAACTAGTTTTCTTTTGTAGATCAAGTGATTAGCTAATGAGTTAGTTTGATCAAGTTATATTTTTAACATTTGTTACATCTTATACATGGCTGGTTCAAAATCAAATACCACCACATTCTAAAGGAACTACAACCATTAATATATCACTGTTATTAACACAAAAAGCCTACAACCATTGTAAATCGAGTTACAAGCATGTGACAATTTGTTTCTTCCAAGAAAAGATGTTAGCAATTTGTTTATTTCGGAAGTCCTAGTGATTTTTTAAGATAATAGTAAAACTATTTCTAATACTAAAATAATGATAATCATGGATAGGCCTAATCATGAAGAACTAGTCTGGCGCATAAAGTCAATCTAAAAGGCAGAGATCTGGAGGATATGGAGATAATGTAATACATGAGTTAATTTTAATTTATACCTTTATCAACGCTGCTTTTGCGGGTTTGTCCTTTGTAATGGATCTCAACATAAGGATCTATCTTACCTTCAAAGGAATTAACATCAAATCTATGTCAATTAAAAGCCAAGAACAAACAAAAAATAAAGAGATAACAAATCTGAATGAGAGAAGAGATAGATTAACAACTTACCAAAAAATTCAGATCGTTTGAGACCTTTCCCACTGATCAGATCAACCTCTAGGATTCCCACAGCCATCTCTGTCTCTGGAGAGCTTTTCAAAAGAAATATTGGCTTCGTTTGAAGTTTTCTAAACCAAAAGAGAAGAAGATGAAATCTTGTGAGACATAATGAACAAGTGGTTGTGTAAGAGAAAGTCCTTATATACAGAATTGGTTCACATTATTTATTACTATTCTTTATTTATTTTCCAATTTCAAACACAACCAGCGTTGTGGTTCCAAAGACTTAAACCAGACCGAACCAAACCATTATGTAGAGGAGGGAACCACCTATTTCGGGTTACCGGTTTGACATATGATGATTGGCTCCTTGAAAAATTTTCAATGAAAATTGTCTTCTACTTCTATACGAGTGCTTAAATAAATAGCGATCTTGACTTTTAAAGTTGGAGAACTCAACTCATAGGAAAGAAGCCGAGGGTAAATTGAAAACGTTTCTCAAAACTAAAAGCTTAACCAAACTTCTTCATACAAATATTAAATATAGAAAAACTCACAAATTGAGAAAGATCTCTAGTACTATCATCACAACACAAATATCCATTAACAAAGCCAGTGGAAGTAGTTTTTTGAGGACACAGACCTTCATTCAACTAGAGAAACAAAGCCCAGAGAGAGAGTTGCACAAAGTTCTTTGGTGTGAGAGATAAGAGGCTTGTTCATCTTGGAGATACACCTCCACGGATCTGGACCTGGATCCAGATGGCTGGCGACCTTGAAACTGCTCTTCCCCACGACGCCTTTCTTCTGGTTCATACCCAGGAGCGGAAGATTTATATGGTGGAAGATGATGAGACAAGTGTGTTACGACCCGAAAGAAGATGAAAAGAACGAATGGTAAACCAGAGACTCGTTCACAAACATGGTGGAAGAAAGGAAAGGCTACTCGCGTGTGTGTGGTGGAGGCACTATGTTCTTTATGCTTTCTCTAAGCGGAGTATGATAGTGTGGTTCGACCTTCTGGCTCAGGATTGTTTTGTTCACCAACCAAATCAATTCGGACTTCTATTTATCTTGTTTGTTCCTCAGGATTGTTTTCATCTTCTGTTCATCTAAATTGAGTTTCACATGATTGATAACACACGGAGGAAGATAGTGATATTAGTCTAACTTGAGTTTCAAGTCAATGATGACAATATTCCTACAAAGTTACAAGAGTCTCTAACTTTAGATTGTTTTGTGGAATGCATCAGAATCGTAATACTGGTATTGTCCTTGGCGGCTTCTTCTAGATTCCTACAAAGACCATTTACGAAATAAAGAGCTAGTTAGTTCTCTTAAGAACATTACTAAATACATAACTTATGAGATTAGATCCCTATAGATTGAAAATGCAACTTAAAACAAAAAACAAAAAACAAAAACCTTTAGGAAGTGAAGATGCGAAAGTGGTAGCATGGATTAGGCCGGAGATACAATTATCATTTTTATCAGCTTTTAACATCCATTAACCCAATAACTATTTTATATATTGTTTTTAAATAATTCATAGATTTATTTTTATTTATTAACTTAAATTAATAAAAAAAATATTAGTTTAACTATATTATTAAATAAAATATAATGTTTAATTAGTGTTATGAATAATATTAGTCTAGAAGTTTTTTTGCCAAAATGAATCATGTAATTGGAATTAAATCCTCTCATTGAGAATCTATTACATTAACTAGGTCCTTGTCCGCGCTACGCGCGGATAGTATTTTGATTTTTTTTTCATATTTTTGTACTATTATGTCAATTGTTTAGTTTTATAAAATGTTATGTTTTTATTGTAAATTTGGAATTAAAAATCTAGTTTTTTCTTACTGTAAAGTAAGTTAATTTTATTGAATCTTACCACAACACATTATACATAAAGAGAATATAGTTGGTCTTTATATTCTTATTTGGTGTAATATTGAAAATTTTGATGGTTTTTTTAAATTATATATATTAGGATTGATTTTGGTGACTATATTCTATAATTGTCTAAACAAATTGTTTGTCCTATATAGACATCCACATAAATATAGACTTTTGATAAATTTGTTCATTGGGATATTTAGTTTCACTTTTAACTTTATTCTCTTTTTGACATCCTCATGCTAGCTTGTGGAGCTAGCCAACTTGGTGCAAAAGGGTTTACAAAAGCTGATTGAGATGCGCGTGATCGGACACCTTTTGCTAGGCTATTCATACGGAATTTTAAAGCTCTAGGAATATAAGCAATAGAAAGTTCAGAAAATTCTTTAGATACAGCTTGTATTTCGTTGAGTTCCGAGTCCAACACATGCCAATCTTTTTCCTTTTGAATGAGCATAACCAGTTGTTCACAGTCGATTGAAAGACCATCTCTCTGTGTCTAAACTTCAGTATCACTTGCATTGCCCATAGCAAACCTTCAGCTTCCGCTTGCAGTGGTGATTTGGTGCGTGTATATCGGTCCTTACTCCAAACAGCATTGGAAAGTCACCATCAATTAACACAAAGCCAAGTCAAGATATGTCTCTTTCATTTATCCAGGATGTCTAGCAGGAGCGTTTCTTTGCGAAAGAACAGTTGTGTCCGTTACCTCAACTCCCATGTCAATCTCCATAATCTTGTCTATACGTTGAGTTATCCTCCAACACTATGCTTCAATTTTATTCGCTAATGGGAAAAACATAATTCCTACGACACTATTAATGATTGTTTTTTTTGTTAGACCGATACGGCAAACTTATGTTTTATTTAACAAAACTCTTATTTTAATTTTGTATTAAAGAATCAATTATATTTTATATTATCCATAATTTTAGTAAATTTACTTATTTGTCATGTTTTTATTAGGTTTTCGCTAAATCATTGATTTATTATTTATTTTTAGCTAAGTCATTAATTTATTAATTTAAAAATAACCTTAATTAATATTATATATATATATATTAAAAATGAATTTTTTAGTAGTAATATTAAATTTCTATTTTATATTAAAATTTAGTTAGTTTTTCTTATTTGTCATATTTTATTAGGTTTTAGACTTTTAGATAGGTTATTGATTTATTATTAATTTCTAACTGATTCGCTAATGTGTTAATTAAAATAATACCCTTAATGAATTTTATATATAATTAAAAACGAATTTTATTTTAATCATATAAAATTTATATGTTATATTAATATTAAATAAATGATTTTAAAATAATATAATAAAATTATCAAAAATTTAAAAAAAGATAATTCTTATTTATATTTTGTAGCTATCTGAAAACAATAATTTTATTATAAAAGTTAAAAAGATACAAAAAAAATTATAATTAAATATTATTCAAGAAAAAAACATTTATATAAAGATATTTTCTAAACTATTTCTAAAATATGAATGTTTTAAAAAATTTAACACAGGATGTTTAGAACACGGAATTATGCTTATGAGAGAGTGGCTCGGGAATGGGCTTCGAGATGGGTCGCCATGAGATAAAGGTAAATGGGGGAGACGGCGATTAGGTTATTCAGAGGATGAGAAAGCTGTGTGCGCTTTGGCTTGAGTCTCAACAATACGTAGATTAGGGTTAATGGGCTGGGCTGGGATAAAGTGAATTATCAGATTGGTGGGATTAATGGGTTGGGCTGGGTGAAAGTGAATTATCTGAGTTTGGCTTCACTTCGGCTGATGGCGCAAAACAAAAATACGGAGTCGGAGAATGAGTTAGCGCACAGGAAGCCCTATCGTGATTTTAATTTGAAGCCCAATCTGGCAGTGACGTGGCAATTTGATTGGCCCTGATTATTTTGAACATGTGGCTAGCTTTAGGAAGCTTAAAAATAGCCCTTTTTATATAGTGGGATTTCTAAAATATGAATGTTTTAAAAAATTTAACACAGGATGTTTAGAACACGGAATTATGCTTATGAGAGAGTGGCTCGGGAATGGGCTTCGAGATGGGTCGCCATGAGATAAAGGTAAATGGGGGAGACGGCGATTAGGTTATTCAGAGGATGAGAAAGCTGTGTGCGCTTTGGCTTGAGTCTCAACAATACGTAGATTAGGGTTAATGGGCTGGGCTGGGATAAAGTGAATTATCAGATTGGTGGGATTAATGGGTTGGGCTGGGTGAAAGTGAATTATCTGAGTTTGGCTTCACTCCGGCTGATGGCGCAAAACAAAAATACGGAGTCGGAGAATGAGTTAGCGCACAGGAAGCCCTATCGTGATTTTAATTTGAAGCCCAATCTGGCAGTGACGTGGCAATTTGATTGGCCCTGATTATTTTGAACATGTGGCTAGCTTTAGAAAGCTTAAAAATAGCCCTTTTTATATAGTGGGATACATACCCCGCAAAATCAGCTTTGAAAAGTTACAATTAAAATAAAACTGAGATCTTATTGTTTTTTTTTGGGGTCAAGATCTTATTAAAGCCACAATTACGGGCCAATTTCAACAGACTATATTAGAATTAATTTACATATATATATATATCATTTTGTTGAAATCTTGTGATTGATTAAGGTTGATTCTATAGCTTTTTTTTTGGAAATTAATTAAGGTTTTTAAAAGTAACGTAATATTTTTTCTTATAAATGCTGTCCATATCTGAATCATAACCTAAACCCAAAAAAAAGTAACGTAATTACGTAATAAATATTTATAAAGTCCGCTTGGATTCATAATGCAAAGACCGAACCTTTTCAGTCTCTCCTGACGAAACAATGTCCCATCCTCCTCCTCTTTCTTCCCTGCCTGACGATATCGTTTTGAGATGCTTGGCCCTTGTCCCAAGGATGTATCACCTAAACATCTCATGGGTCTCAAAAGACCTAAGGTCCCTTGTTCGCTCTCCTGAGCTCAACCTCTTGCGATCCACCCTCCGCTCCCTCCATCTATGTTTCCAAGAAGACCACAGCGACAACAACTCATCCTTCCACTGGTTTACTCTCAACGAGGCGGAGCATGGGTTAGTTCTGAACCCAACTCCCTTCCCTTCTCATCCTAGTTACGGTTCTTCTTCAACCGTCGCAGTGGGGTCAAACATCTTCTTCATGGGCGGCTCTAGAGAACCTTCCACGGATCTATGGATCCTTGATACACGCTCTGGAAACATTACTAAGGGACCAAGCATGAGCGTGGCTCGAGTAGGTCGCACAACAGCCGTTGGCGTAATCCACGGGAAGATATACGTGATGGGAGGCGGAGAGGTTAACGAAGAGATGCAAGTTGAAGTTTTCGATCCCGAGACCGAGACCGAGACCACTTGGGAGCTTGCGGGGGTGGAGAAGGTGCGTAAGATTTCACGGTGCAGTGCCACGGTGGAGGGGAAGGTTTATATGGTGGAGTACGACGAGACTAATGTGTACAATCCGAGAGGAGGCGAAGGAGAACGGATGGTTCGTACGGAGAGGTTCACTGATATGGCGCATAGCGTGTGTGTGGTGGAGGATGTTCTCTTTGCTTTCTTTACCCGGGCTGGGTTGATGTGGTTTGATACCAAGATTAATGTGTGGAGAAGATTGGTCGGTCCAGATGGGAAGGACCTGGTTCTCTCACGTGTGAAGGGGATGTCGGAATATCACGACGGAAGGCTTGTGGTTTTTAACTACATTTTCGCAACTGACGACAACGGCTTGTGGGATGTAAATGAAGTTAACAAGAATGTTCAGTGTATGTTGGTTTCACTGGATAGAGCTGGAGACAAGATTTGTGGGACTATCGATTGGTCTGGTATTGTGGCTGCAGTCCCAGTTTGGTTTAATTTTCTGCATTGTTTACCTGTTTCCCAGTGATTGATTAGTATGTGTTCTTGAGAGCAAACTAGAAAGAGATTTATCATGAAACCAAATAAAGAAATGAACATGTTTTTGAAGTTTGTGGAATGAAGGCATGTGTTTGTCATCATTGGAACGGATCTTCTATAGCCCATTCGCCAAAACTGGGTGAATAAACCAACTCCATCACGGCCTTTTAGTAAACTCTTCCTTCAATATCTTTCTTCTCCCTTTAGGTGTTTTGTGGAATGAAGAAGGGAATTCATCAGAATCAGATAGTGGTACTGTCTTTGACAGCTTCTTGTTGATTCCTCTCTTGAGAACTTTACAAAATACGTATGTGGCTCTTATTAGTATCGATGAGATTAGTCCCTTGCAGTTTTAAAAGGCGATTAAAAAACCAAAAAAACTTGAAGAGAAGGAGCGGTCCTAGTAGTAGCATGGATTAAGCCGAGATACAATTATCATTTTCATCAGCTTTTAACATCCATAACTTAATAAATGAGTCCATTTCCCTACCAACAGACTTCTATAGCTAGATCCCTTGCGTCCACCACCATAACAACGTCGAGGAGGGCTTCTGCCTCGACCACCATATCCTCTCCTCGGAGGAATAAGGCGGACTGTATCTCCTCATCACTACTACAACCTATGTTACAAGAAACGGTTTCAACGCGAGATCAAAGAGAAAGCATGATTCTTGGAAGAAAAGTAATAAATTTAGCAGAGAAAGATAGTCAAAAAGAAAAGACAGATCCTAAGTGTAAGCTCTTGCTTGAGAAAGAGAGACAACGTTGGTCCATCTTTAAAATGGGCTTCGCCTTCGACAGTTTTGGTTATTTTTCTTTTTAGCAATTTTTAGTTTTAAGATAAATTTTAATTTGACATTAAAAACTGCATAATTTCTTTTAACGTTGCATAACTATAATATTACAAACTACTAGATTTTTTAACCGCGCTACGCGCGGATAAGATATTATATGTATTTCTCAATTCTAAAAAATAATGTATAATATTGTATTATATTATTTAAAGAATATAAAATAAGACTACATAACATAAATATATTTTTTATATTTTCTTTGTGAAAATCATTATGTTGTTTGATTGTTGTATTTAATTCACATATTTGCATAAATATTTGTGATAGATGAATAACTATATTTTTATTATCAGTAAATAATATATATTTATTATATAATATAAGAAAAATGGAATTATTTACTTTTTAACAAACTTGTCTCATGTTGGAGACTCGGTTATACACATATCATATTCGAATGAAACATTTTTACACTTATCAATCTTCTTAACAATCAAGAAACAAATCTGAATATCAAAACAATATCTCATACGATCTCTTTGTGGAATAACTGCTCTGAAGAAATTGAATTTATGCATAAAAAAAGACTCGAAATGGATGTGCATATGTATTATCTAAGTCAGCTTTACAAAAAACTATTTATAGTTCATAGATCATTTATGTCCATCCTATTTTTTTGTCCATCATTTCTTAAACATCTTGAAATAAGTAATGTTAATTAATAATAAACTTTTTGCTCACAAAATAAAAATCAAATTTGTCTAATTATCGCTTAATTTGTCTAACTGATATATGTATTTCTCAATTCTAAAAAAATAATGTATAATATTGTATTACATTATTTAAAGAATATAAAATATGACTACATAACATAAATATATTTTTTAAATTTTCTTTGTGAAAATCATTATGTTGTTTGATTGTTGTACTTGATTCACATGTTTGCATAGATATTTGTGATAAATGAATAACTATATTTTTATTATCAGTAAATAATATATATTGATTATATAATATAAGAAAAATAAAATTATTTACTTTTTAAACAAACTTGTCTCATGTTGGAGACTTGGTTATAGACATATCATATTCGAAAGAGACATTTTTACAGTTATCAATCTTCTTAACATTGAAAAAACAAATCTACATATCAAAACAATATCTCATACAATCTATTTGTGGAATAACTACTCTGAAGAAATTGAATTTAGGCATCAAAAAAGACTGAAAATGGATGTGCAGATATGTTATCAAAGTCTGCTCCACAAAGTACTATTCATAGTTCATATATCATTAATGTCCATCCTATTTTTCTGTCCACCATTTCTTAAACATCTTGAAATAACTGATGCTAATTAATAATAAACTTTTTGCTGGAAAAAAAATCAAATTTGTCTAATTATCGTTTAAATATTTTATTAATATGGTCTAAAAAGCTTTTAAGTGATATCATAGTTTAATTTATTAGTTTTTTTGTTAATTTTTAGAGGTTTTTGTATTTAAGATTTTTTTCCATATTAAGCTTCTATTTCTTTCACAGAATTGATATATATATATATATATATCATAAAAATTACCATCAAATCAGTTTTACTTATTTATTATTTTGTTTTAACTAAAATACACTTTTTAAATAATTTAATTTAAAATAAAATTATATATTAATTTGCTGTATTTTAACAATTTCATTGATTTAATTAATTTGCTTTGGTGGATAACTTAAAAAGTTTACATATGAATCGGGGAAAGCAAGCTTATGTTGTTATATTATATTTATTTTGTGTATATAGAATCTATATATAATGCTAGTGTAATAAAGAAAGAACATTATTTTTTTGTAACTTCAAAAAGATACATTATTACAATTTGAAATGAATCAAAATTGAATAAAATGGTAATTAATTATTTGTAAATCTAATTGTTTAGTTGGATTCTCACGAAAAAAAATCGATTGGTTAAACAAATGTTTCAAAATTTGTTGTGGTATTGTTTTGTCTATAAATTATAAAATTTATTGAATTAATATATTTAATTATTGCATCCTTAAATAATATTTTATTAATACATTGACAAAATATGTTTTGAGTTGTTTTGTCAAATTGTACAAAAATATATGCTTTTTCATATTTGTAACTTAAAAAAGATACATTATGACAATTTGAAATTAATCAAAATTGAATAAAATGGTAATTAAATATTTGTAAATCTAATTATTATTTTTTTATCTTGTTTAGTTGGATTCTCATGAAACAAAATCGATAGGTTAAACAAATGTTTCAAAATTTGTTGTGTTATTGTTTTGTCTATAAATTACAAAATTTATTGAATTAATATATTTAATTATTACGCCCTTAAATAATATTTTATTAAGACATTAGAGAAGTATGTTTTGAGTTGTTTTGTCAAAATTTTACAAAAATCTATACTTTTTCATATTTGTCACGAAAATTTATATGTTAAACTTAATTTTACAAAATTCTTAACATACGAAAACAAAAATCTATGATTTTTCATATTTGTCAACGTTCTCACACTTTCTAAGAATATATTAACTTAGTCACTTACTTATTTTTTTTTTACAAAACAAAGTATGGGAGTCTTGAAAGTTGAATTCATATTATTGTAAATGTACATAAGAGTTTGTGATTATATACTTAGTGGTTCTTTTATATGTGTCCAAGAAAGTTTCAATGGCTTAGTGGTAACTGTTCTATATATATATCATACTAACCCGGGTTCGATTCTTACCTTCGCATTGTTTTTTTTATTTTTTACGAAAAATAAATGAGATGACATGGCAATCTCGGATTCTCTGATTGGTTGATTTTTCTATCCTATGTGGACACCCTCTCCATGGCTTATATCCCCCTTTTAGTATAGTATAGATAAGAAATTCTACCGATGATTTTACATCTGGCAATTTTACATTTTGAAGATTCATGTTTTACTACATCACCATAAACCTTGTTATCCAATGCATGACGTTCATGCTAAAAAAAAAATTTGTAAACTTTTCCTTTATCAATGTATATAATTTTCTTTTTATTTGAGATTTGAGATTCAGATATTTAGTATAAACACATTAATAAACTTTATTAAACTACTAAAATAAAGGGGTGGGGTTTCCACAAACTCCATAGTTCTTGTCAAGGTTCTATGGTGTTAGGTATGTAAATTTTTCTATTCGTTACATTTTATATAACTAAATAAAAAACATGAAAAATATGTTAGTCGACTAATCTATATAACAGTAGATCATTTTAAAAGTGTTTTGCGGGGAGAGAATCAAAATCAGATTGAAAATATTGTAGAGATGGAAACTTTAACCACTAGACTCGAAAACAATTTCTAACAAAAATAATTTGATACGATAAGGAGTTCTAAAAACAAAAAGTATATATATTATGAGACATTTTTTCAGCCGAAATGTTTCATGAAAGTAAAAGGAGCTTAAACCGAATAATCTTGTTGATTAGTTGGATATGTAACCCTTGTTACAAAAAATGAAAAACGTAGTTAGATATGCGTTGCCAATGGTATAACACGATGGTGAATCTCTTCTCAAATGTACGTATTTCTTGCTTTCTGTAACAAAAAATATAGCTTAGCTACTTTTTGTAAAGTTCCTTTTGTAAAACACAATCCAACGTAAAACTTACATTGCTTATAGAGTTATTATGTTAGTTGAAATGATATTGAGAACGTACTATTAGCGGATTTAGCGCCGTTCAGAAATAAAAAGAGAACGTACTATTAGCTAACGTTCTAACAACATAACCAACATAAAGTAAAGTAAAATACAACATGCCCCACACCAACCGTTTTTAAGATATATCTTCTACAAACCACAAGGGTTGCAAAAGAAAACATTTATCTGATCATCATTTTTTGGCACTGAATAAAGCTCAACACATCCCCGACATATTCCTCATCTCTGAAAACGACTTCTTCTCATTGAAGAATCACCATACCTACCGAAAAGTATTCTCTACCATCTGTTGTTATTCACTAATAAAAAAGGAAAATATAATGCATGATGAGATAACATAATAAATGTAAACCAATATTTCTCAAATTCTTTAGCGTTCTCTTATATAATAAAGTCTCTATATCCTTGGAAATTAGATGCAAGAATGGTTTAGTAAAAATGAAAATCATGCTTGCAAAAGAAAGAAAAAGGTACACAAAACAAAACGTGTATGAGAGATGACATAGAAAATAAAAATTAAACTATGTATCTAATCAAATAGACAAAGAAAACAAGAGAAAAAAAAAATCTCCACATCAGTATATCAGGAGCAAAACTACAACGAGTGTCACAAAATCACTACACGCAATATTACAAACACACGAGGAGACATGAGACCTAACCACATCCTTATAATCTACCTACTACAAACCAACAGTCTTCTTGTTAAAACCCTTTTTCTGGTACTTGTCTTCAGTTCTCAATCCCACAACCTTCTTCGTATCTTTACCGGGCTCAACTTTGGCCGGTTTAACCATGCTTTCCTGCAGCTGTATCAAGGCTCGAACAACTTGGTCCATGGTCGGTCTAGACTTAGGTTCGGACGAGATGCACTGCACAGCAATGCTTGCCAATCTCACTGCCTCTTCAGGTTTGTACTGTGACTCAAGACGAGAGTCCACAATTAGTAGAACCTTTCGCCTGCTTGCGAGGTACGGCCTAGCCCAGTCCACAAGGTTGTGCTCCCTGGCTGGTCGGTTATGGTCCAACGCTCGCCTTCCAGATAGTATTTCCAGAAGAACAACTCCGAAACTGTACACGTCACTTCTAGCATTTAAGTGACCTGAAAAAGATACAAAAAATATTAGAGTATGAAAACAAGAATCAAGCATGTAAAAATAAAAATAAAAAAGAACTAAACATATAACTCTTACATTAAAACAAATGTTTCATTATCTAACTAAGTAACTATATTTTATCATATCTTAGTAACAATTTGTATATGAGAATTGAATTTGAATGTACCTGTGGACACATACTCAGGAGCAGCATAGCCAAATGTCCCCATGACCCTTGTACTAACATAGCTTGTTTCTCCCATTGGACCGTCCCTCGCTAACCCAAAGTCCGAAAGTTTTCCATTGAAGTCCTATTGTCAATACAATAGAAACCAAATTAATCCTTTAATTAAAGAGAACAACGAGACTTTTATTCGAAAGAGCGTTACATACCGAGTCAAGTAAGATGTTAGAGGCCTTGATGTCTCGGTATATAACTTTAACAGGGTCACTATGAAGAAACGCTAGACCTTTAGCTGCATCAAGCGCAACCTTAACCCGTAAAGTCCAAGATAGCGGCTTACACTTCACACCAGCTGCTTCAAAACCAATTCAAAACATAAGAACAAACAATCTACTAAAAGAGTTTCAATAAAATAGTTTGGTTTATGAGTTATGACTCACTTGTGAAGAGATGATCCTCAAGACTACCCTTGTGCATAAACTCATACACAAGTAGTCTTTGCTCATCTTCCAAGCAGTAACCAATCAGTTTAACTAAGTTCGGGTGACTTAACTGCCCCAAGTAGTTAATCTCTGTCTGAATTTCACAACAAACACACAAAAAGTCAGACAATTAACGTTTGAGATTAAAGAGACATAACAAGAACAGTGTTGTGTGTAGCCATACCAGCCATTCTCGGTGACCTTGGAACCCATCAGGGTTAAGCCGCTTGACAGCAATTACAAGACCGGAGTTAGATTTGGTCGGAGTGAGAGTCGTCTCATCGATCCAACCTCTATAGACAGAACCAAACCCGCCTTCTCCGACAACAGAGTCCGATCTGAAGTTTCTGGTCGCGAGTTTAAGTTCGTTGAAGGTGAAGCTTTTGACGTTCGCCTTGCTGAGTATCTCTCCTTCTCTCCTGTGAGCCGCTGATGATGACGATTGAACACTCGAGAGGTGGAGGTCGTAGAGACCACTGCTCTTATCTGCAACAACAAAGCGTTGACCAAAAGTCAAAATCGGGGAGAAAGAAAAAAAGTGTGAATCTTTAGTTAGATCACGTGAAGATTCTTGAAAAAATCATTCCTTTTGTTAAAACCCATCATTGATAAACTCATAAAAAGATCGAATCTGAAGGAAAAATTCAAAATTTTCCAGGAAAAATTTATAAAAATGGAAACTTTTTTTTTTAAGTTGCAGAGAACTTACTATTGACACGAGAGCTGAGGCAAGAACCCATTTCTAGACAATGGAAGCAAAAGGAATAAAGCTTGTTGTGCTCTTTCTTTGCTTCTTGAACTGTGGTTGTGTAGAACAGAGATATCAAGGAACAGAGTGAAGAAGAAAATAAGAGAGAGAGAGAGAGATGATGGGTGTTGTTGATGAGATACGAGAGGCAACTAAAGAGCGATGAGGAGAAGAAGAAGAAAGGTCTTTTTCTCTCTCTCTCTCTCTCTCTGATAAAGTACAAAACACACAAACTAAGACAACAGTGTTCTTTGACTAGCAAGCCACAAAACCGAGTTGAAGAAAATAATAGTATTTAATAAAATTTGATATCGATGAGCTTTTTTCCTCTCCTTTGGTTTTTATATTTTATAAATTTGTTTTTTGTCTTCAGTGTTAATATAGCTTAACGTGCATAAAGATCAGAGAGGTTCGGTGGACAGTGAGGTGAACTCTCAAAAGACCCGACTCATAAGGGTCATGAGATTTTGGTATCTTTTGCTGGCGGCCTCAGTTTGCTGTGGTGGGGTAAATGCAAAGGTTTATTTTGTTTTTTGTTGCTTTAGGTGTTGAAATGACGAGACATCTGGTTTACTATTTACTGATGTGATTGAAAGACATAAAAGCAAGTTTAGACCTTGTGGAGTTTGATAAAGTTTTGTACAAGTTATAGGAAAAGCTTAGATTTGCAATAGAGTATCTAACCATCTATAAGTTTTCTACAAGTAGGTAAGAAAATACACCATCCTCTTAGTCAAAAATAAAATAAAATACACCATCCGCTTTATGGTTTTCTGGTTGATATAGAATAACATATACGTATGTATGATGTAATTGAGTACTATTTTACCAAAAACAAATTATAATGCAAATAGCCAGTATATAAATTAAAGCTTACACGAGTGGATAAGAAAAGTAAGATTTGCAAGAAAAAAATGTACTTATGTTTAAGACAATTAAACAGTAATTAACTTAACGATCATGAGAGAAGTTTCATGCATATAAAATGGTTAGCACAGATACAGATAGGCACATATTTTAAAACAAAACATAGCTAGCCAATTATTGAACTAAATTTGTCGTTATATCTATAATCTGTAATTCATTTACTTTGAAAATTTTTTTTACTAGTTTAGCTCAAACTTGCAAAAGGTAGTTTATTTTCATATGATGATGGAAATATATAACAAAATGTCATTATTGTAGTTCTTGTTATTTTATTGTTATTTGTTAGACCATTTTACTAGTATTTATATTGGTGGAAATGGACTGAGGTTAGTAGTTAAAATGTCAAACAAAGAAAAAAAACAGCAAAGTGAAAAGAGTTTATCCAACTCTATGTAAGTTAACGTTTGTGTTAGATAGTATATGTCCTTTAAATATGTTCTTGTTAACAACATGGTACCTATCTGTTTACAAAAAAAAAACATGCTACCTATCGAATTTAACAGGGTAGCTAGTAACATCATTGCCATTATTACAAACAAACCATTGTCTATACAATTGTGGAAACAGTATAATGACATATCTTTAACAAAATCAGTTTGAATGTACTGAATCTAATCAAAGTATTCATAATTCGTGAAGTTTGAATTGAAAACTTCCCAAAAGTCAATGATTCACTTTATTTACTTTTCTTTTGTTTATAAGTCACATTCTCAATTAATAAGTTTTTCTTTTACAATTATAAAACATCATTTTCAATCCTTTTGTGATATTCAAAAATTATAAGAAGACATGATTACAAAGTGGGTTAGTGAAAGACATATAAAAATCTGTTTTTCGATGGACACACATAAAAGGTTAAGTTATCAGAAGAATGGATAGGATATGTTTATGGATATAATAAAGTCACATCGCTTAGTTTGACACACATAAAATGTGTAGTCCCAATCTTATATTTATAAACTAATTATTCAGTCGTCAGACTAACAATTATTAAAAAAAATAGCAAACCCTTGTTTCAGTTAGATGAACCCCAAAATACGCTACTACAGAAAGATGGACGACTTTTTCAAACCTCTCTTTGACCCTTTCTAAGGTCACAATTGTTTGCTCGTTACGCAAATAAGTCCAAACGTCAACTAATAATAATAAATACCTTTTTCAAAACGTAAAACAGTGCGGAAAATTAAATAATAAACTATAGTATATACATTTGATAAAAAAAAACTATAGTATATACATTAATCTCTGGTCTGACTTGGGAGATAAAACGTGATCATGTTTTATAATGAAAACAATGTGTTTTGTCCGCGATGCGGACTTAAACATTTTCATAAATTTTTGAAAATTTCTTTGTACACTATATTCATTATTAAAATAAATCTTAAAATAACTCAATATTATATTTTTAATTATATAATTAAAAACTTTTATTTGAGTAATATTTAGTTATATAATTTATGTTTTTAACGTTTTACTAAAATACTTTTCAGATAACAATACAGTAGATATATAGAAATTATCTCCTTTTTTTAGTTATATTTTTAGATTTCGGATAATTCAATATTCTATTTTTAATTATATAATCAAGAATTTTATTTAATTAATATTTAGTTGTATAATTTATGCTTTTAACTTTTTACTAAAAAACTTTTTCAGATAACAATATAATATATACATAAATTATCTCCTTTTTAAATTATATTTTCAGATTTTGGATGATTCTTACTATTATTAATATTAATCAATTATCGAATCAAATCAATTCAAATTTCGTTTTTATTTTTTAATTTAGTTATATATTTTATTCATTAAGGGTATAAACGATACTAACCACTCTAACTTTTAACGTGAGAACTCCATTCCAAAAATTTACTTTTCAAATAATAGTATAGATAGTCCCTATGTTATTGGTATTAGAGCAACCGCATTGAAGAGTCTTAGAGGAGGTTCACACGCAAATCGAGAAAAAAAATTATTATAATAAACAACAGCGAAGATCTCGTCTCGCCACGCTCCTTCCGCAAGAACCCGAGTCGTTACTGTTTAGTGGGTCCCACACCACGGGGTGATCTGCTATTGGTCAGTTTATTATTATTTTAAAAAAAAAAAATCAAACGAAAAAAAAAAATTCAAGTTATGAATCCCAACCGGGAGTTCATTAATGCGCTTGCTCTTTGTTAGATAATTCGTGGTCAGGTCAAAATCCGAACTCAACTTTTTACTTTCGTGGTCAGGTCAAAACCCTTATTGATTACATTGAGATCAGTATTTTCAACAGTTTTTGACATTCGGAGCTCTTCTTTTTGACTTATCCGTCTCTTTAACTCTTAGATTACCACGTTAGTTCCGCTGAGCTGCTTTACTTATTAATCAACAAGTAATAAGTATTACCACTCTACGTAGCATACGTTTTATTTTCTACAACCAAATAATGACATTCGTTAATTATAATTTCACCATGACGATTATTTAATTTAGTTTCTCCATGGGGTTTTCCTAATGTTATATTTTTCTTATGATTACCGACGATAAAGTTGAGAATAAAGCAACATTATAAAAGCTTAAAGGTCAAAATTGATATGCCAGTAGCCGAAAAAGCGATAAATAAAGAATTAAAACTAAATACCCATTCGTTGACAGGCGACAGCAGCATTATCTGGCCAAACCCCGTGAGTTTCATCATTCAAAGAGTACTCTACTTTTTGAAGTGGCTGACACCATTACTCATCAGGGATCAATATAACAAAATACTAATGAAAGTGGAACACATGACGCATCACTATATCAGGTCTAGTTGATGATTAAAAACTTAGATCAGTTTTGATGATAAGATTTAAAAGACAAGTTAAAAAAAGTTTATACCACCTTTCTTGTACTTGTTTTCCAGCCGCAACGAATCTACACAGAAAGCAATACCAATGTTCGTCGACCGCACAAACTTGTACAACGCTACCAAATTTCAAAACATTAATTAAAAATGATTAATTGGACAACGATAGGAGTCACAGGACCACTGTAGAGATAAGAACTGATTGGTATCAAATAAAACAAGTGTCTTAGAAAAGAAAAGCCGTGACGTTTGTTATTGGGCTAAAATAAATTGTACTGGGCTAGACCGCAAAAAAAAACACTTCCTTGATCGGGCTGTATATATCTTAATTTCCTTTTAGTTAAATAGTCCGGACGTTAAGAACACGGACACAGCAACAACTGAGATATTTTTTGTAAGCTCACAAGCTAAATAAATGGTGAAGAAAATAATTGTTGCCTTCTCAAGATAACATACACATGAAGCAAATAGTATCATAATAATACTGTATCAACTTATTCATTTTTAAAATCAGAGTTGAGACTGAAAAAGCAAAAGGAAGCTAATATTACTTAGTTAAACTCATTAAGCAATCTTCTTCACTTAGGCAGCCTTGATGATGTCGATAAACTCAGGCTGCAAAAGCAACAATGAAAGAAGAAGAAAAGACATTAGTTAATGGGTTTGACTGAAACAAACAAAAGACAAAACACAATATAAATGTAACTTTAGAGAAGCACCACCGACCAAGAAACCATCAACATCGGCCTGACCACCTAACTCCTTGAAGTTACCACCATTGAGCGGATCCTGATAATTTATATACATAATCAAGCTGAGAATCAAAGAAACTTTGTGTTGGAATTTGATTTAAATCAAAATATAGTCATATGACGTTATTTATTGTTTACCTCTCGGTATATGATGTGGGTTGTAGCAGCCACATCATCACTCACGTTCTTTGCAAGCCATTTCCTAAGCTCATCATACCTGTGTTCATAGATGAGAAGGAATATAAGTGTTCATGTTATATATAGTCATGGCGATAAGCAACAATGCTTAGCTCTCACACGCATAGAAAACAACTTACTTCCTGAGTTTGGGCTGGGCTAGCGACCTTTCCGGTTCCAATGGCCCACACTGGTTCATAGGCTATGACAACATTTGACCAGTTCGACACGCGATCTGCCATTGCCAACAAAAAAGTTCTTTGTTAGAAGAACGGCCAGCAAAACATTTCTATGCAGGTTGGAGATAAACAATGACAAGTGTTTGACAATATAATGGATATACATATACCAGCTATAGCTTTAGTCTGGGCAGCCACAACATCCATGGTTGACCCAGCCTCTTGCTGCTCAAGAGTCTCACCACAACACAAGCGATCACTTTCAAACCTTGAGAAAGTGCATAGGCAACCTTGTCTCCAACAAACTACAAACGTAGGATTGAGGTAAAATATCAAAACCATGAATCTCAAATCCGTATAGTGAAAGCAATTTTTTCAATATTAAAAGGTCACCAACCTCGTTTGATTCATTGAGGAGTGCCCTCCTTTCAGAGTGACCAAGGATAACCCATGGGATGTCCAAGTTCACAAGCATCTACGCACTGCACACACAAATTACGTAAGGCATAAGAGGCAGGATATAATATGAAACAGGACAAAGAAGAGAACACAAAACGAAACTAATTTGTTTCTAACACAAAATAAATCAAACAGAACTCAGCTGCAAGGGAATCTCACCTGACTTCACCAGTGAAGGCACCTCCTTTCTTAACCCAGCAGGCACCTCCTTTCTTAACCCAGCAGTTTTGAGCCGCGACAAAGAAGTCAGACCTTAATGTGCTCTAAACAAGAGGAAGAAACACATATGGAGGGCTAACCACAACCTCTGCATTTGCTAAATTTCCACTACGTTAACCAACAACGTGTATAAGTTACTCCTATAAACATTTACATAAAACCTAATCGTATTTGCATAAACGGAAAAACAAAACTCAATTAATAAGAACTACTTTTGATAGATTTGGTCATCCATGCAGATAGAAACAAGTATATGATCTAACCGCAACATCACTACATGGCTAACGGACACAGAACTGTTTGAATACACAAATCAGATACGTTTTAATCAGAGTAAAGGCAATTCAGATACTCTTCTAATTAGTAATTAACATGTCCCGTTTAAACCTTGTTAAGATGAAGATTTATAGTACATGCACATACCAACGACATCCTGGGAAGGTACTTGAGCTTCGTTAAGAGTGTTGACAATCTTCTTCACCTCCTCAGCAGTTCCGTTCTACATCGATTCAAAGTTCACAACAACAACATAAGCGTAATCCAAATCTTAGCCAACAAAATGCATGAGGGAAGAGATAGATAAATTAAGCCCTTTAAGTATGTTCTTCGTTTACTAGTTTAGTTTTCTGAATATGTTTCAGCCATCTTCTTTTGTCTGATTTTGACGTTGTCATGTTTTTTTCCTTTTATAACTATGGTGTAATTCCAAAAATTTTAGACCCAAAAACTAATCACCACGAAACATACATAATTCACGTAACGTTGTCATGTTGGGTAATCCCATTTCATTTGTAAGTCCTGATATTTGACTCTCTAAAGCCCAATATTTTTGAATTAAGTTGTGTAATCCAAAGTTCAAAAAACCACCACGGTTAATGAAACTGCCAAACTGGTAACATGTTTGTTATCACCATTGGAAATTGTCTTTCAATAATCTCCGCTCCAAACATGTTCCAAAACCATAGGGTCTACAATCTTATGTTCACCTAATTGATTTTTTTTTGTAAAAAGCATATAAATTAACTTCCAATCTACCTAATGTGGTTTTTAAAAAGCTGTCTTGCCTTGGTTGTATAATCACTTAATCAGCGTAATTGTGGTCATTGGCAAATGACAATAAAACTGTTATCTAGTAGCAGCGGAGAAGGAGACATGGAAGGATCTTTCTTTACTAAAGAAAGCACAACAAGTGGCTAAACAAAAGGGTACCTAATGGTTAAGAATCAGCTTCCTGAACATCATACGTTGATTCGAATCTATTTGACTTTTGTCGGCGTTGTTCAGACTCCTACGATTCTATCATAGTAAACACGTGTCCATATGACAATAAGAAACCGCGTCTATGAATTTATCTCTTTTTCTTTTTCTTTTCATTTAATATAAAGTTTGTTAATTGTTCTCCAAAAAAAAAAGTTTGTTAAGTGTACTAAATATATAATTAGGACACTCAAATCGGTCATTAAAATTAAAAGCATCTTGAGAAAAGCATATCCAGGAAAAGCAATGCTCCATATCTACTTTGGGAATTGATCGGAATTAACGGTAGATTTATGTTTTGACTGTAAAATTTAATCGGTAGATTATTTTGATGTATCTTTGTAAAGTATTATTTTTGCTGTGTAAACAAAACTCTCTATAAACTATATTTTGATTTTGTAGAGTTTTTTTATGTGAGTTTTTAGAAAAAAAAAAGAAAAATTTGATTGATTAACATATATAATTTTAGATTAAATTTTGACTGCCAGAATATTTACAATCACAACCAATCATTTTTTTTTTGAAACCAATAAATTTGGCATATACATAAAAATAGGATAGTAAAACTAATCATATAAACTAATTTTGAGATTAGCAAAAAAACAGGTTTAGATTTTGGACTTTTTGGATTAAAACACACAAAAAGGTAATAACCAATTAAAACAGCAAAAAGACACCAAAACATGGACAAAATCAAATATAAAAAAAATTATATTTAGCCAAATTAACTAATAACCAAATCTTTTTTTTTTCAATTATTTACAACTTTGCCTAAATTTAAGCCGACGAACGTGAAAAGACAAGAATCTTATTTACTTTTTTTTGGTCAAATCTTATTATTTACTTCCTTTTTTATGGATCAAATCTTATTATTTACTTCCATTTCTAACAATTCCAGCTGTTCGTCACTATCAACTATACATACACACCTATAGCACACGTATACCCACCCCTATACAAACAGTCATATCTATTTTTATCTATTATATATAATAGTTTCTCAATAAAACATTAACTCTCTCCTCATAAACACCCCCAATCCCGTGAATCGTTTTATCTTCCTCATTTTCTCTAAAACTAGCAAACCAATGGCCAATGCGCCACCGTTAATCTCTCTCCTCCTCCTCTCTGCCGCCGTATTTTTCACCCTTCCCGCCGCTATATCCTCCATAGGCGTTAACTACGGCACTCTAGGAAACCTTCCACCGCCGACTCAGGTGGCGAACTTCCTCAAGACTCAGACTTCCATCGACAGCGTCAAGATCTTCAACGTGAACCCCGATATCATCCGTGCCTTCGCCGGAACAGGAATCTCCCTCGTAGTCACCGTCCCTAACGGTGATATCCCGGCGTTAGCTAACGGAGTACAAGCTCGTCGGTGGGTTGCTGCTAATATTCAACCGTTTCATCCTCAGACAAAGATCAAGTATATCTCTGTCGGAAATGAGATTCTTCTGTCCGGTGATGATAACATGATCAAGAATCTTTTACCGGCGATGAAGAATCTTAACGCTGCTTTGTTTCATGCTGGTGTCAAAGATATTAAGGTCAGTTTATCTCTTCATTTTCTAATCTCCAGATGTTTTCTGTTTCTGGTGAATAAAATAATTAATAATACGGTTGATGTCATTATTGGGTATTTATTTCCTAATCTCCAGATTTTTTCTGTTTTTGGGGGATAAAATAATTAATAATACATTTGATGTCATTATTGGTTATTTAGTAACTGAGGATTGGCGTGATAAAAGCATTTTTTTTACCGAATGCATTGACTGTGCATAATGTTGGAACAATGAATCTAAAGTTAAACCCAAAGTCCAAATCCTTGCGCAGCTGCATAATGTAGTTCAACGGGTTTCTTTATTTTTGCTTCATTTTTTTCATGTATAAAAAAGGAAAAATATCGCAACTTCGCAAGTAAGCAAAATTTTTTTTTATGATAATAATCATTCAAAGGTCCGACCATATAGACTATCCCACGTGCTGTTTCACCGTCTTGTTTGTCTTTACATTGGGATACTTTCCTAGTGTGTCTGCCATGTTTTAAAACGTCCTTTGATTACGTCACAAATACTGAAATACATATTTGCTCCGAGTAAGTTCAAATAATATACTAATTTCAGAGCAAATTTAGACTAATATGGTTATCAATTTGTAACTTATTAGATAATAATTGTTTTTAATATATTGTATACTATTTTTTTGCAACTTCGTTTCAGGTTACAACCGCACATTCGCTTAACATCATAGCCTATGAACTGAACGGTGCACCAAGCAGCGGTCGATTCAGACCCGGCTGGGACAAAGGCGTATTGGCTCCAATCCTAGCGTTCCATCGCGAGACCAAGTCTCCTTTCGTGGTCAACCCTTACCCTTACTTCGGTTTCGATCCCAAAAACGTCAACTTCGCCATTTTCCGCTCACCGTACAAGGAGGTCCGTGACCCGTTAACCGGAAAAGTCTACACAAACATGTACGATACTCTAATGGACTCGACTTACTCAGCCATGAAAGCTCTCGGCTACAGTGATGTTGACATCGTCGTTGGTGAGACGGGCTGGCCGTCTGCCTGCGATGCGCCTTGGTGCTCTCCTGAAAACGCGGCTTGGTTCAACCTCAACATTATTAAACGTGCACAAGGCCAAGGAACACCTCTCATGCCTAACAGACGGTTCGAGACTTACATTTTCGGTTTGTTCAACGAAGAAGGCAAGCCCGGTCCAACCGCAGAGCGGAACTGGGGGCTTTTCTGGCCAGATTTTTCACCGGTTTACGACGTTGGCCTCCTCAGAAACAAACAAGCTGGTGGTGGTGGTGGACGTCCAGCACCAGCATTGCCAGCGCCTAGTGGTGGTGGTAAATGGTGTGTGGCCAAGTCGGAAGCTACTGATGCGCAGTTGCAGGGAAATATTGACTGGGTGTGTAACCAGGGAGGCGTTGACTGTAAACCGATCCAAACCGGTGGTTCGTGCTCTAACCCGAACAGTTTGAGGACACAAGCGTCTTTTGTGATGAATGCTTATTTCCAGAAACACGGTCGAACTGACCAGTCATGTTATTTCAGCGGAAGCGGAGTCATCGTAGGGGAACAACCCAAGCAATGGTGCGTGTAAGTACTATAAGTGCGACATCTCTCTAAGAGATTTGTCTATGTAGCATTTGTTTGGAATAAAAAAAAAAAGACTTCAAATTATGGTTTGAGGTTTTTTTGTTTGATTTTCTGGATATGCTTCTAGTTTTGAGGTTGCTCTATTCATTTCCTTTTTTTTTCAAATCCTTTTATTTGAATAAATAAGGAGGAAATTCTTATAATATTTGCTTAGACATACGCTTAACGCGTTGATCACGCTGGCTCGTGATCTTTATGTTTGATAGATGGTCCATCAACCTATAAAGCAATTTGAACGTTAGAACATAATCTCATCAACAAGATAATTATGTTTTCCAGGTGGTTCCTCGACCAATCAAAACATTGGTAGGTTGGGTGAACCAATATATGAGAAATTCCACTCATAAAATTGAGATTTATATTTTCAGATCTGTATAACAAAATCATGAAATCGAATTTAAATATTCAAAATCCAAATCTAAATTTTCTAGTCTATGAATTTGTAAATGTTTCTTATAGATCAACTTGGTTAGTATTTCATTGCCAATGACCACCGAAAGTCATCGAGGATCAGTGGCAGAGGGAAAAATAAATTTTGTGGGGGTCATAATTAATTTTATTATAGGGAAAGAGGGCATATATAAGACTTGAACATTAAAACCAAGCCAAAAGAGGCGATCTTAACCATCTGTCCAAGACAATAACATTAAAACCAAGCCTAAATTAAAAAATTTATTGATTTTATAGGGGTCAACTGACCCCCCTCCATGGCTCCTCCACTGTCGAGGATCACTACTAGTTGGTTGTTAATGAGGTTGGGAATCCTTATGGCATCACTCTCCTAAGGTATGATTCCAAAAATGAAGCTTTTTTGGCTATGTTATTGACCAGTTACTACTACAGAGTGACGACAACTTCAGCTAAAATTGTCATTCCGTTCACACTCTTCGATCGACGTATTGTTTCATCTGTGGTTTCTCAGGAGATTTTGCCTAGAGTGGTTTAAATAAGCCAGTGCTCTTTCTTTTTCATTATTTTGTAACTTACATGCTAAACCTTCCAACTCTTTTAAAGTTCATCAACAAAAAAACTCTTGACCGGTTGGTTAAAGAAAGACAAAATTGCATAATTAGTTAAAGCATGGCTCTAATTAGTAAAGTAACCGTTGGTTTGTCCACAATATTGTCGACTAAACCAATGTTTAACCGAAATTTTCAATATTTTTTCTTCCTTGATCTCCTGTTTTCATTCAAACATGAGCAAACTGTATTTATAAAGTGACTAAAATAACACTGGCAATGATATTCTACAATGATTATTACATTACAATGTTCACAGAGCGTCATATTGACATTGCTAATACAGTGATGATTGTTTTCCCGGTTTCTAGATTTTGGATTTTGGTTTCCAGTTTTTGGTTTTTGAATTTAGATTTTTGTTTTTAGTTTATGATTTTGCAGTAGATTTTAGTTTTTTGAAAAGACATGAATGGTGACTTTAGATTTTGGTTTTTAGTTTTTAGTTTCTGCTTTTAAAATAATAAAATGAAAATATTATTGATGGTAAAATATTTATTCTGGAAATAATAAAATATAAAATATCATTACCAAAACACACAAGCTTATTTAAAAAAACACAAAAAATATAATTTTATGTTTAAACATAAATATAAAATTTTACTTCTATGCTTAAACATAACTATATTTATATAATTATATATTTTTATATTTTTATACCTTTTTTTAATATTTTTATACCTTATATATAAACTTATTTATACATATAATATATGTATAAATCCATACATAGAAAACTTTAAGTAAAATGTGTACACATGATATTTGTTTTTTTAATTTTAATTTTCTGTATATTTTTATTTTTCTCTAAAGTTTTGATTAGTAATTTATTAATTTTAGAAGTTGTCTATTATTTTTTAAACCTGACTTAAATTTACATAAAACTATTTTTAATAATTAGTTTTATTTTATTGACAATTTTTTTTAATAATGTTCTTATATACTAAGTATTATATTGGTTATTAACAATTTTTTTGTTGAATAAATTTCAATTTTTTTTCTTGACAACCTATGAATATACTAGACGCACTATCACAATAAAACACGGATTTAGATCTTATAAAACCTTATTTTTAAGTAATTGTCATTTTTATTTATTTTTCCTATATTAATGGGTAAATAAAGAAAAGAATAAAAAAGAGAGAAAAAAACTGAAAATCAGTGTGAGTAGTGAAAAATCCATGAAAACTTGTTTTTGGCTTTTGTGTTAAAAAATAGTTATTTGGAAAAAATAGTTTCCTTATATTTTAAAGAATCCACTAGATTTTGATCTGCGATTCGAAAGCGCGGGTTTTATAATTATAAAGAAAGTTTGATATGAATTAGTATTTTGTGATTGTACGTTATTACTTTATTTGAGATTTTGTATGTATATATTCTTTTGTAACTCTCTCTTAGGACTGAAAATTTTATCCAGATCCAAAAAAACTCAACTGAAACCGAGTAAAAGATATAGGTCTGGTTCGGTTCTGGGTACAGGGAAAATTGCCTATTGGGTATGTTATTGGACATGCGATCTCGGTTTGGGTCTAGATCTAACCGGAGACCCGATCGGGTACCCAAAGTTTGCGAAATATTTTGTTTAGATTAGGTATTTTTGGGTATTTCAGATATATTGCTTGTGTTACAGATATTCTTTTAACCTTCAAGTTTGAGTTTTCGGTTATAGTTTTGGATAAATTTAAAAAAATTTAAAATATATATTTCAGGTATCTGGATAACTTTTTGGTTTCATCGGATCTGAATTTAGGTAAAATAAGTTTTTCGACTATATGAATATTTTCGGGTATTTGTTTGGATTTTTGGGTGTTTGTTCGGGTTTGGGTGTTTTTGGGTTTTTAGGTACTTCGCGTTTTTTCAGACCGATCCGGACCCGATTCATTCCTGAAAATTATATATATTTTAGAGATATTTAAATTATGGGTCCGAACCAACCTGGACCCGAAAAAACTAACCCAAACCCAAGCAAAAAAAAATCAAATATATAGTTGGCTCCAAATCTTTAGGACTCAAAGGACCCAAAATCAAAAAGAACTGCCCCGTACCTATCCCAATGACCCAAATACTCAAGGCTACTCTCTTTCAATATATTTGTGTGTATATTTTATAAGAGTTGCATTTGTTCACTTGATAAAAGATTTGTTTGGCATATTTTTAGCTAACTAAATAGTATAAATTTGTAGGGTTTTAATATTTTTTAAAAAATTTATCTTAAATAATAAATTTTTGTTATAAATATTTTCATAAAATTAATTTTTTTCGTAATAGATATAATTTTTAACAGATGATTTGCTTAAATTTTTTTTATCGAATTTGATTTTGTAAATAGTTGAATATATGTTTGACAATTTTGAATTACATTAAAAATGTTAATTTTTTCAGTGTTCAAAAGTTTAGATTTTGTTGATAAGTACTTGTCATATATTAATAGTCAAGTTAAAGGTCATCGAGAATATTGAAAGATAAGTTATATCATGAATTAAAATGTTTATATCGAAATCAATATATGATTTGCAATCTTTTTTAAAATGAATTTATCATGGTATTAAATTTAGTAAGATATATTAATATGATTATGGGGAGGATAATATTGCTTTAATTGCCGTTATTGTGTCATGTATTAATATGGCTATTAATAAAAATGTTAGATAGTTAGAGAAAATAATGGTTGGATAAAAAATATTAATGAGTAGGTATAACAAATTTTTTGTAAGTAGATTTTTAGGATGATTTTATTTTAATAGTAAGTATAGATTAAAATATATAAGGAAAGACCAAAAAAAGTTAGTCTAACGAAATGGTCCAACAATCTTGTATAAGTAGATTTTTTCAGAATGTTTCCCTTTTAATAGTATGGATTCTTTGAAAATTTTGATTGGATGAAAAATAGATTTTGAAGAAACAAAAACCAAAAACCAATCTAAAATCTACAAACAGTCAATCTCAGAATCATGGGAAATTGCCACAAATAGCACATTCATAGTACCACTTTTCATGTTTACACTATCCATTTTTACATTTAATTTTAAATTTTTAATAAAGGGTAAAAGATAATTATACCATTAGGGTTAACTAATCTAGATTTAGGGTTTAAAATTGAGGGGGTGGAGTAGGGTTTTTGGAATGTGAAATTTAGGATTCTAATAAATATATAAATAAATACTTAAAAATATATATAAAAAATTTTAAAAAATAGTTTCAAACATAATTTCCGTTTTTCAAAAAGAAATTTGAAAAATAAAATAAAAAAAATTCGAAAAAAAGAAAATTTCAAAATTTTTTTTATAAAAAGTATAATTCGAAAATATAAAAAAAAATTATTATTTTTTATTATTTTTTATTTTTTTTATTTAAATAATGATTTATGGGAGAATTTGCTCAATATACAAGACACTAATGGAAATGAAGAATATACCAGTGATTTTGACATAATTAATTCACTAACATTTAGATAAAGAAAGGTCCGGTTTTGTCCTTTCAGCGTACAGGTTGCCGGTTACTGGTAGAGATGACGTGGTGGTTTAGCATCACATGAGAGATCGAAGACAACATCACCAATTTATTTACCATATGCAGAAAAAGACAAAAGACTTGTCAAATTGAATAGAAAATAAATGTACAGTATAGTAAGTAACTTCAAACAGAACATAATCCTATAGATAATGCAAATATAATATAGATGTACACAACATACATAAATAATGAACCACCGAACACTCCTGTACCCAAACCCCTACTTAGTAAATCTAAACCCTAGGCAGGATCCTATAAACCCAAATACAATCTATAAATTGCATTTGAAATCACATTTACTTGTTCACTAAATAATACATAGTATGAATTTTATATAAAATAGTATATAAATGTATGTTCTATTTACATTAATTGAGCATCATATGTAAAATAGTATAAAAAGAAATAAGAGCATTTGTTGATGGAAATAACATCTTCGAACTACACATGATCCTAACATTCAAACATAACATCTTCTTACATTGGAACAAAACAAATTTTATATCCCAATAAAAAAAATACAAAATGACATAGAAGAGAAACAAAACCGATTGTTTAATTTAAAGGAAATAATATAGAGATACGTGAAAAACATAATACTGTATATTAAATAGTATAGTAACTTTACATATTAAGTTACAGTACTAAACAAAATATACTATACTATAGTTTTTTTTATACCCAATATAGTATAGTCTATGAACTCATCTTCTTCATCTTCTCCTCTTTTCAGAAGTAACGACACTCATTCGCCAGTTCACTGTCATTATTACTTACTACCATATATTGTTGGCAAGCTATTTCTTCATCTCTTATTCTTTTTCTGATCAGTTGATCTGTTTCCGATTCATCATCGTTAACCCTCACCACCACTAGATCTGAATAATAGTTAAAATCAACCTGATGCAATCATATTTCCAGTTTTGCTTACAAAAGTAAAACCATAGTAAAAAAATCAAAAATATGTTTGCGAGAATCAAAGATTTGAGAGGAGAAAAAAAACACAAAACGGTTGCATCGGTAACTTTAAAAGGGTATTTTGGCAAATAAGATAGAAAATATGTTGAATATCATGGTCAACTTATTTTTTAGTTATATGGTGAATTATAATTTTTTTGTTTGTTATACAATGCAATTTCTCATGATTTATTATATATATAAATAACAAATGCATAAGAGTCTTTTGCTACTTAATGAAGAATGTATTTTTAAAAATGTCTTATTAGTAGTGGTAAAAATGAAAAGTGGTACCATGTAGTAAATTTCCACCAGAATCATTAACATTTTGTTGGTCAAATCTAGAAGCAATATTTACATTAATGAGTTTTGATCTCATTCAAGAACAATATTTAACTGGTCACGACTATAAATAAATAAATCGTGACACTTATTTTGGATAACTAGCCACATACTATCGACACCTACCTAAAAGGCAATATCTACGAGATCCTTCCTATTCTTAGAATGATTATAGAAATCAAAGACATTGCACAAAATTCTTCCTGTTCTTGGATCGTCATACTTATAATTAAATATAATTAAAAAATTAAACTGTTAAATATAATTGAGAAAATTAAACTGTTTTGTTTTAATTTCTTAAAATTTAATATTCTATTTATATTCTAGATAGAATTTAATCTCATTTTAAATTTATGACTAATTATAAAATACTGTGTTCTTTTATTGGTTAAATTAGTTTCATTTAATAAAAATTTGATGTAGCCAAAATAAATTGTATAGAAAATTGTATTTTCTTAACCCATGTGCAAAAAACTTAAAAACAACTTATATTGAAACAAATCTTAACATTTTCATGGTCATAATCAAATCCACATTTTCAATTATTTACAAGTTTGCCTAAATTTAACCGACGCACACCGAAAAGAGAAGAATAATTGTACTTCCTTTTTTAAAAAGTCCAGCTGTTCGTCACTAAAAATGTACATATACACTTACCACACGTATAGGTTATACAAACAGTTTTTTTTTTTAAATAACAAAGGTTTCTCATAAAACGTTCTCTCTCTCTCCCCCATAAATAAACACCCCAAACAATTCACGGGTTTCACTTGAATCGTTTTATTTTCTTCCATTTACTCCAAAACTACCAAAACATGGCGAAAGCGCCACCGTCAATCTCTCTCCTCCTCCTTCTCTCCGCCGCCGTATTCCTCACCCTCCCCGCCGCTATCTCCTCCATCGGCGTCAACTACGGCACTCTCGGAAACCTCCCACCACCGACTCAGGTGGCGAACTTCCTCAAGACTCAGACTTCGATAGATAGCGTCAAGATCTTCAACGTAAACCCTGATATCATCCGTGCCTTCGCCGGTACCGGAATCTCCGTCGTCGTCACCGTCCCTAACGGTGATATTCCGGCGTTAGCTAACGGAGTACAAGCTCGTCGGTGGGTTTCTGCTAATATTTTGCCGTTTCATCCTCAGACAAAGATCAAGTATATCTCTGTCGGAAATGAGATTCTGCTCTCCGGAGATGATAACATGATCAAGAATCTTTTACCGGCGATGAAGAATCTTAACGCTGCTTTGGTTCGTGCTGGTGTCAAAGATGTTAAGGTCGGTTTATCTCTTCATTTCCTAATCTCCAGATTTTTTCTGTTTTGGTGATTAAATAATTTAGTACTAATATATTTCGAGGTTATTAATGCGTCATTATTAGATAATAGTTGATGATTGGCGTGATAATGCAATTTGTATAAAAAAAACGTTTAAAAAAAAACTGAACCAATGCGTTGAACGTTGATTGCGCATATAAAGTTGGAACATTCTAAGGTTATATCCGTCCAAATCATTATGACGTATTTCTTATTTTTGCTTCCATTTACTTTTCTAAAAAGAAAAATATCGCAAATAAAATTTCAAGAAAGCTAGTGAATGATAATCATTTATAGGTCCGACGACTCCGACCATATAGACTATCCCACGTGCTGTCAACGTCCTACTTGTCTTTACATTCCGACACTTTCTTATGAGCTTTAAACTGATGACAAATACATGATTAACATTTGTAACTAAGTAATAAATTGTCCTTTTGTTACATCACAAATACATGTATGCTCTGAGTAAAATTGGATAATATATCAATTTCATATGAAACTTAGACCAACATGATTAACATTTGTAACTTGTTAGATAATAATTGATTTTGATAAATACTTTGTTACAATTTGGTTTCAGGTTACAACCGCACACTCACTTAACATCATAGCCTATGAACTGAACGGTGCACCAAGCAGCGGTCGATTCAGGCCTGGCTGGGATAAAGGCGTATTGGCTCCAATCCTAGCTTATCATCGTCAGACCAAGTCTCCGTTCATGGTTAACCCTTACCCTTATTTCGGTTTCGACCCCAAAAACGTCAACTTCGCCATTTTCCGCTCACCGTACAAGGCGGTCCGTGACCCATTAACCGGAAAAGTCTACACAAACATGTACGATACTCTCATGGACTCGACTTACTCAGCCATGAAAGCTCTTGGCTACGGTGATGTTGACATCGTCGTTGGTGAGACGGGCTGGCCTTCTGCCTGCGATGCACCGTGGTGCTCTCTTGAAAACGCGGCTTGGTTCAACCTCAATATCATTAAACGTGCACAAGGCCAAGGAACACCTCTCATGCCTAACAAACGGTTCGAGACTTACATTTTCGGTTTGTTTAACGAAGAAGGCAAGCCCGGTCCAACTGCAGAGAGGAACTGGGGGCTGTTCCGGTCAGATTTCTCTCCCGTTTATGATGTTGGGCTCCTCAGAAAAGAACAAGGTGGTGGTGGTGGCGTCCGTCCAGCACCAGCATTGCCTGCGCCTACTGCTGGTGGTACATGGTGTGTGGCTAAGTCGGAAGCCACTGATGCGCAGTTGCAAGGGAATATTGACTGGGTTTGTAGTCAAGGAGGCGTTGATTGTAAACCGATCCAAACCGGTGGTGCTTGCTTTGACCCTAGCAGTGTGAGGTCACAAGCGTCTTTCGTGATGAACGCTTATTTCCAGAGAAACGGTCGCACTGACGGGTCATGTAATTTCAGTGGAACCGGAGTCATCGTAGGGAACAACCCAAGCAATGGTGCGTGTAAGTACTAAGTGAGACATCTCTTTAAGAGATTTGTCTATGTAGCATTTGTTTGGAAAGACTTAATGTTATGGTTTCTGAGGTACTTTATGTTTAATTTTGGATGTTCTTCTAATTTTAAGGTTTCTTTATTCATTCCCTTTTTCAAATCCTTTTATTTGAATAAAATGAAGAGGAACTTCTTGTAATATATGCTTACGACATACGCTTAAACGCGGTGATCACGCTGTCTTATGATCTTTATGTTTGAAATAGATGGTCCATCAACCTATAAAGCAATATGAACGTTAGAACACAATCTTATCAACAAGATCATTATGTTTTCCAGGCCGGTTCCTCGACCAGTCATACACTGGTAGGTAGGGATGACACCAATAACTGAGAGACCACTCCAAAAATTGAGATTTATGTTTTCAAATCCGTGTAATGAAATCACGCATTCGCCATAATAGAATTTTATATTCAAAATTACATATCTAGTTTTCTAGAGTATGGATTCGTAAATATTCTTATTGATCAACTTGATTAGTATTTCCTCGCCAATGGCAATCGAATGTCATCGAGGATCACTAGTAGTTGGTTGTAAACGAGGCTAATAAACCTTAAGGCATCACTCTCCTAAGGTATGATTACAAAAATGATGTTTTGTTAGCTACGGTTATTGATCAGTTACTACTACATAGTGACACGTTCAGCTAAAATCGTCTCTCAGTTCACAATCTTCGATCGACGTATTGTTTCATGTGTGGTTCGAAATATCTCTTGCGCTCTTTCTTTTTCATTATTTTGTTAGTACATGCTAAACCTTCAAACTCTTTAAACAATCATCAATAAAAAACTCTTGACCGGTTGGTTAAACAAAGACAAAGTTGCATAACACTTTAAAGCATGGCTCTAATTAGTAAAGTAACGGTTGGTTTGTCCACATTGTTGACTAAACCAGTGTTCCACAGAAACTTTCAATGTTGCTTCTTCCCCGATCTCCTGTTTTCAATCAAAAATGAGCAAAACGCATTTATAAAGTGGGCTAAAATCACACTCGCAATGATATTCTACAATGATTACATTACATTGCTCACATAGCGTCATATTGACATTGCTAATATAGAATCATTAACATTTGTTGGTCAAAACTATAAACAATAGTATATGCACTGATGAGTTTTGATCTCATTCAAGAACAATATTTGACTGGTCACGACTCGAATAAACAAATAGTGACACTTGTTTCGGATAATTAGCCACATACTGTCGCCACCTACCAAAAAGGCAAGATCTATGAGATCGTTCCTATTCTTAAACTGATTATAGAAATCAAAGACATTGCACATAATTCTTCCTGTTCTTTTTTTTTGATATGGGGATCTCGGACAGTAAGTCCAAACTAATCTTCACGAGGCTTTCCATCAGGCGGAAAGGTGGCCAAGGCAACTCGAACCAAGGACGGACACTCCAGCTGGAGTTCCATTACCACTGGACCAAGAGCTCTTGGTTAATTCTTCCCTTGGATCGTCATCATTATAATTAAATATAATTAACAAAAGAAAACTATTTTGTTTTTGATTACGTGAATTAGAAGTTGTTGGCAGAGAGACATCTAGCTTCGATCCAATTTTAGATAAGCATTACAATTTGTAGGGCTTAGAACAATCACAAATTGAAAACTAAATAATTTACACAAAGTTATACTCACTCCGTCATTTTATAATTTTAATGTTGTTTTATAAAAATGTGACTTTGCACTTTTAATTCAAATTTGTAAATAATATTCAGATTTTAAGTTTATTATCATTTATACATAGTAACTACTTAAGCCGATCGAGACAAACATGCTCAAGGTCTGCTCAGATTATATGTAATGCACGATCTCAAACAATCCAACACAAACAGTTTTGATCTTATATTCTTATTCAAACCAATCTTCCACCCAAAAACCATATTAATAACAATCCCTCATCACAATTCATTAGGGAACCAAAAATAAATAATAATAAAAACTATTTTTTGTATATTGAAAATAAATAAAAAAGTCAAAATAATGAAAAGAAGAGGGCCAGTTCAATTATACTAGTGAGCCATGGCAAAAGGAGGGCAAGAACTGTAATTAATAGCTTTCTGGTGGGGCATTACTAGCATCGCCGTGTGATCCATGAAATCTTTCAAAGCCACCACCGCCTGTAAAATTACCTTCAAGTCCTCCGCCGCCGCAAAACCTTCGTTTCCGGCGTTTCTCACGGCGTATACGTAAAACGTTAAGCATCCTTTCCTGAACTTGAACCTCGCCATCTCCCAGTTCTTTAACTTTCTGATCATCTTCTTGTTCACTTCACCGAGCGGAATCTCCGACGGCCATAGTCCTCCCACCGCCGCCGCGACCGCCGTCTTCATCTCCTCGGATTCGAACACGAAGACCACTACTTTGGACTTTCTTGTTCCTAGTCCGAGGGTTAGTGTGTGCCACGCTTGGTGAGCTAAGATCGTGAAGTTTGTCGGAATATACGCCGCCGTGGAAAGAAGCGGAGGTGATGAGGGAGAAGGGAGGGAGAGGAGTTTTAGGAGCTCGAGTGTTTTTGCTCGCCGGATTGTGAATGATTTGACGATTATCTGGCCGCCGAACTTGAGGCCTTTGACGTCGGAAGAAGGTTTGAAGGAGATGTCCGGCGAGGATTTGCTATCTTTGTTCTTCTTCTTCTTGCTTTTCTTCTCTTTTTCTCCCATGGCTGTTGATGCTCTATTTCTCTCTTGCTGTCTTGTTGTTTCTCTCTCTGGTTTTTGTTTGTGATTAGAAGAAGAAGTTGGCGTAACTTTGGTTGGTGCGTTTGATTGAGCCTCTCTCTCTTTTTTATTATTATAATTTTCTGAATTATATTGTTTCTTGATTTGTATAACTTTTTTATTTCAACATCATGAGACAGGTTCCGAGCTGTTTTATTGCAAATGTTTTTTTTTAAGTCTTTGCTATGACCGGTCATACAGCTGCTACAAAAGATTGCAAAGTTTGTTTATTAGGCATCAAATGCAGTAAATGCGATTTGTTTGCTTTTTTTTTGTTGTCTCCACATTTTATGGAGGTTTTCAGTTAATTATTCATGGATTCAGGTAACTTTACAATGTAAATAATATGGGTTCATGTTGATATAGTAAATGAGTTGAAGTAGCTCGTGCATGCAAATGCTATCACTAGACAACTAGGTCAGAAACCTGTAAAATAAGTAACTAGCTGAGTTTCGTATGCAACAAGAAAACTAATTTAGTTCAATGAGAATAAGGTTACCAACGTATTTCCAACTGAAGTAATAATACTATATACATTAACCGTTTTGAAGAAAAAAAAATTATAAACATCTTGACAATATTCACTATAGTAGCATCAAATAAATATTAAAGCTTTCCATCCTACCGTCGCCGACACTGTTTAATAGGAGTATCTGTCTTGCTGAATTTATAGCGCATCCCAATATTTTCATATCAGTATCAGTTAACAGTATTATCACAATTTCAACTGGCATCCCCAATGTAAATACCATACGTTCCTTATATGTAACCAAAGTTAAAAAGTTCTCGAATTTCAATGTAATTTGCTAACTAAAACTATATAATTATTACATAATTAACATTATTACAACTTAGTATATATAGAATACTAAAACATGTTTATTTTTCTTTTTCTTTTTTCTGAATATAAGAGGTTTTGTACCAAAAACCGTAATCTTTACATACTAAAAATGGTAAGTATTATGTAATATTAGTTTCATATCAAGCGTCATTCCATTATGTGACCTCAAAACGTTGCTAATGGTGATTTTCCTGTTGAGCTAAGAATACTTGGTAACATGTTTAATTAAATTAAATTAACGTGTTTATTTTCTTAACTATGTCATAATGAAAGTCTTAAAATCAAATCTCACAAGTAGCATAATGAGTGTCTAAATACAAACCTAGTAAATACAAAACAGCGAAGTAATATAGTTGAATTTTAAATTGGCCTATTAATGTTGCCATATGATATGAACGTGACATGTATATATTTCTTTTCGAAGAAAGTTGTGTTTGTACATTGCTTAAGTACTTGAATGAATATAGGTGAAGTCCCGATCCCATCCTAGTATGATATGAAAAAGCATTAATTACATGCCCAAGACTAGCGAAGCCCCCCTCTTATGTTTGATGTTTCATCAAATTATTGGCTTGCACCGTCTCGGAAAAATTATCTTTGACGTTACTTAAAAGCATGTTTCAATCGGTAATCAAAGTAACTAGTCTGGAACAGCATAGTGAAAAGTCTGCACCATCTTTATTTTCATAATAAAATAAATTACAGCACTGCATTTGCATCACCAGTATGAAGAGTGATTTATGAATTATGATAGTACAATATTCTAACTACGTATTTGCCGTAGATGTGTTTGGAGCTTCTTTCGTAAGTATGTATGGAGAAAGAAAGATAAAAGCGTGATGTATATATTTTTGTGACATTAACATTTCTTTCAGTATTCAGGAATGAAAAAGAGAAAAAAAAAAGGAATAAAGATTTGATGGTGAAGCTGGTAATGATGGTACCAAATGTCTCACACATGACAGGTATATGAGTGCATCCATTAAAAGCATATTTCCGCAGCAGCAATTAGAGTGGCTCCACAACTTTGCTTTTCTCTAAAGTGATGCATTATCAAAAAGTGCCCTCAATTTCTTATTCTGTATTTTGGATAATATAAAGTATATGACATTAGTATACTTCATGTCACATGTATCATCGTATAATATTTGAGTGTATGTATATGTTGTAAATGTTGTAAATCTGTGGTGCAACACAAACAGATGTATACCAATTTCGGTTTCAAAATGGTATGTGGTTACAAACTTACAGTTGAACATTAAAAGGCTCGTGAAGTTCTTTTCTATGATAAAAGAAAAAGATGTATGTTAATCTGCAACACAAAACATGCTCAAATATCAATGGGACCAATACAAAAACAAAAAAAACAGAGGATTTTGTCAATGTAATTTATCACTTTGTATCACCCAATGTTTTTATTCTGTTTCAGTCTGAGAATTCATTCAAAAGGAAGGTTTCTTTGAATTGATGGGTTCCTTTCCGATGGCTTTCTGGACGAGGCCGGCTTGCTTTTTGACATAGAGTGTGGGAACCGGTGGCAGCAGCACCACATAGAAAAGTTGAAGTGCTTCAAAACCACGGGCTCGACCGATTCACAACTAAACTTACCTTGACAAAATATATGGTATTGAATATTGTTTTTAAATTGTTTTTCAGAATTTTTTTGGTATCCATAAAAAATCGATAATATCTCAGCTTCTAGTATTTGATGGTTTGTGTGGTGATTTGACTCTTTATGTGATCAAATATGTTTATTTTTAGTTATCTTATATATTAAAACAGAAGTCACAACCTTGATTCATGTGTGATTTTTTTAAAAAATGGACCTAATGAACCTATTCATAGAAATTCATACTATATTTTAATTCAGACTAATAATAAATATAATTTTTAAAATATTTTAATCATAGTATCCTTTGATATCTTTTCATTTTAAATAAAAATATATTTAATTTAAAATTCTAACAAATCTGTTTAAAAAGATTTTTACTAGATCTTCATTTTAAAATTATATTTAAATATTTTCACTAATTTCGAAATTAGTTTAAAATATTATTATACATTAATATATTCAGTTATATAAAATGAAAAATAAAAAAATCTATAATATTTTAGTTATTATATAATCATAATCAATCATATTATATTAAAATTATTATATTGAGCTAAATATAATAAAATTGTATTAGATTATTAAATTTATATATTTATATATTTTATTTTCGTAATTATAAAATATTTATGTTCAAAAATAAAATCTAATATGTTGGTAAGATGGGTTAACATTATCAAACTATATAATACATGTATAAAAATTAACATGTATTTCTTTAAAGTTAATAATATAAAATCTTTGTAACTACTTTAATCATAATATATTTTCATTTTAAATATAATATATATTTATATATTATATTTTAAAAATTCTAATAAATCTGTGTAATATTTAAACAATAACTTAATGTATTTTAAGTTATCGTTTAAAAATGAAAATAAATAAATTATATCCTATTTTATCTACTTTTATAGTCATGATCATGTTAAAATATAATTATTATACTAAAATAAATATGATAAAATTATATTCAATTGATAAATTTATAAATTTTATTTTCATAAATATAAACTATTTATTTAAAATATAATATGATGATAGAACGACTTAAAATTAACAAACTATATAATACATGTCTAAAAATTAACATATCTTACACTTTTATATATACAATAATAAATTATCTAAAATGAATAAGCATAAAAATATTGATAAAAAGAAATCCAGTTTTGAAATACGGGTCAGAATTTAGCATAAATTAAATACAAAATATTTTTTAAATATATTTTATCATGAATATATTAATTTGCTCAATAAATAAATGCAAATACAATAAGATAAATATATAATAAGAAGTGGCAAATACATAAGGTTTAAACAATTAATTAATTATAACATGTAAATTATAAAATTATTGTATTTGAAATAGTTATATAAATATTTAAGTATATGATTAACATTAAAAATATATATCACTTATGTTCTAAAACAATAATTTATGTATAGAAAAGTGAAAACAAACACCCGTGCGGTTGCACGGGTCAAAATCTAGTTTGTATTAAAAAAAATTAGATTTAACATGTTTAAACTGGACTACCGAAATAATAAATGATATGTAATTAAATAATTTGTAATATTATGTAAATGAAGTTAAAACAAAAAATAATTACAAAATCAATAAACAATTTTGTTGAACCTCAAAATTAATGCATCGATCATTACATGAGATGAGACATATATGACGGAATAAGCAAAAATGAAAAATTATCCCCTAAACATTATTGGAAAAGTGATTTGCCATATGTTTTCTATACAATCAGTTTCACAAAAAAATAAGACATGACTACTAAAATTGATGACATGTAATGGCTAAACTTTTTAAAATAATGTAATAATTCATACACTAAATTTAATGTTATATTTTTGGTAAACTTTTTAGAATATAGTAACAACTCATACATCATCATTAAAATAAATATATTTAAATATGACACTACAAGTTTTGAAATATTATCAAATTCTATTTTTATTAAATATTATAAAATTTTAATCGTAAAATTATTAGTTTCTTTTATATATTTACAAATTTTATGAATACGGTTTTGTTTAAATTTTTGATATTTATACAATTTTAATATCAAGTTTTTTTATTAATTTTATGCAAGTTGATTTAATATATTTATCAAAAGAAATAGATAAAAAAATATATCTAATATGATAATTTTAAATATATACGTATATATATTAAAATAAAATTTTAAATAAACAATTTTTTATCTTAACTTCTATGTTTAATTAGATCAAATTTGTATTAAAATATTCTTAAAAAAACTAATAAAATCTACAATATTGATAAAATTTTATTTTTCAATGTAATTTAAATTTTAAAAAATTATTAATGCACTTAATGAAAGAAAACATGTAGTTAGCTTTTAATGAAAATAACATTACCAGTTTATCAAAATTTAGTTTAGCGCATCTTCAACCTTATTTTATATTTTTCTCTAAAACAGAAAAAAATACAGTATAAAAAATTTCTAATCTTACTCTATTTTTTACTCCGTAACGGTATTTGCTCCATAAAACATTACTAATCGGTTATACATTTTCTTTTGGTATACCCAAGTTGATGTGGCATATTTGCTCAGTTGAACCGGTTTTGTTGGTTTTGCTTTGGTACCGATACCATAACCTAATTAGCGCTCGAAATCGCTTGTTCCCTCCTCCTATCTCTTCTTATTCCGCTTCTCCGGCGAAGGTCTTTCGTCAATGGCGGCCAGGTTAAACACTTCGCTTCAAAACACCCTCTCTTTGTTAAACCCTTTTAATACTCTCCTCACTAAGAAACCATTCTCTTCGAGAAACAGCTTTAGATTCTCCAAAAAGCTCCCTTCTTCCCCGAGGAGAGCTCTCTACTGTACCTCCTCCCTCGAAAGCCATGAAAACCCCGATACTTTCGTCCTCACCACTCCTCTTTATTACGTAAATGCCCCTCCCCACATGGGCAGTGCCTACACCACCATCGCCGCCGATTCAATCGCCCGTTTCCAGGTGTGTGGTCTCTCAATCACTCTCTCTCTCTCTTGGGTTCTTGTAAAGTTTCAGTCTTTTGCTGTTGAATTGTTAGTTCATGTGATGGGCTCTTGTAAAGTTTCAGTTTTTTGCTAATGTACCTCTCAGGGTTCTTAAGAAGTTTCAGTCTTTTTGTTGTTGAATTGTTAGTTCATGTGGTGTGTCCTTGTTTGTTTTGTGTAGAGGCTGCTTGGCAAGAAGGTTATCTTTATCACCGGAACAGATGAGCATGGTGAGAAGATAGCTACCTCAGCAGCTGCTAACGGACGCAATCCTTCCGAGCATTGTGATCTCATTTCTCAATCTTATCGAACTCTTTGGAAAGAACTCGATATAGCTTATGATAAGTTCGTCAGAACCACTGATCCTAAGCATGAAGCTATCGTGAAAGAGTTCTATGATCGAGTTTTCGCCAACGGGGATATATACAGAGCTGATTATGAAGGTCTTTACTGTGTTAACTGTGAGGAATATAAGGTTTGTTTCTTTAAAATGAAGAGTTAATTAAAGGGTTTATACTTTTTTTTGGTTTTATAAGTTTTGGTTTGTTTTGGATGCTCTCTGTAGGATGAGAAAGAGCTGCTTGAAAACAATTGTTGCCCTGTTCATCAAATGCCATGTGTTGCGAGGAAAGAAGATAACTACTTCTTTGCTCTATCGAAATATCAGAAACCTCTTGAGGAAGTTTTGTCTCAGAATCCTCGTTTCGTGCAGCCTGCGTACCGTTTAAATGAGGTGAGAACACAGTCTATTCAAGTAGTACTTTTGGACCGTTAGTGATACACATAGCACTAGGATTTGATCTTAGAGGAGTCTCTAGCTCAATCTGATTAATCCTGTTTTGCTAATAGGTGCAAACTTGGATAAAGAGTGGCTTAAGGGATTTTTCCATATCTCGAGCATTAGTAGATTGGGGGATTCCTGTTCCTAATGACGATAAGCAAACCATATATGTTTGGTTTGACGCTCTACTAGGGTGAGTTTCTTTTCTATTTTCCTCCACATACTGATGTGCTAGATTTGTATCAAGTTGTGAGATTAAAATCTAATATCATTACAGTTACATATCAGCTCTAACAGAGGACAATGAGCAACAAAATCTAGACACTGCCGTTTCATTAGGCTGGCCTGCTTCATTGCATTTGATCGGAAAGGTAAGCTTATGCTCATTATCAACTGCACTCCAGTGACATTGAACGGATTCACCTTCAGTATTTGCTTAGAACTGATTACTTTCTACAGTTAGAGATTTTCTGGAAACAATAACAATCGCATTGTCATTATATGTAATTTCTGGAATCATTAACATCCTTCTTAGTTCTTGTGTTTCCAATTCATGAATTTATATTATGTAATAATTATACCATTATTCTGCAGGATATTCTAAGATTTCACGCTGTCTATTGGCCTGCTATGTTAATGTCTGCTGGTCTGAACCTTCCAAAGATGGTGTTTGGCCATGGATTTCTCACAAAGGTACTTAGCCAGAAAAACAAACTCTGCATAGAGTTCTTGTTCTTGCCAACATGTGAGGGATATTGGATTTGTCTTTTCTGATATCATTGCTGTTATGGTTTTATCAATCATAGGACGGAATGAAGATGGGGAAATCATTGGGGAATACTCTAGAACCTTTTGAGCTGGTTCAGAAGTTTGGACCAGATGCTGTTAGGTACTTCTTCATCAGGGAGGTTGAATTTGGAAACGATGGAGACTACTCAGAAGACCGTTTTATAAAAATTGTCAATGCACATCTTGCCAACACAATAGGTTTCTTCTAACTCTACTAAAACTAAAACACTTTGAGTCTTGTTTGGTTTTCTAAAAATGTTTATTGCATTTTCTCCTCAGGAAACCTCCTTAACCGTACTCTTGGCCTTCTCAAGAAGAACTGCGAGTCCACTTTAGTAGTAGATTCCACCGTTGCAGCCGAAGGAGTTCCTTTGAAAGACACAGTGGAGAAGCTGGTAAAAGTTCTCCTCTCTCTAATTGCTTCATTAGGTCAATGCTTTGTCTGATATTGTACTGTTTCTCTATTATAAGGTTGAAAAGGCACGGACAAACTATGAGAGCCTGTCATTATCAACGGCGTGTGAGGCTGTATTAGAGATTGGGAATGCAGGAAACGCCTACATGGATCAAAGAGCACCTTGGATGCTTTTCAAACAAGGTGGTGTCTCAGCAGAAGCTGCAGCCAAGGTCATAAACAAAAAAAAACATAAGGGTTTTGTTATTTGGTTAAGAGGAGCAAGTTAGTGACTAGTTTTGTCTCCCAAATGATTTACAGGATCTGGTGATTATACTGGAAGTTATGAGAATCATAGCAGTTGCGTTATCCCCCATTGCTCCTTGCTTAAGCTTGAAGATATATTCACAGCTTGGATTCTCAAATGATCAGTTCAATAGCATAACATGGGTAACAAACGAGATCTACTGTCATCTGATTTAAACCAAAAGCTTCATGTATTTGATTGTAATTGTTTTGTTTCTTTAGGATGATACCAAGTGGGGAGAGCTAAAGGAAGGTCAAGTTATGGCGCAAGCAAGTCCTGTTTTTGTAAGAATCGAGCTGGAAGCAGCAGAGAAAGATGAAGAGGAGAAGAAGAAGCCAAAGGATAGTAAGAAAAAGGGTAAAGCTAAGGTCAAAGTAGAGCAACAACCTCAGACTGTAACAGAAGCATAAGCCAATCTTATGGTTTCGTTTTGTAGCTTGAAGCTTTAAAACCTTCTCATGATTCAATTCAATGTTTCATCAGCTTCATCCACTGTAAACTGAGACTTCATAGTTCTGGTTCATCAAATTTGTTATCTTATATATTTATATGGTAAAATTCTAACACATCAACTCCATAACACAAATGTAACAAACTGTTTTTTTTTCATTAAGAATCATCACTCACTACTACTAAAGGTGAAAACGAGAGCCTGTAATGAGAAAACAAGCAACTCGAAAACCAGATAAGCAAGAAGAGAAGGCTAGGAACAGAAAAGCAGCAAAGCCTAAGCCAATGGCTACATCTGACTGCAAGCAGAAGGCTTTGTTGGCCGTACACGTGTCACCTCCCCTCATCGTTCTAGCTAATGCTGCTGCAGCCGATCCTGCCGATAGCAACAGGTAAGAGAACACCTGCCGATACATACACATTGCTCACTTTCAACTTCATGTCTTGTCTCTTTTAATAATTAATTAACTAATTGGGGCTAATTAAAATATCTAAGTTGAGAATAAAATAATTAAACTCTAAATAGATAACTGTGAGCAATCATTGAGACAGCATGTTTGCCTTTGACTAAGTAGAATGCAAATCTAAGCTTAAAAGAATTGATCTTTATTTAATTAATCAATCAATGAATCACCTGGTCGTGACCAAAGTCGAACCACACCTGAAACGCTTCAGGCCATAACGTCGTTTCTCTTGAAAATTCCCAAACGCAAACTCCCATTTCGAACACGGAATATATCGCCACGATCGCGTTTGCCACGAACGCGAATCTGTAACCCAAAACGCGATTCTGATCTCAGTTATCAAATTCCAATTTTGATTCTTTGATTTATAAATTGAGGAGCGGAGAGAGGAGAAATCGAACCTGAAAGCGTCGAAATCGTACCAGTGAGGCGAACCGGAGCCGCGGGAATTGGTGAGCATGAAGACGGCGGAGGCGAGGGAGAAGGAGAAAGAGGCTAAGCGGAGGAGAAGGATCAGGGAATTGAAGCGACGGAGCTTCTGAGCTGCGACGGTGGAGTGGAAGTGAGTACGGTCTCGGTAAGTCGGAGATTCACCGTTGCGGAAGTCATGCGGCGAGCGCATGACGGAGGAGAAGATCAGAGGAGTGGCTAACAGTGATGATGATGAAGAAGAGAGACAGGACTCATGAGAAGTGCGGCGGTTTTAAAGTAGTTAAGTTGGAGTCACGAGTCATTAGGGAGAGAGAGAGATAAGGAAGAAGAATGAGAGGGAAAGTGATGTAAAGAAAAGAGATATAGCTTGATAACCGGTTGGTACAATGTCGCTTTCTTGATTTTTTCTGGTTTAATATTCTTGGTTCGGTTTGTTGCATCGTTTGTAACTGTCCCTAACAATTAATGTAAATGAGCATTTTTGGTAATGTTAAGTGGTCAGAGACGCTGCATTTTGGAAAGGTATTTGAAATTAAAACCCCGGGTTTCACATGATGGTAGGCGTTTCTGACGAACCAATAAAGAGTGTAAAGATTTGTGTCATTAAATGGATTAGGTACACAAAGGTAATAAATTCAACAAACCCTCTTGTCTCTTTGTAAAATGTTTTGTTATAGAAACTGTTGTCGAGTAATTAATGCCGGAGTCGTTATTAAAGAAAGTCTGAAAATGACGTTTGAGCCATCCCTCCTCACAGCATACCGGACCGAAAAATTAAACCGGAACCGACCTGAGATAATCTGATTTGGTTTGATTTCGGAATTAGACATGATACCAGCGCACTATTTACATGTAGATATCGGTTTGGTTTTCGGAAAATATTCAAATCGGTTATCTTAGTGTCCAAAAGATTGGATATCATTGATATGTTCTTGGTATTTTAAATGTATTTATAATTTCAGATTTTTGATATAATTTCAGTATTTTGGTAATTCAAATATATTATAATATTTTGGCTATTTATACGTATTTCAGATATATATATATATAGTTTTTCACAGATTTCTGAATATACTTTCACTTAATATTTTAAATTCTCATCTATATATATTTATGATAGAATATATCCAAAAGAAATTCAGATATTTTCGGTTTAATTTCTAAATCTAAGAAGTAAGAACAGAACACTCAAGCCTAATGCTATTCACATGAGAATTAACGATTAACAAGACCAAAAATGTTGACATATTTTGGTTCCCTATAGATTTTTATATAAATGATCGAGAGTTATGATATCAGATAAACAAATTAAAAAAGGAATGTGAAAACGAATCCATTAACGAGAGTAAGATTATAATCCTAAAAGGTGGAGTAGAGTTGATTCCACCACAATATTCCAAACCTTAAAGCCAACTCCAAAACCATAAAAAAGAAAACAAGCTTTTGAGCACACAGATTCATCTGCTTGCTACTTGATGATTGATGCTCGTTACGTTCTCTCTCTCTCTCTCTCTCTTAGCTTAGGATCGAAATTTCTACAACACATAAAAACGCCAAGAAGAGATGGCTCATAGCATCTCTTGCGATTTTCTAACACAGCGACTCACTTTCTTCCTAAACCCTGCTCTGTTCTCTCTCCACTCTTTTGCAGCTTCGACGTTCGCTGGTGACTCATCGTTTGGACTCGAGAGCATGGATATGATACTCAACATAATGGTTTCTACCTGCATCATACACAACAACCCACATTATATCCCACTCATATGATCCAACAAACAGATCCATAGTTACTTGAAAAGCAACTGGTATAAAGCTCAAAATCAAACAAATCCAGTCTCATTCTGCACAAATGCAGGGAAAGTTATATAGTTAATCAAAGAAACTCAAACCCGTAAATTGACTTAACCAGTTAAGCCTTCAAATTACCAGTGTGCAGAAGCTACTAAACTGGTGAGAAAAAAAAAAAAACAAATGGGTTACCGTATGGACAGGGTTCCAACGTTCAGAGGCAAGCTCGTATCCATTAGGATCATCGCCAGGAGGATGAAGAATCGATATGCAAACTTTCCCATCAGAGTAAACTGCAGTTTTCAAATGTTACATCAGGAAGACTCAATATTAAGAGAGAGAGAGTTATTTATTCAGAATAAGCAGTTACCATTAGGATGCCACATCTCCGAGGTGAACCTCACAGTTGGTGGGAGGTTAGGATATTCCTCTGGAAATGTCATAATTGCATTAAAGAATCCCCCTTCACTACATCCAGAGAATAAAGTTCCAATGCCAAAGAAAAAAAAAATCATCAAAACAGTTTAAAATCTAAAGCTCACATGAGATACTTAAACCTCTACCACAGAACCAATCAGCTAAGGCAAATTCAATATATCAATAAACTACATCTTGATCTAAAGAAACAAACCAAATCAACACACAATCTCCAATTCCGTATAGAATCAAATAAAGACTCACTACAAAGTATCGGGAGGACCCATGATCGAGACGCTCCACTGAAAGACGTTACTCTCGTCGACGAGACCAGCGGAGAAACCATCAACCGGGTTCTTGCACAGATCTGCAAACAAAAACCAACAAAATTAGGTTAACGGAATCGAAATTCAGCTCAATCAATTGAGAAACGCGAGATCGAATTCGAAAATCCTAGAAGGAATCGAATAAAAGAAAGAAAGAGACGTTTGAGCTGTTGCTGGAGAAGAAGGCTTGCTTGATTCTTCTCCATCGAGAGAGAGAGAGAGAGAGAGAGAGAGAGAAAGCTAGATTCGGGGGGGAGCCAAGGTTTTTGTTTGATGGTAGCGTTTAGGGATGCCCTATTTATATATTTCCAAACTTTTTAGTATTTTCTAGATAATTTATTTTCGATTTTTTTTTTATTTTAAAGTTTAATGGAATATTGTAAAGAAAGTAAAATGTTTTTCAATCGAAGAGACTAAAAAAGAGGAAAATCTCCAATAACTATTAGAGATGCACAATTATATATATATTTTTTATTATTAACCTATTAAGCTATATTAAATTTTTTTTTTGTAACGTTTGGATGTTATTGCAACACTTGGCATCTCCAACCACAACACAAAATTTGGTGTTAAAATTACATTAAATTTTATGTTTTGGTGTTAAACTTTATTTTCCATCTCCAACCATTACACCAAATTCTACACCAAACAATATTTTATATTGTTAACTTTTTAATTTAATTTTGATGATTTAATACAATAATTATTTTTGATTAATTATATTTATCTCATATAAGTTTATATTTATTTATTAAAATTCATTAATTTTATATTTTGTTTATTTATATATATTTTTATTTTGTTTTAGTTGATTTGTATACTTTATTTATTTTATTTAAAATTAGTCAAAATTAAAACGTTATACATTTAAAGTGAAAATAAATTTTATTTTGTTACAATTTAGGCCATGTTCGTTTGGAGGTCGCTAGCGTCAGCGACCAACCTGAGCGTCTAAACGTTTTTCGTTTACCGGTCGTACGTTCAGCGACTGATCGCAGCGACCAGATGCTAGCGACCCGCGATTAAAAATTTTGATCGCCAAGAAATTCAGCGTTTGCGACCAAAACCTGCTATCAGAAAAAAAAAAAAAACTCAAAATACAAAAACACCCTCAATCTATCTTCAAAATTACAAAACAATACCATTAACCTAAATCCTAAAATAATTTCTCACGCCTCAGCTCTCTCTCACGCCTCTCTTCTCTCTCTCTCTCTCTCTCTCTCTCTCTCTCTCTCTTCACCATCTCTCACGGTCTCTCAGGCCTCAGCTCTCTCTCTCTCTCCCTTCACCATCTCTCACGCCTCTCTCACACCTCTCTTCACCATCTCTCACGATCTCTCATCTCCATCTCTCACACCTCTCTTCACCATCTCTCACGATCTCTCTTCTCCATCTCTCACGCTTCTCTCCACCATCTCTCACGCCTTAGCTCTTTTAAAGGTCAGTTCTCTCTCTCTCTCTCTCTCTCTCTCTCTTAGCGTTTTGTGTTAGAATAGATTAATTAAGTTGGATGTTGGGTTTTTTGATTCTTGATATGGGTTATGGTATAATCAGAACAAGAACAAGAGAAACTAAGTGTGTGGTTACCAGAAAATGGGGCGATCTGGTGTGTGATTTTGTGTTAGAATAGAACAAGAACTCAAACCCATGCTCCAATACAGTCTTTAAAAAATGGCCAGTATTTGATTATCAAATCTCTGTTTTTAATCCGATTATCAGACATGGTTTTATGGGTTTGAGTTCCTGTGAATGTTTTCAGACATGGGTTTGAGTTGTTTTTTTTTAATGTGATAGGAAGCTCGTCTGTTTTTTTTGCTCGTCTGTTTTTTTTAAATTGGAAGTTGTTTGCTCGTCTGTTTTTTAATGTGACCAACATCAACTTATATATATGTGATTTTAATGCTTTGCAGATGGTTAGGTGGTACTTGGATGATGATGATGAGGATGATGATTATGAGGAAGAGCATGAAGTTGATATGCTTAACTCAATATATACAATATATATAATTAAAAATATATATACAATATTAGTTTAATGATTTAGTAATATGAAGATAAAATTAAAATACAATATATTCTGATATATTCATTTTAACTATAAGTTAAAACTAATTAATAAAACTAATCTATCTATAACTAAATAATAAAATACATTATTTTAATATTTAGTGTGGTGAATATTTTACACCAAATTTGGTGGGATTGTGTCGTTTTTGGTGTTCCATTAAAAATGACATACATCAATTTGTTGTTTTGGTGTCCAATAGGAATTGGCCTCAGAACACTCAGGCTGTAACTGGAAATAGATTTTATGAATGCTCTGAATGAAAGGAACTAGAAAAAATGGAACGTCAATGTTGGAATGGCAGCAGTTATGGAATTACATAAATTAGAATGAGTAACTGCAGGAAACCATTTTTGTAACATAAATGGTAACATTTTAAAGGAAAGGAATGGAATGACATTAACTATAGCTTTAATTAAATTACTACATATTCTCATTATACTAATTAAATGTATTTTACAGTCGGTATTGTTTTTAAAAACAATGCGTACAGTAAAATAAAGGCTCATTAAATTTAATAAACAATGATAAAAAGGAAGCAAAAATATTTATTTAAACTTTAGTTTGATACTAACATTTTTATTAGTGAAATCTAGCGCTGGGATGCGTACAGTTTTGCAAGTTTGATCACTACGGAGTTTTTAAATAAGAAAATATGTTTGATATATTTTAGTTTAAGATTGTAACAAATAATACTCTATGAGAATTTTCAATTTAAAATCTTAACAAATCTAACATGTGACTGCAAATAAATAATTATTATCTGATTTTGTTCCATTCCACTCCATTCACGTAACTTTTTTCTTCTGAATGATTTACTACTACGTTCCTTTTGTTTCCATTTATCCCATAGGAATTATTGGAATGTGATTGTTTTTTAGTTCCATGTAACTGGTGGTTTTATTTTGGAATCAAACGGAATGACCCATTCCACATATTCCAATTCCAAATTTTGTTGATCCAGTTACAGCCTCAGACATTGTTGCCAGTGGATTATATGTAGTTTGCGGTTTAGATAAATTTATCTTCGTCTAATGATCAGTGTGTTGCTTTGAGAAAATGAATAAAATTGATTTACTAATCATATAGTCATTTATAAAAAAAAAATTCTGATAAGTTATAAATTTTAAAATTATTTTAAATCAAACACACTTAAATCTAAAATTCTATTATAAAAATGTTATTTAACAACATAGATAATCAAATCAATCATTTCAAACTTTGCTAACTAGGATGTATATATCACCATCAGGATGTTGCATTTGTATTCTACATATATAATACTAAAACAAAAAATTTCGTAGGAAGATTTCAATGTCAAAAGAAGCACAAGATTCAAAGATATCAGTTAAATGATGATCTTGCGAAAGAGTGTTGGCTGAAAATCTCGAGAGACCATAGATGGATTTTATTTGACGATATACATTAAGCTTTCTTCTTTGATCAAAATGTCTAATTGAGTGCGGATAACAATGATCATTGATTGGTTATATTTATATCGTTTTCTTTCGTCCATATTGCATACAAATATGTTTTGTAACATATTCTAGTGATTGGAAGAAACATTTGTTTGAAACTAAGAAGACTTTGTTGAGAAAAACAAATAGATAAATGTCGAAAGAACAGAACTGCTAGATTTTAGCAATATGATCACAATAAATACTATTGAATTTCTTTATTTTAGTTTACAGAGGCGAAAAGTATGTGTGCAAACTTCATAGTTGTGTTGTATATATGTTATCTTATGGCATCATATTTACTTTGGAGGGGTTTGAATAGTTTGGTAAGGTGGATTATTCAAAACGATCATAAGCCTAGAAGAATACATCGTTCAAACAATGTAATTCTAAGTGGTTTGTGTAGATAATTTGGTAATGCATGTCATGCATGCCGATATAAATCTTATGAAATTGAATACATGCAGTAGTATATAAGATGAGATCTTCTGCGTGTTATGAATCGGAACTCATTTATGAGTGAAATCTACTATGAGAAATTTTCGATGATAGACATAAAAAGTTTTTGTTACAAATATAGACCTTGAAAATAAAAATGATCAAAATAGACTAATGTTTTATCAAAAAAAAGTAAATATACACTTATACCCTTAGGATTAATTAATCTACACATTATGGTTTAGAGTTAATAGAGTGAAATTTAAGTTTTAGAGTTTAAAAATTAAAAAAGTTATTTTCAAAACAAAAAGATGTTATTTTGGTCATTTTAGTTTTTTAGGTCTATTTTTGTGACAAAAACTTTAAAAAGTATATTTAAGAGAATTATACCTCTACAATTCCCTCTAAAGATTGTTTATTTGGCTGATATATCTTGTGAATTGTTCAGTTAACTGTGGAAAAAAGGAGAGTGAGAATATGATTTGAGGGCATGTGGAAGAACGTGAGCGGTTCCGATGGACAATTACAATAATATAAAAACCTACTTTCAATTAAACAAGCAAAGAAGAAGACATAAGATCAGCTCCGAACACTAGGTTTAAGGAGAGTTCTTATCTTTTAAAATAAATGAAAAATAGTTAAAATAAGAGAGAGAAGAGTATAAAGTTTCTTAAGGATGATTATTGGGGGTTTTTGCTCTTGGGTCCTTAATATACATATATTTGTATGTATATATTATATACACATATATAATATATACATACAAATATATGTGTATTAAGGACCCCCAATAATCACGCCCTAGATTAGTTTTAAGAACCGGTTAATAATAAAACTACACATATGTCACTCTAGAAATGTTTCATTTGTTTAACAAAATCCAAACATAAATAAATGAAATCATTATAATAGTAATATATATATATATTTTTAAGAAGCTTGTATGGGTAAAACCCATAATGGTGCTCTAATATAAAGTGTATTTTGTTAAAAAAATAATTTTAAATTGGAAGATGTCCTTTAGACCTAAAGCTGCATTGGTACGGAGAACAGAACTTGAACATATGCTTCTCTTTTCCTTTTATTTTCTTTTTTGACGCATTTGCTATTTTTGTACTTTAATTATCTGTTATACGTATTGGAATGAGTGTATGATTTTTTTCTTTCTTCAAGTCTAATGCAAATGGATGTGAAAGAGAGATGAATTTTGGCAAAGAAACACTTTATTTGAGGGCATTGGTCATTGCAAAAGCAGATCCAAAAGGTCCAGATTCCATAATCCCTTGGAGATTGCCACTCAATTATGTTACCACTAACTTTATTAAGGTTACTTTAATTAACTAAAAAAAAAACCGGAACTACGAAATACTAGAATATTACATGCGTTAAAACCGCCTATGTTGTGTAGCCATTTTGGCTAACTGATTTGCATGATAACCGCTTATGTTGGGAATTGGGATCATTAAGTTAATAAAATCGGATAGTCAAAGTGGCTTGCACTTGATGATCAAGGATACTTAATACAATAATTTATATCAATATTTATGTGTGAATTAATATTGATTAGCATTGGATAGAAGGATAACTAATGTATAAGAGAGAAAGGGTTATGCTGAAAATCAGGAATCTATATGATCAGAACCGGTCTTGAAAATTTAAGGGCCCTATACGAAATACCATATTTACAGATTATTTGATATTTTTATAAATTTACAAATGAATTTTTATTTAAAAATAATAATTTTCAAAATATATTACTTATTTATATCTAAATCATAATAATATACAAATTATCTCATATTTTTATCATATTTATAAACTAAAAAAACTTATTCACTTTTTTATTTTTTTAAACATTTGTATGTCAATATACTAAAAATACATACACATATATATAATTCTTTTTTTAAAAGTAGGGGCCCATTCAAATGTTTTTTTTTAAGTGGACTACTACCAAGTGGGGGTCCATTCAAATGTTTCGATAAAATGCTTATTGGCTCAGTTCTGTGTACCGATAGATATGCATGGTCAACATTTTCAACTTTTTAAGTGTAATTATATGTATTTTAATGAAATGGTTTGTTGCCCTATTTTAAAATTTAAATGATAAATTTTGCTCAGTAAATTAAAAAATAAAGCTCTAAATTAGTAGAATATATACAATTTCAATATTTTGTCCAGCCTGTTCGATACTCTCTCAGTCTCCATTGGAATTTTCGTTTTGAACTTGTTTTCTTTGTTCTCATAAAATATTTAAACGTAGAATGGTTCTTCATTTATTAAAATAATAAAAACTGAACCAAGTGGTTTTCGTCTAGCGGTAAAGGGTTCACAGTTGTGAGTACACCCTGTTTTTGATTCTCCTTGGTCATTTGGGATGCCTTAAGTGGTAAGAAAACGCGGATCCTGCAAATCTCGTTGTGATTACTACTTAGACCTAAAAAAACATTTTAGATCACGCTACGGTTATCAAAAACATAAATAAATAATAAGAACTGATTTTGTAACCTTTAATGTAGTGTTACAGTGGACCTTCTCATCCTTTTACCATATATCTAACGAGTTTATTGTTGTTCTCAGATCTCGCAATACTTAATATCACAAAAAATTTATATAGATTTTGCATGTATTTGTAAGGTGACTTTTAAATCACATTATATATAAAGGGGTTTATTAAAAAAATGTCTAAGAAAATCTTTGAACTTGCCTCATATTCAGCGGCTACAGCCTACAGCAATACAGCATTGCTGTTTATGTCGACCGGATAGCAGTTTTTCGGTAAGATGAAGTAGAGAGAATCTGGAAAATAGTGAAAATTAAAGAAGACTAAAATATGATATTATTTTTCTTAGAATATGTTGTATATGGGAATAGTCTTCTCTTAGCATATCTATATTCGACATAATATGTTTTTCTGGTCATGAAATTTGGCTTAATTACGTTTGACATATATTACATGCTCTATATACATCTCGTAAAGGGTTTATAAGAAATTGAGAATTCGATAGATTATTCAATCACACACATAAACAAAAGTTTCCACTACAACTCCTTAATACTGAACCCACACTTCTATTTATATAGCCAATAACACCAATTTTGATAAACATACTCACACTCTAAATATCTTCTAAAAGACCGAAAACATAATACTATAACCATATCTCCCCCCTGAGCCCCAAAATTAGCCTTTGGATCATATATATATAGCTCCTTTATCCATGGCCTGATTTCTCCTCAGTCCTCAGTAATATATAGCTCCCATGACAAGCGATCCATGTATAACCCAACCAACAAAATAATCATCAAGAAAAATTGCTGCATACTTAGAATGAGAGATGGCCGGTTGAGTTGTTGGAGCTGAAACCAGTCCATGAACTACTAATGTTGCTACTACCTCCCCAAGATGTGTATCCATCATTCTCCTCCACTGGTTTTATGTTAATATTCCCCAAAAAGTTTCTAGAGAAGTTATTCAGTCCGTTCCCACCCTGATCATTCTCTTCGGCCTTCACATTTCTAGCTTGTGCGGTCTGATCTCCACTTGAAGCCATATCCATCAAGGGTTTAGACCTTAGCTGACTGGAATAATCACTACCCTCTTTTTGAGGATTAGCATAGCTAACACCTTCATTGCCTTCTAGTGATGGATACATCACAGTTGAAGGTTGCTCCAACCCTTTCGCGTTGATCAAGAAAGGGAATTGCTGAGCTTGTTGCAATGAAGGTATTCTCCATGGATCCACAATTCCACCACTAGAACTCCAATCCAATCCAATGTTACTTGAAATGTAATCTCCAAGGCTTTGGAAAGGAGGCAATATGGGCAAGTTGGAATTAAACCCTGGCATTTGGCCGTAGCTAAGAAACTTGCTAGGGTTTGAGTAACTTGGGTGACAAGAAAGCAATGAAGTAGTATTATTGTTATCAGCCGAAACCGCGACCGTAGCTTTCGATCTCCCACCGCCGTTGGGTTTGTTTCTCTTGTTCCTCCTAAAGCCTCCTCCGACAGGAACATTCCTCAGTGCACCGCCACGTGTCCAATAACGGCGACATGTCTTGCAAAAATGGCGAGGCTGAGTAAGGTTGTAGTTATTGAAGTAACAGAACTTAGTATTGGTGGATTCACACCTAGGGCACTTTAGAGCTGCTTCAGGCAATGGGATTTTCGCGATCCGAGCACGTTCTACCATTGAATTCACCCTGGCTTGGCTCGAGCCAGCCTGAGCAGCCGGTGGTGATGAGAAATGTTGTAAAGGGTTCTGGTCAGATGTGACACGGTCTAGCTGTTGTGTGTTTCCTTGCTGCATATTAACATAATACTTAGTTTTTAGGAATGTAATGCAGCTGAAACCTTTTTTTTTTAAGAAACGATTCGAGCTTGATACATCGATCGCGGAAAAAAGAATATATACAAAGCAAATTATTCTACTTTGACAAGATGTGCTGATTTATAACAGCTTTTCATCAAAGCTGCAGAAAGAAGATGGATTAGTAACTCAAGTTAATTTAAAGTTGTAGTAATTTTTATATTATATTTTTTGTTTAATCCCAGTGTCTGAAAGAGAAAAAAGGTGAATGCCAAGCAGAGATTAAAAAATCCATCCTTAAGAGTTTTAATTGGAAAAACAGCCAAATAAATCATCATTATATATTTCATGGTATATTCGAGAAGATAAGAAAACTAAGGAATATCTATAAGGATATACGGGCCTCCACAAAGAAGAAGAAGAAGAAGAGGCAAGCAATTTTGTCAAAGCAAACCCTTATTTTTTTTATATAGATGATCGAACTTGGAGCAGTTTAGAACGGATCAAGAACATATAGTATCATATATATTTATTACCTGCTGCCAGTTGTGTGAATCGAACTGATTCACTGGAAGAGAGGAGAAAACCATATCTGAATTTAGCTATAAAAGCTTTCTTCTAAGGTAAGACTTTGCAGATATGGTGGAAAATCAATCACTTAAGAGAGAGGTGATCTAGAGAAAGACAGAGAGAGAAGGGAGGAGCTTATAAATGAGAGATAAAAAGAAGAGATGACGTTTCCTTATTTAATTTATTTTCTATTTTTTTTCTTTTCCTTTAAATTTCCATTATTCTTACGCTCTTTGTTTCTTTTTGTTTTGTTTTCATCAAAACCTTCTTATTTCTTGTTAACCTTTTTGGAAGTAAATGTCAATTTAAACATCTAGATGTGCTTATCTTTCCAAGTGTATCATCTATATGTGCGTCATTGTTTCTTGGTTGTATCAATGTTATATGATCAAATATGAATTGCTTCACACATCATATATACTAAGTTGTAGTTGTAATTTGGCATGCGGCTTAAGCAAGTAGAATCTTAATATGTTTATACATTTTATTGTTTGAACATGTTATTGTGAAATTTACTTAAATTTTATGTGTGACCATAACTTTTATCCCAACAACATATTTGGTTCAAATCTGGGTGGTGACACTTACACGGTACTAGCATACACCATTAAATTATTAATATCACATTATGTGCTTAAAATTTCTAGAATGTACTATTAATATATATTCTATTATTTATATCAAAACCCAAATTCGAACATATTAAATTGATAATACGATTGCTTGTATTTGTTACATAAAGACTAATATCTAAATTTATCTCTAAATGACTTGGTTTCATTCAAAAATATATTAGTTATGACTTATGAATTTGCAGTGATTAGTACAGAATGTGTCTATCCAACTAAGAATATGTAGTCCCTATATATACAATTTGATCAAACTTCACTACGACATTTGGTTGAAGAAACAAAAAAGTATATGATATATGTGTATTCTACTATTCTGTATATTTCTTGTCAATCAATGAGCAAAAGACAAGTGAAATCTAAGTTGGTAGCCTGGTAGATAACTCACTCCCCTTCCCATGCGATCCCGATTCCTATAAGTGGATGTATTATATATTTTTCTTAGGAAGAAAGAAAACTATAGTATTTCATGAGAAAGGATATTTCTTGGATTCACATAATGTAAAGTAGATGTATATATTTTATAGAGAAACGATAAGGACAGAGTTTTCTTAGCATGTAAGCTTTTTTGCATACGTTTACAGTGGTTCCAAAAAAGAGATGTGAAGAGCGAGAATGGCCATGCAGAGAGAGAAACCCTAGGTACCTCCTTTCCTTTTTTATATTAAAAAGGTCAAGAACAACGAGGGAGGAGAATAATTAGATTAGTTAAAAAATCAAAAAGATTTTGAATTGATAAAGAAATAAATAAAGGTGAACTGGTAGTGGGGTGGTCTTTGGTGGAGTTGTCATAATCGAGTGTAGCTTTTGTTTTCCTCGAGTAGGACCCAAGTTTCATTTTTCATAGTATTATTATCGTTGCTATTCTTAACATTATTGTCATTGTAGTTTTTGTCATATGAATATAAACATGTAGATGTAGTAACCTCTGCATGGAGAGCTTTGTAGGTTCCAAAATTTTGGTTTAAGAATGATGTTTAAGAGGTTACTACAAAGCTCTCAAAATATGTAGTAACCTCTGCATGAATTTTCGTAATTTCCTCAAAATCTCTAGTACTTCTACCGAAGAAGATTTGAAAGAGAATGATTAGATTTTGTGTTTTTATGCATGCTTTTATATTGTATATTTCAAATTTAGCTATTAATTAAAAAATAGAATATATTAATTAAAAGAAGTGAGATGTCTAGTGTTGTAAAAAAAGATGTTAGCAGAGAATATAGGTGAGAAGATAAAACTATAAAAATTGGTTTAATGTCAGTTTTATTTTCATTGATGCATACTGTTCTACATGCATGACTCATTTTAAATAACTTATTTTATCTAAGACAATCAAATAACTTTACATATTGCATTTAAAATATTTATACTCAAATATATTCTTATTGTATTTTTATAACGTTTTTTTATATAGTTTATACATGGTCGAATTTATTGCCTAATATATACACACATGCATATTATTTCTGTATTGTAACTAGAGTAAATCCATATCTTATGGAAGCAAATTTATATCCCTAATTAAGAATCATATAGAATGGATGCAGGAGAAGAAAATATAATTAAAATGTGCTAGTTTGGGCAATCTGGAACACAAAACTAAGACCAAGGGAAGCATAATCCAGCAAATCAAATCATGATGATTCGAAAAGAATGTTTCTTTTTTTTTTCCTTTGTGAGCCATGCACACCCTAATATAGCTTACCAATAAAATCGATCAATATATATTATATGGACTGAGAAAGAAAAAAAAAAGACTTCGCCTTATGGTACGTTAGATTAGAAAAGACGGACATGTTGTAGGAAGGTGTCCCTTTTTTTTTATCACTGGTAGGAAGGTGTCCCAGTCCGCGATTTCTAAAAGAAAGATTTGCGGTCCAAATTTGATTTCAGACCTTCTTTTTAATGGACCATACCATGAGGAATTAGAACAGCAAACATTGTTACTATTTTTTTTTTATCAAACAACATGCATTATTTAGAAGAGTTTACACCCCAACAAGGGGTATGGTTACAACCAAAGAAAAAGCTAATTTTACCACTGGATCAGTCTCTCAAATTAGCGTTTTGAGAAATGAAAGTACAAGAGATAACGTCAAAGTAAGACAAGTAGCTATAGATATCAAACATAATACCGAAAAGTTCGGGCTGAGATCCACTATTCTTCAATAGCAAACATTGTTACTATATAATTCATATCCAGTGATAACATACATAACTTTGTTGTGAAACAAGAAAATATAATCTGTATGTTTATATATTATTCATAAACATAAGGAGTCCTTTATATATAGGAAATTACACGGTCATAGAATAATGGAAAGACTAGAGAAAGGAAATACAAATATGGAAAGAGTACAAATCATAAACTAATAAGGAAAAGGGAGACTAGGGTTTCCAGCCTCTCTCTCTCTCTCTCTCTCTCTCTCTCTTTTGGGTCGGTTATGGATCGGAACGGTTATGGACATCCACAATATGATTTATAACACTTCCCATTGGATGCCATAACCATATAGGGATTGTAATACGCTTTAGATGTTGCCTCATTAAAATCTTACGAGGAAAACCTAGTGGGACAAAACCATGGTGAAGGAAAAAGAGTACAACACGTATTACTCCCCCTGTTCTGAACATCACTGAAGGTCTTTCAGTCAACGCATCCCAATCTGATGCGTGAGCTTTCTGAACGTGCAGGTAGGAAGTGATTTGGTGAACATGTCGACTGAGTTGTCACTGGAACGCACTTGGACGACTTGGACCTCACCGGCTTTCTGAAGATCATGCGTGAAGAAGAACTTAGGCAATATGTGCTTCGTCCTGTCTCCTTAGATGTTGGATTGACAAAAAAAGCTGGTAGTCTGATCCAACATATATATTTTTTTCGATCCAATATTTTTCATCCCTGTTTTTTTTTTGTATATTTTTTTTAATTATCTACTTATAAGTTGATGTCTTTGAAAGTTTTTAAATCTCCGTTTTTAACTTTAATATCGTTTATTTTTGTTCGATATACTAGTCTTCGTAATAACAGTCAGTTATAGTACAATACATGATCGCAGAAGTATATTATTAACATATTTATGCCAATCAGGATCTTGAATCACTTAAATGAGAAGCAAAAACTTCAAAAATCACTTATAAACTGGTATCCAAAATCATTGTAACAACATAAACCGTAGAAAAGTCACTTGAAACACAACAAAATAGTGATATTCACTGAAATAGAAATAACATCCAAAAAGACTTGCATTCTTGTTTTCTGCAACATTGACTAACTAATTCTCCATCAATCGGTCCTCAAATCTCTATTATGCACAACTTTTGCATAAGTTTGATGTTGGATAACTTACATGTCTTGATATAGTGTTATTCAAAGTAAACATAAATGTTGGATAGTAAAAAAGATGTTGGATAATGATATAAAAATTACTTATCTTGATAGATCTTATTTTAATCTTTTCTTTGGCTCTGTCAATAACTTTGGTTAGAAAAACCTTATGAGAAGAAAACTAGTCTTACCAAAATATTTCTAAAAATATGTTGATTTTTTTTTTCACTATGGGTAGGTTTGTAAACCAACATTACTTCAAAGAAGATCACGATGTAGCCACCATATCCAAACTTACCCTCATGACTAGTTCTTGCAACTACATATTTTCTATATTTTCTTCGCCCACTTTCACTAGAGAAACCGCATACAATCTCTAAAATGTAGACTTGAGATTCACAGGTCCACGATATATCTTTTCACAAACAAAAGCAAACTATAATAGGTTAGTATTTATAAGTAGATGTATATCATACATTGACAAAAAAAAAATTATTTTGTCTCCAATGTTTTTGTTCTCAAAGTATAACAATGCCAAAACTGCTTCAATTGGTCGATGTACAAGATGAAGAATCACATCCTCACTAGAATTTAATTTCACATAATCTTTGATAAATGCATGTCTAGTTGAGATATAATCATGAACACTTTTTACATGACCTACGATTTGTCTTCATCTTCACATTAAATTTCATGCTGCATAACATATTTGAAACCATTGGTGAAATTCGAGGTATAGAATAGTAATTTTCTTTCCTTTTCTTATATTTTTATTGTTTCATTTGATCCAAAAAATTCAATCATGTCTCGAGAAGAGTATATCTTATTTGTAGTCTTGATTAGATTTCAATGATTCTAGTCCATATTAGCTCACTCACGACAATGTATCAACACATATCTATCAGCATAAAAAACACTTAAGTGATTATATCATAAAAAACAATTAATTATATGTTGATTGATAAAATTCTAATTAAACATTACGATGATTATCTTGATTCTCAAATGAATTTTCATAAGCTTTTGCTAATCCACATTTTCAAACACTTTGGTGTAAGCTACAATTCATTAGAACAAAACAAGAAACATGTATAAACCCAAATCATCTAAAGAGTATATATTACCAAAATTAAGTATGATAAAAATGTGTACTCATCTCTTGGTTATAGATGCATATCGAACATGTGTGAACTCTGCATTCAATGAGTCAATACACACAATGTTTCTGATATTATAGTGAGTCTTTGAATCAATTATGGACTGTAAGATTTTTTAAGCACTAACTGCTGAAACTTTGGGTACCAATTTGACAATCTTAGTAAGCATGGAGAAACATTCATTGGATATGTCAATGAAAACCTTAAAAAACATATATACATTCAAATATATTTATCAACATAATAAAGTTTTCTATAAAAAGTTCATGAATAAAATTTGAATGTAACTTCCACAAAGCAAATGAGAAATTATAAAACACAACACAATCATTTTAATTACATCTATTTTTTGTGCACCTAATTGCATCTACTTATTGTAGCAGTTTAGTCTCTTTTATACTTTCTCAAAATTCAAACATTATCTTCTTTTATTAGAAATGCGTACATACAGTTTATTGATTTGCACACGAAATCAATTATATATATATAGGACAAGTTGAAATCTTGAACTTAAACGCACAACTCACAAAGTTTAGCATCAAAATTACAATAAGAAGTGTCATTATAACCATAAAAAAAACTAACAAAGAGAACGGAAAAATGTAGGTCGCATTGCTAGAGTAATCGTCAAATTCAATAGTAGTTTGATTTAAACAAAAAAAAAATACTAATGGATTCTCTCATAAAAGACTAATTAATTACATGTTGATATATAAACAAACATTACCATGATTATCTTGATTTCTCAAATGAATTCTTATAATATTTTTCTAATCCACATTTTTCAAACACTCAGGTGTAGGCTACAATCATTAGAACAAAATAAGAAACATGTATAAGCTGAAATAATCTAAAGAGTATATAATACCATAATTAAGTAAAATAAAAATGTGTATCTATCTCTTGGTTATATGTGCATATTAAACATGTGTGAATTATGCATTGAAAGAGTCATGACACTCAATGTTTATGATACTATGGGGATGTTTTCAATCAGTTATGGACTAAAGTTTTTTTGGCACTATCTAGAAAATATAAGCCGCTAATTGCTGATACTTTGAGTTAACCAATTTGATAATTTCATTGAGCATGGATAGACATTTATTTGATATGTCGACACAGACCTGTAAAAACATATGTACATTCATATATATGTATCAACAAAAAAACTCTTTTAACAAAAGAATTTAATTATTTTGTCTCCAATAATTTTTTACTCAGAGTAGAACAATGTCAAAACTGCTCTAATGTGTCGATGTTCAAGATGAAGAAGCGCATCCTCAGTAGTATTTAACTTCACATAGTCTTTGATAAATGCATGTTTGGTTGAACAATCATGAAATTTTTGCACAACTTATGAATGGTCAGTCCTCGTTGAATTTCATGCTCCATAATGTATTTGAAACCATTGGTGAGATTTCGATGTATATCACTAGTATTTTCCTTTTCTTATCTTGTTATGTTTCATTGGATCTATAAATTCAATCAAGTCTTGAGAATAGAATATCTTATTTGGTGTCTTGATTAGGTTTCAATGAGTTTAACAGTCTATATTAGCTCACTTACGACAATGTCCCAACACACATCAAGAAGCATACAAACAAAAAATAACACTTGATTGATTCTTTCATAAAAGACCAATTAGTTATATGTTGATAGATAAAATGCTAACGAAACATTACCGTGTCATCTTGATCTCTTAAATCAATTGTCATAATCTTTGGTCAATCTGCATTTTTCAAACATTCCGATGTAGGCAATAATTCATTATAAAAATTAAGTAACCTAAAAGAAACATATATAACCCGAAAGTTATCTAAAAGGTATATATTACCAAAATTAAGTAAGATAAAAATGTTTATCATCTCTTGGTTATAGATGCATATCGAACATGTGTGAACCCTGCATTCAAAGAGCCAATAGACTTTATGTTTCTGATATTATAGTGAGGTTTTGAATCAATTATGAGTTGTAAGATTTTTAGGCACTATTTGAAGAACATAAGCCACCAACTGCTGAAATTTTGGATCAACCAATTTGATAACCACAGTGAACATGGATAAACATTCATTGGATATGTCAACAAGGGCCTTTAAAATTTATATAAATATAAAAATATGTATCAACAAAATCAACCTTTTAAAAAATCATGAAGAAAATGTGAATGTAACTCCCGCAAAGAAAATGACAAATTAATAAACACAACATATAATCATTTTAATCACATTTACTTATTGAAGCAGTTTAGACTTTTTAAAACTTTCTCAAATTCGAACATTATCTTCTTTTCTTAGAAATGTGTATGCAAAATTTATTGATTTGCACAAGAAAGAAATTATATTTATATAGGACAAGTTGAAATCTTGAACTTAAATGCACAACTCACAAAGTTAAGCATCAAAATTACCATAAGAAATTTCATTATAACCATAAAACAAACTAACAAAAGAAAATAGAAAAATGTACCTCACATTGCTAAAGTAATCATCAAATTCAATGGATTCTCTCGTAAAGGACCAATTAATTATATGATGATAAATAATATGTTAACTGAACATTACAATGGTAATCTTGATCTCTCAAATGAATTCTTATAATCTTTTGCTAATCCACATTTTTCAAACACTACGGTGTAAGTTATAATTTATTAGAAAAAACAAGAAATATGTATAAACCGAAATCATCTAAAGGGTATATATTACCAAAATTAAGAAAATAAAAACATGTATCCTTCTCTTGGTTATAGGTGCATATCGAACACATGTGAATTATGCATTCAAGGAATCAATACACTCAATGTTGCTAATATTATAGTGAGTTTTGAATCAGTTATGGACTAAAAGTTTATTTTGACACTATCTAGAGAACATAAGCCACTAACTAATGAAATCTTGGGTCAACAATTTGATAATTTCATTGAGCATAGATAGCGTTCATTAGATATGTTCACAAGGACATGTAAAAATATATGTACATTCAGATATATGAATGTAATTCTTGCCAGACAAATGATAAAATAATAAACACAAGATAATAATAATTTTAATCACATGTACTTACTAGAGCAGTTTAAGCTTTTTAATATTTCTCAAGTTTGAACATTGTCTCATTTTCTTGGGAATGTGTACACACAGTTTATTGATGTGCTCAAATTTTGTTTATCATTTTATAGGTCGGGTTGAAATCTTTAACTTAAATGCACAACTCACAAAGTTTAGCATCAAAATTAACATGAGAAACAAATTCCAAAAAAGATGTAGCTCGCATTGCTAGAATTATCATAAAATTTTAAAAAGTAGTTTGATTAAAAAATTGATTACTGTAGTACTCAAAAAACAATATAGAAAATAACATTTCATTCTCTAAATAATTTCAAATCATGAAACGCTTCCAAAATGACACCAAAATTTGTGTTGGGTTGATGGTTTTTCAACTCTTCAACACTATTGATATGTAGTGACACAATGAAAGCAATAAGACAAATCAAAACCATAAACCCTTAATAAATTTCTCATCGTGGACCTACTTTGATAAGATGAAAACCAAGAAGAACACACTAGAAACATTAAACTATATTATAAAATCTTTTGAATCGTGAAAGTTGGAGTTTATGGTTTCTTTTCTAAAGAAAATCTGTTAAAATCTTTTGCCATAAAGAAATTAATGAAAATTTTCAACATCAAGAAAACATACATAAACAAAGAAAGTGAAAATGTCATCATTGTAACATAGATTAATTTTTTACCGTTTGAAGTTACATGATAAATCATGAGATGTTTTTTCTATGTTTATGTTGGTTTGAATCAATCATGAAATCTTTTTAAACGTTTGCCACAAAAATATTAACGAAAAATTTCAACACCAAGAAAACAAACATAAACAAAAAAAAAGTGGAAAATATTATGTTTTAAATTGTAGAATATTTTTTTACCAGCTGAAGTTACATGATAAATCATGACATGTATATGTATCACTGTTCAAATTAGTTTGATTTAAATATTAGCTACAATAGTATTCAAAAAACATAAAAATAATATTTCGTTCTCCAAATTAGTTGATTTAATTAAGTTTTTTAATATATAGAAAATAGTTCTAAAATTATATTTTAAATGATATATAAAGAACTGAGTTAAGTTTTCGACAAACATTGTACTAAAGAGACAAATTTAAGTTGGTTATAGTATTAGAATATACATGTTAAATTTTTGTTGTTGACCATTTTCCCTTTTTTTTTACACTTTTCAACTAATAACAATCTCTTAACTTAACACTTTAATATTTTCTTTTGAAACATTAAATACTTAGCCTACCATGATGATGACCCACTATTCTACATTCAGCCAATTTGTTGGATTTCCCATAAGTAATCTTGTTAATTACACATAGTCTACAAGATGTAGCTTTTCTGAAAGAAAAAAATGCTAGTTATTGTCTTTGGAATCATTTAAAAAAATAAGTAACATGTTTGTTTGATACTATTGTTTAACTAATTACTAGATAATGATCCGCCTTTTCAAAAAGTGGATATATTTTAATTTTTATATTTCATTTTTTTGTAATCAAATTTATGTTTAATATTAATATAATAGATATAAAAGTCTTTTAGATAAATGAAATACATAATTGGACTATACATATATAAATTAGACATGATTTTGTTTTAATAGAATATGTTTAAAATGCAAACATGATCTGGTTGTTAAATTTTTATAATATACTTTTTGATTTGTTTAAATGGTTGAAGCATCATCCACTGTGTTGTATAATATTGCTTTAAATTATACCTCATAGTCAAGAAATGACATTTCCTCAACCAACAGATTTCTACTGCTAATATCACACGAGTGACAAAACATAAAAAAATGATGAAGTCATTTGAAGTATCTTATTTTTCAGAATCATATGAATCCAACATCTTAAGACACACGTAGAGTCTTCTTGCGTGTGTTCTAGCAAAACCATAATCCTAGAAATCTCTAAAATCAAAATCCTAAAAATAGCTGAAATGAGAACCAGAATCTTGTAAAATCTACTAATAAACTGGTGTCATGAAATCGAAGAAACAATAACATAAACATAAAACTCAATGGAACATAACCAGAGTCGTTAAATAAAGAGTCACGTGGAACACAAATCCTGATATTCATTGAAATAAAAATAGCATCCCAAAAGTTGTGGACTATTTGTTTTTCTGCAGCATCTGTTTGATCGAGATGCCAACTACTTGTCCATCAACTAATCCTCAAATCTCCATGCTGCACAAGTAATATGTTGGATGATTTATTTTTCTTGTATTTCAAGTAAATAAAGTTGTTGAATAGTATAATCTTTCTTTTTCTCTCATGTTCTTCCTCTGTCAGCAACCTTGGGTAGGAAAACCTCCTCAGAAGATACCGAGGTTTCCAAAGTACTTTTAATGAATTTGCTGATTGTTTCACCAGCAGTAGGTATGTAAGCCAACATAACTTCCATGGAGATCTTGATGTAATTAATTTTTTTCTGAAAATTTTAATTTTTATATTTAATTTTTTTTTGTAATCATATTTATGTTTAATATTAATCTAATAGATATAAATGTCAATTAGATAAATGAAATACATAATTAGACCATACATATATCAGTTAGACATGATCTTGTTTTAATAGAATAGTTTTAAAATTCAAACATGTTCTAGCTGTTAAATTTTTATAAAAGAAACTTTTTCAAAAAATTGAAATTAATACATAAGAAGAAATAATTATTTCATTAAATGTTCAAGTGCTTTTTTGAAAGAAAAAAATGCTAGTTATTGTCCATAGTGCGGTTTTAAAATTTCAGTCAGTTATATGTTGCTTTTGAAATACCAAAAATGTGTGTTAAAAAACTATATAACAAAAATGACGAGCCAGTGAGAAGAGAGATTATTGATTAGATGACACACTGACAAAATCAAAATAAATAACCATTTGAGAGAAGAAACATCGATATGACTCGAGATTTTGACGGCCACTAAGTCATCACCACATGTCGTTGGAGGTCTACTTTTTCTCCATTCAACTGGTTGAATAAATTCAACGGAGAGTAATCCACGTATGTTTTTCTTTTTATTCAACAGACTCATTGCACGCCTTCAACTGTTGAATTTATAATTCAACTACTTCATTGCATATAGTCTTATAAAGTATATGACAATATCAGCAATGTAACAATGCAAAAAAAAAACATACCAGAATACACTGAACCAAATCCGGTTATACAAAACCAAAAAATGATAAATCATCTTTTAAAATTGTAGAATATTTTTTTACCGGCTGAAATTACATGATAAATCACGACATGTATAAGTATCATCGTTCAAATTAGTTTGATTTAAATATTAATTAAAATAGTATTCAAAAACAACACAAAAAGAACATTTCATGCTCCAAAATAGTTTGATTTAATTAAGTTTATAATATATAGAAATTAGTTTTAAAATTATATTTTAAATAAAAAATCAAGAACCGGGTTGATCTTTTCAGAAATTTTTATATGGAACAGACAAGCTTATGTTGGTTAGTATATGAACATATATGTTAAATTATTGTTCTAAACCAGTTCTCCTTTATTTTTACACTTTCCAACTATTAACAATCTCTTAACTTAACACTTTAATGTTTGCTTTTGAGACATTAAATACTTACCCTACTGTGGTGATGACCCACTATTCTACATTCAACTAATTTGTTGGATTTCCCATAAATTATCTTGTTAATTACACATTGGATACAAGATAGAGGTTTTTGAAAGAAAAACGCTAGTTATTGTCCTTCGGTTCAGTTTTTTTTTTAAGTAACATATTTATTTGATACTATATTTTAACGATTTACTAGATTATGATCCACTCTTTCCAATTGCGGGTATTTTTTTGTTTAATTTTTTTCTGAAAATTTTAATTTTTATTTAGGTTTTTTGTAATCACATTTTTGTTCAATATTAATAGAATAGATATAAAAGTCAATTAGATAAATGAAATACATAATTAAACCATACATATATCAATTAGACATGATCTTGTTTTACTAGAATAGATTTAAAATTCAAACATGTTCTAGCTGTTAAATTTTTATGAAAGAAACTTTTTCAAAAAATTGAAATTAATACATAAAAAAAAAATTATTTCATTAAATGTTCAAGTATTTTTTCGAAAGAAAAAAATGCTAGTTATTGTCCATAGTGCGGTTTTAAAGTTTCAGTCAGTTATATGTTGCTTTTGAAATACCAAAAATGTGTGTTAAAAATATATATATATCAAAAATGATGAGCTAGTGAGAAGAGAGATTATTGATATGACGACACACTCACAAAATCAAAATAAATAACCACTTGAGAGGAGCACCATCGATATGACTCGAGAGAAAGATTTGACAACCACTAAGTCATCGCCACATGTCGTTAGAGGTCCACTTTTTCTCCATTCAACTGGTTGAATAAATTCAACGGAGAGAAATCCACGTATGCTTTTCTTTTCATACAACATGCTCATTGCACGCCTTCAACTGTTGAATTTATAATTCAACTACCTCATTGCATGTAGTCTTATAAATTATAAGTACATGACAATATCAGCAAGACAACAATGCAAAAAAAACATACCAGAATACACTGAACCAAATCCGGTTATACAAAACCAAAAAGTGATAAATCATCTTTTAAAATTGTAGAATATTTTTTTACCGTCTGAAATTACATGATAAATCATGACATGTATAAGTATCATCGTTCAAATTAGTTCGATTTAAATATTAATTACAATAGTATTCAAATACAACACAAAATAACATTTCATGCTCCAAATTAGTTTGATTTAATTAAGTTTTTAATATATAGAAGTTAGTTTTAAAATTTTATTTTAAATGATAAATCAAGAACCGGGTTTACTTTTCAGCAAACATTATACTGAAGAGACACGCTTATGTTAATTATAGTATATGAACATATATGTTAAGTTTTTGTTCTAGATCATTTCTCATTTATTTTTACACTTTCCAACTAATAACAATCTCTTAACTTAACACTTTAATGTTTGCTTTTGAAACATTAAATAATAAGCCTACTATGGTGATGACCCACTATTCTACAGTCAACCAATTTGTTGGATTTTCCATAAATTATCTTGTTAGTTACACATAGGCTACATGTTTATAGCATCTAACGATCACTACTTTGTAACCAAGTTTGTAGCAGTTAACATCGTATGTATCGGTTAACAACCCTTATTATTGAACCTATTTTATAATATTTTGTATCAGTTAACAAAATTTGTATCGTCTAATAACAATTTTGTAGCAACTAACTAAACATATATTCGGATCGACGATTTCATGACCATAACCACCACAATAAGAACCTGAAATTCCTTCGCCGTGTTTCACGAACTCATCCGTGATAACGACTAATTTTATCATGTCAGATAAAAACCTCGTTGCGGAATCGTTAGTTACGGTGGCAATAAAATGTTTGGATCTGGAAATCGTCGCCTCTCAAACAAATACCATCATTTTTGTAGATATTTTGTCTTTACACGTCACTGATTGAGGAGTTCAACATTTCAGTAGTGTTAGAATTATTATACGGTGATGTTTCTCAATTGACGAGATAGTGAAGACTTATGGTTATTTCGATAAAATAAGAGAACTTAAAATTGATATTTTATGTACTTGAGAATGGAAGAAAAATGAATCACATCATAATTTGTAATGAATGGCACTTTGAAAAAAGAAATAGAGCTTTGGAGAAGAAATACAGAAAAGAAAAAACAAGTTTGGGTGTTACAAAAAAAAAGTTTGGAGAAGAAAGAGATTGGAAAAGTAAAAAGAATTAAGAAATTTTTTTATCTGACACATAAAAAACTATTAATAGGTGCGTAGGATACCAGTGGACTTGGCAGATAAAACAAAAAGTGAGAATCATAGGAAAGATATGTCACAAGACTAAAATATGAATGATAATGTGACTCAAAACTTAAGGGTATATGACTAATTAAATGTATGTTGAGGTGTACTGCTATCAATTTCTGAAAAGTAATTGACTAACTACTGAGGTATATCATATATATATATATATATATATATATATATTATAACTGACTACTTTAGAGCACCATTATCGTCGTATACTAACAAGAGTTTTAAGGTATGGGTCCTGTAGAGTTCATTAAAAACGTATGTAGAAGTAGCGAGATATGAGATGTTTTTGGTCTTTTTTTAGTGCTGTTTGCGGATCCCACTGACACGTAGCGGTCCGCGATTGGTTCTTTCTTTTAAAAAGAAAGCAAAATAAGAAACCCAAAATGATTTGTGCGATAATGGTGCTCTTAGACACATGCCCGGCTCTGGCCCTGTGCTAGGAGTGCATTTGCACATGGCCCATTACAAATTTTCTAATTTTTAAGCTTAGACTAGAACCCAAAATTGATCAAATTTATTATTTTTTTTACATAAAAGAGTCCAATTTCTTTACTTTTCTTTAAAGAAAAAGATCATAATATTTTTTTCAGCTCAGGCCTAAATAAACATTGAGACGGGCCTGCTTAGACAACATCGTATCTTCGTAATATGCAAATAAACAGACGGTTTAAATTTAGTCGATATGTTTGAACTAGCTAGAATCGTTTCGTTTTAGATTACTCTGAGTTTTATTAGCATAGTTCATATTTCTAGGACTAGTAATGTCCATGCTGACCCCTTAGTAAAAGAGGTTAGAACGTGAGAACATTTTATTTTTGACATAGATAAATTGAGTTGTTTTGGAATAATGTTGCCAAATTTTGATTTAATAAAATAGGAAGTTTGAGAAAGAAAAACACTAAAAGACATCATTATTTTAAAATAAGGGAGCAAAAATAAATACTATAAAGTTAAGGGGTTGAAAAGGAAAAGAAACTCTCAGGACAAAAAACATCATATCAGATTACAAAAACTAAAAGCCTCGTCGTCGTAACCAAACCAAACCAAATCAAAATTTTAAGCGTTAGTTTTTTGGAGATCGGAAAGATGAACGATGTGATGTTGGAAGAGGCGAAGCTGTGGTCAATACACAAATCTGGTCAATTTTAACGTTTTACATCACATTGGAGGCCACTGATCCGGTCCACGACGACTCACTTGTTACATTCCAGACCTGTGTCACCGATACTGTCCTCAAGCATCAAGCACGTTTGAGAGCCTTCACAACTACTTGCAGAATCAAGCCTCAAGTCCCAGGTAAACTGAGCTTTGTGTGATGAATATTGCTAGTCAGTATGATGACTTTTAACTGTTTCAGGAACGGGAGAATTAGGTTCCATTTGGTACCCAGATGATGACGTAGATGCCTGTTACAAAGTTGATTTGCCTAATTGGCTACAAGATGATGCACTTTCAGGGGAGGATAAGCTTCAATTCTATGAGGTATAACTAACATGTCTTACATATTGGGTTTTGGATTTTAATATAACAAAACCGTTTTTACTTGCACAGGTGAAAGATATGGAGTTGAAGGACAACCAGTGGCTTTATCTATATGCCGAGTTTGCATTGTTCTCCCATTCGGGCGATGACCTGGTGAGGATAAGTTATTATTTAGTATTTGATGTGTGTTTGTTGGGTTGGGCCAAACAGCATACTCAATAAGTTAGTTTGTTTTTGCAGAGCGCTTATATGCCATTTGAGATGAAGAAAGTAGTGGTGCAAACCAAGGAAGATATGAAGCTCAAGTCGGGCAATGCAGTCTTCTACCTGAGTTTCAAGCCCCGTGGTGGTCCAGAGTGCAGAGGTGTAGTAAGGAGAACTACTGATGGAAGACATGGACACATGTGCCTTGAAGCTAGGTGTTGGATTGACAAGTAGAGTTGCTGGTTCTCTTCTGGCTGTTCTCTAGTCCATTAGCTATCTACTTTATAAGTTGATGATGATGTCTTTTCACTAATTCCAGTACTTGTGTTTCCTTATCATCTACTCTAATTATTAAGTTATGCCTTTGACTAATTCTCTTGTTCTTTAATGCTTTAAGGTCGCTTTTGTTTTATGCATCAATCTTTGTGATGGCATGATCTCATCTCAGGACTATTTTATCAGCATAGCGCATCCTAAAAATCGCTGAAATGAGAACCAGAATATTCAAAATTCACTAATAATTGTTTTTGTAGAATCACCAGCTAAAACGATGTATCATTGATTCATAGCTCTAAAACTTAAGTGCATATACATATATTTTCTCCACTTTCCAACTAACAACAATGAATCTACACTTTAATGTTGTTCTTTTGGAACATTGTCTACTTTGATGACAACCCACAATACATTCAACCAGTTTGTTGGCTTTGCCATAAATTCTTTTGTTAATTACACATATAGGCTATAAGATGGAGCTTTATACCAATCACTTATAAAGTACATCACAACACCAACATGGCAAAAAGACGTATGTTTTAGGTTTTTCACATTTATTAAGAAAACATATCAAATTGTAGTTATCAGTACATTATTTTTCGTTATCAATTATTCCTCACAATTTTTAAACAATAAAAACTTTATAAACACCATTATGTTTTTTAAAGTTTACAAATGGAAAATATCCTAGGATAGCACTAAAAAAGTTTCTATCACAAATATAGATTCCAAGAATCAAAATGACCAAAATGTTTCAGCAAATAGGTAAATATACACTTATACCCCTAGAGTTAACTAATTCAAACCTTAGGGTTTAGAGTTAAGGGATGAGAATTTGGGTTTGAGGTTTAAAATTTTATACAATAGAAAATAAATATTAAAAATTTGAAAATAAAAATTTTAAAATAGTTTCAAAAAGTATTTTCGAATTACAAAAAAACAATTTGAAAAAAAAAATTCAAAAAAAAAATTATAAAAAGTTCGAATTTAAAAACATATAATCTAAAACTATAAAAAAATTATTTTTTATTATTTTTTATTATTTTTATTATTTATATATATCTAGGGTATTAGTGTCTTTTTACTTATTAAATGAAAGATTTTTGTCATTTTCCTCCTTGTGGTTTATTTTTGTGACCAAAACTTGAAAATAGTCTATTTATGAAAATTACCCTTTACAATTTGCAATTAGTTTATACATTGAGAATGTATATCTTTTTGAAACAATTTTTTTTCTTCTAAAATTCAGATTTTTTTGAAACAGATGGAGTAAAATATATTGAACCAAATCCGGTTATACAAAACCAAAAAGGTAATGTGAGATGAAAATATAAAATGATGAACCAAAACCGGTTTAGTAAAACCCAAAAGAATGGTGATGGGACCAAAAGGGACGGTAGCAACCAAATGGGTCCAAAAATTTATAAGTTTGGGAGATAGTAAGTTAGTTGTCCTACTCCCAACTACACAACTTCAATGCCCCAATCTCTTCCTCCTCCCTCCTCTCTATTTAACTTTCCTTCTCTCTCTCCCTCACTCTGAATCTTCTTATCTGGGTCTTCCTCGTTTTCTCCGCTTTTAAGCCATGAAAGTCACCGTCGTCTCCCGCAGCGGCAGAGAAGTTCTCAAAGCCCCCCTCGACCTCCCCGATTCGGTACTTTCTCCTTTGATCTGTCTCCTCTCTCTGTTCTGATTACTGGGTTTTGTCTCTTAATTTGATTTGAATCGCTCGATTGGAGAAAATGTAGCCAAGAAGATGCATACTTTCTGACTTTTAGGGTTGTGTGTTTTTGTTCTTTGTAGGCGACTGTTGCTGATCTGCAGGAAGCTTTTCACAAGAGAGGTAAAAGTTTCGATCTTTTACTAGTAAGTTGACTTTACAATGTTGAAATCGATCTGCGCTTATGATAGCTAGTGTTAGTTTCATTTCATGCAAAGCTGTAGTTGATCTGTGTTGTGTTGCCCTTCTGAATTTAATGTTTTTGAGTCATATAATATAACCAAGATCTATAGGGAAGCTTATGGATGTTCTATGCTAATGAGGATTGTTTAAGCTTGCAAACCCAGTTTGGGGTTTTTGATTACTCATTACAAGTTACAACCTTTTCTGATTAATGGATCTGTTACTATTAGACTCAAATGCTTTCATTTTAGATTTGACTCTAAGTCAGCACTTGCATGCGTTTGTATTAATCAGAGAGCTTGAAGTCCCTTTCTTCACATCTAGAATAGCTTTACTAATGTTATTATGGACTGTGTGTGATTCGGGTTATGTTGTTTCGTAACAGCTAAGAAGTTTTACCCATCGAGGCAAAGACTGACTCTTCCTGTCTCTCCTGGGTCAAAGGACAAACCTGTTGTCCTCAACAGCAAGAAGTCACTCAAAGAGTACTGCGATGGGAACACAGACTCCTTAACCGTAGTCTTCAAGGACTTGGGAGCACAAGTCTCATACCGCACGCTCTTCTTCTTCGAGTATCTCGGCCCGCTCTTAATCTACCCGGTCTTCTACTACTTCCCTGTTTACAAATACCTCGGCTACGGCCAAGACCGTGTGATCCACCCGGTCCAGACCTACGCCATGTACTACTGGTGCTTTCACTACTTCAAACGGATCATGGAAACGTTCTTCGTCCATAGGTTCAGCCACGCGACTTCACCGATAGGGAACGTGTTCAGGAACTGTGCTTACTACTGGACCTTTGGTGCTTACATCGCTTATTACGTGAACCACCCTTTGTACACGCCGGTGAGTGACCTTCAGATGAAGATTGGTTTCGGGTTTGGTTTGGTTTGCCAAGTCGCAAACTTTTACTGTCACATTCTGTTGAAGAATCTTAGAGACCCTAGTGGCTCTGGAGGGTACCAGATCCCGCGTGGCTTCCTCTTCAACATTGTTACGTGTGCTAATTACACGACAGAGATTTACCAGTGGCTAGGATTCAACATCGCTACTCAGACCGTTGCGGGATACGTTTTCTTAGCTGTTGCTGCTCTGATTATGACTAACTGGGCACTTGGAAAGCACAGCCGTCTGAGAAAGGTAACAAAAGCTACTTAGAAAGCTCTCAAAGCATTTTGTGGTTCTTATTGTGGGGTTTGTGATTTGCAGATATTTGATGGGAAAGATGGGAAGCCAAAGTATCCAAGAAGATGGGTGATATTGCCTCCATTCCTGTAGAAGACTCATCGTTGTGATCCTCGTTTTTATCAGTTTAAAACTCTCTTAATAAGGTTGTAAAAGAGATTTGCAAGATGTGTGGTTTCCTCTGTATTGGTTGTTCCTTTTGTTTTGAGATGTTTTGTAAGTTTAGAGATTTTAGAAACATGCTTCTTTAATCGTTTATCACGCAAACTAAATCATCCGTTATTCCATTGTATTGCATAGTAAGTCAATCTCAGAACATTTTGAAAATGGACTAAGAGCGCAAACCAATGAACACTGTCATTTTAAGTAACAGTAAGTAGGCATGCGGGCAGGGTTATTCGATTTTCGGTTAGTTCAATTCAACATAAATCTTACCGAATTAACCCAAAATAAAGAACGGTTCGGTATTCGGTTAGTTTGGTTTTTGAAAATCATATTGATGTTTTTTATTTTGGTTAAATTTTAGTTAAATTGTTAAAAAATGAATTTTTTTGGTTATTTCGATTAGAAATTTAGTTAGTTCGGTTCGGGTTTTTGATATAGTTATTTGTAAAGAAAAATATATGAAGTAACCAATTGCCAAACCGAAAACCAATTTTTTAGAAAACCTACCAAATCAAACCAAACTTCTAACCGAAGTAACCAAAATTTCGGTTCAGTTCGCAGGTTTGATTTTGTTCAAAGTTACATGCCTAATAGTAGGGTACACATCAGTGAAACAAGAACTAACCAATGCTGGTGATTTCATCGTCACCTAAGGCTTGTGTATTAGGATGTGTCTGAAGTTCAGAAAATACACATTTTTATGAAAGGATACGAATAAAATGTTGTATGCAAAACAGAAGCAGATAAAGCTTTTACACAAAGAAGACAAGAACATGGAGAGTAATCAAGCCGACGAATTTTCTCCCCACAATTGGTTAGAGAGTTCATCTCTCAAGACAGACGAAGCCTCATCGACAGTCTTGCAGCTTCGCTGCCTGTAATTCACGTCATGTTGGGGAGACAAGAGACGATCATCCAGAGTCTGATCATCCATATCAATAAGAATGTTGTGCAGCAAGCAACACACAAATATAATCCTCGGTAGCCGGTTTCTATCAGGCATCCACATCACTCCGTTTATGATCCTCCACTTATCTTTAAGCCTGGACAAGGCCATCTGCGCGGGCTTTCTAGTCTCGGAGTGTCTTTTGTTGAACTCCGTTTGAGGAAGCGACATGGGTTTGCCTTGGTATGGAGTGAGAAGCCACGGAAGAAGAGGAAAGCCTGAGTCACCTACTATGTATTCTCTTAGCTCTGTTCTCTCCGAGAGCTGGATCTTCCCCCCGTGCAGTCTCTTCCCTTTCTCAACGAGTTTGAAGAATCCCGAGTTCTTGAGGACGACGTCGTCGCTTAAACTCCCAGGCCAACCAGCAATCACGTCGAGGAACCTCATCTCAGGGTCCACAACAGCCTGCAACACCATGCTGAAGTTCTTCTCCCCGTCCAACCAAACCTTGTTCGACAGTTCCACATTGGGAAGGTTCATCATGACATGCGTGATGTCGATTGCTCCACAGCAGTTTGGAAGGCCTGAGATCTTCTCGAACTTTGATTTTACATCGTCGAGTTTGGAAGGCCATGAGAGGTGGTGGAGAGCTCTCTCTTCCATGGACTCAACGAAGCGCCAAGTGATCTGCGAAACGGTTGACTGGTTCATACCAAAGGACTCTCCAATGACTGAGAGAGACTCGCCAGAGCCGAGCCTCCTGAGAGCAACAGCAACACGGTCGTTGAGAGTTAACGGCTTGCCGTTAGAGTCGCTGAAGTTTGCAGGCTTTGCTGTGAAGTCGTCTTTCACGAGAGAGCAAATGTAGTCAAATGTCTTTCTTGATACTTTGAAGACTGACTCGAATGTCTTTGGATCCGTAGACCCCGAGTATGGACCTAAAAGGTAAGTCAAAAAGTTGCTTGATTTGGAAGAATAAAGTTTTAAACTATAAATGGCTACAAGCAGCACTAAATTAAATTAGATCGAAACCGATGAAGAATTTAAAGAAAACGAAAAGATACAATAATCCGGTAAAATCCTGAAACGCGATAACGGATGAGATTCCGGAGATACCAATGCAGAAGAAGGAAACGAGATTTAGAAGAATACCAGAAATACGGCGAGAGAATCCATCCCACCAATCCGACGGCTGAGATGTGTCGTCGTCGTCGTTGTTGTCGTTGGGAAGAGAATCAGTGGCGGCGGAAGCAGCAGCGAGCAAGACGTTGGGATCAGCCTTCTTCTCGGCTGATCTCTTCCTCTTCTTTAACGCTTTGATAGGTCCCATTTAGATCTCTCCGATACTCTTTCACTAGTAGATGGGGAAGTCGTGGGAAGAGTCAAATTAAAATAAAAAAAGTTCAGTAAAGATTTGTGTGTTGTGCGTTGAGTTTCGTGTTTAAAACATGCAACCGAGAGAGAGAGAGAGAGAGAGAGAGAGAGAGAGAGAGAGAGAGAGAGAGAGATTCAAGGTACAAAGATGAGATATTATATTTTTTTAGGGCTATTTAGGTGAATATACAAAATGTGTGTGATAATTGCAGATCTATGCATTTTTTTTTAATTATTTGCAGAACCAAGTAATTTTTGTGCTGATTTGCCAATTCTGTCCTTGAGCTGAGACGTATTTAATGATCTGCTACCGGGGTTGAGGAACAAAATTAATTTTTATTACAAGTGAAAAGGAAGCGTAATCTATGAACTAAACCGGTTACATTTGAAATACTTGAAGTACTTAGATATTGAAACCGGATATATGTTCAGTAATTAAAAAGCGATGAGTTGTAACATATTTTTCAAAACGTGTGGCGCAAATGTGATTAAAAGAAAGATATTTTCATACGCAACTAAGATATTTTATAAACCCCAGATATTTTACACACTTGTAAGATATTTTACAATCCGGATACAGTGTTAATAATTATTTGAGATACTTGAAGTAATAAGATAATGAAACCGAATATAGTGTTCATAATTATTTGTCGGACCCTTCGAAACCTTTAATTACAATATGTATATATGTTATGGTTATAGTTTCACTAGTTATTAAATAATAACTACTCTAATACTTACGGGACAAGACTGACGAGATTTTGAAGTGGCTTGGTTGTTGGTATAAAGAAGAGGTGCACCTGGAGGAAGGTTAGATTTATCATGATGGGAGAGTGCACCTCTTAAATAATGAAATTTGGATGTTAGAATAACCCTATTAACGAAGACAAGATACAGAGGAACTCCTATATTAATTAGGAAGCTGTAATGATTGGCGGATAATATTTTTTCTCGGATTTTATTATTAGCAACTCGATACTAAATTAGGGTGGTTCCCAAAATTATTGAATCATTACTTCAATATTTTCACGTGCTAGTGAAGTGAGTTGATGGTTGTTTTCACCCAGACGACTACTTTTTGGTACGGAAGAATTTTCTTCATGAGAAATGGCGGCCGAAACCTAAAACTGCATTCAGAAGACGAAAATAATTGGTTACAAATATATGTTACTGGAATAGATTATTATTGTTAGATATAAAACGATGATTCTTACATGGATTTGTTTTGGTGATCCGGGAGGGGTCGAATAATGAGATTTTGCAGACATATTTTGCACACAGAACTAAGAAATAAGATTTACTTTTACAGAGAGACGATATATTGAGATATGAACTGTATCAAATCTCTTTGGGTTTTTACAGTAAAGAGAAAAAGTATTTGAACATTCTAGATTATTTACATTATTATCATTTTTTCTTCCTATGCAACAGTTTCTTTAGATTCTTTGCATTAATATTATTTTTCTCTGTGCAACCGTCTGTTCATCTGACGTATAACATATCATTTAATTTACTTTTCTTATAGTAATAGAGATATTTTTGGTATTACTTCAAAATGCATAGTACCTTTACTACCTACCTAATTTACATTTCTTTTTTTGCTATCTAGTACAATTTCTTTTTTTTTATAGGCCTATTTAGCTAGAAATCAAAATTCAGCATGGTAATTGCAGAACTATGCAAATTTTTTAATAATTGGCGAACCATGACAATTTTAACATGAGTTGCCAATTATCTCCTTTAGCCCCACATTCCTCGTTACCTGCTACCCGGGTTGCTCCCAAATAATTCAATTTGTTCAGAAAACGCAATATACTTGGCGAAACCGGATACATTCATTTAAAACTATGATATTAGATATTGCATCCGGATGTAGCTGTAAAAAGTAAAGAGAGGAGAATGTTGATAAATTTAACAAATTGTTAGGACGGATGCTAAAGTTGCAGAGTATATTGCCCATAAAAATCTTAACAGTTATCGGTCAACACTATTTTGACCTCTAGGTTTCACTTTCATTTTTCCGGACCTCCCCTTTCAACTGCATCGGTTATCTGGTTCTGGGTCTTCCGTTCTGTTCACCCGGTATTGCTTCGTTGTGTGCTAAATTTGTTGGATCTTGAAGTTCTTTGCAACCGGAAGTACCTACAATAATTGGAGGTAGAAGAGATGTGAGATATTTTACAAGTTGATGTGACGGGCGCGACAATGTTATGATATTTTGATTATAACCGGATACCTTTGGGTTCATATATGGACCAAATATTTTGCTTGTTTATTTGTAAACTTTATTCTGATAAGGTGAAATTGTCGCGTCAATCTTTCACTTTTGACGTGTCAGTCGACGTAGTGTTTTATTTAGTTGTGGATATGAGGACAATTTTGGTATTACTTCATTTTGTACAGTATCTTTACCAGATACCCAATTACCACCCATAACTTTACTATCTAGTGCAATTTCCCTTTTTTATATATATATCTAAGTGGGCGTGACCATTTGGTTTGATTTTTTATTTTATTTTTTGGTAAAATGAGTAGTAGATACCAAAGTTCAAAATATATAAATATATTAAATCCAAATAACTATTTTTTTAAATTAAAAATCTTGGTGGACTAGATCTTTTTTTTTCTTAGCAATAGCCAAAATATGGAAAATCTATGGATATTGATAGAATGTCGAAAGTATCTCTAGGTACAGGAAATAAAATCATAAGATGTATATATATACGAAGGCGTTATTTGACTACACAGAGAAGTTAACACTTACCATTATGTTTGATTGGGTTATTAATTGACAATTTAGACCATCTTCTATTTTTTCCTATTTTGTAGTAACTTCTTGTTTTGCAGAATATACTGAACTTTGATGATAAACACATATCATAAAAAGGATCTCATAAATTTGTGAAAAAGTAAAATTTCATAATAAAACAATACACAATAAACTTTTTTTCTCTGCCGACAAAAAAAATACCTTATAAGAGATTCTAAAAGAGAACCAACAAAACTCCTCTCCTACCAAGTGGCCTGAGTTATTCCTTTCAAATGTCAAATTAAAAAAAAACAAGAACATTTCGTTACAATCTTTAAGCTGTCTCTGTAGGGCTTTTGGGTTCATCACCCTCTATTTTTGCTGCTTCTTAGGACATGCAGAAGAAAGATGACCCTTTAATCCACACTCATGACATATTCTCCTTTTCATTTTACCAGCGCTAACCTTAGACGCTGAGCCTCCTTCATTGGTTCCATTTGTGGCAGCAACCGATATCGGATCAGCAGCATGTGTCACGTCCATGTAACAACCGCCTTTGTTGTCAGTATCTCCTGATTCCTTTTGAATATTATAGCTTGTTACCTGAACCGGTCTTGCCTCAACAGTCTGGTGATCCACCTTTGAATTTGTGTGACCACTGTTTAGAAGCTTACTGGGACAAGCTGTAGAAAGATGACCCTTCTCTCCACACTCGTAACAGCTCCTCCTTTTGATCTTACCGACGCTAACCTCAGATGGTAAGCTTCCACTAGGCGCTTCATTTGCAGCAGCGTATGTCTCATTCATGTAAGAACCACCACCACCACCATTGTTCTTTTCATGATAATCATAGCTAAACATAGCTGGTCTTGCGTTAACAGTCTCTTTATGAGCATCTTGAAGCTTCTTGGGACATGCTGTAGAAAGATGACCCTTTTCTCCACACTCATAACAAGTCCTCCTTTTGACCTTGCCAGTACTAACCTCAGATGCTAAGCCTTCACTATAAGCTTCGTTTGTAGCAGTGTATGTCTCATCCATGTAAGAACCACCATAGCTCCTTTGAAGATCATAGCTTGGCATAGCCTGTGGTCTAGCGTTAACAGTCTCTTGAAGCTTCTTAGGGCAGGCGGTAGAAAGATGACCCTTTTCTCCACACTCATAACAGCTCCTCCTTTTGATCTTACCGCTGCTCATCGTGTTTTCAAAGTAGTTCACCTCATCAGCAGCTGCATCAGTCTCTTCCATGTTTGTTTCACCAGGCGTAGGATTAGTACTATGATCCCCCACTGGTCTCTCTTTAAGAGCACAGCAGATCTTGACAGGTCTTCCACACATAACCTGCTGATCCAGCTTAAGCGCCATGGCCACAGAGACACTATCCTTGAAATCCACATGCGCGTAACCTTTGAAATCTCCTGTTTCTTTGTTTTTGCCCAACCGCACTGTGTTTATAACGCAGTCGGAGAAGAGCTTGCGTATTTCACGCTCTGTTGTGTCCCAGGCTAAGTTCCCAATGTACACCCTGTGATAACCCTCAACCATCTCTGGAACGAAGCCTGAAGATGTTCTTGTTCTTGGAACGGAAGGTGTGGTTTTCACGTATTGCTGGATTGTTAAATATCGATCACCCCTAGTAACAAAGTTGAAAACGATTACTCAACACAATACATCAACTGTGAACAAGAAAGTCCTAAGCGTTTTATAGATTACTTACATTGCAGCTCTATCAAAAGCCAAAGCACGAGTAGCTCCATCTTCAGTCTGTTAAAAGAGAAAGATATCAATACAGCTATAGCCTAACTTAAACCAATGTCATGATGATTTCTTAAACCCGAAACAAGAGAACTATGTGGTCTTCAATACAAACACTTCAGCATATCAATGTCCTAAGAGAAACAGCGAAAAGAAACTTACTTCGAAGGTGATGAAAGCAATGCCAGTGAATGCACCATCTTCAGGACGCATCTTGCAGTCAACTTTAGTGATGACACCACAGCTTCTGAAGTAGCTACGAATCTCATCCTCTGTGCTCTGATAAGGAATACCACCAACGTATATCTTCTTAGGAACAATCCCATCTTCTTCTTCTTTACTGTAAATCAAGAAAACACACTCAAATTAACATAGCTGAAACATAAACACACAACATCAGAGCTTTAAACAAACTCACCTCTCTGTCTCAACTTGAATCTCTTCTGTCTTAACCTTCTCTTCTACTTTGTCTTCATCAACCTTCTTTGGAGTTTTGTTAGTCTTTCGTTTCTTCTTCTTCTTCTTAGTCTTCTTCTTCTGCGACTCCTCCCCTTCCTTAACACCTTCTTCTTCACCTACTTTGTCTTCCACAGTATCCTCTCTCTTCCTCTTCTTTACAATCTTTTCATCAGTTTTCTCAGCATCACCTTCCATTTCACTGGGTTCGTCTTCTCTTGTGGAAGTAACGACCTTTCTTCGTATCTCTCTCTTTGACAATCTGGGTTTGTGGCTGGCTGAATCAAGGAGACATTTCAGAGATTGAGATTGCAAGCTCGAGGCTGATTCTGGGTTGGTTTCTGCTACAGAGACAGATAGAGATTTAACCAAATCTTGGCGAAGCTTCTGCTTGAGCTTCTTGTTCGAGAGCACCATCTTCAACAGGCTGAAAACGAAACCTTTCCAGAGAAGAGAGAGACCCAGCCATAAACCCTAGTTGATGGTTTTGATACGACCTACATATGGGCTTTATTGGGCCTTTAACAATACTGGGCCAAAAATATCTATGGGGTGTACTATTTAAGCACCTGCTTTTTTTTGTCTTTTATTAATGTGTCCTGTAATAACATTGTTAAAAGGTCAAGGATATCGGATATTTGTAACAGAGAATATCTCTCTCTATCAATCTCCTGTCGTTGTCCGCATGTCGTCAATGGCTTCTCTGAAGCTTTCACCTTCTTCGCCAATCTCTATCCCTAAGGTTCTTCTACTTAAGAATTGCCAATCAACTGAATTGTCTTTGTCTAACAATGACCTTACGGTCTGTTAATTGTCTTTGTCTACTACAGAGAAGCGGATATGTTGTTTGCGTTTGCGTTTGCGTTTGAATGTAATTGACGAAAGAAAAAACACTTATATATTTCTTGTATTTTTTTTTTTAAGATAAATGTCAGAGGAGGCGTGTCGTGGTAACATTAGGCGTTGTAGCTTCTTGGATCTCATTGCTTTGTAAAGCTCCAGTATCATGTAAGTTATCCTATCTTAGTTTCCGGATGACACATCCTCTTAGCTAAAATTATTAAATTTCTAAGAGGGTATGATGATAAAATGGATCAATTGGTGCAGAAAGCAAGAAAGGATTCATGACTGTCTCTGACAATAAGGATGCTTATTCCTTTCTCTATCCCTTTGGCTGGCAGTGGCAGGTTTATATCCTCTCTTCTCTTCCATTTCAAACACAATGACATTTGCAAAGACTGACCCACAATGTTGTGTGTTGGTGTCAGGAAGTTGTGATTGAAGGTCAAGACAAGGTATACAAAGACGTCATTGAGCCTTTAGAAAGCGTCAGTGTCAATCTGATCCCGACCAGTAAACAGACTATCAAAGATTTCGTCCCTCCTTAAGCATGTATGCACATTTCATAAACATACGAATTGTTCCTGGAATGGAGAAATGATTTGAACATTGGTGTGGCCACAGATAGCTGAGACACTGATACTGAAAGTTTCAGCACCTCCAAATCAGAAGACAACTCTTATTGATGCATCAGAGTTAGTCTCCTCATTTTCCTTATCTCTAGTTTTATGTTTTGAAAAAGCCAATTTTTTCTGAATGTATTCACTTATTACTACACAAACACACACACAAAGCTTTTTAACTTCTCAAAGAGAAGAAAAAATCGGCAAACCAGACAACGTAGAACCAGCGTCAACAATGTAAACATTCCCAGAGACATACCTGGAAGAGTCATGAATCAGATACCTAACCAGCGAGGTAAGCCCCGGGTCCACACTCTGCTGCACCTTCAACGGTACAGTCCTCTCCCTCACATTCTTCATCCACTCTTTCCTCATCAGACCTTCCGTGATCTCCGACTTAAACAGCCCCGGCGCTATCGAGTTCACTCTTATACCATACTCACCCATCTCCACCGCCATCATCTTCGTCATAATATCCAGCCCTCCTTTCGAACACGCGTACGCCAACGCTCCCGGTAGCTTCCCGCGCTGAAGCCCCGCGATGGAGGAAACGTTTATCACCGAACCTCCTCCGCGTTTGGCGTCGCGCATTAGAACGCAGACGTGTTTTGATACTAGCCAAGGTCCGGTTAAGTTTGTTCTGAAGACTCTTTCCCATTCTTCTTCGGATAGGTCAAGACTCGACCTGACGTTTCCTCTGATGCCTGCGTTGTTGATCAAGACGTCGATGTGTCCGAAGATGTCCCAAGCTTGTTTGACGGCGTTTTGGATGGTGGATGAGTCTGAGGAGACGTCTAGCTCGAGAGGTGCGGCGAGTTTGGTTTTTGTTGAGAAGGCGTTGATCTCGGAGCAGAGGGATTGGAGACGGTCGAGACGGCGAGCGGCTGCGATGATCTTGCAGCCGGATTTGGCTAGATCGAGGCAGATCTCTCTTCCGATGCCGGATGAAGCTCCTGTTAGGAGAACCACTTTGTCTTTGAGCTCGCACCATGGCTCTAGTTGCTTCATCACCTGCTTTTTGGATCAATAAAAGATAGAAACATTTGAATGGTAATGGTGTTACAAAGATAAGAGATCTCATCAACGTTGTATCTTACAGTCTGATGATTGCTGCTCATAGTGTTTCTCACTGTGAAGCTGTCTCTTTCTCCGAAGTCTCCAGCTGCTTCGTCTAAGCACTAAAATAATTTAGGTTTTCTGAAGTTTAATATTATTAGTGTAAGAGATAGGACTCCCATAATATGTGGTAAGGTAGTTTACAGATAGGAATCCTAAACGTGACATAACCAAAAAAATATTGATTAGTTGATTAAATTATTAAGAGTATGGGCTCTACTGTGAATTATTCACCGGATGCGGGCTCCACTGAGAGACCGTTTTCTCAACTGCATAATTAAAGTTGGTAACTATTAAACCGGGATTAGACAGCTGCAATAGAAATTGAAACAAAGATAGATAATTCAGCGATCTTTTCAAAGCTATCCAACATTAAGATTTAGTGTATTACCATTATACATGAAAGTCTAATTAGATTTAGAGTTAGCTAAACTGCCGGTACGAGTTAACCCGATTAAACAGGTATCAGAGAGGAGAACATGATAATAAGAAAATTATAACGCACCAGTAAGTACCAACACTTTTGAGTCCAACGATTAAAGCACAAAGAGATGTATTATCCTTCATTTTTCTAACAAAACTGAAACTACAGAAGAGAAAAACATGAAGTCTGTTTTGAACAAAAGGAAAATGGATTGATGGATTAGATGATTCCGATTTTGTTAGCCACATCCAAAGCATCGTAATCAGGAGTCAATCTCACGTACGCCTTCTTCGTTCCATCAGGCCTGCGAACAAACCATTCATTCATTATCAACCCATATCAAAGTGAAAGATTTGATTTCAAGAGTGTGTGTACCTAATGAGTGTGTTGACTTTCTTCGTCTGAATGTCATACATCTTCTTGACAGCATCCTTGATCTTCTTCTTGTCTGCACGGATGTCAACAATGAAGACCAAGGTGTTGTTGTCTTCAATCTTCTTCATTGCGGACTCGGTGGTGAGTGGGTACTTGAGGATTCCGTAGTGGTCCAACTTGTTCCTTGGAGTTGCACTGATGCGTGGGTACTTTGGGTCTCTAGCCTTCGTCAGTGTCTTTGGCCTGTGGAACGTCACCTTTGTCCTGATCTTCTTCGCCTTCTTCTTGATGATTTGGCCTGACTAATAGAGAGTGTGAAACAATTTAGAAATATTCAAAGGCAGAATCTTTACATGTGCAAGTTACAATTCACAAAGACTCCTACTAGTTAAAAGGACATATTCAAGATTATCCCTAAACAGTAAACGCTCAATTTCGAGTTCAGCTGACATAAGAGAGCTTTGTCCCACGGTAAATCAAAGTACAACCACTAACTATAAGATCAAAAGGTCGAGTACATAGAAAATAGCCACACTAAGCACAAGGGAAACATGAAACTAATAGAGTACCACACACACTTTAGCTCATGATTGTAATGTTTTTGATGAGCTATTATTACCAAGTAAAATCTGAACAAAGTGATTGAAGGGAAGAGAAGAGATTAATAGACTAATTATAAGAAGATGCTGATGATCACTATGGAATAACTATATTTCAACAGCAGAGTATGTATTCATGGAAAGGCCGTACCTTTAGCTGGAGCCATTGCTCAAAGTGAGATCCTTTCCACAAAATCTGTAAAACCCAAAATCAGTTAACCCCGAAAATGAAGATAGCCGATTCAAGTTGAGAACAAAAGTAAGATCGAGTGCAGGAGGACGAACCTGAGCGGCGAAACGAAAACCCTAGTATCAGTTTTGAGGTTTTTAATTATTATTTATCTTTAGGGGAGTGCAAATGAAAAGACTAGAAGCTCTATAATCGTTTCCTTATGGGCCTTGGTTAAATTACTGGGCTTTATTTCTATTAAATGATTCCGAATTCAAACAAACAGTTCAAAAGTTGAAGAATGAAAATATAGAGATAGAAATAGGAAGGAGAAGGTCACCAATAAAGGTAAGCAATCAAATGAAAAGAGATTAGTTATAGATGTTCTTGCCTTATGTGTATGGCTCTCACATTTGTTTGATATTAATTATAGATGCCTACTGGTATCTTTTTATTTGAGTTTTTATTGCTGGCCGGTTTGGCTCAGGTTATAAGAATACTTTGATTACAAGTGTTAAAAAAGCAATCAAATGAAAAGAAACATTCCACTGTGTGGTGTGATCAGTACAGACTATAGAGTATGATCAAGATGGAGAAACAAATCAATACTTAACACATCTCCAATCCTCTAAGAGTACCATAACAGTATTAGCCTGAAAATCCACAAGAGAATGATGTTATAAAGAAGAGAATAAAAAAAGTTGCATATGTGAATGCAAAGTGAAACTCAAACCTCAATCGTGGCAAAGAGGAAGTGATGATAATGATGGATAAAGAGAGGAATGTCAAAAGGGCGACCAAGAAGAAGAAGATTCAGTGCCGTTTCTGGAAAGAGTGTTTGTCAATGTCAACGACTCACGGATGAACAAGGGTTCGTTTTTATTACAAGAAACTTTAAGTCATCATTATGTTTCCGTTAGTTCGGTGGAAAAATGTTCTTAACTATAAAGGTTCCTTTCTTCTCTCTACAACATCATTTCAACAAAACTACTACTACACACACACACAGACGTCTCCTCCTAGAGACTATGAACTGCTTAGTTTTTGAATAAAGTAACAAACACATGGGACATACTTAAAGGTGAACACATGTTTGGCCATTGTTAAGATTGTATGTTTTGTTGTTGAAGGAACTCAAGATCTTTCATCTGCATTTGAATAGCTTCTTTAGGCAGCCGTTTCGGCTCAGTCATGAGATTCTCTTCTTCTCCTCCTTCAGCCACTCTAATCGCCTTCTCTTTGATGATCCTCTCTATCTCAGACTTGTCAACCGATGGGAAAACAGCAGTTAGCATCACTAGAAGAAGCTGCTCATCTTCCTCTTCAATAACTCCCCTCCTGAAGCAACAAGCATATATACCTTCAAGAGCCTTTTCGACTCTTAGTTCCATAGGGATCGTTGGCGCCGCAACGTTCAACTTTGCCCTTCTCTGCATTACCAATAAATATATCAACTTTCTGAAGCAAAGTCACATAATACTCCTAAGAGACCAAACCGAACCTGTCTAGCTTCAGTCATCAAAGCAATAAAGTTCTGTTCTTCAAACTCGAGATCATTTGAAATGCTAACCCTTGTAACACCTTCAAGAATCTCTTCAGATTTGAGAAGCCCTGCACCTACTGCAGCAACCCAACAGCAAAGAAGCACATATAAAGGTTCTCCTGCCTATCAAACAAATCAACAAGCCACTTAGAAACTGATCAAACACATTAACATCCAACAAAAATAAAATCAACATAAATGCCCAAAAACATTTGCTTTATTGGTGTAAAATCACAGGGAAGACAACATTCCGACATATTAAACAAATCAAAGCTGATCACACACACACATTAGCACCCAACAAAAAAGGTAATAACTTTATGTAACACAATAATTCAACCATACATCATCTGGAAAAAAAAAATCAACAAAAAATGCTAAAAACATTTGCTTGAATGGTGTAAAATCACAGGGAATACAAAACTCCGGTATAACCACATATAATAACTGTAAGTCTGTAACCAATGTTTTTTTTTTGGACAACTACTGTAACCAATGTTTAAAGAATCTTTAAACGGTAGTTAAGCTTTAGAACACTGACGGTAAGTGTTACACGAACTATACGATCAAACTCTAGTTTTTGTTTTTAATAGCTTGATCAAACACTAGTTACCTTGCCCCTTCGCTGTTGGAACTCGTAGAAAGCTCTAGAATCACTAGGTGCGCATTTATTCCCAACTCGTTTCCTAAACTCGGCGAAGTCGACGAGATCTCTTCCGACGCCTCCTTCATCGCTGAGTATCCTGGCGAGGAGTCCAATAACGGGTAGAGAACCGATGACTGTGTTGGCGAAGCTGGAGATGGAGTTTGGTTTCTCTATGTAAGCTCGTATCGACAAGGCGATTCCTCCTCCTCCTCCGTCTCCGTGCTTGATGAGGCGAGAGGAAGCAGGGGACGTGGCGGGAATGCGGAGGCGGAGATGGAAGAAGGAAGGGGAGATTTGGTGGGAAGATGTGGAGATGGGGGTGACAATCACCATGGCTGTGATGATGATGATGGATAATATTAACTTCATCTTTATATACGTTATCTTCTTAAAACTTCTCTTCAAAAATAAATCTTTTGGGCTGGGCTTTCTTTAAGGATATGACCATTATGTAAAGCCCAAATTTGATAGCTTAATTACTTTCCTTGCTATCAATTTTAGAATTGCGAAAACATCTTTAAGCAAATCAGCTAAACTCTACAGACTATTGTGTCTTTAGTTTTTTAGATCGTCATGGCCGTAAATATTAACTAATGTTTATCCAAAAAATCTTCTCTATTAAAGAGAAGTATCATTTTTATCTATTACAAAATAGTCAAACTAGAAGTCTATGTCCATATATTCAAATAATGTTTTTTATTGTTTACATTAGTTTATTTAATGTATAACATTTCTAAATAATTATAAGAATATTAATAACAAATACATTTTAACAATAAATTTAAATTTTAGTTTTAGGAATAACAAAATCAGTTGAGAAAAAATCTAACAATTTTTTTTTAAAATTTTTTAAATATTCTTTTAATTAATGCACTGATTAATTTCGAAATTAGTAGTATAATATTATTATAATTTAATTAATTTTTTATTAAAAACAAAATAATGAATTTTTTTGTTGATTTTATAAATTTTATAAGTATATTCTACATTATATTAAAATTGTTAACATATGTTAAATTTTAATATTTAGAACTATATATCATCTATTTAGTTATTTTTAAAATGACAGCAATATATTATCATAAATTATTATATACAAAATAATATAAAATTTTATATTTATAAATGAAATGTTATCCGCACGAGTGTGCGGACTAAAATCGAGTTAATAGTAAACGTGACCCCAACTAGCGTGGAATTTTTGTTCATATTGGTTGCAACATGTCCTTCATGTAACAAGACTTAAGAACCTTGATTTTTGTGTATATATATATATATATATATATATATATATATATATATTCTACAAATCTGAAACAAAATTAGATTAAAAGAAAAACTTCAAAAACAAGTTGGATGTAGATGTTTTTGATTTCATCATAAAATTTATAAAGTGTTTTTCAAAAAAAAAATCTTAATATTAATTTAGGGGAAAAGTTAATTATTTTTACCTTAAAGCCCATCAAAATGTTGAGGTGCCCATGGGATTTAGTAATCTTCCTTTAAAGGTGTTGGAAATGGACAAGCGCTTACATCAATTCTATTAAACATAAACTAGATTTTGATCCGCGCTTGGAAAGCGCAGATTTGTTTTCGAAATTAAATATAATTTTTGATGAATTTCTATATAAGAGTATAAGTTTAAGTACATTTATTCGAAATCTCAAATTGAATTGTATCAAACTGAAAAAAAGAACCGAACAGATCATATATTTTTAGAATCCAAAATTAAAATCAAACCAAAAACTGAATGGGTACCGGAATATTTAAAGTACAAATTATATATTCACAAATATTAATGATGATGACTAATAGTGCATCAATACCATTTAAATGGTGAGAAGAAATTTCTTTTTTAAAATTATTGAACTATTTTTAGTGGAGTACATATGTGATTTATAAACGAATTAAGATATAAGAAATGTTTTTATATCCGATCCAGGTCTGTGATTGAACTGGTAAATATAGTGGTCGTATATAATCCGGACTGGTTTTATGTTTTTTATGTAGCATTCTGTCAGATTTTTTACAAACTCATATGTTTCCACAAAATTTGTATTCAATGAAAACTTATTAATTAAAATCCAATAAAACCAAAATTTTTGCCATTACTCCGTGGACCGACACCGATTAACCCGATAAAACCTTAATTTTAGTACCTTTTAAACATTTCATATACTTTACAATACTACAAAAAACTGAATAAACTATTTTATTTGTCATATAAATAAATTTATTGTATTTATGTTATGCATTTTAATTTATAATTTTTGTATTGATCAATACTATTACAATTTAAATGTATATTGTTTATTTATTTTGTTTAGAAGCCTACAATGGATTTACACCTATTAATAAAATTAAAATTAAGATTGATACAATGAGAAATTTTTAATAGATCATGAATGCAAAGAATTAAATTAATTAATGGGTATGTATAGTCTTTATCCCAAAACCCAAAATACCAAATTTTCATCAATGAGAATTAATTTTTTTTTTGTAATTTTAAGAACATTTTTTAAAATAGTCATTTTATTAAAAGAAGAAAAATAATATTATAGGTATTATTTGTTAGTGTTTCAAAAGGTATTATTTGTTTACTTATATTTTTGTAGTTGTTAGTATATTTAAGAGTCATTAGATTTGGTAATCATAGTTGGATTAAATATGATTGATCTTGTTTAATATAGTATTCTCGTATAGTTTAAGAAGTCGCTACATATTCTTTTGATTTCTTCATCACAGTAATCGTGATCCCACTATATTTAGGGTTTTAATATTTTTATGGTAACAGAAAAAAATAAATATGCATAGTTAGTTATTAATCGCATATAGTTAGAATAATTAATTTTATAACTAAAAATATAATAACTTGTTATAGATAGGTCCAACAACCTTATATATAGGGGAATACCAAAATAATAATAAAATGAAAAGGTCCAAACAACTTTCATAGGTAGATTTTTCAAGACTTCTTCCCTTTAAATAGAATAGATTAAGTTTGATCTAGTTACAAATAGGCTTACATCAATACTATTAAACATAAATCAAGTTTTATCTAGTTACAAATAGTTTAGGTTAAACCATTTCATTTATTTAGTTTTTATTATTTCGTATACAACAAACTTAGTTATTATTAAATATACACACAATCTTAATATATAATTTAAATATTTTCAAAATAAGAAATCAAAAGATATTATTCAGTAAATTTTCTAATATTTCATTTAAAAATATTTTTAATATCTCGTTTAAAAAAATATAGATATTTGATTCTTTTAATCTTTATTTTAAATAATGAAAATTCGTAATTATTTTAAAATTTTATTACAAATGAAGATTAATTCATTTTTGTTTACAGAAAAAGAAATAACATTTCTATAATATTTATATATATATATATATAATTCATATTTATAATTAAACTATTACAGTAAATCACACGCACACACACATTTATATATATATATATATAACTTAATCTATTTACTAACTTTTTTACAAATTATAAATTAAAAGAATTACATATACATAATAACATAGAGGGATTCATACAGTCGACAATATACTTCAATTTATTAATGCAAAATATTCAAATAAGATATTAAAAGTAATAAATAATTTTATATTTTAATATAATATCTAAATTAGAATATTAAAATATAATTTAAAATATTTAAATTTGATAAAATACAATACTAAATTTAGTTGACTTTAATATTATTTGATTATATATTATGATTTACAATTACTGTTTCTTGCCGCTTATTTCATAGAAATGTAAACATTTATCAAGTATGAGATGGGTTGAACGTCATCTAATTAATTGATATTGTAATAAATATTTAATTTATATTATAACAAATAAAATTTGACAAATAGAACAAATAAAAAATAAATTTATATTATAGTATGTATCATGTTAGGATATAACACATCGATTTGGTTTTAATTTGTATCATATCCTAAACCCCATAAAGTAGCCATATATCTTCGGTTTGGATATATCCGAAGTTAATTTCAAACTTTAAAAACAAAATATAAAAAGTAAATATTTATTTATATAGAATTGGATATTTAAGATATTTAGTTAAGACTTAAATACTTATTTTTAGATACCATTTCAAAATAAATATAGAATTGAATATTTGAACTACATATTTATGTTTCAAAGATTTATACTTGTTATTAATTTGGATATTTGGATCGGTTTTTGGATGTTTCTAGGTTTTTTTTTTTTTTGGTTACCCATTTGGGTTCGGATAACACTTCGGGATTTGATATGTTTTGTACCACCTTACAAAACTATTATGGTATTTTTTTTACATTTTAGACTGGGTACTGAGTTTTTTAGTTTGGGTTCAATTTAGACTTTGGATTACGGATTTTATGCCAAAACCTACTTTAAATAAAGACAAAATACAATTATATAAAATTTTCATCGAAACATTATCTCACACTTTAAAAGCGGAGGTCAAAATCTTGTATCACTTAAATGAGCTGAACACCGAGGAATGATTTCGATTAATACTCTTGGTTGTGACGACTCTGGATTATGGTGTCATGGTTGATTGATGAACATTCATGATCCACCATGTATCTGAATACCATTTCATTTTGATGCTGAAATTGTTACTTCGTTGTCAGCTAAGCAATGCTCAAGAAGAGTTGTTGTTGCACAATGAAACAAGTGAAGCTATATATCAATGGTGAGAGGACACTAGTATCACAACATATTTTTAATTATTATTGGAGAATCACGAATCAGAGTTGGCATGTAATATTTTTTTTGTTATTTAAGGTGTTTCAAAATAATACCCAACAATGATCAAACTGGGAAAACTCTACCTCTGATCTTCGAATCCCAAGATAGATTTTCAATCATTCTATACCACCATAAGTTAATTCGTTGAGAATACTCAAGGTCACTAAAGCAAATCTAATTAAGAGAATTTTTCTTTTCTTACAACATGACATGATGAATGGGTGATTCCGAACATAGTCAAAACGAAAAGAAAAAATGATGGGGGATTGTTTGAGTCATCACAAGTTGAATCAGTTGTTAGATAGCTTTTTGTGCTAAAGTGTAAATATCATATAAAATAAAGAAAATATTTTACAGCAAATTGATGGTAATTATAAAATATATAGATTGATTCCTCAACAAAAAGTAAAAACGTGAAAACAAATCTCCAAACTTTAGCTTGTAACTGTAAGCATCTATAGCTAGAAATAGCAATAAAATCCTTTGATCTCTCAGCAAAGGGAATCAAATTACATCTTGGTATATAGATATTTACGGATAGAGGATTTAGGATTTAGGAATCCGAAGCGACGAGATTTTCAAATGGTGAGAGTTTCCTAAATCTATGTCCAACGATCGAATCATCAAAACTTTTGGATCCACTATATGGGTGGAGCCGTAGGTTTTGTTTCGTAGTTTGAACAATTTGTGTATATAGTACAACATAGGGAGTAATTAATTTAATTTTTGAATAAAACAAAATAAAATATAGATGAAACTTAAAATATAATTCATTTTTTTGTTCCAATTTTCATTTTCTGTTATTTGGTATTGTTTTAACCAAACTTAAGCGTTTTAGTCATTATTTAGTATTTGCTATTTTGAACCAAAAATATCTTTCAAACGGTTGATAGAAACTAAACTAAACTTTCTTTCTTTTTACTCGCGACCTATAATTGGTACAACCGATAGCTCAGGAGTGTTAGATTAGATATTTAAAACGAGACACCTTTGAATAATTGAGTCTCTCCCTATACTATCATACGTCTTTCACTTGTTTTGGCTCAAAGGAAAAAATACAACAGACTTATTCCGTTTTGCTGACACGGCATGCTCTAATTGGATAGTGAAATTCAATCACATCGTACACTTTAAACAAAACAATAAACAAAAAATTGAAACTGCAATTGGCTTAGAAGGAAGGAAAATCAAGTGGGTGAGTGTGGTCAATAGAATCTCCACTTGTCTTTGCGACAAATTCGGGTTTGCTTTTTAAGAGCTTTTGGTTTGAAAATTGAGTTAAGGCAATAATATGACTCTACTGCACCACCGCCTTTGTCTCTTTATGCAACTATTGTCTATTTATGCTGTCTCGTCTGCAGTGATATTTCATTTTTTTGTACGACTTAATTAAATAGTTTTTAATCAGAAACTCTACCAAATTTGCATTCTCGAGAATAGTCGAACGATAAAGATCCAAAGTGGGTATAGCGAAAAAAAATGTTTTAACCAAATTTTACTTTTTGCGTCGAAGAGTTTATAGAGAAAACAAAAGAGAGTAATTCATGAGATTCAGCATCTACAACCACTAGATGTCAAACATAACCACCAAAAGAAGTTAAAGTGGTTATATGATTTGCATTCATTTCTTAATAGAAATATTATACATAGAACTTCATATGGAATTCATAATGTATTAGGAGTGCTCTTCAGAAGCAAAACTCGCACTGTATACTGGATTCAGTCTTAGTTCAAAAGAAAATCTTGTGAAGCTAGTTTTTATTTTCAGCTGATGATTTAAGCAAACCTTTTAAATTTGTTTCTCTCGCTTTTTTTGTTTGTGTATGTGTATGTTGAAGACTTGTAATTAGGGATGTTAGTAATGGGTAAAAACTCATAGGGTAAACCCTATTAAATTTTGAAATTTAAAACTCAAAACTTTTATTTTTAATTTTCAAAATTCATGGCTCTAGTTCGGGCGGGTCTTGGTTTACAGATAATCCTATCAGGTTTACTTATCCGGTTTCAGGTGTCCTATGGGTTTTATATGGGGTTATATTCAGTTTTTTACAGGGTTCAAGCCTACCCTAACTAAATATTTAGCTATTTATTAGTGAATTTTTTAGTTCATTCATACGGATTCAGTGAAAATGATATCAAAAGCCGGATAAGGAAGTATCTAGGTAAAATGAATAAGTGGATGAGAGAGAATAGGCGTCTTGTTTGTAATCTTGTTAACGAGAGGGAATGAGAGAGAAAGTGATGAATAGGGTTTTGAATTTGATTCGAGAGAATAGTTGCTGTTTCAGGACTCAAATTGAGAGGTCCACATGATGAGGAATATATGTATAGTTAAATTAAATGACTGAATTTGATGGATCCTTCTGAAACCTTAGATTTCGACAAAAACACCGCTTCAATGTGTTTGTCTGTGACTTCTTTACGTAACCTTTGTTAGATTCTCTTTGTTATGTCCATTTTCGCCATGTCACTCAGCTTGTTCTGCCATTTGCGATTATTTGATCTCAATGTAGATTGTTATGGGTGACATGTCAACAGCCCATTGGTCTCGAATCAAAAACTTAAATCTCCCGCGTCCCCTTACCCAAACCAAAAAAACTATTGATGATCACTTTGCTTTTTTTCTTTTTTTTTTCTCGTAAAAAAAGGAAAAAAATTGCTTTTCATCATCTGTAACGTACAGTACATGTCATGGTGGTCTATAGGACTATAACCCAATTGATATTTTTGACTATAACCCAGTGACAAAAAAAAAAGTCAATTATATAGATGGTTAGATTATGAATAGTAATGATAGTAGTAGATCTTACAAACTAATCCATGAAACATGTTGAAACTAGAAACTGGACATATTGTTAAGACGTCTACAAAACTGAGAGGTATAGAGCAGAAAATGAGATTACATTAGTTTAAAACGATATATGGTTGATGTTATATGATACTAATAAAATTTGCTGCATCTAATAGAGGTATATAAGAAAATGTTCTATATAGAGCAAAAAATGAGATTACATTAGTTTTTTTTAAAACTCAGATTACATTTGTTCAAAACGATATTTGGAGTTGATGTTAGATGTGATAACACTATATATATATATATATATATATATGTGTGTAAACAGTCAATATATAAAACCATATTTGCCCCGGTTCATCGAGTTTGATTCCTCCTCTTATTAGCTACCAGCTATCAAATGGAAGTCGAACGCACAATGGTATAGTACTCACTGTAGCTCTGCATTATAATCTTACAACACTATTTTCTTTCTTGATGAAAGCCTTCGTTAAGAAAAGTGTTAAGACCTTTTATGTTGATAAAATAAAGTGTCAAGACTTAAGTTATATTTTGTACTATCGTTTAGAACACGATTAACTACTATTGCTCAAGTCATTTATTTATTTACCATTACTTTCAAATTGCATGTTTTCTTAATTTCTCCTTCAGTGAAATCATGCAGTTAGAGAAAATATAAATTTAAGCTTGAACAATGAAAAACTATAGATTTTTTGTTGTTGCAAAAAGTAGTATAGAGAGAGGGCCATGGATCACGTGGATAAAGCCTGTGATGTAAATGAAAAAAAAAACGAAGGGAGAAGAGAGAAAGAGTGATTTTACAAATCTCTTCTAATCCTTTCCCAGCCAATTATGATCAATCTCCCACGTGGGGCGTCTGGCCCATGCATGCATATCATCTTTCAACTATTCACTCTTTTGTCTTCTTCTTCTTCTTTTTTTTTCCTGCGTGATCTTCTTTTCTATATATGAGTGTCTTTATCTCCACAAGTGGCTTTTGGAGAAGGCCATATTTTGAGTTTTAGTGTTGATTCTAGGGTTTCTATTACTAATGGCTGGTTCTTCTTCTGCTTCTTACATTCACATGGTAATATGTTTATATGATTCAAGAATTACATATATATACTCTTCTTCGTTCATGCGATGAGTGATTTTTTTTCTCTTTTATTTATTCCTCAGTACCTTATGTGTTTATATATGTATAGGTGCAGCACATGATTGAAAAATGTTTGATCTTCCACATGAGCAAAGAAGAGTGTGTGGAAGCTCTGTCTAAGCATGCAAACATCACTCCTGTCATCACCTCTACTGGTTTTCTTCTCTCTCTCTCTCTCTCGTATTTATTTCTCTCTCCATTTCTTAATTATACTCTATAGACACAGATGACACATTTACATATACGCATGAACTCCTTAACGGGATTATATGTATAAATTATAAACATATCCACATATTAACTATTCCATTATGTAGAATTGCAATATATGATTTTCCGTGTCAAATTGATCTTCGGATGTTTTGTATGCATACTATAAGTGGTCGTGCATAATCTAACGATTAGCGATAGACTGTCTTTAACATAAAAGCTAAAATTTATATATATACAAAATAAAAAACTAGTTTGTACTTGTAAGTTTGTAACCTATTTATATTCGAATTGGTTTTGTGCAATAGTTTAATAATAAATCTGTTTCCCATCATAAAAAAAAAGATTTCCTTTTACAGTTTGGAAGGAGCTGGAGAAAGAGAACAAGGAATTCTTCAAGGCGTATGAGGAGAGGCAAAGCAAACAAGAGCAAATGTCGGAGGAAGAGACAAACCAGATGATCCAGAAGATAATCTCGGATTCACCTAAAGAATCCGACGACTGATCGCGATGTTTGATATATATCTTAATTAAGAACCTTATATATATCATAGTTTATATATGTGAATCTCATGAAAACGATTTCTCCCTGACGCATGCATGTTTATGTATATGTATATCACTTTTCTTCTTATTATTCGCATATCGGTCCAACAAGAAAGGCAAAAGAGGAGTGATGACGCTCTTTTTGGTACGTTATACGTACGTGGTCCACATTGCTTTTGTATATAAATAATGATGATAGAAACGGACGCTCATTACATTGATCGGTCGTGTGGTGTTTTAGTAATATGAATGTATCATGTGTATATATCCAAATAAATTGTTTATTTATGGTTTTGGTCACCTTTAAATCACTAGCATTCTTGAAAATTAAATATTAACTACCATAATCTTTTAGACATGCTTGCAAAACTTACCTTGCTCTGTTCTAAGTCAAGTCGACTGTCTAGTCACTTAGAAAACCAAAACCATTTACAACGTTTTGATCTTAACCAAATTGGTTAAAAATGGATCCGCTGAGAAAATCAAACGAATTTGGGTTTAAACGGCTGATTAATTATATAACATTAAATTTTATTATTACAGTATCAAGAAAAGAATTCTTAAAATTTCCTTAACAAGATAGGTCCATGGGGTCTCATGACTATGTGGACTTGTAAAAGACATTGGAGAATTTTATGTTAGCTTCTTTAGAAAATATCTTGATATCTAAGCATTCGACATTTAAGTCGGAAGATAATCTCAAAAGTGTTTTAACAAGCCTTTTGTGTATTTATGTTATGCATCAACATGGATTGTAGCAAATTATGACGATGAAGCAACTGACTAAAACTAACTATTACCGCGATAGACTAAAACTAACTATTACCGCGATAGCTTGTAGCTCTCGCTCGACCAGGAGAGTAACCCAACGGCTGAGATTCATTACTGGCCCCATTCCTTATATGTTTATAACCCATTAGCCATTAGGCTTATATTTGCAGATTAAACTCGCAGTTGGCCAACGGTTTCAAATTGGCTAATAGAATTAAAATACAGCATACGATCTATGGCATAATAATAATGTACACAAATTTATTTTTTACCCGAATTCAGACCATTTCAGTACGAAATATTATATTTTAAATCAACATTTTCAATGATTGATTTCATATTTCTTAGCGATTATAATTTTAGGACCTGAAATTTCTATAGCAATAAAAAATACTATGAATTTTGTTTTAAGTCTAAACCATTAAATAACAACTCTAATAACACAGTTTTATTTTAATTCCTAAATTTATTAAAATTTAATTTAATAATCTCCATGGAATACGGAATATTATGATGATGTTCCATAAATTTTACCTTTTCTCATTGAGAAGTTTTCATTTAAGATTTTCTTCATGTTAAATTCAAAACATCATATTACGATTTAGTATTGGATCACGCATAGTAGATTGGGCGGATCATCTTGGTTAATAGAGAAGCAAACAAAATTTATGACTATATTTGAGAACTTAAATATCCAAATAGTATAAACTAATTTTTGAACAGTTATTTATAATGCTTCAAAATCACACAAAATAAACATAATATTTTGGGTTGAGCATTATAAGAATTAAAAAAAATAAATAAAAAGTTCACTATTAAACGTGAATTGCAAGATTCTGACATTTTTGTTATAAATCTTATAGGGTTTCACTCTATTTTTAAGGCATTCAATTGCATATATTTAGTTAATCAACTGGTGCAATTAATCTTTCAAAACCTTTGATTTTCCAAATCCAAAATGGGTTTCAAGTTAAACAGACTTTATTTATATGAGAATTATGGCAAACACCATGGCCTGTATTGTATGATACTGTGTTTTACATGAGTTGCAATATAGTAATAATTCTTGTGTTCTCACAAGAATTATTTATGCATGAAAAAACCATCATTTATACATGCTTTAACTCAGTCTCTATCCTTTGGTTAGTAACCGAAGCTCTCTCGTTTAACCATCCAATGATATCACCAAACACAATCTCCAAATTCTGAGGAGACTCACCGTACAAAAGCCCATGCCACATATTCGGGTATAACTTGAAAGTTTTGTCGGAACTGGATGACACCTCGTATAGTAGCTTGCTTACGTCTTTGTCCGTAACTTTATCATCTTCTCCGTGAAGGACAATAAATGGCATCGCTACCTGTTTAAATTTAGATTTTAAAGTTATAAATTTTGCTGGATTATTATCATGGAGATCGATATAAGTTAAAGAGAAAAAAATGTGAAAGAACCTGATGTAGATTCTTCTCAAGATCCAAGCTAGTTGTTAAGAGTTGATGAGCAGTTTTCAAGCGAGGCCGGCCCTTGTAGCAATACTCATTTTCCCTAACCTTAAAAATAACCCAAAAAAAAAATTATACAATACAGAAAACGTCGTAAGTTGTATTACAAAAATGATGATAATCAAAAAGTTACCTGTTTTCTGATGTGGGATTCTTTAAATGCGACGTCAATTATATCGTTGCTAGGAACTATCTTCCAAGTTGGAATAACCCGAGTTAGCTTTGTGAGAAACTTGATCACCATAGGATGGGGCTTTATCTCCTCTGCTAGCTATACACACAAAAAGAATAAAGCCATAACTTTTTATAAGTTGTATATTTGTATACACACCATAAGTTGTACATATCGGTATTTGCATCTTTAGACGTGCTTATAAGTTGTATATTTGTCTTATAACTGTTTAGGTCTTCTGTTAAATCTTAAGATGTTGATCCTCTTGTAGAAACCCCGAAGTAAGTGATTCATATTCATTTTTCTTGCTACTTAATATCAAAGATGATGATATGTAAGAATCTTATCTTAATTCTACAAAATATGCGTAATATTATACTCTCTTTGTTTTATAATAAGTGTCATTCTAACTTTTTTTTCTTGTTATACAAAAAAATGTCAGTGTAAGATTTCAATGTAAATTATATTTACTTTTAGCTGAAAATTAATTGTAAATTACATTGGTTTTTTAAATAATTTTAGTTATTTTAATTATCATTGGTCAAATAGGTATAACTAATAATAATTTATACATTTCAATCATTTTTTCAATTGGCGTAAAAAATATTAAAATGGTACTTATTAAGAAACGGAGAGAGTATGAAAAACTCTACCATAATCCTTAAAGGACAAACTATAATAACTAACAAAATATATGGAGGATACGTGGTAAACAAATACCTTACACATGGGAGCAACTAGAACGGCACCGTCCCAAAACTCAGGCTTCTTTCTTGCTAATAGTAATACGACCGCTCCTCCCATGGATTCTCCCATCAGAAATCTCATCTTTCCTTTATTCTCTTCCTTATCTTCACATTCACCATTCCCAAAACATATAAAATAATTAATACTGTTCTATTTAATTTAAAGAAAATCAATAGAGGAATTGTCTAAGAGAGAAAATATAATATGAATAGATTACCACAAATTGAAGAGAAATGAGAAGAGACGTCATCAACAAGATGATCAAAGTTTTTTATGTAACCATTTAATCCCCCAGATTTACCGTGACCTTCATAGTCTATTCCGTAGACCACAAACCCTGCGTTCACCAACCTTATTGCCGTGCCTGGTTAACATCATATATAGCTTTATTTAACATATAAATTTGTAATGGATTGGGATAGGAATATTGATGATGAAATGATTAATCATAATTTAATGGGACAGAACTGTTCATGGTGATGCTTGATTCCATTCCGTAGCCGTGGCATAAAAAGATCATTGCCTTTGGTTCTTGATGTTCTTCTGGTCTCCATGAACACGTGAAGAGCTTCATCCCTCGTGAATTCAACACATAATCCTAACAACAATAACAAAACATAAATGCAAATATCAGTTACTAAAGGCATTGTATAATGCATAATTAAACTTGATTCTACACGTAAAGAACACATAAAAGAGCTAATTCATAATTGACGAGAGAGAGATACAAGACAAACCTCTCCGTACTTAACCATTGTGTTGTTTTTTTTCTTTGGTAAGAAGCTAAACTGGATTATTTCAATTTAAAGAAGACGAGAGTCACAGTTTTAGAGATTTGTTACCAGAACAAGAAAAGGGGATAAGAAGACAGCGATGATGAGATAATGAGGGAAAATTTAGATTGAGGCTAATTAGGAAAAGCCATTTAACTGTGCATTCTAGATTTTGGAGACTAATTGTGGATGACGTCAGCAGATCCTTTGGATTCAGCTAACTAATTTTTTAAAACTAAATTTTCTTCCCATCTTAATTAACTAACCTTAATTAATTAAGAGTATAACTGATTTCTTCCGCAAACCTAGCGGTTGTTAGCGTTTTGCAACAATCATTCAAACCATTTTAAATTATTTCAAACCGCTCTAAACCTCATAAAATCAAAAGCAGGCTCCAACTAACGTTTGCGCTTGAGGGAGGATAAATTTATTATTATATATTATTATTATAATAATCATAGTATTAAAATTATATATATATATATATAAGTTTAATACTATGATTTTATAAATATAGTTTTTATATTTATTATAATAATATGATTTATAAATATATTTATTATAATAATATAATTTATAAATATATTTTTATATTTATTATAATATTATTTATAAATATAATTTCATTTTTTTATATTGGGTTTTAAAATTATCATTTTTGAAATTAAATTTTCTGTCTATTAATTTTTTTTTATTAATTCATTTTTGCATCTCTCGGTAAACCAGTCAAAAATAACCTGCAAACGCAACACATTTTAAACGTTGTGCCAATCATACGAAACACTAATAACGTTTGAAATCGCAACTATCCACTTCCATAAATTTTTGTACCCGTAATCGCAACTGCTGCGTTTGAACCAAGTCAGGTGCAAATATTTAAATTGATGGAAACAACACGTACTATATAAATTGATTAAGGAAAAATAATCAACTCTGACGCGCACCACGCGCACCCAAAAATCAGCAAAAGAAAAAACTAATCCCTAACCTCTGAGCTTTGAAATTCGACGTCTCTCCCGTAGTGAGTCGTCGCTGGTAGGCCTTCTTGGCGACCTGTATTCTCCTTTTACCTCTTCATCTCTCCTCCCTCTGCCATGGACTTGGTGGAAAAAGCTTCAGAGATTCGTTACGGTTCGCCGTCGTCTACACCAAGTCCAATTGTTGAGTTCACAGTCCCACATCCTTCATCTCTGTCACGCTCTATTTCTGTACCTCCTCCAACGAGTTCAAAGTGTCTTGATGTAGTTATTAACACTATACGACTTACAATTAAGTGGTTATATGTTAGTTTTGCAATTGAAAAAAAACTTTAATATTTAATTATACCTAAACAACTTACAATTCAGTCATCCGCTCGACGACTTACATGTAAGTCTTCCATGATTTTATTCTGGTCAAACCTCGTAAATCATGGACGACTTACAAGTAAGTCGTCTGACGGACGACTGAATTGTAAATCGTCTATATATAATTAAATATTAAATTTTTTTTTCAGTTACAAAACTAACCAATGACGACTTAATTGTAAGTCGTCTAGTTTAAAAAAAATATTGATATTTTAATTGTCACGAGACGACTGAAATGTAAGTCGTCCAGGAAAGTTAAACTTCTGAAATAATCCAGTCAAATGCAAAACTAACCTATGACGACTGAAATGTAAGTCGTCTTGCTTTTTTGGAGTTTTTTTTAACCAAACAAAAGTAGACGACTTATTTTTCAGTCGTCTAAAATAACAAATTTCAAAGTCAATTGCAAAAATAACATCTGCATTGACCAGACGACTTATATTTTAGTCATCTGGAGTACTTAGATTAAAGTCGTCCGCGTCGACCTAAATGGACGACTTCTCTGGAAGTCTACTAGATGAGTTCCGTGGATGTCGTATGCGTCAATGTTTAATAAACTTGCATTTTCTCTATAACTATAAAGACTTATTAACATTTCCTTGTTAATTCATGTTTATTAATGAATATTTGTGCTACTGAATGAAATTTGTAACTTAATTGGTGATATTAATGATGTTATCAATATTCACGTTAATTAAAGTTTCTAACTGATCCGAGAAGACTTCTATCGAAGTCTTCTCTGCTAGTTTTTAAGTTTTCTACGTTAGTTTTTGAATAACTTGTATTTTTAAGAGTGATAAGTAACTTCAAGATATTTAAAACTCATATTTACAAAATGTGTTCTCTCTCTTAGTTTTACTAATTCAACGCAAACTTATAAAAATATGATATGCTTTGACTAGTTACTATTGTTTGTTTCCATTTCTTAAGTATTATTGTTATAGACACTAATGATGATTATTGTTATGAGTTGGAAGAAGGGTTAAAATGCTTCTTAAAATATTGTATCAATATGAAGCTACCAACATTCTTGTTTATTAAGATGAGAAAAAGGCCATTGGAGTTTATTATTGCATATTAGAGAACCAAAGATAAGAAAAAGGCTACTGAAGTCTATTGTTTCATTGATTTGTAAATGTGTAAACACATTGTTAGCACATGTATTACATCTTGGAAAACATTATTACTGATTTTACAAAAAATTCACAACTAAAAGAGTAGACTTGCAATTCACAAAACAGACCACAAACAAAACTATTATAGATCGTTCATCTACAAAGACAAGCTTGGACTCCACTTGATATGGAAGAAGACTTTGTCAGAAGATTTTCAGGAAGTCCAGACGACTTTTAGGAAGTTCAGACGACTTCCGAACGACTTCCAGGAAGTCCAGACAACTTTCAGGAAGTCTAGACGACTTTCAGGAAGTCTAGACGACTTTCAGGAAGTCCAGACGACTGAAGTGGAAGTAGTCTGGAAGACTTCCTGAAAGTCGTCTAGTGCATTATATTTTAGACGATTAGCAGGTAAGTCGTCCCAGAAGTCTTTCAGATCTGAAAAACCTGCATATCAAATCCAGATCTGAAAAACCTGCATATCCAAAAACGTTCAAATGGCTTAAAAAAAGAAAAAATGAGTGGAAAATTAGATAAATCTATCTTTATAGAACACACAAAAATACATATCTAAAATTAATAGATTTACCTTTAAATGAGTGGAAGATGAGTACCATTTAATTAAAAACCTGCAAAAAAAGATAGATTAGTAAGAAAGATATGAGACAAAACTGAAAAATTCATATAAAGTTTGGTGTTTTCAAGTCAAAGATATTAGAGTGGGTTTGGAGAGTTTTAGTTTGGAAAAAAAGTAAGAACTTTATACAACAAGAAGTTACCAAATGAAGAAAAATCAGACATAAAAACTTACCAAAATGCTCATATCAATTATGAAAGGGAGACTTCGTCTGAGGACTTCCATGAAGTCCAGATAGTGCATTATATTTTAGACGATTAACATGTAAGTCGTCTCAAAAGTCTTCCAGATCTGAAAAACCCACATATCAAATCCAGATCTGGAAAACCTGCATATCCAAAACGTTCAAATGACTTAAAAACAGAAAAAAATGAGTGAGAGATTAGATAAATCTATCTTTATAGAACACACAAAAATACATATCTAAAATTAATAGATTGACCTTTAAATTAGTGGAAGATGAGTACCATCTGATTAAAAACCTGTAAAAAAGATAGATTAGTAAGAAATACATGAGACAAAACTGAAAAATTCATATAAAGTTTGGTGTTTTCAAGTCAAAGAGATTAGAGAGAGGTTGAAGAGTTTTAGAATGATGAACATTACATTTTTGTTGCAGCCATTTGAGAGGAGAAGAGAGAAGGTGTAAATTTTTCTTTATATAGGAAGACAAAAAACCCAATTAGGTTAAATATTTTTGATTCAGACGACTTCCTGGACGACTTGAGTTTAATATTTTTAGCAGAAAATTAAAATACTTTTAGTGGGAAACTAAAATAGAAGACTTTCCAGACGATGTCTGGTTTAAATTATTTAAGCTGAAAAATAATTTTTTAAAAAATTTTAGGCGGAAATATTTGGACGACTTACATGTAAGTCGTCTGTTTTAATTTCTTCACCAGACGACTGAAATGTAAGTCGTCTAGACCCTAAACATAACCCCTAAACTTAATTAACTAACTAAACACTTCATAAAATCAAATTAAACTTCAAAAATGTTTACTATACACAAAAATAAACACGTATAGGTAAAAATTTAATTTTTCAAAAAAATATTCAAGCTTTCCAAAATCTAACCCTAAGAATACATACAATACTACAACATATGGTGCCAAACCCTAGACCAAAGAATACCATGATTCACTATCTACACTCATCTATGTTGAAAACAATTCAATTTTGTTATATTTAATTTATATCACTTAAAACTGTTTATAATTACATGATTTTAATTTTTCGCTTATCAAAATATTTTTTTTAAATTTTATAAATTATTTTTAAGATCAGCTACACTAGAAGACTTACTTTAAAGTTGTCCAGACGACTTCCAACATCTCAGACGACTCAGACGACTTACTAGGACTATATTCGTAAAAATAACTTCTGTTTTTTTGTTTGGTCACAAGGGAATGAACTGTAATTTCACAAGGCTTTTAGGTTAGTTTTACATTTGATTCAAATTTGAATATATGTCTGGAGTTAAAATCAAATTGTGGGTTAGTATTAGCAAATTTCCCATAAATAATCTAGTAAACTATTTCACTCCGTACAGTGCGAGTTACTATAGTTCTAGTTAGGTTATTGTTAGGATTGCATTTTTGTTGTCGTTAGGATTACATTTAAACAAACAATTTTTTTGCTAAAAGAAAATAACGTTTTTCCGTTTTCAGGTTTTTTGAAATTTTAATATATTTAGCGTTTGTGGTATATCTAACCTATACTAAAAGAGGAATATAATCAACATCTAGAGTGTCCACATCAGCATATTTAATCAACCAATCAAATAAGAACTTAGTGACATGTCATTCATTTGAACAAAATATTTAGATCATTTTCATCATGCATTTTTATGGGACTCACTCATTTGCTCACAATTGGTCCAATTGGTTTTTCGGGCCTACTACTTAATTTTCTAACCCATAATTATTCGTCTCCGGCTGAGAATTAGGGTTAGCCACCAGAGCAAGAACATTCGTCTCCCCTATCTATCTCTCGATCTCTCCTCTTAGTTAATCTCCTCCTATCTCTCCACCTCCCCTCTTTATTCATACGATCAATAACACCACTGACGTTCCTATATATAGATGATAGAAGCAGAGTCCAACATCTCATATAAATCGCTATTGCAGAGCTTCTTCTATTCACTACTTCAAAATGTCTGCCTCCCTTGCTCAATCCGCCGTTCCGTGCCACCTTCTTTAAACTCCGCCTCGGTAGGTCTTCACAGTTCATTGTTGGCCGCCTCCTACGCTTCTGGGATTCACAAAGCATCAAGAAGAATGGAGAATTATGAGGACCGCCCTACTCTTACTAGATCAAAAGGTATGGACATACTCACTCAGACATGAATGTTTTGTACAAACATTTGGTTTAGAAAGTTGTCTCTTATGTCTTATTGTACTGTCTTAATGAGTTATTCTGTCTGACTGTACAGAATTTTGTCATCTACGGGTTCATCCCATCTGCTCGTGCCAATCAGTTATGTGACTCTCTGCGAACCAGTGCCATCGTTGATCGGTTTGAAGTTGGTTGCTGCTCTAATCTATATTATAAGATTACAGATCATTCTTTTGTTATCCTTTCATCCCCACCACCACCATTGATGAAGTCCTTACCACTTGCCCTGTCATCAACCTTCAGACGTTCCTGCTCCGGAAGTTCGAGCATCTCCAGGCTCTAGCAAACACTTTCTTATAACTTCCTGGTATATTGTTATATTTCACTTTCCAAGTCTAAAATAACCAATCCCCTATGTTTATATTAGCTAATGATTCGAAAACAATTTTGAAAATTTCAGATGTTGTTCGCCTAATACGATCCTACGATCCGTGCAAGGCTCTGATCTCAGCAATGTCACAGCAACTACACGAGTTGTGAGCCATTTTCTTATTGACATGTAAGCCCTCACAAAACCTTTTAGTAATTTGCATTACCTCCATTTATTCCTCTTTTGAAATAACTTCCCTACTCTAATAGAAACAAAACGGTGGTAGTGTAGTTGTCTTTGTGGGACGTTGCTGCCGTAACCTTTAAGGGACATCTGAACTCACCCGATGTCACCCAGTCTGTTATGGTCAATCCAAAAATATTTGGAGGTATACTCATTTCTCTTTGACAAACACATACTTTCATTCTAAATATTTTCCGCAAACCTCTTCATACGTACATCAAGCTTTATAACATCTTCTAATACACACTCGGCTATCTACAGGCAACCTCTATCTTAACTCCACATCTATCTTAACTGGCAAGTAAAACATATTCCAAGATAGTGTAATTTATGTTTTCTTTTAATAAGCAAACTTGCTGAGCTAATGTACCTAACACGTCCAATTGTTTTACAGAGCTACGGCAACAACAAATCTCCAGTGATGAATGGCCAATCAGGACAACCAACAGCATCTGGTGGTGCGCCTGGCAAAGAATTGAAGTTGATGACCCAAATCTGCCAAGCTGGGCAGACAAAGAGAAGAGCCGCAAACGCCCATGTGAGTGATTGCTTCCAGTCCAACAAACCGTCATCTCCACTTTAGTGTTCCTGCCTATTCTAATTACTATTTTCCTAAAAAAATTTCATTCTCTGAATTTTAGTTTAGTCTTCAGTTATATACAAACTATCTCCCACTCGGAGAACTGTAACTTTTATTTTATATAAAGGAAATACTGACGGTTCTTTGCGTATTTAGTAAACAAGCGTTTTCATTACTTAATCCATGAATATATCCATGAGTTTGATGATTTTGACAAAGCATCAAACACCAAAATGATAACAACCTCTGGTGGGTCCATCGGTGTTATATATTTATAGTTATTAAGCGCAATATTAAGAAGCTTCATATAATTTCTTATTTCCATAAAGTTGCCATCGCAGAGGCGTACCAAATACACATCAAACCCCCTGCCACTGCGTAAAATACTTTATACAGAGAGCTTACTAACCGAAGTGAAAGGAAACACTTAGGTACAACTATGAAAAATAATTAAAAAAAATATGAAAAATCAAAATTGATAATAACCAAGTAAATAGCACTAAAAGAAACTAATCCCTTCGATAATAATATTTTTACAACACAAGTGAATTAAACCAAATAAATTTGAGATATTTAACGATTGGATGGAAAAAATCAATACTACGTATGCCAATATTATCAATCGATTTAGTTATATCTTTAGTTTATCCGCATTTCAAGTATTATAAATCGGCCACAGCAACATTTCAGGTATGTGCTCGCCACACACACGGCCTTAGCATGAAGCAGTATCAACAAAATATAACAACAACAAAAAAAATACCAAACAAACACTAACATAATATATTTACCCAATTAACATACAACTATGATATACCTACAAATAACATCCACTATCACAATTTCCTAAATTCGAGTTCAACATAAAAACTCCGCGCTTGCGCGGGGACTTGCCTCTAGTAACAATAGTAATGGAAATACTTAAGCATTGGAGGTATTGACAGATCAGTATTAACACTGTTATCTTCTTACTAGTAGTGAATCAAGATGCTAAATCCCACTATAACATAAGCGCCATCTAGAAAACACATGGCCCATTTAAGTAATAGGCTCACTAATTAAGTGGAATTCATAATAACTCAAACCCTTCAATTCAATTTAGCCCATTTCTACGAACACAATTTAGGTTTTCTGTTTTCTGGACTTGACAAAGAGATCGAAGACGTCATGGTTAAATACGTCCCATGTTTTTTTTTCATAACAAGAAAATTATTGTCGGATTTACAGTTGATTTTGTAATCAGATGATGGTATAGTTTATAGTTAGCGCTTTGTTGGTTGAATATGTTCCACTTACAAAGAAAAGGACAACTTGACTAGTAACCAAATTGCTTTTGATTCGTAGTCGAACAGATCTGACCGGATGCGTAAAGTAAGACTATCCATCGTTTATAAGTCGTGAGCGAACGTAGAATAGGTTATAATGCTCTTGTAATAATTTCGCCAACTCATATACACATCGTTGAAAACCAAATTGGTTGGAATGTACAAATCTAGTTGACTTTGGCTAGCGAATCTCGATTTTGTTCTTTAAGGAAACTTATGGCTGGAAAATGCCAGCGAGTCGGGTATATCTTTGTTTCACATTTTGTCGAGTGCGTATGTTTGACCTTTTCTTACAAACTCCATCAATATACATAACATGCTAATGTCTTTCTTGTTTTTTATTTAATTTTTGTCAAGAAAGATGTATGTAAAAGTCTTTTCATTGTAACAGACAAACTGCTCATTTTAGATAATGATATTTACAATTTAGCACAAAAAAAAACATGCTAATGTCTTTTCATTATATAATATACGATTAAATTACATGAACTGGTCAAGTTGGTATACATAATTATTACGTTTCTTTAAGTGATCTTGTTTTGGTCAAACGAAAGGTTAATAGTTTCATATATACGATGATAACTTGTTGATTTTTCTTGAATACTCTAACCTAAATACGCAAGTCCTAGAGATGATCTGTTAAATACTCGAATCACAGAAGCCTTAATTCTTACAACGTACAGAGTAAATAAATAATTAATTAAATTTCAAAAATGTAGTTAAATGACTATTTATAGGTTCGTGTCACAACAATATCTAACAGAGGCAATTTTTTAACGAAAGCTACAGTTAACATTTTAAAGGTCGTTTGATTACCAAGATTTTTTGACAGGAATGTACAAATTCAATTCAGAGGCAATGTTTACGAAACTACAGTTTTCAACATTTTAAAGGTCGTTTGATTACCAAGATTATTAATGTTATTAGTGATAAGATATTTCTAATAAAACTGACGTCTAACAACTCCATATCATTTGATGAAAAGCAGCTTTAAAATCGTAACATTATATGTGTGTACATATAACATGTCAGCTTGAAAATGAAAGTTAAGCTAGCTATAATAAGCCAAATTTGAATCTCTGAGCTACCAATAACTTGATATTTTAATCGACTTTGACACTATTTGCTACTCTATTTTTAGTTTGAGTTTAAGAGAAATACCGTTTAATATACAGCCCAAAATAGCGATAAGAGAAAGGGCTTTTAATTTGTTAACGAAAAAGGTAAGTTATTAACTGAAATGCAGATTAAAAAATTCAGACTGATAGAAAGAAAAATGAAATGCAGACACGCGTTATAAAAGAAGAGTATGCTATAAGAACATTCTTTATTAGACAAACCCTAAATATCTAAAGCTAGAAGCTGGACATTTTCAAACCTTTATGTAATTTACTAGAACACCTCCATTTTTCACCCAAAACAAAATCGATCAAGGGTTATACTTTACTTATCAAGACAACGAGTGATGCAATAAAAAGTCAATTAAACAATTTTAAATATTAATTACAATTTATTAGTTATAATCTGACAAGATGAAATGGTCAAATACTTTTAGTCCTAGACGTGTTAAGCAAAAACATTTTATTTATTTTTTACCTCCTGTAATGATCTAATCTAAAATTAAGGCTTACTTATACATCCAAGTCAATGGCTCTCTTTGGTCTAAGTCTAAATTCACAGGTAAGCAAATCCTCAGCTCAAGACCAATTTTTCTCTCTATATAACTGTTAAAAAAACATATCTTCCTCATAAAATAGAAAGAGTATAAGCCAAGTTAACACCATCAAAACATTCAAGAAGAACAGAACACAGATCTCTCATCTTCAATGGAGAAAAGGTCAAAGTTTTCTTTCTTCTCTTCCTCATCCCCCAAGTCTCTTCCTTCATCTCCTCACTCATTCACCTCCCCAGCTTCTCCTCTTCACCAGGTCTTCACTCAGTCCACCATGGACGAAGCCATAGAGAGAGCAGAAGCCATCATCAAGAAATGGGACCCTAACACGCCTTCCTTCACCAAGATCGTCTCTCTGTTCAACCACAGCAGAAAAGAAGCCAAGGAGTTCATCAAATGCGCCCGTGACTTGCGCAAAACTATGCACTTCCTTGTCTCGCAAGACTCTCAATCTCCAAAGCTTGCCCTAGCACAAACCCTAATGCAAATCGCCATGACAAGGCTTGAAAAAGAGTTTTTCCAGATATTATCTTCCAATAGAGACAAGCTTGATCCTGAATCAGTCTCCGGTCAATCCTCAACGTCAACCAACTCCGAGTTTGAAGATGATTATGATGAAGATGATGACGATGAGATGAAGAAAGCTAATGAGTCCATCACTAAAGTTGAGAAAGCTTCAGCTGTGGTGATGTCTGACCTAAAGGCTATAGCAGAGTGTATGATCAGCTGCGGATACGGTAAAGAATGTGTAAAGATCTACAAGAGGATCAGAAAATCTATAGTAGATGAAGGGCTGAGCTTACTTGGGATAGAAGCTTACAAAGGCTCAAGGCTTCACAGAACAGACTGGGTCACGCTCGACCATATGATCAAGAACTGGATCAAAGCCGCAAAGATTGGCGTCACTACTCTCTTCCGTGGAGAGAAGCTTCTATGTGATCATGTCTTCTCTGCTTCCAACTCAACGAGAGAGTCATGCTTCTACGAGATTGCAAACGAAGCAGCCACTAACCTATTCAAGTTCCCTGAGTTTGTAGCTAAAGAGAAGAAGTCTCATGAGAGGATCTTCTCTTTAATGGATCTCCAAGCTGCCATCTCTGATCTCTGGCAAGACATAGAGATGATCTTCCACTATGATTCAGTATCCGGTGTGAAGTCTCAGGCGCTCATGTCACTTCAGAAGCTAAAGGTTTCAATCCATAATGCTCTCACTGACTTTGAGTCAACGGTTCATAAAGATTCAACCAAAGCTCTTACACCTGGAGGAGGGATCCATAAGCTGACAAGATCAACAATGAGTTTCATCTCTTCCTTGTCTGAACACAGCTCTGTCTTGTCTGAAATCCTTGCAGACCATCCCTTACCAAGAAACACTAGGTTACTTGAGTCTTACGTCATAATGTTAGAAGAGGAAGAACACAATCATGCCCTCTCTGTCCATTTCGCTTGGCTCATCCTTGTCTTGCTATGCAAGCTAGACACCAAAGCAGAACATTACAAGGATGTTTCACTATCCTACCTCTTCATTGCAAACAACCTTCACTTCATCATTGAAACGGTACGTTCGTCTGATCACCTCAGACACCTCCTTGGAGAAGATTGGATCACTAAACACGACGATAAACTCAGCGCTTACGTGGCGAACTATGAGATATCAGCATGGTCCTATGTATACATGTCATTGCCCGAGGAACCAACAGAACTATCACCAGAGGAGGCCAAAATATACTTCAGAAGGTTTCACTCGGCGTTTGAGGAAGCATACATGAAACAATCACCACGAGTTGTGCCAGATGCGAAGCTTAGGGATGAGCTGAAGGTTTCGATAGCAAAGAAGCTTGTAACGGAGTACAGAGAGTTTTACGGGAAGTACTTACCAATGCTTGGTCAAGAGAGAAACATTGAGATGCTGGTGAGGTTCAAGCCGGATAATTTGGAGAATTACATCTCCGATTTGTTCCATGGAACACCAATACTTGCTTCATCTTCTGTTTCTTCATCTTCTTCTACATCATGGATGTCACTTGGGCGTGTTTCAAGCTGAGAGACTTGTGTGTTGCATTGTGCTTGTGTCTAATGTCTATGTACAATAGAAAATGTAGATGGAAAAATAACATTTGAGATTATTTAAAAAGACGAGTAGTGTCTTAAGACCTAAGCTATTATCTGGTAATGAATTTGTTTCAGGGAACATACAGACAAGAAGTCAAGTACGTCATCTTACAGAACAAAAAGCATTAGAAATCAGACAGACCATACAGTAAACATAACGTGCTGAAGACGAAAACAATGGTGAATAGTCACTCGGATGCATCTCATCAACATGAAAAGGGTGTGCTCCAATCAGAGCATCGTATTGTCATGTTGTGCAAAGTAACATCTGTAAAACAAAACACAACAACAAGAAAGCAAACTAAGCAACAGACAAGGTTATAATAGCTTGAACATCATGAACAAAAAACACTAATCTGACCTAGAAACAGTGATGCCACTGCTTTTGTCTGGGGATGCCTAGAAACAAGGGGAATATTTTACTCTTTATTTTACAAAACTAATAAAACATAAACTAATTGGTTACTAATAAACCGCATTAACAAGGCCCGTGTGAAATGAGCTCTAAAGTTTTGACCACCATACTGATCTTCAATTCAAACATTTAAGGGACAGAAGCGCGTAACGCCACATGCTAACTAACACTTGTAATCCTAACCTAACTTTTTTTTTTGCTATCTACCTCTCTCTTTATAATCACCCAACCCAAGAAAACTTTTTTCATTATTATCATCAAACATCATCATCATCATCAAAACATTCAAACCTAAACCCCAAAGTCATGTTTAATCAAATCATGTTTTCTTCCGGCATTCAGACACCGTTACCCTCCGTCACGAATCTTCAAGTTGAATCCGTTAACTTTCCACCGTCCGTCATCTCACCGGCTTCCTCCAACCGACTCTTCCTCGCTGGCGCAGGTTCGGAATATATAACTTTAAAACACTTTCCTCCTCCGTTTATTTTTATTTTTATGTGTTATTGCTAACGTACGCAGGTGTGCAAGGTTTGGATATCCAAGGAGATTTTGTGATCTCCACCGTCATCGGAGTTTACCTAGATCCTAACGCCTTAGAGGGACTTCCCTTTTGCGGTACGACAGAGGAGTTAGCGGAATCCGTCCCTTTCTTCCGTCAAATCGTCACAGGTGCTTCCTCACACTACTTACTTTACTGACACGTTATTAAAAAGTGTTTTAAGTCAAAAGGGCTTCTACTTTGTTTTGAGTTTTGACCGTCTAAATTAATTAACTTTTTGTTTTTTTTAATAGATTTTTGATAATACTTTACATTGTATTCTCCTTTTTTGTTTAGACATTTTTTAGATACAAGGAAATTTCTGATTTCTTATAAACAATTAATTCTATATTTCTGATGGTATATATTTTGTGGTCTATGAAACACATTGTCTTACAATTTTTATGATTGTTTTGCTCTTAATTAGGTCCTTTTGAGAAATTCATTAAGGTGACGATGAAACTCCCGTTAACGGGACAGCAATATTCGGAGAAAGTAACAGAGAATTGTGAGGCAATTTGGGAATCGTTAGGGATAAACGCGTACTCTGACTCTCACATCTGTGAAGACTGTGATCCTCCTCCCGGTGCAAAACTTCGTTTTAACAAGATCACTAAAAGTGATTTGTAAAAAAAAAAAACTAAATCTATTTTTTTAAAGAAAAACTTAAACTAAAAAAAATTATTGTTTGGAACTAACTCTAACTAAAACTTTTAAATTTCCTTTTGGCCCTTGTGCAAAAGCATTTGGTCCATATCGGCACTACTCTAGGGGTCATGCTGTGGTGAGGTTCCTGGAAATCTTCAAGCACAAAAAGTTCCCTCCTGGTGCTTCCATCCTCTTCGCTTTCTCCCCTAAAGGCTCTCTTACGGTACTTGATGCATTCATAACTTTTTATAACGTTGACTTGCGTTACGTTTTCATGTTGTTTTTCAAATAGAATCATACCTTTTGAGTATAGCAAATGTCAGAGGCAAATGGAATGTGCGATGCAAGTATGCAACAATATCAAGTTGGATCGTAGTACAAACATGATAGCTTTGAAAGCTTTATGACATCTCTTTGGTGTGAACTAAAATGTTTGCAGGTTGCGTTTTCGAGTGATGATGGCATTCCTAAAAGAGGAAACACAGCGATCGAGAATAAGTTTTTGGCAGAGGCAATTCTTGAATCAATCATTGGAAAGAACGGTGTGTCTCCTGGGGCTAGGCTGAGTGTAGCTGAGAGATTAGCTCAGCTGATGAAGCTTGAACGCCGGGCTGAGACATTAATATTGGCCGACAAAAAAATTGTAAGTTTTTTTTATATATATAGGGCCCAAACTGTGGGTAAAAAATATAAAAGTTTTTAAAAAAGTGTTTGTCCCTCAAATTCCCAGATGAAAAATAACGAGGTCAAAGAAGATGCAACAAAGACAAAGACTGATCAAGAGGAAGCTAACGATCTCTCCCTCGGAGATAAATTGGCTGAAGAAAACTGACCCTCTAGGAGATTTTTCTTGGTTTGTGAGGGCTTTATGTTTCTCTGCTTAATAACGTTTTAGTTCTCATCGCATGTTTTACAATCTGCTTCTATTCATAAATAGTACTGTATTAAATAATCACATGGAGTTGATTCAAAAAAATCCAAACGTATCAAAAATGTATTATCAGCTGATCTTGCTTCTAGGGAATAGAGATAATGCCGAGCAAAACCGGATTACATGTCAAAAGGCTAAAACCTATACGAAATCTGGACCGATCCAAATATTTTCAATTGGGTCGACATGCATATTTTTGACCCATTAGAGCAAGTCCATTGGTAAGAACCCATAATGGGTTCTAATCAATAATTTAGTAATTAATTTAGTGATTTGAAAGGTTTAGAACCTTTGTTAGTCTAATTTAATTTTTCATCCTCCAATGGGAGAACCTCATTGAGGTTCTTAATTTTTTTTTTTTAAATTGATTAAGGTTCGGATACATACATCTGTGTCATAAAAACTCAACATTAAGATTCATCTCTCTATCAAATTGATTCATATGAAGAAGAACTTACAATGGTAGGTCCAGAAGTGTATTCAAACTCCTCAGAGATAGGTTTCTTCTTGGTGGAAGCAGAAGCTAAAGTGTGCATCTTGGTGTCATCGATCACTTGCACATAAAGATGCTTGTTCGAGCGAAACACGCACATCCTTGGCCTCTCCGCTGTACCGTTAACCTATCACGAGTTACAGAACTCATATAATATACAAACACAAATCACCAATTTCTGACATTGCCATAAGAAAAAAGGTGTACACGGTGAGGGAAAGGACCACAACCGTTGTCAAGATCGCTGACTCTAGAATCACTTTCCCTGTTCCAACACACAGAAACATACACTATACATTAGCCAGTACCTTCTACACACAACAGCTAACTCGATCAGATCAGATTCTATAGTTCATCGTAACGTCTTAGGCGTCGACGCTAATCTACACATGGAGATAGCAAAATACAAGAGTAAAGCTAAACATGAAACCATTGCAGCAAACCAATCTCAAAACACCCCCAAGTCAGTCATCTTAAGTAGTTTTATCGTCGTAGTTACCTGAAAAAACGTAGAGTCAGCTTCAGTAGCAACAGCCTTAGCCAAGAAAGCTCGCCAAGGCCGTCTCTTTCCTACCAAACAAACAAAGCCCATATAGATTCATCAACCAAACCAGTGAAAGACATAAAAGAAGATCTCTTTTCATATCCACAACACTCACTACTCACCGGTGAAGAACTGCGGCGACATCAGTCCACTTAATGTTTGGCTTCTCCCTCACAATCGCAGAGTCCAACCCAGCTCGGAGCTTCGATTGCTGCGGATCCTCACCACCATCTCCGTCTTTGGGCTTAGTCTTGTGCTTCGTCGAGACCGCTCGGAGCTTGCTCCGGATCCTCACCACATCAGAATCATGGAGAAGATGGACGCTTGATTTCACCGAAGAAGGAGAGGAGAGAGAGACACAAAAAAGAGGTGGAATAACAACTTGACACGTAAGGGTCCTTAACGATTCTAAAACTCCCAAAATAAGTACCGGTTCTGGGGATTTTCATATTTTTTCATTTATTTTTGTTTTCCTTTTCTTTGGAACCCCCCTTTAAGACACTCCGATGGAGATGGTCTTACACATGAGACGCAGAAAACCGGACCTTTCCAAAGCCTTGTCCAATTATTATTTTCCATCTAAATCAATACTATTAAAAATACACTAATATTTTCAGATAAATTTTTAACCTTAATTTAACATTAACTTAACGTGGTATTACCAGATTTTTACCACTATATTTTCAAATAATTTTTTAACCTTCATTATAGATAAAACTGTCTTATTATAATTAGAGCAAACATACATCTACTTACCTAAGTTTCCTAAATGTTCAAAAAAAAAAGTTTCATAAATATGTTTGTATAAATTATACTTGGTCAATCTAATTCATATTTACACGCACAGTCCTTTTTAAGAAAAGACATACAGAACCAAACTATTTAAATAATATATACTTTATCTTCTATTTACGATAATATAGTTATGTTAATATAAATAATATATACTATAACGTTTTTACGAGCTTCCTATTTTTTGAAAAATACAAAAAAAGTATCAGCTGGAATAAAGTAAAAATAACTTGAAAAATCATATCAAATCACCAAACCAGATTGGAATGGTGTAAAACCTAAAACCGATGCATATTGACAAATGGAAACCTAGCGCTGATAAGCCCCAAACTAAAATGAGAAATCAATTTTCAACAATGAATTGAACAATCTGATCTAAATACAAAAAAACGATTAGAAAGACAACTACTATCACTTAACACGAAGGAGAGACGCCAAATTTGAGAAAACGAAAGAGATAAAAAAAGCAAACATAATTTGTTGGCTTCATCGTTTTGGAATCAGTGGATGGATTGACCTACATCGCATCCTCCAACCGACTGATTTTTCCCACAGCTGGAGAAATCTTAGCAAAAATTTAGATTGACGTTTTCAAAACAAGAAGTGAGCTCCACCGAGAACACATCAACATATTTTTGAAGCAAGACCACCCACTACATCACTTCTCATTAGTACTAATGTCACGCCGTTAACCAGGAGAGGCCCAAACCATCTTAGATCTGCAGAAGAATCCGAACAAGACTAATGGACGGTAAGCACGTATTAACGGGAAGTGGATTAGTAGTGGTTGCTCACTATAGTTCCCTGTACCTTCTCCTCTATTATTCAAGAATTTTCTATGCTCACCATGTTGCTTGTTTTCTGGCTAAAGTGTTTTCTCTAATCAAGGTTAAAGTGTTTAATATGTATTCATTCCTAAGTAACTCGTTTGATAAAAGATAGTATCAAAATTAATGGCATAACATGTTTAACACTAATCGTGGACAGATCCTAAATTAACAATTAGTTATGATTTTAATTTGAGATGTGTTTTAATATGTGTCAAAACTTGAAAGATCTAACACCACAAATCTGAGCCATGAAGTTTGAATCCCCAGTGCCACATGAGAATATCACTAACCATCATCTCCATGGATCTAAAACATTCAAATTGTCAGACAAAGAGATGACATTTTACATAAAAAGCATGGAATGGAATAAATAAATAAAAAGCGGCAAGAAAATTTTCTCTCACAATCATTAAATTTAATGTGTCAAAACTTGAAAGATCTAATAATATAACAAAATGCAATATTTTATTTTAATAAAACATAAACTAATTACCTACCATTAAAATGCATTATTTACTCTTGTGAAATAAAAAAAAAAAAACTAAAGTTTCGGTAGCCAGTAGCCACCGTGGGGGAAAACGACCAATTTCTTCATAAACTTGTCACTTGCTGACTTTTTATACACAAACTTTTAAAATCTTAGATCAAGTTTAAAAATATCAAGAACTAATACAAATTTAGATCTTACACATAAACTATTGAAATGTGGTCAATTACTATATAACCGAAACCTTTATTTTGATATGTGTGCTGATGTGGCTGTCATATAATAAATTGATTTAGTTTAGTTTACAACTGAACCAGTTTTATTTATTTTCAATCGGTTATATAGGAATGACGTCCTTTTGGTGTTTAACTTAAAATAATAATTTCGCTCAAATTGGTTACCATGAAACAATTTCTGTATAAACCGGGCCCTTGTCAAATCTAACACTACTAAAAGGGAAATAAGCAGAGCATACAGGAAGCCACGTAGGATTTTTTATTTGGCCAATCAGGTTCATTCTTTAAAACACGTCAGACAAATCGAGTAAGAGATTTCGTGGGCCTGCTGATTTTTCTTTGGGAGGGCGTACTGATCTCGGTTTGGGCTTTAATGGGTTGCGATTCGGGCTTCGGTTTGATTATTCTGTATCGCGTGATGAGCCGACATCTAAAGGTTACGCTTCTCCTCACCATTATCGCTTCGTGTTCTCCGATCAAAAAAGAGAACCGTATACTCCAGCGATTCAATCCTAAGCTATCAATAGTTCCGTTTCGATCAATCAATACCCCCTTCATTATGATTTCGTTTCACCTCCCTCTTTTCATCCTCTTATATAATTGATCTTTCTTCTCCGTAGAATGCAAAACCCTAGAAAACTCAGATCTTAAGATATGGCGATGAAACGACATGGAAAGTCTCCTGCTTCCTCCGGCTCTGACGAAAAAGTGATGTTCTTCAGAGATGTCTCTCTAGGTCCTCATGAAACCCGTCTGCGCTTTCGACTCATCCATTTTTGGGAGGCTCAGAACCCGGTGAAGAAGACCCTTATTGGCCTGGAGATGCTTCTCATCGACGAGCAGGTACGTTGACTCCCTTTTGTTAAGGCTAATTAGTTATGTTAGATTAGTTAATTAAATCTGGAATCGTGATTTTGCCGTTTATTTAAACTCTGAAGTTGAACCTAGGGTTGATTAGTAACGTTAATAAACCTTTTTAGTTTTTTCCGTTCTCTTATACGGTATTGTATTTGTTAGATTTTGAGGTTTGTGAAAATTTTGTGTTTTGTTATTTTTTACCGACGATGTAAATTGTTTCTAGACAGTGAGATCCGTGATTGGGTTTTTAGTTATGTTATAATAGTTAATCAAACTTTGAGCTTTACTTTTGACGTTTCTTTCAACTTTGAATAAGAATCTAAGGTTAAATAGTTAATCAAACTTTGAGCTGTACTTTTGACGTTTCTTTCAACTTTGAATAAGGATCTAAGGTTAATTAGTTATGTTATTAGGATTTTAAACTTTTATTTTGACGTTTAGTTATACGGTTTGTTTGTTAGTTAGTATGGTCTGTTATCGTTTTGCTTAAACCCGAGGTTTGATTCTCTTTTTGTGTTTTTGTTATTGCTTTTGACAATAGGGAACTGTCATTCAAGGATTCATCCCACCAGGACGTATTAAAAAATACTTGCCTGAGATGAAGCGAGGTTCAGTTTACGAACTCATCAACTTCTACGGATCGAAGAACAAACCGATGTACCGGGTTGCTGATCATATCGCAACTGTGTCCTTCGCATGGAACTCTGAGTTGTCGGTCCTTCACGACATTCCAATCCCTTTTGATGAAGACCGTTTCAGGATGCATTCGTATGAGGATTTTGAGGCCAACTGTGATCTGAAAGGTGACCTCTACGGTAAGCATACTAATATACTAAATTTATATTTTGATGTTGTTTTGGTCTATTTATTGGGTTAAACTGAATTGCGTTCTTAATGATAAATGTTCTAGATGTTCTTGGCCACATGAAGCTGGTCGATGGACAGTGTGTTACCGAGCGTCCCATTATTGATGAAGCGAAGGTTGCTACAACGAGGCACATCATGATTCATGTGCAATCACATGAGTAAGTGTGTTCTCCTATTTTCAATACCCCATCTCTCTTTAGTTCCTAAGTCTCTAAGTTGTTTTTTTTTTCAGAGGACCTGTCATGAAGCTCTACCTCTGGGACCAGACAGCAACGGATTTTTGCAAGAAGTTTAAGTCCTCTGAAAAAACTCCCACAGTTCTTTTGGCCACAGCCGTTAACACTAAACGTCTCGGAGGTTATTCTTTATCCATTTTGTTTCATGTTTGACTGATTACTGGGTCATGTTTTAAAGTTATTAACGAGGTTCTTATAAATTGGCTGCTAGATTTACACTCTTAACATTCCTTCTTCTGTTATTTTAACAGGTACCCTGGCATTGAGTTCTATGTCTCCTACACGGGTTTTCATGGACAATGATGTTCAACCAACAATTGATTACCTAGCCTGGTATGTACCACCGTCTATATATGTTTATGTTGAGAACACATTTACGCATATTGGAGTTATTGACTGTATCTATGATTTCTATTTATTGTTAGGCTCTCCTCAAACCCTGAGATTGCTAAGCAGGTTAGTGCAGAGGTGGTCACTAAGCGGGAGACGATGACTATATCTGACATATTCTCTTACATGACGATGGAATCTGCAAAGGTAAATATTAAGCTAAATATTACTTAAAAATTTCAAACGCTTATATGTTTAAATTTTAAATGTTTTTGGACTGTTGCAGGATGCCTTCTTTGAGTGCACTGCTACCATTGATGATGTGGTTCATGGATCTGCTTGGTACTATATTGCATGCACTGGGTGTCATAGTAAGGCTACCAAAGGCGCAAACTCATTGATTTGCACGAACCCAAGATGTGTGAAGGATACCACAGCTGGAGTTGCACAGTATGGTCATTGGCTTCTATTATCGATTGCACTCTCTCTTATATTAGTTTTAGATTATCAACTTCTGATTATTACATAACAGGTACCGTGCAAAGATTTCGGTTTATGACAGCAGTGAACAAGGATTTTTTGTCCTGCTTGGTGATGCTGGTTTCCAATTGACTGGGAGGCACGCATCTGAGTTGGTCAGCAGCTACTTTGAGGTAGATATCCATTAATTTATAATCTTAAGTTATTGAAACTCACCCTATTGTTCTTGAATGCAAGGCCAATAAAGACAAAGGCCCTGACCATGAAGTGCCTGTCCCGGAAGCTCTGATTAGCATAATCGGACAGACCCATAAGTTTTGTGTAAAAGTTACAGACCACAACTTCTCTGGCAACACCCGAGCTATCACTGTCACCAAGATCCTCCCTCCAGAGACACCATCACCCACAGAAGCCTCTCTTGGAGACGCCATTGCTGCAACGTCCATGGAAGCAGTGCAGACTGGAAGTGATATGTGTGAGCCTTCAAACAGCCGTGGAGATTCTGCAGATGAAGAGGGTAAGAGAACGTTTGACAGTGTTGATCCAGAGAAAGTCAAACGGGCAAGATGTGAGAAATGATGATTCAGTTCGATGATGCTTATGTTTTTGCATTGAACTTCAAGTATTACGTTGGTTTTTGCACTTTTGCTTCAGTTTAAGTACTATTTTGTTTTTAACAAGACTTTGCTTTGTTTCATTTCAGACCTTGGCTTTTAATCAATTGAACTATCCTTTCTATATAGTTTTCTCATATCAATTATTATAATGATTTAGATTCGTTTACATAACCCAACTAATTTAGCCTCATAAATAATTCGCTAGAATTGCTTATTTCCATATCCTATTTACTATTTGAACTCCACGTATCCATCATACACGCACATCGCATAGAAGGAAGATCTTAGAATATGATACATTTTATAAACTTCCTAAAATCCCATATTCCATAAGATTCTATATTTATGTTAAAATCTCATCTAAATAGGAAAGTAATAAATACATTCAACCAGTAATTATAATCTTTGACTATAACCTTTCAAAGGGAATTGAAAAAAGGAAAAGTAAATCAAACTCTTCCAAAACCCTTATTCTCCTGCGGTAGAAAGGAGAAGACGTGAGAAAGACATAGGCTCCATCTGGTTCTTCTACATTTCGAAGCAGCATTCTTCTGGAATCAGTTGGTGGTGCGGATCTCTGTTTTAGCTGTATGGATAGCCTCCCCAATAACCAGCACATTGAAGTGCCAGGTAAATACTAAATCTCCTGAATGTTTCTCTCAAATAAAGAAAATTAGATGCATTCAGTATTGTTATTATGTTTTGGGTTATAATTATTTTGTACCAAAGAGTATGAACATTCAAACCATATCTAACCACAAATTGGTTTGGGTGGCAATTCTACTCATTCTGCATATAAAGTTGGTAACCTAGATTATAATTCAAAATTTTTTACATACGAACTACCCTGAAACCTTTGTTAATTCAGTATATGTTTTATACACGTTTTTGAGAGAGTAAATAGCACCATGTCATTGATTGGGTTTTTTACTACGTGGGAATTATTCCTTATGAATAGAAGGGATGATTATATAGTCAATGATATACAATGGCTATGTAAATCATGTTTCGTAAAAAACCAGTATATTGTATGCTCAGTGTCTTCGTTTATACAGACAAACTTTAATTATTTAGATAACTATAACCATATACTTAAATATCACGAATGTTAGTTTCAATTTTCCACGAATATAATATACTTATTAGTTTCCAAGTCTTCAGAATGGTATCTCTCGAGTTTTTTTTTTCTACTCGAGTCTTACGGAAATGAAAGTTAATTATATATACATACTTAACTTACATGATAAGTATCGTACATATACCGTATTTGTTAGTTTATTCATTCAGGATTTTTTTGAATATTGTTGTCTTACCGTTGTATTCAATAACTTTTATACATAGTTTTTTTTTGCAAATTTACCGTTTTATAGAGATTAAACCAAAAACTCAATATTCTAATTTAAATATTTTATTAACCGGAAGAATTAATTTGTTTCTGATCTTGCGTCCAAATCTGTACAATAATATTTCTATATTTTCTGTATTTATAAAATATCATAAACAATTACATATATAAAAAAAAAGTCTGAGTCCTGAATTTTTGAAAATAAATCCATGTGTGTAATAAATATAGTTATAAATTCATGTACCTTATTACAATTTTTAAATCAAATGTTTTTTAGTGACATCTTCATTGCAACACATTCCCCAAAGAATTCACGAACTTCATGAAGGAGTTTCAGTACGTCCTATCATAGTATGTATAAGAAATGTTTGGGACATCAAAAAACACCAAACAGATAATACTCGAACTTCCATCGGCTTCCTGTGCTACGACCACCACGTAAGCCTTTTCTAAATATATATAATTGTTTTCCAATCCCCATATTTGATTTAAATAACTCACTGCTTACTTAGTTGGATTGGCACACCAAAATTTGTTCACACCCAGGGACAACTATTAGAAGGTCGGGTCACCGGAGACATTCAGCCAGATGATCCAAAAAACTTAATCGAAGGAGATACATATGAGTTCTCGAGATTTTCTGTCATCCATAATTCACGACAACGAAAACTCACCCAACTGCCTTACAATATTCAGATTAACCAAAAGACGATAGCATTGAATGTTACACTCGATGGTCCGATATTTTCAGTTCACAGTTTATCTCCTCAGAAATACAGAAATCTATTGCGGTTGGCCAGTTCGCCCACACACTTACCAGGTAAATATGGCATCTCAGTGTTAATTAAACAAATATGTATATTTATTCTAAAATAAATGTGCAGATGTCGTCGGACAGATAGTCATAATACAAAAAATAAAACCTCACCACCCAGAACTCAATATTGATGCCACGATTGGCCTACGGCTGAACAGGTTAGTCTAACACAATAGTTAACAACAAAATAATTATTATCTTCATACCACACGTCTATCTCAGGTCAACGATTGTTAAACTCATATTGTGCAACAAGCAAGCAGCAGATTTTAGCATCCTACAAAGCAAGAAGGATAGAAAATTTAAAGTTATGATCGTCACAAGCTTAATTCCTAAACTAATCCAAGGTAAATAATTCTATATAAAACAGCAAAAAATCATACATATATAAATTTTTTTTTATCACCATAATAATAATATCCAATATTTTGCAGGCAAGCTTATACTCCATTCAACACCAGCAACAATTTTCTACTTCAATAAATCAATTGATTACATAAAGCATTTCAAAAGGCGAATAAGAGATTACGCAAAAACATGCAGCACGGAGTGACCCTATTTCATGCATCATTCGGATTATTATTATCTCTCTCACAAAATTGATACCTAGATTTATTTTCATATAAAATTGTTTTATGATTCCTTTCCTTTAAAACCCTACTTCTATATAATAAATTAAAAAAGCGATGTCTAGATGTGATCGAGCAAAAAAAGGAATAATAGATCATGAAATTTCAAATAGATTTTAAAGACCTTTAATTTATATAATATTACAAAACTCTAAATTCTTTTATTATAATTAAAATTTTACCAACATATATATTAAAATAATATTCTGGAACGATATTCAACTGTAAGTTTTCAACAATTACACGTTAAAAAAATATTATTAAGTATGTTTCGTTTTCCGAAAATGGGATGTTTATATACTAAATAGGTTATTGGAGTACTTTTTCTTTTGCTGAATTTATTCGAGATAAGACTCCGACCTTTTGAAATAAGAGAATTTATGTTATATACATAATTATATTTATTACAAAACTCTAAAATCTCAGACTTGATTCAGGACTTACAGCAATTCATAATTTATTAATTAATTGTTGTAAGAAGAATTTATATACTTATTTAAAACCTTAAAGTAACATAACATCACCAACTCTATTAATACAGTGTAAAATAAATACTACAAAACTTTTGATAATATTAGAACTTCAATAAAACATCTGATAATATGTGTATATAATTTTATTTATGTACATATACATGCGGTGTATTCTGAAAGTATAAATACATGTATTTTTCTACATAGTTGAAAATGATGTAGTTTATGACTTTGAGCTATTTAAATTAAACTTCGTTGTTTTTAATATCTAAAATAAAATATAATTAACATAAACTAATTAAGTCTTACTTATAATACAATTCCTCATCTTTACTCATTTGAATTCATTTTGTTTCTGTTTTTTTTTTAAGAAACCAATTCAAGTTCTGAGTATATGAAATTGTTAAGTTTAAAATGAACTATATTTTTGATTAGGATCAATACTGAGCTTCTATTCTTATTTGTATGTTTGTAAATTAGGTTATTCAAAAATTAGTATGGATTTATTTATATATAATCTATTAAAAACGAAGTCATGATACCTTTATGTCTGATTTTTTCTATTTGAGAGATTCTTAAAATATTTATGGAATTTTACATAACTTAGTTATAATATTTTTTTTTGTTTAGAATATTTATAAATATCCTAAGAACAATGTTTAACCACATCTTTCAAACATTTTTAAAAATGTTTTAAAGTAATATTTTCGAAATATTTTTTTTTTGCAACTGTCCAAGTTGAAACATCTTTCTCCAATAATTTTAATTCATAATCCATAACTTCCCAAGACCACGAAATGTTTTACAAAATATGTAACTTATTTTCCATTAAACCTATATTAATTTTTTATTAGAAAACTTACATCTTGCCAACTATTTAACCCCCTGCATCATGTATCTATTGTACAACTCATCCATATATCTAGACAACTCCACTAATATCTAACCATGAGTCTAATTTCTTGGATAGTAAGCCACAAAACGTCACAAAGTCTAACATCACCAAAAAGAAGCATCACCATGAAAATAAAGAGACGAAACACACAACAAACGAAGATCGTGATCTCTATTGACATGAAGACAACAAGTAGTGGTTTTCTAACACACGAAACAGCACGCAATATGGAATATATGCTTGGTTACCACGAGATCGATTTTGACTCGATTACTGAGATAATCGAGGAGGCTTCCGACATTGCCGCACGCAATATCCCGACACTCAATAATCCCACCAATATTGATTTTGATATAATTGTTAAAATAAATGATCTTAATCCAGACTCTGTCCGCAGAATTGACCTGGACGTTTATATCACTGAGCTACGGGATAACCGAAGGGAGACAACTCCTAGCGAAAGAGATGACATATGTCCAATCTGTTGGGAAGAGTTTGGCACCGAATTGGATATCAACTCTTTGAGTTGTAATCATACCTACCATCATCACTGCATCTCAAACTGGGTTGAAAAAACTTTAACTTGCCCATATTGTAGAGCATTACTTGCTTAATACACAATAGATCCATTACTCATCTAATAATTGTTTCCCCCTGTTTTAAAATTTTAATTGAAAAAAATAATAAAAGTTATAATTGAATTGCATCCGAAGAGAATTATAATTATTACTATGTATAAATAAAGATGTGTCGGGTTTTAATTAGGAAAATGGTTTCAAAAGTGATACTATGATTTGTATTTGTATAAAATTAAGACAGACCCATATATATTGTTTTAGTTCGGAATCATTTTTAAAAAACCTGCTATTACTATTTCTACTATAGCTGGAATGATTAACATCCCAAATCAAGTTGTTATAATACTACAAATACAACAGTTATTATAAACCAAAGATAATAATTAAAATGTACTAACATCACCAAAACCATATTACGTAATTATGAAGATCAATTCAACCTTAGCGAATATGTCAAAAAATTAACATCCATCTATAAATGCTCATTAAAACCAACATTAAAAGAATTATATGCTCACTAAATCAAATAGCCTCAATTATCCTCCAAAGTATTATTAAATTATAAAAATTTATAGAAACAGAAAATATAGATAAACTTAGTGTATTATTATAGTTAATTTTTTCATTTCCTACCAGCTTATTTTGGCAAACCCAAAATTACAATCGTTATTAAATCGATAGAATTTTTTTTGATAATTTTATGTTCTCAAAATTATTATAAGAGGATGAAAAGATCCAAAGAGAGAAAAAAGAACTATACAATTTTTTGGTTCCAGCCCCTACTTTTTCTAAAAAAACTTCTTCCTCCCATATTAAGCAGTTGCAAATGCATTATATAACTTATTTGGTTAGGATCTTCTACAAAAAACTTTTTAAATTAGTTCACAAATCAAGTTCGCTCACACCCTCATGTCGCACCATTATAAATCCAATATCTCACATAACAATAACTTAGATACGTTGACTTAAAAACTTCCGCTAACATAGAAATTTCAGCGAAACTGAAAAACTTTTAATAAAAAACTCATAAAATTAACGTTCAGTAATAAATGCTCATTCACAGCAAAGTTAAAAGACAAAATATCATATATTCAAACTCACTCTATTTACCACATTTCAACAAAGACTTTTCCAACCCAAATACCTCAACAATGAGTGACATACCACTTATATCTCATCGAAACTCACATCAAAGAAGATCTACAGGTTGAAACCCCAAGCAACCCCTTCAAATTTATTTGAATAAAAATTATTTTATTTGAAATCACATGTTACTACACATTTAATATTTTTAACATAAAATTCAATATTCTAAATTAAATTTTTAAATAACAGACAAATTAATTTATTTTTAAACTCGAGACCAAATCCGTACAATAATGTTTCTATATATTCTGTATTTATAATATATCATTAACCATATTTTGACTATTTGGAAAGCAAAGGCGCTGTCTAGACGTGATTGAGCAAGAAAAATGAATAATGAAAGATGAAATTTCAAATCTATGGAGAAAATATAATTATATTTTTTAATTACATAATAGTTTTTTAAAGAAATAGTTAGTGTAAAAATAAAACTAAATCAGATATGCTCAACACAAACAGACATAAAAATAAGACATGATATTTGGATATATTTAAATAAATACTTTCAAATATATTAAATTCTTGATAATTTTCAAATTAAATAAACCGAAACTAAATTATTAAAAATAATATACAAATAAAATAAAATCAATATTTTGTAACATCAAAATAATAATTGAATACTAAATATATTATTTATTAAATAGATGAAATATTTTAAAGATTTCTTATTTATGAAATATTACAAAACTCCAAATTTGTTTATTACAATTAATATTCTACCATTAGCTAGATTAAATTAGTGTTCTATAACGTTTTTTAACTGTCAGTTTTCAACTATTATACGGAAAAAAAATAGATTTTATAATTTAAAAAATTAAGACCCACCTATATATTATTTTAGTTTGGAAATTTTTAAAAAATACTTGCTATTACGATTTCTAAAATAGCTGCAAAGATTAACTTACCAAATAAATTTATTTAGAATACTACAAATACAACAGTTATTGTAAACCAAAAATAAATATTAAAAAACAATTACCATCACCATTACTATTAAGCCCATTTCCAAAATCGTTTTATTTTGGGAACCATATTACCATTTCCTAGCTACTTATTTCACCCATTACTATTGTTATTAGTTTATTTAAATCATAGTTACATTGAGAGTAGAACATAAGAATATAAGAGTACATATATTTATACGTATAAATAAAAACGTGAATCACATATCAAATTAGATCAATACTATACACGAAACAGTGTATTACATTTTCATTATGAAATTGGATTAATACTATATTAAAAAGGATACTAATATTTTGAAATTGGAAAAACCTAATGCCCCACACTTATTTTTTTTTAATTAGAACGTTTCAAATTTCTATCTAACTATTTTATTACCTTCTACTTTAAATTTTAATCATAACTATAATATATTACTCAATGTAACCAAGAAAATAACATTATCAAAACTACAGGAGGATCCACGCAAAAGAGGAAACGAGGCCGACCACGTGGTTCGCTTAATAAACCAAAAGGTATATATTTACTACCCAATATACATAATCCCAAGACAAATTGTCTTAGCTCAATGATTAAACTTTGTACATTTTCAGTTCATCTGGTAAACGATTGTCCATCATTCAAACCAACATATTACGACTGTAAGTATATATGGATCATAGTATCATATCTTAAACCAAACTTACTCATCAAACAAACTAACTTCCCAGACTTAATTTAACAGGTGGCTGTGATGGCTGCGACTCATACAGTAAGAAATAATACTAACATGTGTATCTATCATGCTATATTCTTTTAAGCTAACCACTATTAATCTTAATAGTCAAGCAGAAAAATGCACGTAATATGAGAAAGGCCATTTTGCTATCCAAACGATCGTCGGCATCGTCACGAGGTACGCAAAACCGCTGACAAAATCTATTTCGATTTACTACATTTCTAATTCAAATTTACGTTATTTCTATATAGATATAAATGCTCCACCAAATCCACAAGGAACGCGTCGCACTCAACCAAAAAAGAAAGGTGCATACTACTCAGCCCCTATAGTTTCCCAGAAATATATATATATATATATATATATATATATATATATATATATATATATATATATATATATATATTTAATTTTTAAAATATATTTTCCAGCGTAATGGTGTTCCTTAAAATTAACTAAAATCAAATTTCGAACCAAATTCATTTTAACAAATAATTTTTTAAAAAAAACAAATATTACCGAAGGAAAAAAATAAAAAACTTTTTTTACCAAAATATAAAAAATAATAATTCCTTACCCTCTGTTAAACTCTTAATATTCAAATAAACTATGATTTAACGATTTGTAATAAATATTTTCCAGAAAAAGGTTCAACATCCCGACTATATGAAAACCGAATCTTAGCATGCTCAAAATGTGGTGCATTAATGTGGACTGCTGAAAGCACTGCTACAGACCCACGAACAGGTGAACCAACTTTCACCCTTTGCTGTAACCATGGCCAAATCAAGCTTCCGCCGATCAAACAGCCGCCAGCCCTATTAGAAAAACTTCTTCAAACCAGATGGTTTCGAGATACTATCCGAGTCTATAATTCTGTCCTTGCTTTTACATCCGTTGGAATGAAAATGGATTATAGTGTCGTCCACGCACCTGGTCCTTATACTATACGGATCCAAGGTCAAACCCACCACAGAATTGGCTCCCTCATACCGCGACAAGGCTGTCTCCCAGAATATCTCCAGCTTTACATATTTGACACAGCTAACGAACTCAAAAACCGCCTAAATGCGATGGGGCAAACCTCAGCAGAAGGTAACCTCGATGAACCAACGTTAGCCCTCCTAATCGAGATGATTGACGAGAACAATTGTCTAGCAAAGATCTTTCGTCGTGCACGAGACCACTACGAGAGCGTCGGGTCAGAGTTTACTATTAGATTAGTCCAAGATAAAGGGAAGGGGAAAGAATACGATCTTCCAACTACAAGCGAGGTGGCAGGTCTTATCGTGGGGGATATGACATCAACAATTGGAGAACGAGATATAGTGGTTCAGTTTCAATCTGACACTTTACAGCAGTTGCGTGACGATCACCCTCTATATATGAGCCTCCAATACCCTCTTTTGTTTCCGTATGGTGAATATGGGTTTCACACAGAAATTCCCCTGCATCTTGAGACAGGCACTTCAAGAACAAGGCAATTCGTGACCATCCGTCAATACTACGCTTCTCTGATCCAAACACGTCCTAACCAAGGAATGACTTTGATCAAAGGCGGTCGTCTCCTCCATCAATTTATTGTGGACGTTTATACAGCGATTGAAGAAGACCGACTGAGGTGGGCGAGAAATAACCAAGAAATCTTGCGGGCTGAGCTCTACAGCAATGTCCTTGATGCTGTAAGCAAAGGTGACACTGATGCTAAAATTATTGGCCAGAGATTTATACTACCGCCAAGTTTCACCGGAGGCCCCCGGTACTTAGTTGAGAAATACCACGATGCTATGGCTATTTGCAGAGAATTCGGCAATCCAGATTTGTTTATCACGATGACGGCCAATCCCAACTGGAGCGAGATTAAAGAACATCTTCAGAAATACGGTGGAGATTCCCCTAATGATAGACCAGACATTGAATGTCGGGTTTTTAAGATGAAGCTAGATCAACTGCTCAAGGATTTCAAAGCGGGAACTTTTTTCAAGCCATACAAGGCAGCTCTCCACCGAATAGAGTTTCAAAAAAGAGGTCTCCCTCATGCACATATATTATTATGGTTAGGAAACTCTACCAGAACACCGAGTGCAGAAGAAGTGGATGAAATAATTTCGGCCGAGCTCCCGAACAAAGAGGAGGACCCAGTTGCTTACGACTTAGTCACAAAACACATGATCCACGGTCCATGTGGGCTCTTCAATCCGAAGTCACCATGCATGGAAAACAATGTGTGCACGAAAAAGTATCCTCGGCCGAATAACGACAACACTTCGATTGACAAATCCGGGTATGTGCTATATCGTCGGCGCCGAACCGATAATACGTGTACACTAAAGGCTGGAGCTGTACTAGACAACACTTTCGTCGTACCTCATAACATTGAGCTTCTGAAGAAGTATGAAGCTCATATTAATGTTGAATGGTGTAATCGGACAAGCGCGGTGAAATACTTATTCAAGTACATAACCAAAGGCGTCGACCGAGCAACCGCTGTTATTGAGAAAGGAAATACAGCAGCTACATCCGACGCCACAGGATCCGGAGGATCAAAAGAGAAAGTCCTAAGGCAACGCAATGAAATCCAAGACTACATCGAAGCCCGATATTTATCAGCTTGTGAGTCTATGTGGCGAACTTTCGCATTCCACATACACAAAAGAAAGCCATCAGTTGAAAAGCTTATCATTCACTTGGAAGGCGAACATAATATTACGGTTAAATCAACCGACAACCTCGGCCGTGTAATCCATAAACCAGGTATCGAGAAGACGATGTTCACCGAATGGATGGTTTTATGCAGAAGGTCAGCGTTTGCCCGGACACTGACATATGTGCAGATCCCTGAATATTTTGTATGGAACAACAGTGCTAAGGTGTGGACCGAGCGTAAGAAAGGAAAATCCATTGGCCGAGTCGTAGCTGTCCATCCTTCAGCAGGTGATCGATACTACCTGAGGGTCCTCATTAATAAGATTAACGGTCCTAGAAGTTACGACGAGCTAAGAACATACAACGACGTGAAATACCCGGACTTCAAATCAGTGTGTCACGCACGAGGTCTTTTGGACAATGATGTTGAATGGCTCGAGAGTATGTCAGAGGGTGCTCGAACGGCAAGCCCATACCAGCTTCGTGATTTGTTCGTCACATTCCTAAACAACTGCTTCGTTGCAAGCCCTAAAGGACTATGGGAACACTCATGGAAATCAATGAGCGAGGACATACTTCACAAGAGGCAAAGGATCCTGGGCCACGCGAATCTGGAACTGGACGATAATACCCTGGAGCAATACACATTGATAGAAGTTGAAAAGTTGATGCGCATGCAAGATCGCTCTTTAAACGATTTTAAGGATATGCCGAAGATCAACCCTGTTTTGCTCAAAGAGTTGGGGAACAGTTTGTGGAACCAAGAAATGGATTACGATGTTGCAGAGGAAACACTAAGACATGACAAGCAATACAAATTGCTGAATGCTGAGCAACTTGCAATCTATGAATCAGTCTTAAACTCTGTTGATAAGAAAGAAGGAAAACTTTTCTTCGTATATGGCGCAGGGGGCACAGGAAAAACATTTCTGTACCAGACTATTATATCCAGACTTCGGTCAAGAAAACAAATTGTCCTCCCAGTTGCTTCTTCGGGAATAGCCGCATTGCTACTCCCAAACGGGAGGACAGCTCATTCTCGCTTCAATATTCCATTGAAGCTCGACGAAGATAAGCTTTGCAACATCAAACCAGGTACAATGCTTGCTGAACTAATTGAGGAAACAGACCTCATAATTTGGGATGAGGCACCTATGACACACAAACATGCTTTCGAAGCATTAGACAAGTCGTTGAAGGACATTATGTCTATCAAAAATCCACCCGCAAAGAATCAGCCTTTTGGCGGCAAAACAGTTATGTTAGGGGGTGATTTCAGACAGATCCTACCAGTCATTCCGCAAGGTAGAAGAGCTGATACCGTACTAGCTTCGATAAGCCATTCATATCTATGGAATAGCTGCCACAAGTTCTCTTTGAAAACAAATATGCGAGTCAATCAGGATGAGAAAGAGTTTTCTGAATGGCTTCTCAGAGTCGGGGAAGGTCGTCTAGGAGCAGAACAAGAATATAAGGAGGATGGGTACCATGACCAACTCATAGATATCGATGACTCATTGATTTGTCAGAGTTTTGTTGACCCATTGAAAGAAGTTGTTGATGCTGCATATGGACAAATCAGCAGCCCAATGAATTCCAAGACTTCCTACACCGATAAAGCTATCCTCACACCCCGTAACGAAACCGTTGATGAAATCAATGCTTACACAATCTCACGGACCGACGGGGTATCAAGAGATTACTACAGCTCAGACAGCTTCGAGTTATCAGATACTTCATCAGATCAAAATGAGACACTATACTCCATTGAGTATCTTAACTCACTGGAATACTCGGGTTTGCCTTCGCACAAACTTACTCTGAAAGTTGGTGCCCCAGTTATGCTTCTCAGGAACATAAATCAGAAAAAGGGATTATGCAATGGTACACGGATGATCCTAACCCACGTTGGTGAACGCGTTCTGAAGGCCGAGATCATCACTGGATCCCACATTGGAGAAGAGGTCTTGATCCCAAGAATTGTGCTTCTGTATGATGAAACAAAATTACCGTTCACATTACGTCGGCGGCAATTTCCTATCAGATTATGTTACGCAATGACAATCAACAAAAGTCAAGGACAGAGTTTAAAAGAGGTCATCTTATATCTGCCTCAGCCAGTCTTCTCTCATGGCCAACTTTACGTGGCCCTCTCCCGTGTCACAAGCAAAGCAGGATTAACGATCATCAAAACTGAAGATCCACACCAGCTGAAAGTGAAGAACATAGTCTACAAAGAAATATTCAGAGGCCTTCATCCCGAGACAGGTAATTTAAATAAATAATTTTTTCCTCCCATCTTTTTCAGAAATCTGATAAAAATATTATATTCACAGATTAGCTATCGCGAAAATATCGACCAAGCGATGATACAAACCAATAAAGAAGGGACTTGCACTCAGGTTTACCCCCCCAAAACCAGGTACAAAACATTTAATAAAAAAACAAAACTACAATATTCAACTAAACATATGCTGACTAACTATTCATATCCAATTTCAGGTCCTTTATTGCTCAGTCCCTCAAAATAATTCTGATATGCGAAAGACTTAATCTGCTTCCTCCATTATCTACTTTAATTAGAGCTTTTACAATTTTTAAACATTTGCGTAAACTCGATATACAACACACTTTTCTGCGTTCAAAGATTCAACACCAAAATTTATTGTGATATTTTGGTTCAACATTTTCATATAAGATAACCCGGGCGTAGCCCGGGAACGAACCTAGTAAGCTCTAAAGTTTCGGCAACTACCATACTGAATCTTCCATTCAAATATTTAAGGGACAGAAGCGCGTAACGCCACGTGCTTACACAACCAACGCTCGTAATCGTAACCTAACTTTCGCTACCTACCTCCCCTGCTTATAAACCAGCCCAAAAAAAAAAAAAAAATACTTTTTACATTATTATCATCATTCATCAAACCTCATCATTATCAAAATATTCAGACCTAACCCCAAACTCAAACCATGTCTTCTTCCAACTGTCCGTCACCGTTACCCACCGTCACGAAACTTCAAGTTGATTCCGTTACTTTTCCACCGTCTGTCATCTCACCGGCTTCCTCCAACCCTCTCTTCCTCGGTGGCGCAGGTTCGAAAACGCTTTAAAACACTTTCCTCCTTCGTTTTTGATTTTTATTTGCTATTGCTAACGTAAGCAGGTGTGCGAGGTTTGGATATTCAAGGAAAGTTTGTGATCTTCACCGTCATCGGAGTTTACCTTGATCCTGTCTCCGTCCCGTCACTCTCCGTTAAGTGGAAAGGTAAAACGACAGAGGAGTTAACGGAATCCGTCCCTTTCTTCCGTGAAATCGTCACAGGTGCTTTTCCTCACACCACTTGCTTTACTGACACGTCATTCCAAAGTGTTTTAAAGTCAAAAGATTTCCTACTTTGTCACTAATTAATTAATCTCTTTTCTTTTTAACACATAATTAGGTTCGTTTGAGAAATTCATCAAAGTGACGATGAAGCTGCCGTTAACGGGACAACAATATTCAGAGAAAGTAACGGAGAACTGTGTGGCGATATGGAAATCGTTAGGGATTTACACAGACTCTGAGGCTAAAGCTGTGGAGAGGTTCTTGGAAGTCTTCAAGGACGAAACGTTCCCTCCTGGTGCTTCCATCCTCTTCGCTCTCTCCCCTGAAGGCTCTCTTACGGTAATTGGTGTCATCACAATTTTAGTAACGTTGACTTGCATTTGCGTTTACATGTTATAATATAAAGTTTACGTTTCCAAATAGAACCATAAGTCTCTGCTATATAAGGATACTATTAAGTTAGATAGATTTTTCAATAAAAAACTAATGGATTAGATAGGTCTCTTCCAACTTTAGATGTGGTACTTTGTTACTAATAGGTTTACGTAGAGAAAATGGCTATTTAATTTGAGCCTCAAATTTTAGAATATTTGGACAAGGATGGATGATCTAACTTTGGTTATATCATGTTATGGACTGAGTTGGATGGCATGGATCGAGTCTGATACCATATAAAATTTGATGTGTTTCAAACATAAGATCAATTGGTGATAAGTGAGTTATCTCATCAATTTTATATACTACTTACAAACTCTTTCAATTTTGATGTGTGGTTTTGTTTCTAATAGATAAGGTTTTCAGAATGTGAAAGTTATTAAGAAGTTTGTTTGTTTGTTTACATATAAATGCTTATGTAGAAAGCGTTTGAAACATGTAAGTAAGAATGTTTATTCTTTAATTTGTTTAGCTGTAAACGCAGTCGTAGTACATACGTGATAGCTTTGAAAAGTCTTCTGACATGTCTTTGGTGTGAACTAAAATGTTTGCAGGTTGCGTTTTCGAAAGATGATAGCATTCCTGAAACGGGAAAAGTGGTTATTGAAAACAAGTTGTTGGCAGAGGCAGTTCTTGAATCGATCATTGGAAAGAACGGTGTGTCTCCTGGGGCTAGGTTGAGTGTTGCCGAGAGATTAGCTCAGCTGATGAATAGTGACAAGGTCGAAGAAGATGCAACAAAGACTGATCAAGAGGAAGCTAACGATCTCCCCCTCGGAGATAAACTGGCCAAAGAGAACTGATGGAATATGGGAGTTTTTTCTTGGGATTTTAGTGCTTTATGTTTCTATATCTAATAGCGTTGTGTTTAGTTCCCATCGTATGTTTTAAATCTGTTTCTATTCGTAAGACTTATTAAATAATCACATGGAGTTGGTTCAAAAATAGTAAAATACCAAACGAATCAAAAATGTATTACCAGCTGATCTTTGCTTCTAGAGAATAGATATGATGCCGAACAAAACCGGTTTTATGAGCCGGTTTTGGGTCCAAGCTGAAATTGAACCAAAATCCGGATTACATGTCAAAGACTAAAACCTAAACAAATACTGGACCGATACAAATATGTTTTAACTGGATCGACATGCATCTATTTGGCCAATTATATATTTGAGACACAGAAACCGAGACCTTAATCCAAAAAGCCCTGTCCAATTATTTTTACATCTAAAAACTTTTATTGGAATTATATTGGATGCTGCAATATTGCAATAGTAAGGTAAAAGTTAGTTTTCACTTATTTTTATCAAGTTTCTTGTAAAATAACTATCAAACATATAAAAATAAATCATTCGTTAAAATTTTCTTTTAAAAATATTGACTAAATAGTATAAATTTTAAAAATCTATTTTTTAACCTTTTTATTTATAGACAGTGGTAGAGGAACTTACGAGGGAGGGGTCAACTGACAACAATAATTTTATATATTTTTAGTTTATATGTTAAGTTTGTAAGTATAAAATAAATAAAATTTGGCTAATTTAGATGCAATTGACCCATGTTTAATGTTGAAATTTTAGTTTTGTACCTATTTTAATATTGATTCCAATGAACAAAACTTCTAACTCCGCCATTGTTTATAGAGATCCCGATTTATAGGTAACTGAAGTAAAATTTGAAAACTGTAATTTACAAAATATAATTTAAAATAATTAAATAGAAATTTTAATCTAAACACAATATACTGTTACCAATTTTAAATATAAATTAGAGTTTGACCAGCATGTTCATGCGGATTTATACATTTTATAAATGTATAACCTAATTTGATATAAAATAATTATTATATAGGTTTTTCATTTGACATTATTAACATAAAATATTTTATGAATTTTATTTTGTTATTAATTTTTATTACACACTAATATAATTTCAAATTTGGTAAAATAAATTCATAATCTGAAATAATCAAATAGATAATCCCTTTCAAAATAATATTTTTAATTTCTATAATTTGCATATAAATAAATATTTATAAAATTTATTTAGTTATACTATGAAACATATATTTGTTCAGGATCATTTATATCTTTTTGTTTTTAAAAATATACTTTAGCATCTACCATTTTAAAATATATAGCAGGATTTTATAAGCAATATATTGTTATGTTTAAATAATTTAGAATTATTATTTTAGGAAATTTGTATACATATTTTAAGAATTTTACCCATTTTAATGGTGAATGATATTTTAAATGAAATATTGTTAATAAATAAAATAAGTTTAATTTATCAATTTAATATAATTCATATAGTATTTCTGTTTTAATATAATATAAACTATAATTAAAAAGTTTACGGAAATAGCGTACAAATATTTTTTATAATAAAATCTTAATTAAAATTAATTTGAATCATATTGTACTACTAATTATGAAATTAATGCATTATTTTAAAAAATTATTTAAAAATTTTAGTAATATTGTGTTAGCTAGATTTTTGTCAACAAATTTTTTATAGAAATTAAGACATTTTTATAGGTGAAGTTGTCATATTTGTGGATTATATAAGATGTGATATCTTACTAATGCCAAAATATTAGTTAAAAATAAATGAAATAAAATTTTCTAGAAATGTCCATTTAAAAAAACACACAAAGAGAAGTTGTGATAAATAGAATTATAACTTTAGATGCGTATCACGTATAAATATATTTTTTTATGAGGGTCACGAGTTTATCATGTTCAGGCATGACTTAATGTAAACTGGTTGATAAATTGGAAATGGTACCCTAGATTTAAATTAAATGCTAACGACAAATTGCATTCTCTTCCAACCAAACGTTATCAATACAATAATAGTATGTAGTACCCACATGCAGACCCGAGTAAACATTTTAGATGCTTTAACCAAAATTGTAACTATCCATAATGGATTCATACTCTGTGTTAATTATGTACTTTGTATTTAAAATTAACTAGCTAAATTAATTATATTATTGTATGATTAATTTTATGTGCTTTAGGCCATTCAATTAATAGGCCGGCACTGATCATGTTAACCTTATTTTTTTTATCTTTGTCTATGTATTTTATATAGACAAATAATTGATTTCCTTATTTCCTGAGTGGAATATAATAATACTACTTTATTACTTTAATTTTTATTACCTTTTTTGTTAAATTTATTCTTGAAATTCTATACTAGAATAATACATCTTTCTATTTTGTCAACAAAACATAAATCTTTACATCGAAAATATTTATCTAACCACATTGTAGTTTACTAGTTTTCACTATATATGAGATATCGTCATATTAGTTCGAACCTAGGTGAATTTCCTTTAAAAGTCCGAATGATAATAGGCGGAACAACTGCAGTGCGGTTCAAATAATAATAAAAACATATAGATACATAGATATATGTAAATATTTTTATTACTATTTACAGTGGTACCGTGCGGTGCAGGAGGATTGGTTACTATTAGATGCCTAAGAGCATCTCCAATGTAAAATTTCATTTTTTTCTCCAAAATAGAGTAAAAGTGAAAATGAAGTAAAATTACACCAGGCCTACTCTATTTTCCACTCCATAATAGAGTGATGAACAAACAAAAAAATAAATTACTTCGTTTATGGAGTAAATTTTATTATAGAGTGAAATATGAAGTTGGGTTAGAGCATTCCTTACTACATATTCACTTTTACTCCGTTTTAGAGGAAAAAATGGAATAGAGATAAAGATGCGCTAACTATAAAATTGTTAACTCTACACAGTGTAGATTTCTAACTCTTACTCGGTTTATCGCTGGTGAACCGATTTTGGCCTGAAACACTTCAAGTCTAACAAAAAAACTATATATATATATAATTTTTTAATTTATTTATCTGAAACGGATATGGAACTTAAAAAACTCAAAAGCGCAATCTTGTTGAAACGCCCCAAAACTAAATATTACACTCAAAGGCAGTTTACATGTTTATATTAACACAATAGGGCAGTTTCAGCTACTGGGACACTTTCCACCAACTAATTTCCTTTTTCCATCCCAACCTAACTAAATGATGTCTAACCGTAACCATTTCTTTTTGCTACCCAACTAGTTTACTGGCGGGAATTCAGATCTACCACTCATCTCTCATTTAATCCGACGGTTCAAGATAATTCTGACACATATGACAAGACTTATATATGTCTAACTTCTCAACCATTAGATCTATCTTTTTTCTTTATTTTTCAACGGCCCAGATTTACCATATCTTTATCTCCTTCCTTATCTTCAAGTTTTTTGCTTTTTTTTTTTCTCTGAACAACCGGCTCCGTAACCTTCACTCGTTTTGTCGTTGTTTCTGTATATAATTAATCAAGAGGTTTCCATTAGCAGCACTTTAATTGTGATTAGGTTATTAACAATAAGTTAACATTTTAATTCTGTTTGTTAACATGCTAATGTCTCTGCTTACTCTGTTTCAGGTCTCGTTCATGTCGTCTCACTGTATGGTCATTCCCGGCGAATGGTCGTCCGGTGACTGTGGTTGGAATTTTATTATTGATAAGAATAAAATGTCTAGGATCGTCCCTGTACGCGCGGGCATGAATTTGTCGGAGTTAGAAGCCAATGTTTTAAAGGAGTTCTTCGCTGGAACAGAGATTGCACCTCTTACTGTCTTGAGTTACTGGCCTCCTAACACCAAAGAGCTTGTTATAGGGGCAACCACACCGCCAGTTATAATGACCAACGTTCAGTAGGATGTCCATGTGTACATTTGCCTTATAGTGTACATGTGTACATTTTGCCTCATAGTATCCACATGACTTTAGCTCACATGTATGCTTTCTAACCAGTTGACGGATGCATCATTGAGTTTAGACTTGTCTTCGAACGTATGTTGAATAACATAGAACTCATTTCACATGTATATTCTTGATTCTTAGCATTCAGATTGATAATAATCGTATATTACATCATTAGGTTTATGGTAAAACACAAACTAAACATTAGGAACAAATGTTTGATAAAAACTCAGGTCCACCATGATTATCAATAAGAACCATATTTCATGGGAATTTCAGAGCTTGGGATGCTTTGTTTCAAAATGATTGTTACATTCATAAGGATCATTGCATTAATGAATTCTTTTACCAGACATAGTTAACGGTATTTTAACCATCTAAACAAGACTCATTTGTAAAGTTTCTACAAAAATGTTTAGTAGGATGTCCATGTGTACATTTGCCTGATAGAATGTCTACATTTTTCCTCATATTGTACATGTGTACATCTATAGGTATCCGCATGACTTTGGTTCACTTGTACGCTTTCTAAATAGAACGCTGATGCATTTTTGAATTTGGATTTGTCTTGAAACGTATGTTGAATAACACAAAACTCATTTCACATGTATATTCTTGATTCTTAGCATTCAAATTGATAATACTCGTATACTACATCAATGGGACTATAGGAAAACAAAAACTAAACGTTAGGCACAATTGTTTGCTGAAAACTCAAGTCCACCATTATTATCAATAAGAACCATATTAGAAAAGTACTAGATATAAGCAAAATCCAGAAGATTAAAAGACTAAATAAATACATATTAACTCCACATGAACATATAAAAGAGAAGATTCATATCTCCTTATGGCCTGTTGATGGGAATATTGAGAATCATCCGAGTCTATAGACCAGCTCTTGTAGACAACCCGCCAAGTGTTACTGATCAATGTGTACATCAAAACTATTGTACATGTGTACACGTAATTTTAATATATTGTTTTTTTCAGTGTACATTGTTGTTCGATTCAGAAACAGTTACAAGTGGACACTCCATGGTCAATTTTCTGTTTTTTGTGGTGTTTCAACAAAATGTCATTTAGCTTCTTCTTTTTAAAAATTTTTAATTGCATGGGAAGTTTAAAGTTTGAGATGACTCGTTTCAAAATGATTGTTACATTCACAGGGATCATGGCATTAGTGAATTCTTGGACCGGCAATAGTTAACAGTATCTTAACCATCTAAACAAGACTCTTTTGCAAATTTTCTACAGTTCAATAGGATGTCCATGTGTACATTTTCTTCATAGTGTCCATGTGTACAAAATGATTCTTTCCAATAAGCTGCATCTGAATTTTGAATTAAAACAACAAAAAACAACAAGAAAAAAAAACCACACTTCTCAAAGTGACCTTCTCAATTCTTCAAAGAGTGCTAGTATTTTAGAATCTGAGCTTAGATAATAAACAATTAAGGACTCCTTAGCATAGAATGATATTGCAAAAACATAAGAAACTAGAAAGACAATGTTGTTAACATACAAATGAAGATACTGTCCAGATATAATTGCAGCTTATGGTCTGTAATCCTAGGCCAATAACATGGAAGCATATGGGTCTTGCCGCGACCTTCTGGCACAATTGTTTACTGAAAACTCAGGTACACAATTAAAAAAAAATTAATTGCATTCTCGATTGTAGATCCACTGACATAACAACAACAGCTAAAACCTCACCATCCGCTTTCTCTTTTCCCTCCGGCTCCGTCTCGTCGACATCTTTCTCTTTCTTTTCCACAGAATCGTCATCTGTTTGTTTCGGCCTATCTCTCACCGGAAATCGCCGTCGGATCTGGCTCCTTATCAGACTTTTCACTTTTTCTTTTTTTTTTTCCCTCGGCAAAAGTTTTCGAAAGTATAAAAAATAAAATCTACACATCCGATAATTATCAAAGTAAGGTTTATCTCTCGTCGGGTCCACCACATATTTTTTAAATTTCAAAATCCAACTAAAATCACAACAGTCTAACTAGATGACAATTTATGGTTACGCTTTATTTAAGAGCAATTTAAGTCTTTTCACCCATAAACTGCCCAAGTAGCAGAAACTGCCTATTTGTGTTATAAAAACTCATAAACTGCCTTTGGATGTAAAATACTCAACTAATTACTACCCCAAAACCCTAATAAACATACTTGGTTCATTTATTTCCCACCTTTTTGTTGTGCCCTTTATTATTCTACTGAGGAGCACCAATCAAACCTTACCCGAAGAAGTGATGTCGACGAGATTCTTATCGTCGAGTCCTGCGAGCCACACAATTTTATCTACTATCTTCGTGGCCCAATCATTCTTCACACCAAATATAGCTCTGTATTTATTACGTTTCTCTTAAAAATTGAGAGACATAGCTAAAAACACACACACGTTGAAGACCAAATGTAGCTAAACACAAATTAATTACTAGCCTAACCAGCAGATCAATATAACTTCTTCGCCCCATGATCGATACAAATTTTTGTTTTCCCTTTCTTAGTTTTCTTTTTAAGATACTACTTACTAAACCTAAAATACATCATTTGATAACTAACCTCCCTTGATTACCCAGTGGTGGACGCAGGTAGTAACGTACGGAGGCACGTGCCCCCATCTAATTTTTATTTTTTCTTCAATAATTAGTACTAGCTTAAGAAATACCCTGCAACTCTAGAACTAGACATACTGAAAAAATGTCATGTGCCCCCATCTAATTATGATGCTGCGTCCGCCCCTGATTACCCCCGTTATCATGGAAATGCACGTATACACAACACACACCATTCGGTTACGGGATAGAAAATATGATATAGCTGGTAGAGTTCACCATTATCACAATTAAACTACGACTAACGATATATAAGACAATATACTAAAACCTCTTATTTGAAAATCACTTACAAAAATTAAACCTCTTCGCTTGTATTGATGACTTATAGTAGTATAAGTTTATGCAGTTTCATTTATTTTTCTACTCACGAATGATTTTGTTTCTAGACATTTTTCATGGTTACAAAAATATATTCAGCGAAAAATCATGGTGAAAGTAAGTGACAGCCCGTGATATCTAACCACATAGCTATTATAAAGATGACTAAGTTAAATTTAGAAATTTAGAAATTAAATACTCTGACTGTAACAATAATAAATTTAAGAACAGTAGTCCAGCAACGAAGGACAACAAGCAATTTGCTCAATGCCACGCCAAAATTCAATAATTCAAGGATAATTATGGTGGTATAGTGGCTTGTCGCTGATTTATTCAAGTTCGGCTCATCTCAAGTTCGTCCTTTTCTTTTCCGGAATCTCTTGCTGTTCATATCACATTTGTAACTAGATCTCTCTTGTACTGGTAATTTTCACCGAACTCTAATGTCTTTTTACCGGTATATTTGTCGAACATGATCTCATACGTAAGGTCCTGTGAATTATGTTTTTGGGTTGGAACAAGAAACTATGCAGGTATCCGATTGTTTTAGGAATATATCTTTTTAATCTGAATCAGGTTATTTGTATTTTCTCAGATATCCAGTAAGATTTAAAATCTAATAGCTACTAATACGGTGTGATATATATACATTTCTGTTTTTTTTTTTTTGCTTAACAACATTTCTGTTGTAATGTACTCTTTAATATGTTAATATTTTATCTTCTGTTGGTTTTCTACTCGTACTTAATATAGTTTCTTAATAATTAATTAAAGAGAGACGTGTTTCTTCTTCCTTTTTTAATTCAGACAAAAATAATAAATGAGTTGCTAGTCCTTTTAAATAGGAGGAGAGTGAGAGTGCTGTTTGTGCTCATACCAAAAACTGAACTACAGATATGTCTTTTAGCTCCCGGAAAGAAGATAACTGAAAGAAAAACAAGTAAGTTTACCATTTCATGAGTTAGTGAATCCCAGTTTCTTTTTAGTATTATTCATAATCTTTATAATACTTTATAATAGACTAAAATATCAATCTTGTGACCTCTTTATAGAAAATATCATATAACTTTTTGCAAATTTAAATAGATTTTTAATCAATTATTTTATATTTTCTGCAGAAGAATGAATCCAGATCTCGTAATAATCGTGTATATATATATCTTCGTTTATATTAAATGTAATTCTGATTTTCTCAGGGTTTCCACTTGTACAGTGATACTTCACTGTTAGCTTCATCTCCAAGAATACGCCATTTTCCTCTGTAAAGATGCCACGTGTTTCTGCTGAATCCCAAGAAATATCATTCGACGGCGGCAGCGAACCGACGCTCGGAGAGCTCCTGAAAGATTTCGACGTAGGTGACCGGAAGAAAACCTCCGGCGAAGATGCTTCGACTCATCACATACTTGATCTCACTTCCCCTGAAACAAGACCCGTACCGTTTCTCTTGTCCTTCAACAACCTCAGCTACGACATCGTACATCGCCGGCGGTTTGACTTCTCTCGAGGAAAGCCAGCTTCAGTGAAAACTCTACTCAACGATGTTTCCGGCGAGGCTTGCGACGGAGACATCCTAGCCGTTCTCGGAGCAAGCGGAGCCGGAAAGTCCACGTTGATCGACGCGCTAGCTGGACGCGTGAGTAGCTTGAGAGGCACGGTAACTCTAAACGGAGAGAAGATCTTGCAAACTCGTTTGCTGAAAGTGATATCAGCTTACGTCATGCAAGACGATCTTTTGTTCCCGATGCTCACCGTCAAAGAAACTCTAATGTTCGCTTCAGAGTTTCGTCTCCCGAGAAGCTTGTCCAAGTCCAAGAAAATGGAGCGTGTTCAAACCCTAATAGACAAGTTAGGGCTTAGAAACGCGGCGGATACGATAATAGGAGACGAAGGTCACCGTGGAGTCTCCGGTGGAGAGCGGCGGCGCGTGTCGATAGGAATCGATATCATCCACGATCCTATCCTCTTGTTCCTTGATGAACCTACATCCGGGTTGGATTCAACCAATGCGTTTATGGTTGTGCAGGTCGGATGAAACATTCGTCTTATCTTCAAAATTTTAAATAGTTACCATATATTTCAATTTTTTTAATTTAAATTACTCCCCTAAATCTCAGATCCGGTTCTGTTTTCAGGTTCTTAAACGTATAGCTAGGAGTGGTAGTATCGTAATTATGACAATACATCAACCTAGCGCTCGAGTCCTTGACTTGCTTGATCGTCTTATCATCTTATCTCGCGGCGAGAATGTTTTCAGCGGTTCTCCGACAAGTCTTCCTCAGTTCTTGTCTGATTTCGGACATCCTATCCCGGAGAAAGAGAACATAACCGAGTTCGCACTCGACCTAGTACGACAACTCGAAGGGTCCAGCGAAGGAACCAGAGAGTTAGTTGAGTTCAACGAGAAGTGGCAACAGAACCATTCTGCTCGAGCCACGCCAATGACCACACCTTACCAAGCCTTGTCTCTAAAAGAATCCATTACCGCAAGTGTTTCGAGAGGCAAGCTAGTCTCCGGTTCAACCAGTTCCGATCCAATTTCCATGGACTCTGTATCTTCATACGCAAACCCGCCACTGGTCGAGACCTTTATCTTAGCCAAACGGTACATGAAAAACTGGATCCGGACACCGGAGCTCATAGGGACACGGATCGCCACTGTCATGGTGACTGGTCTTCTCTTAGCTACTATATACTGGAGGCTTGACAACACTCCGAGAGGTGCACAAGAGAGGATGGCTTTCTTTGCATTTGGTATGTCAACAATGTTCTACGTCTGTGCGGACAACGTTCCTGTTTTTCTCAAAGAACGGTTCATTTTCTTGAGAGAGTCAACGCGCAACGCATACAGAATATCTTCGTATGTCATCTCTCACTCTCTTGTGTCTCTGCCTCAGCTACTTGCTCTCTCCATCGCATTTGCTGCGACCACGTTCTGGACAGTTGGTTTGAGCGGAGGACTAGAGAGCTTCCTCTATTACTGCCTCATAATCTACGCAGGCTTTTGGTCCGGATCCTCTTTTGTCACCTTTGTGTCCGGTTTGGTTCCGAATGTCATGATAAGTTTCATGATCACTATTGCCTATCTTTCCTACTGTCTACTCTTGGGTGGATTCTACATTAACCGGGATCGGATACCGGTTTACTGGATATGGTTTCATTACATTTCGTTGTTGAAGTATCCCTACGAAGCTGTCTTGATCAACGAGTTTGATGACCCATCTCGTTGTTTTGTTAGAGGAGTTCAAGTGTTTGATGGTACGCTTTTGGCGAAAGTGCCTGATGCGATGAAGGTTAAGCTCCTCGATACACTGAGTAGCTCTTTAGGAACAACGATAACGGAGTCCACATGCTTGAGAACAGGGCCTGACTTACTTATGCAGCAAGGTATTTCTCAGTTGAGCAAATGGGATTGTTTGTGGATTACGTTAGCTTGGGGTCTCTTCTTTAGGATCTTGTTTTACTTCTCCTTGCTGTTTGGAAGCAAGAATAAGAGGACGTGAAGACTGTCCACAACACACAGAGCATATATACTTCCGTTGGCGATCAGTGCATCTACCTATTTTTAATATACACATTTAAGTGAAGCTTGAAGCTTCCAAGTCTTCTTGTTGTTGTAGTTTGTGTAATCACGTTGTAACTTTAGTAACTGTTTCATATGTTTGTATCCTTTTCTGAATATTGTCAAACATACATTTCTCTTCTAGTATTTCAGGTATCATAACTACTGGATAGTAAAACAAACATTTTTTTACCAAGTTTTTGAAGAAAAAAAATTCAGGTTTTCAACACACAATTCAATTGTCAAATTTAGTTGGCATCATATGTCTCATAATTATTATGGATTTTAGTCTCCAATTTTCTAGCGTTTTTAATTTGGTAAAAATGGATTGAAAATGCATCTAAATTCAAAACTAAATGTATAATACGATTTTATGTTTGAAATGCCCCTTGAATATATTATTTGTTCATATTCAAACTTAACTGTATATACATACGTTCACATCCAAAGATTCGTAACATAAATGCCGTTTGGTGGCGAATAAATTACAAAAGTTTGGTTGTCGGATAAGAAATATCAACCCATATTACACCCAAAAAAAAATATCAACCCATACTGGACTGCAATTTTATCTGGATATGCGATTAACAAGTGGCATTGTACGTCTGAATGTATTAAAGTTCAAGGGACCCAAATTCATAAATTGTGTAAAATAAAAGTGGAATTTATATATTTAATGCATAGATTTTTGAAGACAGAAAATTTTTAAAGCATTTCAGAACACAATTAAATTCGAACCATTTAAATATACATATCAAATATAAGCATCTAAATACACAATTAAGTTATAACGTGGGAAATTAAATTTTCAACTAAAACTGAACTACTTAAACTCACGTTTAAAGCATTTATATACGAAATTAAGTTGTTACTACTTTATGAACGTGGGGAAAAAAATGTCCACACATTTTTTGTTGTCAACATTTCCAGACATCAATTATCATCTAAAGTATATGGAAAAACCAAAATCAATGAAATCAATCAATATGAGTCTGTGATTGCTTGTTGTCAAAAAAAAAAATGATCGGGATTTTTGAAAAAAAATTACATAGACATAAACTCTAAAAATTAATTTTTAGGCCTTTAAACTGGTAAAAAAAAAATTTTACATAAGACATTGTCACAAGTTTCCAAAATTTTAGAGTCAACCCTGAATATGGTGATGATTTAAACAAGTGTCCTTATCAAAATCAATGGTTTTTATTTCATGCCTTAAAATTATGAATGAGTTTTAATGTCTCTAAGATTATTAAAATCTAAGTACTAACTATACTGCTCACTTTTTAATAATACAACCTTTGATCTAATCATTCACAGCTGTCTCAAGCTGTTGGAACTTTCACTTTTGGTCTAATACACGGTTGTGGTCTCCCTTCAAACTAGGATTTGTTTACCTTAAAATGTAGTACCTCTGTTTTTCTTTTGTTACTACTACATTACTTTATACCTCTAAACTATTAGAAAAAAGTAATCCTCACAGAAGAGACGAGCTTGTCTCTACTTCATGTAGCTTTTCTTGGCTACGATTTACTGGACAGTAGATGACCCCCCTAGAGGCGTCCACGACGAAGTCAAAGCTTATAGACACTATGATCAGTTATTTAGGATGGAGACATGGAGTTAATGGAATAGACGTGTTTTTAGGATCTTGTTTTTGTTTTTCGCTATGTCCATTGGGAGAAAGAATAAGAGGGCTTAGCCATAAAAAAAAAAGAATAAGAGGGCTTGAATGTCATATTTAATGTAAAATTTCGAAGAATAACTTTTACTCTGGTAGCAAGCCGTTTGAAATTGATGATATGTTCTACATATCTGTGTGTGTTCGGTATAAGTATAACCAGCTATTTTGTCAATATTTTCAGTTAATCTTGTAGTCCTTATTGTAAAGCTCTTTGTTCCCCACGTTGAACCCTTTTTCAGAAGCGGAGACACAGATTAAAAAAATATTTTATTTTGTATATTTATTAAATAAAAACATATTTATTAATATACCTAACCACATTTCAAACTATATAAAAATATATTGAAATATAAAATAAATTTTGCATTGTAATTATAAAATGACATTATTTTGAAACAAAAATTTTACTCTACAACAACAACATTTATTCGACAACAACAACTAAACTGAAACGAAGTCATTTCAGAACTGGGCACACAGATTAAAAAAATATTTATTTTATATATTTACTAAATAAAAACATCATTACCAATACACCTAACCACATTTCAACCAATATAAAAATCGATTGGAATATAAAATCCATAAATTATGTACTGAAATTATAAACTGACATTTATTTTGAAAAAAAAATTCCCTAGACATTATTTAAGAAGTAATTTTTCAAATTTTGTTTATGTGTTGTCTCCACAAACACTTTCACCAAAAAGATGACATGTCACACTAGCAATTATGACATGGATATGTCTAATTGTGATATGGACAAATCACATTTAATGTTGATTTATATTTTTGGTAAACTCTTAGGATATAGTAATAATATTTAATGTTGATTTATATTTTTGGAAACTTTTTTGAAATATTGTAATAACTCATATATCATCACTAAAGTAAATATATTCAAATATAAAACTAAATAATATAATAATAGAAATATGAAAATATTATAATTTCGAAAATATTATTTAATTATATTTTTATAATTATACAATTTTTATTATGAAAAAAATCTTCAAAATTTATGCAATTTTTGTATCTTGATATCATTAGTTTTAGAAATACTATTTAATTTTGATTTCATAATTATATAATTTAATATGATTTTTACTTATTTTATAAAATCAATTTAATATATTCTAACCAAAAGAAATAGATAAGAATCTATATAAAATTATAATTTTAGATATATACATATCTATTTCTAAACATAAACTTAAAATTAATAAAATTGTTTTATATTATTATTTTTGTTTAACTAAATAAAAATTTATATTAAAATATTAGTAAAAAAAAATATCTGAAATATTAATTTTTTTCAAAAAAAATATAATTTAAATTTAAAATGTTTATTGCTGCACCACCTTGTTTTACTTTTCAACAAGTATAATTCACATGTATATGTTGGTGTTACGTTTGAAATTATTCAAAAGTTAGGTCGACTAAGTATAAATTCCAACTCAGACGGCAGGGGCTAGGATGATAGTATTCGATGAGGTTTGATTGTGGAGTCATTCGAGACTATGGAGCTTAAAGGAAATACAAAAAGGATTCAAGAGCCAATCAAAACGAATAAATAAAGACAAGAAACATAAACTTGTGTTGGGAACTTGGGATTTATTAAATTTATGTCCAACTCTATGTTGTTTGATTAGTACAATATTGTCCACTTTGAGCGTTAGACAATCCCGAATAGATTTACTTTTGGTTTTCTTCCAAAAAAATTTCGTACTAATTAGAGGTAGACATCTCTTTATATGTTACATTATCTTGTCTAATTTTCAATGTGGGATTTTGTTTGATATCTCACAACTTGGACTACAAGAGAGAGAGTATAGGTAGGCTCTTGAGTCTTGGCACCTGTAGTTACCATGGACTGCTATGTATCTTTGCTCTGGTTGATAGATCATAGATCTACTAGCTATATTCGTTGCTCTGCTTTCATGTATATAAGTATTTCTATGAAACGTTGTATCCTATGAAGATTAGAAAACTCGTAGAATAGGCGCATTGAGATTATGGGAGCTGATGATGTTAGAAATGAGACCCACAAAGTGTTAATGCATCTAGTATATAATGCTGACAACTTTATAATGCTACAAGAAGCTATTTCGCTTGATTGTATTTAATCTTCAACCTACTTCAGCAGATGTCTTAGCATAGTGAGGTTTAATTAACCACAATCATGTCCTTGGTTATTCTACCTTAACCGAACCGATATCTATACTATTATTTATGAAGTGATTTAGCTTATTTGTCATGATTTCTATGAATTTAGGTAATTTTGTTTATTTATCATGTTTTAATTAAGTTTAAGCTGAGTCGTTAATTTATTAATAGTTTTTAGTTGAGTCCATAATTTATTAATTTAAATAATATAACTATAAAATATGTAATTAAATATATAATTATTTTGATTTTGCTTATTTGTCATAGATTTTAGCTTAGTCAATCATTTATTAATAATTTTTAGATGAATCACTAATTTATTAATTTTAAAAAATATCCATAATGAATTATATATATAATTAAATGAATTTTGATTTAATAATATTTAAATATATATGTTCTATTAAAATTCTTATTTTCTTATTTGTCATATTTTATTAGGTTTTAAGCTTTTATATAGGTCATTGATTTATTATTAGTTTTTAACTGAGTATTTATTAATTTTTACAAAACCTGTAATGAATTTTATATATAATAAAACACGTATTTTATTTTAATAATATTAAATTTATATGTTATATTAAATAATTAATTATAAACTAAGATAATAAAATTGTGAAAATATATTTAAAAATTAAGAGTTCTTATATATATTGTGTTGCTATCTGAAAATAATATTTTTTTATTATAAAGTTAAATAACTAAGATATAACAGTTTATAATTAAATATTAGTCAAACAAAAACATTTATATAAAGATATTTTCTAAACTATTTCTAATATATGAGTGTTTTAAAACTTTTAACACAATAATAAGTACATAGTTTGATGAACGTTTTTTGACATATATAAATAATTTGATGTTTCATTTAAATATTTAAAATCATAAATAATAACTTAACTTTTAGTTGAGTTTAAAACAATTTTTTTTGCTTTTACTTTAAACCGGTTTAAGTTTAATTCGTGAAACACTATAACTTCACTTGGTGACTACTAGAAGAATGAAAAAAATGAACAAAATAAAAAATAAAATTTCAATTGAGAAATTGAAAAAAAAATAAAAAAAAATATGAATTTTTGCTCAATTTATTCTTTATCAAAATTGCATAGGGAAATTTTTCTTACAAATTCATTCCTCCATAGAAAATTTAGAAAAAAAAGTGGGATCTACCTTTCAATAATTTGACTAAAATTTCAACATAAATGGTATAAATTTTGAGGAACAAAGAATTCACCATAATTTTTTTCTTTCAACATATTCACTAATTAGAATATAATGCTGATTTTTGGATTAATAAGACATAAAATAATTATTCATAAGATGATTATGCTCGTATGTGCAGGGAAAACACCTAGTAATACATAATACAGAATTACAACAACTAAATTGGGTGTCTAGTAGTACATATCACAAAATTACAACAACTAAATTGGGTGTCTTATCCGGTTGATTAACCTGAACCGATACTGTACTAGAATTATAGATTAGAAAAATAAACCGGATTGGACCGTCTCTGTAAACGCAACCACCACCACTCTCGCTGCAGTCGATATACAAATACGCCGTCATTAATACGACAGGTGGTTGTTCACGCGCGACAAGATTTAGGGGACTTTGGTCGGAGATATGTTATTGAGCTGTCCGACGGTGAAGCTGATTGTGTTCCAGCAACGGCGCACTTTCACCTCTTCTTTAGCAAAGCGTTTCAGCTTCAATGCACAACCACTCACAGAGTCTCAAGCTCAGGTTTCTTTTTTTTCATTTTTTTTTCTTATTCGCATATTCTTGGAGAATTTCAGACAAGGCTTTAGTTTTCTTGTCTGAAATTGTTCTATTAGGAAACGTAGAACTAAGACTTCCCTCTAGCATAGCAAATGAAAGATGAAACCTTTATGTTCTTCTTCTCTCAACGGAAAGATGAAAGTGTTGAGTTCTTGAATTGAAAAGCTGATTAATGTATGAATGATGTCATTATATGTTTAGGCTGCTTTGGATAAGGAGTGCATTGATTTCTTACCTTGGTTAGAGCAAGTTGCTGGAGCCAAGATAACTAACACTCTTTCCATTGGTAAATCCCCCTATGGCAGGTCAGTGATATCTCTCTCTCGTTAGAATCTTTTGCGACTAGTTTGCTTATACAAGTTATGATCTTGGTGTAATGGTTTGTTTATAATGCCAAATACACTAACCAGTTTTTAATATAATTTGAGTTCTGAGCAGGGCCTTGTTTGCCTCAAAAGTAATCCATGCCGGGGACTGCATTCTTAAAGTCCCTTTTAATGCGGTATATTATGAAAATGAGTTTTTCTTCTTTTTGTGTGAGTTCTAAAACGAGTTTCTGAAGATTAATACATTTTGATATAGAGTTGTATGTTTTTAGCAAATAACTCCGGATGAGCTTCCAACTGATATCAAAGTTTCATTGACCGATGAAGTTGGAAACATAGGAAAGCTTGCTGCTCTTGTTATGATCGAGATAAACGCTGGTCAAGTAAGCTGCCATCAACATTTTTGGGTTGATGTAATCTTTAATATAAGTCTCTGTTTTCATGTGAGTGTTTAATTTTTCTTTGACTTGAGAGTTTATGATTGTGTTCTGAATCAGAACTCTCGATGGTTTCCTTATATCAGCCGACTTCCTCAGCTTTCAGATATGCACAGCACGGTGGGGTTTTCACTCTACTCCTTATTGTGAGTGTTGAAAATTTTGTCTTGGCCAATAGTAGAATACTTACAATAATGGTTTCCCTGTGCTCTTTAGATCTTTTGGGATGAAAATGAGTTCAGCATGATTCGTTGTAGCGCAGTTCACAAGGAAACTGTAAAACAAAAAGCTCGGATAGAAAGGGAATTCTCACTTGTATCACAAGTAAGCATGCTTCCTTTAGGGATCCTGATAAGTGTTTGTCTCTGGTGGCAAATTCGATTTCCCCATGTTCTTATAGAGAAAGGGTCTGCTTTTGCACACCTCTATTTATATAATAACATTGTGGCTACTTTATTTTGTCCCTCGATTAGTATATTAAACTACAATTTACGAAACCATTACAAAGGCACGCCCATATAGTGGTTAAATGAATGAAATATATCATGGTACTAGCAAATGTTATGGACATAATTAATTTCTGTTCATCATGTGTCTAAGGCAGTGCATCCACCAAGTACATAGTATACATGTGTATTTATATTTGGTAGTGAATAAGGTACATTTGCATGTTTAAATTTTGTTTATCTCTTCCTAGTAAGTTAAGAGTTGTGAAATTATTTTTGGTTATTCATAAGGCATTCAAGGAACATCTTACCAGTGCCATTGAACGCCCATCTCTGGAAAATTTCATGTATGCATATACATTAGGTGAGAAAATTACTCTACATTTAACTCTATTTGGCGCTATATCTGTCTCTGATTTTACTCAACCACTATATGTGTTACCACCACTGAGTCACTGGCATTCTTTTGTTTTGTTTTTGTTTTTACTTGATATGGATAACTTGTTGCTCTGGACAGTGGGATCACGTGCATGGGAAACCTCGAGAGGCATATCACTGGTAGTGTCTTCAGTCATGATTCTGCGTTTTTTGTCTTCTCAAGGTTTTAATCTGACCATTTAACAGATTCCGTTTGCAGATTTCATGAACCATGATGGACTTTCTGCATCGATCGTCTTGACTGATGAAGGCAACCAACTATCTGAGGTTTACTTCCCATTTAATATTCTGACTTCTCTTCTTCCTGTGTCTGCCTACATCTACTTGCTATTCTCTGTCACCTCCATATCTCCATTTGATTACATTAGGAGACTCTCTTTTAAGTTAAAAATTTCGATCTAGTAAGTAAGATACATGGTTCTTGATTCCCTGTTTACTTTCTCTTGTCTCCATAGGGTTTGTAACTAGTGCATGATTTTGGAGTTTTCAAACTTTTCAGGTCACTGCAGATCGTGACTACAGTCCTGGTGACGAGGTATGATTATAATACAATGAGATTTGCTTTTCGAAAGATGTTATTTTGAGGACTGGTTAAACTCACAGTCTGAAGCTTACCAAAGATCTCTGTGTAGGTTCTCATTAGGTATGGAGAATTCTCAAATGCTACACTCATGTTGGATTTTGGATTTACCCTTCCTTACAACACTCATGACGAGGTTTACTTTCTCTATTATGACTGTAACAACATTGATCTATAGATATTAAGAGTTAAACATGTCCATTCACCAACTTTGAACGTGATGATCATTTGATTGATTGACTAGGTTCAAATCCAAATGGATATACCAAATGATGACCCTCTCCGCAACATGAAGCTGGGACTTCTCCAGACCCACTACACAAGAAGTGTCAAAGATATCAATATCTTTCACTCTTCTTATGATACTTTCACAATCAAGTAGGTATTAATGCTGGTTGCATATGTGATTAAGTGTAATCTAAGTCTAGTTTTGGTTCTCTCTCTATCTCAGGGAAGTGAAATCAGCTACAGGGAAAGGAATTCCTCAGTCTCTCCGAGCATTTGCACGTCTTCTCTCTTGTACCTCTCCTCAAGGTTCTCAGATCAAACTAGTTTACTATCTTTTGAGGCTGATCTTGAAAGTATTAACCGTATATAATAATAATGATATTCTCAGAGCTAAATGATTTGTCAAAAGAAGCTGAGCAAAATGATGGCCGGCTAGCTCGGCTTCCCTTTAAAGACAGGAGCAGAGAGTTGGAGGCACATAAGATCATCTTGGCTCATATCAACAGTTTAATTGTGGATCATAGTGTTTGCATCAAGGTACTACAGAATGTCGACTCGATTAATTGCCACATAATGAACTGAAATATAGGTTTTGATAAAGGTTTATTTATTGGGTGGGCTTTTGCAGGAACTAGGAGCATCTAATTTCCGTTTTGAATCACAAAGGCTTACTGTTAGAAGGCAGATGGCAAGAGAGCTCATCTTTGGGGAGCTTCGTGTTCTGAGATCTGCAGCTGAATGGCTTATTCATTATTGCACAAACTTGTTTTCAGCACCTTAAACGAGCCCTATTACTTGTATAAGTAGTCGAGTTTACTTTCTTCCTTGGTCAGAATGTGAAAAAGGAAAGGATGAACATGTATGTTGGATCTGGATGGTAACCACGTGTATGTTAAGATCATGAGAATGCAAACACAATCTATGATTCTGTTGCTTGACTTTGAGTTAAAAGAGCTATTAGTGACAACAATATCGATATACCAATCATATCTTTCGAGAGAGATACTAAACAACGAAGATCTTTCTGATCAGGCCTTGTTGGTTGTTGGATGAAAATAAAATTCGATGTGATCCTAAAAGTTATATTATATTTGTGTAACAAAAGGAGTAATGAGATTAGTCAAATCGTATATCACAGAAACTAAACAAAAATAAGGACTTGAATGAAGAATATAAACGAAAAATAAGAATCATATAAGCAACACGTTTAATACAACAGTGGGAAGAATAAAAAGATGAAGCAGATGTGATGGTGATATCAATAAGGGATTGAATGGTGGAGTCAGTGAGGGTCTCTAAAAGAGGCTGAAATAACTTCACCACAATGCTACATGACATCATGTACAAAGATTGTTGAAGTCATACCCAAAGTTGAGACTGTTGTTGTAGTATCCAAAGTTAACTTGCTCCTCAGGTAAAGCAGTAGTGACATTGTTGTTGCCAAAGCCAAAGTTGAAGCCTTGTCCCCCAAGCAAAGCCCTGTTGTCACTGAGATTGTTGTAATAGGTTTGATGAAGGCTTGAGGAAAGAGAGTGAGGCAATTGAGTAAAACTAGCGTTTTCATGGTTAAACAGAAAGATTGAATATTTACTCTGATCAGTTGCTGCGGCAGAGTTATAAACATCACCACGACTCATGTCTTGCTCGGTACTTGTTGCTGATTCACTCTGTTGTTGATCATCAGGAACAGAAGAATAATTGGGAAAGTTGTGGTTTTGTTCGGACATAATGCTCTGATCCTCACGAAGAAGTATGTCTTGTAATAGCTGTAACTTACCCACCAAGGAACCTTCGAGTTCTTGGACTTTCTGTGAGAATTTAATTGGAAATCTCTTCTTCTCGTCGTGCATCTTCTTGTTACAGAACTTTGAAAGATTGGTGCTCTTCTTTTGTTTCTCATCGTGGGTGAGTTTGCTGTATCTTTCAGCGATGCCTTGGACTTGGGACTCATCTTCGGGCCAAGTTTTCACGAGGTTTCCGAGACGATCGTAATGGATAACGCAATTAGGTTATCGCAGAGAGTGGAGAGCTCGTCAGCTTTTCTCAGAATCGTCTCTTGTCTTTCGAACAAACTGGTTGATGGTTTCTTGAATAGGGTTTGCTTTCTCACGGAAAATTTATTGACCTTCTTGTTGTTTCTCGAAGAAGAAGAAGAATCCATTGTTGTTGTTTGTTTACTGCCAAATACAAAGAGAGAAGACAAGTTTGAGTGACGAAGAGAGATCAGATCAGATAAGTGCGAGTGATTTTAGGGAAGGATTAGGGTGTATTTATAGATCATATAATTGGTAATTTCCATTTTTCATTTAATGTAGCCGTTAAGTTGAGATTCGGTTGATCTTTAACAGGAAAATTCCGTATGTATGGGACAAAATGTCCAAAGTATCCCTTATTATACAAAAGAAAAATACTGATTACAAAATCACCAGAACTAAATTGGGTGTCTTAAACTCTTAATCATGTCCATGGTTAATCAACCCGAACCAAACCGATACAGTACTGGTTACAGATCACAAGAACTAAATTGTGTGTCTTATCCGGTTGGTTGACCTGAACCGAACCGATGCTGTACTGAAATTCTAGATTAGAATGCAAACACAATCTATATAACTCCCTGTGATTTTGTTGCTTGACTTTGAATCAAAAGAGCTATTCTATAGACAACAAAAGGAGATGCTAAACAGGGAAGATCTTTCTGATCAGGCCTTGTTGGTAGTTGGATGAGAATAAAATTCGATGTGATCCTAAAATTAAAGTTATATTATAATTGTGTAACAAAAGGAGTAATGAGATTAGTCAAATCATATATTACAGAAAAATGGACTTGAATGAAGAATATATATATACATAAGCACAACGATTAATACAAAATGGAATAATTGGATGAAGCAGACGTGTTGTGATCAACAAGGGTTTAAGAAACGTGGAGTCAGTGAGGGTCTGAAAGAGGATGATACAACTTCACACCATCATGTAGTTGAGATTGTTGTCATATCCACCAAACCCTTGTGTACCAAGAAGACTGTTGTAGTATCCAAAGTTAACTTGTTCCCCAGGTAAAGCATTGTTGTCATAGCCAAAGTTGAAGAAGCCTTGCGTAGTACTGAGATTGTTGTTGTCGTTGAAGCCTTGTGCCCCAAGCAAAGTCCTACTGTCATTGAGATTGTTGTAATAAGAGGGAATCAACGATTGGTCAAGGCTTGAGCGAGGCAATTGTGTTAAAGTAGCGTTTTCATGGTTAAACATAAAGATTGAATATTTACTCGGATGATTCAAAGAACCGGTTGCAGTGGAGTTGTAAACATCATCACCACGACTCAGGTCTTGCTCGGTACTTGTTGAACCATTCCTGAGAAGATTAGTAATGCTCTGATCTGGCTCGGCGTGATGATCGTCACGAAGCATCATGTCTTGTAATAGCTGTAACTTATATACCAAGGAACCTTCAAGATCTTGCACTTTTTGCGAGAATTCAACTGGATATCTCTTCTTCTCGTCGTGCATCTTCTTGTTCAGGAACTTTGAAAGATTGGTGCTCTTCTTTTGTTTTTCTTCGTCGGTGAGTTTGCTGTATCTTTGGGCAATGTCTTGGACTTGGGACTCATCTTCGGGCCAAGTTCTGACGAGGTTACCGACACGGTCATAATGGATAACGCAAATTTCGTTACCGCAGAGAGTGGAGAGCTCGCCAGCTTTTTTCAGAATCGTTTCTTGTCTCATCAACAAATTGGTCGATGATTTCTTGAAAAGGGTTTGCTTTCTCACTGACAATTTGACCTTCTTGTTTCTCGAAGAAGAAGAATCCATTGTTGTTGTTGTTTGCTGCAAAATACAGAGAAGAGAAGTTTGAGTAACGAAGAGAGAAAGACAAGTGCAAGTGATTTTAGCCAAGGATTAGGGTTTATTTATAGATTTTGGTTATTTTCCTTTTTTTCTATGTATAAATTGATCCCATAATTTCCTATTCTTTTAGTATTAAAACGATCAGATAATTGATAATTTCCATTTTTCATTTAATGTAGCCGTTGGGGATTATTAAACTTACTGAGATTCGTTTTGAGATAAGATTTGAGATAACGTTGTGGAAGTCAGACTTGTATTAATGTTGTCTTTTCCATTATGTCTTTTTCTTTGTACAATCGATATTTATTTTATTTTTGAATAACGTGATATATAAAACAAAGAACTGTTTCTACAAAACGATGAAAAGTTTATTTGTAAATGCAATATTCACAGATTAGCATATGAAGAAAATTGAATACTGACCTCCACTTTGGTTGTGATCAATATTTCATAATGCAACCAAAGTGAGGATTTATGAGCAACTGGGTTCATGATATGTATGCCTTAACTAAGTCCGTGTAGTTGCAGACAAGCCCTGTCCTCGGACATTTTACTTCACCTCTGTTCTTGTCCGCCATTTTCTTGAGAGCCTGCAATTACATTACACCATCAACGCAAAGCAAAAGTAAACAACCCAACTTTTAAAGTCTTTAAATGATTATGATAGAGACTAATGTCACTGCTCTAGATTACAACAACAGGTTCCAAACGAGAGAATCAGCGGAAAATCTGAAGTGTAGTAACAAACCTTGGTGCTGTAGACGTAGCCATTGGGAAACACGAGTGGTGGGTTCTCTGTGTCCATTAGCTCCTTGGAAATATAGCAAACAAGCTTTGAATGTTCTTGCTTGGAGTACGGTAGAGGCAGAGCTAGCTTCCGGAAGCTCTCTTGTGAGAGTGGGTCCTCCTTGGTACACCCTTCTTCAAAACCATATCTGGGCCATGTCAAGGTACAAAACTCAAACCACAGAGAGAATCACATTATGGTGTCACTATAGAATTTTACTTTCTTTCCTTTTTTATATTTCAGGGCAGAAAATAGACACTAAAACATCAAATTAGATAAGAGTTTGAAGGATACGGAGTTTTCAGTGCAGACAAGCCTGCTTGTAAGTAGATGTTCAATAATGGCTCCATTGTCATACCATATAACTTGCAAAATTCTTGTTTAAACTGATTAACTAAAACATCCCACTGCCCTAGTTCAAACAAAACCTGAAAAATAGCAAATATGTCAGTTAATTAGCCTAAGCAACAATGAATTCAGATTCAACAAGAGTTGGAAGTAACAGAGACGAAAAAATATATTAAAGGATCACAGAAGCAAGCTGGTGTGTAAAAAAAGTTAAAATCTCTAGCCAGGTTTTGGTCTATTTAAACGAAATCAATAGTTTAGTAACTCTATACAGAAAAATATACAAGATGAAGCGCCATTCATCATTGAAGAGCCAAATAATGGCTTTTGACCTTGTATTTTGTGCATTCGGTAGTACTTTTAAAAGCCAAGGTGGCCAGGACACGCTGCAATTCGTTCATATGGGTTGCTCCCCATGGTGTCAGATGCTTTCTAGCATAATGGATTGCTTGTTTGTAGCTGTCAGCTCGTACCAACTCGATGAACTCTTGCAGCCTTAGTTGGAACTCAAATTTGCTCTGTCATGAAAAGAAACCCAAACATAATTAGCACTAACGACAACTTCTATTTTTGTTCATGATACCAAGAGAAAGTAGAAAGCAATATATTGAAGTCAAAGGATTTGGTTCAACCGTGTTTTAGACAAACCCAAGAAACCAGGTGGAAGCTCATAGACACAAGAAAGTATATCTTAGCCATGAAAGTACGCAGAGAAAGAGCACCAGATACCTTTGACTTCTTCAACCGTGTTTTATTATCAGCACACCATGCCAGTGCAGAAGCAACCTCCCTACGTTTAAGAGCGTCAATCACCTTCTTAGCTTCTCGAAATATGTCAATGTCCACAAGGTCCTGAAAACAAAGAGACGTCTATTATTGGCATTACAAATCGATAAAACATCTAACAAGTGGATACAAGTGTCAAGAGAGAGAGGGAGAGGGAGATACCAAAATATTGCAGCTTTCTGAAAGCTTTGAAGCGGTCTCGAAATACGACATCCGCAGCATGTAGTCCACAAGAATCCGTTTCAGTTTCGTGTTATTCCATTCAGTGATATTTTCAGCATCTGCTGAATCCAAATGATCAATGCGAGCACGGCATCTCTGAGCCTGCAGATTCTCCACATTGCTCCCTTCTTCCAACTGCATGCCAATACAAAGGACACAGAAACCACCCCAAAGAATGAAACTTTGAACAAAGATACAAATGTTCTGAATCCCTAAAAGTTGTCCTCAAATCCTCTGAAATAACTACATAGCAAACCATCAAGATCCCAAAAGTATAGTGGTAGTCAACTCATCATCATTCTGTATAGTAACTAAATTGCCAAAGACAATGTAATCTTTTTGGTATATCAAGACTGACGAAACGTGATCCAACGTGATACTAATCCATATCTGTGTGATCACTTAATAAAGTTGGATTAACAGCTATCGATATATATTGAATCAACCTTTCGTTTGAGGCCTTGCAGCCGAGAAACGAGGCTGGTGAGACGCGAAACGGTGACGTCTTTGGACCAATTGTTATCGGCCAAATCTCCGACGCTGGAGACAACGGAGGTGACCTCTTTCTCCAAGTAGCGGTGATTGGCGCGGATCGTTTTCTTGTAATGCTCGAACGGTACGCGGAGGAGCTGGTGCTCGAGCTTGAGCGATTCCGTCAATTGACCCAATCTCGACGCCGGGACGGGAGGCGACGGAGTGAACGGAGGGGCGGATTCCGTCATCACGGCGTCGGTGTTTCCGTTGGTTACGGGATCATCGATTTCCATGGCAACGAGAACTTTGTTTAGATTTAATTGCCTTGTGGTGGTGATGGGAGAAGAAATAACTACTGGAGTTGAAAACGTCGTCGTTGTATAGTGGATAGGAGATGAATTTCACCCCTCGACAAGGCCTGCTCGAACGAATTCCACCTAAGCCCGTATACTCGATCTCCCCAAACTGAGGTCCAAAAGAGGATCAGAATTAGAACACACAAGGAAAGAAAGCCTGTAAAAGAAAAGAGGGCAACAACAAGAAGGGGATCGACACTTTACACACACACTGAGCGGCTAGATCTAGGGTTTTAGTCATCTCTTTACTCCTAATCGCTTTATACCTTTCCCGGTTTGCTCTTCGAGCTCCGGTTTGTTTTCTCAGTCTCCTGTCACTCTTGTAACCCTTTGATCAGATCTAATAAAACGTTTTTAGTCATCCCATCTCCGAGTTCTTTCAACCTAGTCGACTGAATCTTGTACAAACAATTGGCGCCCACCGTGGGGCTGACTAAAGTAATGTTCTAAATCTACATGGCTCAAGACGACACCACCTTCGGCGCTCCAGGCGGAGAACCAACACCTACGCCTGAAGCCGCGCCTCCTGTCCCGCAGATTTCATGAGTTCCGTCATGGCTCGACTCGCTCGACAAGACGAAGTTCAAAAGATAACCAAAGACCAGCTAGCTGCTTTGGTCACAACACTCACCGCTCCAGATGGCCAAACGAGCCGTCCCCAAATGATACGCCGTCGCCTATTTAACACAAACCAATGGCGACGGGTGGTGACCACATCTCAGACGACTCAGAACCTAATGAGACCCTGCTCGTCGATGCTCCCCCGGTAGGACCAGATCTCGCAACCATACGCGATATCGCCGAGCTCAAACTCAGCTTTCAGCAAATGAGCTCGAAGATCGGTCAGGCTACTAGTGCGGCTCCACAAATCGAGAGCGTACTCGCTCAACCTCGCGAACCCTTTTTACTAGCGCACTGACCAGTGTGCAACTCGGGAAGATAGAGAAGCTGCGCCTACCTGAGTACAAGCCCGGAGGAGACCCGCTGGAACACATGACGGTTTTCAATATCGCGATGGCATGCTCGACTCTCCGATGAAGAAAGGGACGCATGCTACTATCAACTGTTTGTCGAGACTCCACGAGCAAGCCCTGACCTGGTTCTCCCAACTAGAGGAAAATTCAATCGGAAGCTTCCGTGACTTATCAGCGGTTTCCTCAAGACATACATTATGTTCACAAAGCGCAGTGCCACTGTTTCTAGCCTGTGGAACCTCAACCAAACCAAAGATCAGAGTCTCCGCGACTACATGGAGAAGTTCAAAGCAGTAGTCTCAAGGATTGAAATCCCAGACGACATCGCCATGCGGAACACGTTGTGGGTCCGCTCTAAATTCCGAGAAGACTTATACCAAAATCCAACCACGTCGCTCCAAGAAGCTATCGCTCGTTCTGACAACTTTATCCGAATGGAAGAAGATACAAATGCAATCCTCAGCAAGATGAACGCACCGAAAGCGCCAGCGACGAAAAAATGCCAACACGCGACAAGAACCGCGCCAGCACACTCCTAGCGACAAAAACGGCCGAAAAGACGGTTACATGTATATCGTCAACGAAAATAACGTGCCGGTCTCAACCATGGTAGTCCGCGGAGAAGGTTGGAACAAATGGGTCAGAGAGCTCGACTCGTCTGGCAAGCCAATTGATATTGTCTGCGCCAACCTGTAGTAGCAACGGCAGGCCCTTCCAGAACTGTCGATCTCACCAAACATTGCAAATATCACGACGTCAAAGGACATGATACGACAGAGTGCAAGTCACTCTACGCGCACTATCTCTCATCTCTCGCCAGCGGCGACTTCAAATTAGAGCCCCTAAAAGCTAAGCACAAAAACGGGAAAAGCTGGAGCAAGAATAAAGAAAGAAGGGCCCAGCGCAAAGCTACCGGCAAAGGCCGACAAAACAAAACGCAGCAGCAAGACGAGGATAAAACTCTGAAGGATGACGGTGAGGAAGACTCCTCAGCCGACGAAGAACAGCCAGCTAACCGCAGGCGCATAGAGGTTATACTCTCTCAGCAAACCTTGTCATCAGACGACGAGAACGACGACACCTATACTCGGAGATCTGAGAGATGTTCTCAAACGAAAGCTCGAGTCCGAAGACGACAACAGCTTCGAACACAGTGATCTCCGGCTAGCGCTGAACGCAAGGAAGTCTCACCGTATCTCGACCGGTGATCCTGACCCCAAAAAGCATCCGAAACGCCCAAACGGTGATCTTCGAGACAAACTCAACGCTGGCGCATGCGTTCTTCGCATTCTTCTCAACCGTTCGAAGCCCACTGATCTCCGAAGACGGTTGGAACAAACTAAGACGTCAGGCAACTCTACGCTGTCGCAGAATGATGACAACGGATCAGCTGACCTGCGCGCCTTCTTAAACTCCAAGTGAGTAAAAACAAGACAGCGAGTAAATGTCATTATGGGTGGTTCTCCTCCCTGCGGGAATTCTGTTCGCTCCGTCAAGGATTACCACCGGCAATCCGCAACTTCGCAAAGGTGGCCGACTAGGTCTAAACATAAACCGAGTTTTCTTTTTCTTTCTGAAACAAAACAACAATTTGATTTTGTTCAGTCTTTTCAATTTCATTTCGGTTATTATCATATTCATACAGTTGATTCTCAAGGAAGAAGTGGAGGTTTAGCTCTTTACTATGATTCAACTTTAAAGGTCGATATCATTTCCTCGAGTAATAGAATTATTGATGTAGTGACAAAATATAAAGGCAAGCATATTTTTTGTCATTTGTGTATGGGGAACCGAATCAAGGTCTTCGAGATCAGGTTTGAGAGAGGCTAACGAGAATGGGTATTGTTAGGGACGAACCGTGGTTTATTATTGGTGATCTAAATGAAATTACAGGAAACCATGAAAAAGTGGGGGGACCTCTCCGTCATGCAGATTCTTTTCTTTCTTTTAATCATATGATTCAAAATTGTGGTTTGTTGGAGTTCCCGAGCCTAGGAAATATTCTCTTCTGGAGGGGTCGAAGAGGGGGGCATGTGGTTAAATGTCGCCTTGATCGAGCACTGGGGAATAATGAGTGGCATAACTTGTTCCCATGCTCGTTTGTGGAATATCTGGGGATGATCGGGTCAGATCATAGACCAATAGTGACAACCATCGATGATAAAGTTCTTAATTTTTATCGACAGTTTTGGTTTGATAATAGATGGATTGGTGGAATATATATAGCGAGGTTGGTCGGTGCATAGAGGTGGACAAGGGGGGGGGGGGGGGGGAGAATAGTTGAAAAAATTCATAATTGTTGTCATGAGATATTAGTATGGCGGAAGGATAATCCACCATATGAGAAGGAAAAAATAAAAACATTACAGAAGGCACTTGAAGTTCAGAATGATATGACAAAGTCACATGAAGAAGTGGTAGAGGTTTCACGCAAATTGAAAGAGGCCTATAGAGATGAAGAACTTTATTGCGAACAAAAGAGCAGAAATACATGGCATATATATGGAAACATGAACACTAAAGTTTTATCACGCTTTCACTAAGCAACAGCGGATTCAAAATATAATAAGGCTGAGAATGGGAAGCACGAAAAAAACATTTCTCCCACCAAGTGGATAGACCACCTATTTATTTGCCATTCATCAATTGTTGTTTGATAAAATATGATCCATCTTCTTAATAATAAAAAATTAAAGAACCACTAGTAGTTCAATTTTACATAGGAAAAAACAAGTTTTGCTATGAACAGTATAAAACATCATGTAAGGAGTGTTCTAGTATAGGTTAAAGCAGTTCTTTGTTTTTAAATTGATATTAATAGTTTTATCATTATAACTACAACAATATATGTTTGATAAAATATGTTTCATCATTCAAATCCAAAGTCAACATATTAAAAATGATGTGTTAAGTAATATTATAGCTCAAAACTATCACATTATTTTTGATATGTTAGTTAATATTAAAGCTCAAAACTATATTCTTACCAAAAATTATAATTGTTATAAAAGCATCCAAAGTTATTTATTTATATATTTAATTTGAAGATCAGTTTATTTTTTACATGTTTAATTTTTATTATATTTTGAATTAAAACTTATATTTTGGACATTACAAATTATATTTTAAATAAATACTCTAGTTATGAAAAAATAGTAGCAAAAAGTTAAATAAATTATTGTAAAATTTAAGAAAAACAATTTAATTCTTTTGAGAAATAATTTTAAATTGATTTTACACCATTTTTATCGAAATATAATTATTTCATTTACAAATGATTTTAAATAAACTTTTTAATTATAAAAATAAATAGTATAAATTTTTTTATAAAAGTTAATTTAGATTTGTATAGTACTTTGAACCACTTTTTATCCACTTTCACCATTCAAACCTATATTTTGTACCGCCAGATCCGCTTGATCCACTTTTGTTCCGCTCAACCCGCTCGATCCACTCTTATTCCGCTTGATTTGCTTGGTCTGCTAGATCCGCAACGCTTGATCTGCTTTCTCCATTCGGAGCCTAAGTGGTTTCTATAATGAGGAGGGGGTTTGGACTAACTCCGAAATAGAAATCAAACAAGTTGCAGTCAAATACTTTGTGGATTTGTTTCAGTCTGCCTCGCCATCTGACTTTGATGGTGCAAGGCTTTTATATAAGTTTTTGCAAAAACAGTGTATATTAACTTTTATGGTTTTAGATAATATTAGGGTATATAGTGATTATGTGTGAGTTACTTATAGATGGTGTTCTTGTTGTATATTTTTGATAATTAGTAATCTATTATTGGTTGGTCAATTGTGGGTTGCTATAACTATTTTAAAGATTCAACTTACACAAAGTTCATTAACCAATTTGTTCCCAATACTATGAAAAAAAAATGCTGATATTGAATGTTAAAAGAATTTACAACACATGGCAGGAAGTGGGTGAAAAGATGCTAAAGCATTATTCTAGAAGTTGTGTTTATAGTCAAACATGGTATCTTCAATAGGTACATGACTTCTTAGAGCATTTTCTTATATATCTGGTTTTGGAAGAATATACAGAAAAATTGGTTCAAAATTTGTTTTTATTTGGAAGAATTTTATTATATATGTGGTTTTGAATTATTATGTTTGTGATTTTTTTCTTCTTTTATTTTTTTACTTTTTTTTGATTAAAAATTATTTGATGTTAGAATTTTCAACAACTAACTAAATCTCATAATTTAATGGTTGAGATAATTTTAAACCAGATTTATTCTTCTTTATTTTGGTAATATATATATTGACTTGTTTGTTTTATTTTACATTATTTACTTTCATTTATACTTTTATATCTTGTCGGTTTATTGCATTTTTCATCCGTATTTTGAAAATATTTACATTTTATTTGTATATCAGTAGTAAATTTATACTTATTTTTGGAAGTCATGACATAAATAAGATTTATTTCCATACAATATAATTAATCTCTTATTATATCATGAACTTTTTTCAATTATGCTCTTATGCTTAATTTGTTCTTAGTCATTATCTTGTTATATTCTGTTTCTCAATTAGTTTTTCTAATATTTTTTAAATTATGCGTTAATCTTTTGTTGTTTATCTTTGATATTTTGTTAGTTTTTTGTAACTGGAGTCTAATAATCAAAATATGCCAACAATTATTAGAATTTTTTTTTAGATTTTTCTTGACTTTTCTTTAATGAAACGTGAAAGAAAGATTGTTAGTGGATTCTCATAAACTGCATTTCTATGAATTTTTTTACATATTTTGAAATTAAATATTTTTGTTCTGTTTTGTATGTTTGGTTATTTATGTAGTTCACTAAAATATAGATGGTTATTTTTTATATATCTTTATTTTCATTTATATTTTTTTTTAAATTATGATTTGATTATTTATTATTTTTGTTAACTGTTAACAATTGAAGAACATATATATATCATTTCCTCATAAAAAAATCAAACGTCAATGTAAACTTGGTGTCTTGAATGTTTTGGCGTAAGTGAAATAATACAATTAAATGGTAAAGAAGCTATATTGTCAAATCTTCTAAGTCCCTGAGAAGATGTTGTCGTATGTACACATGTTGCATCTTCTTTGTATACTTCTGTTATTATCTGATTTTCATTGTGGCGTCTCTATCGGTACTTTTGCACTTTCACCAACTTTAAGTATTTCGAAAAAAAAAAATATATATATATATATATATATATATATATATACTTTCACCAACTTTATGTATTTCGAAAAATATATATCTATCTTATTAAAATTCAAGTACAAAACTGGAGTGTTTGGAAACTTGAATAAAACTATTAAAAAATTTAGAATGGTTGGAAACATGGATTGTACTCAATTAAAAAATAATAATTTTGTTTAAAAACAAGGATAATAGTATTAAAAAAAAAAGTAATGAGCTTATGTTATTAAGAAAAATTGAAAGTCCATCATATTATAAGAAATTATTTATTTATGTCAGTTTTAAAATATACCAAAATGGGTCAATCTAATTGCCTGAAACCTTTTTTTTTCAAACTAAACATAAAAGAAATTTAAACTTTATATACATATTTCAAATCAAAATAATAATTCAAAGTTGATTTATATCAAAAATTGATTTAGAAATATACATATATATTCAAAAATGGATTTTACTAAATTATTTTTCAATAACCATTATAAAAAAATGTTGTCAATATATATAAGAAAAATACAATACAAAGTCCAATTTGAAATACCAACTCAAATTATGGATTTTATATTTCATATTAAGTTTTAAAAATATAATATATGTAATTATTTATATGATGGTATGTATAAAATACTATTAATTATATGATTACTTATATGATGGTACGTATAAAATACGATTAATTATATGATGACAATATACGTATATAATAATGACTAGGGATGGGCTTTCGGGTACCCATACGGGCTTGGTTCTGATCGGTTTGCGTTTCGGGTTTTCGGGGTCAAAGATTTCAGCTCTATTAAGATGTTTCTAAATTTTGGTTTGAGTTCGATTCAGATCTTTGTGGGTTTGGATAACCCATTTGAATTATTTTAAAAGTTTTAAATCATTACATATTTTAAATTTCTCAAAATTTTTAAATAAAATAATATATTACATATAAATTTGAATAACATATGTCAAAATACCTAAGCTTAACATATCAATTGGCTTGATTTAAAATTTTGGATATGGAATCAATCTATACTATTAAAAGTTAAGCATTCTTAAAAAATCTACTTATACAAGATTGTTTGGATCTATTAGTTTGACTAACACCATATAATTTAGCTTATTTTTAAGCCAAAGTAATATTCCATACATCAACTCATAATTTCCTTAATGTACAAAAAGAGATTTTCTAACTAACAATGATATTTTAACTAAAGATTTTATTATCATTTTCTTAATACAAAAAATAACTTAAGGAAATAGTCATAACAAACGGATTAATATTAATGTACATAATTTTAAATATTAATGTCCCATTTTAAAACTAATTTATTTATATATGTAGTAGAAAACAATATTAAATTTTGATGAAATTTTATTAAAATTTGCAAAAAAAAAATTATTTTTAACTTGAATTTGCAAAAAATAGGTTTTATATTGAACTAGGTCTGATTTAACTCAAATTCGGTTTTTAGCACAACTCATAACAAGTTAGAAGAGCGAGTCAGGATCCGACTGGTTCGATCATACGGTCCGATCAGATTTTCAAAACATTAGTTAATACAGTTCAATAATTAAAATATATATTTTTAATAATGAAAATCATTACTACTAAAAACATACATATCATCTTTAAATCTATTTCAAACAAATATCACACTATAAAAAATAATGAATAATAAAAATATTAAAAGTCAATAGTTATAATGTGAAACAAAAAAATTATACTAGATTTAAAATTTATTAAAGATTAAAAACCTCAAACCCGCGCTTCTTAAGCGCGGGTCAAAATCTAGTAACTATTTTAAGTATTTTTGGTGATTTGAGTATACTTTAACTATTTCAGATATTTACTTTTGACTATCTATATATATTTTCAAGTATTTTACCAATTTAAAAGTATCATTCTTGATGTTTTATATACGTTAAATCTAAAAATAATTAATATATTTTTAGATAAATTCCGGTACCCGAATACTTCAGTTCGGATCAGATTCGATTCTCTAAATAACAAAATTTTGAATAATTCGAATATTTTATCAATTTATGTTCGGGTTTGGTACTATATTTTTGGATCGGTATTGGTTCTGTTCCTCAGATTCATTTTTCCAATTCCTAATAATTACATGAAAAACAAATATCAATATATTTTTCAAAATATACATCCGCGCGTCCGCGCGGGTCAAAGTCTAGTATATATATATATATATATATCAGCAAATTTTAGCTTCTAAATCACCCAAGAGTATGGAGAGTTCGCCCTAAATTTTCTCTCGGACCCGTATCACGAGGTGCGCCGTTTTGGATGGATCTCCTCCGTTCCAGCTCCGTCGCTCTTTCAGACTCCCTTTGAAGCAGCTCTGCTCCTCCTCCATGGCCCTTATGGTGAACGCTCCTCCTTCGTCGTTTTCCAGACCTCCTCCAAATCCGCCGCCGTACGAGTATCCTCTGCTTGAAGCTTTCTCTCCCGTCGCTCCACCGGAATCTCCAGACCCTCCAGACGTCGTCCCTCTTGTGCCCTCCAGTGACTCTCCCTTCCCCCGTGGACGCTTATTTGTGTGCAGGTCGTCTCCTTGTCAGGTTGTGGAAGGGTCTATTCTCAGATCTTGTCCCGACCTTCCACCCCACCCTCCTGTTACAGTCCTCCAGGTTCATCATAGCTTCCCTCTCTCCGCTTGCTTTTATTCTGTTGAATTGGTTGGAACGCGAGTTGTATGGGGGACTTTGAACTTGGGGTCAATGGTTTTAGTTGTTAATGTTCCGATGGACAGAGTTTCCGTCGGTTCTATCTTTGTCGCCTTGGAGTGATTTCTTCCTGCAGTATGTAGGTCCTTCATTGTATTCAGTCTGGTCTTTGGTGCTGTTATCTTGTGTTTCTCTTCTTTGTGGCAGCTGGAAGAAAAACCTAGTGACATATGTTACCTATTGAATATGATCTTGACGGATATTGTTCTTCTGGTTGTCTCTTGTTTGGAGCTGTGTCTCTTTCCAATATTTCCTCTTGTATGGAGTGAATTGGAAGCTCAAGAGTTGCTGGTACTGAAAGGATTTTCCTCCCAGCTAATGCTCTCCTCTGTTGTTGATGCAGTGTCTGTGATCTTTTGGATTACACTTGGTACAGTTATTCAAGAAGCTTATGAAATCGTTGTCATGCGATTATTATGGTTTTTTTTTGTGATTTGTATCAATTCTATCTTCTATTTTATCAGTTTATCATTTTTGTTGGCTCTTTGTAGTCTTGTTGTATCCTCCTCTAATGGAATTTAAACTCTTTTAAGATAAATGCAATTTGTTTGTTCAAAAAAAAAAAAAAAAAATCACCCAAGAGTCTTTTGGAAGAGAAGCTCATCTCTTTTTCGGAATTATGTAAGAACCAGAACACAATTTAGCTCATGGGTTTGAACACAATGACTATGTGGTCCGAGAATCGTCGTTATTTGGTAATATATATTTTGTTTTAAGATATTTTGTTTTAAGTTTTCAATTTTTGCCAGAGATAATTAAATTGATAATTCTCTGTCCAGTCCTTCCTCATTATGTGCAATGTGATACCAAAAACAGAACCGGTTGATTTCTTAATCCGTATGACTTTTTTTTGAACGAGCTGTATGATTTAATGATTTAACTATATAATCACCAAGCCAGGACTGGTTGTCTTCTGCATCAAGGTACATACAACCAAAATCCTGAATATTAATAATATGTGGACACGGACTAAGAGCTCGACTGGTTTTCCCGCTACTACCCGCAAACGCAGCTTTTGCGGTTGGTAGCGGTTGACAGCGTTTCGAAAAAATCATACAAACCGCTACAAATCGCTTCAAACCGATCCGAATCTCTTAAAATCAAAAGTTGGTTCCAGCTAGCGTTTGCGGTTGCGGGCGGTTGCGGGAGGATAATTTTTTTTTCTTTTTCTTTAAAAACCATATAAATACAAAAATAAAATATTCAATAAATTTTTTAAAATGGAATTATAAAAATACTAAAATATATCTATTATATTTTAATTAATATTATAAAATTTTAAAATAAAAATATTTTCTATAATTTTAAAAATTTTAAACTATAACTTTGAAAATATAATTTACATATTTATTATAATATTATGATTTTTGATATTTTTATAATTATATAAAATGTAAATATTGTTAATTTATTATTTAACCGCTGCTGTATTTGGTAGTTAACCAGTCATAAGTATCCCGCAAACGCACCAATTTCTAACCGCAGAACCAGTCGTACAAATCTCTTAAAACCGCTAGAAACCGCAACCACCCGCATCCGCAAATGCCCGCAGCCGCAACTGCAACCGAGCGTTTGAACCAGTCAGGCTCTAAGAGGTCATGTTATTGTTGTAATACACACGTCTTGATAGTGTCAACATTCAAAAAAATCAGAATATAAAGCTTTGTAATATGTTTTAAATTATATGATATAATCATATTTCGGCCCAAATAATTATTGTTATTCATCATACTTTAGAATATTTTAATTGCAGGCTGTCTTAATTAGCTTCTTTGGGGTTAAAACCCAATAATTTTAAAAATATTTTAATACTTAAAGGAAAGCGAACCAAATTAGCTAGTGTGAAGTCAAACATTTTAGGAAGTGCCGTCTTGCTAATTTATTGCCATTCTTAAAACTAATTTTGTTTTGTTTTATTTTATATTATTTTGTGTATGATTGGTAAAGTCTTTAAATAATGTTAAGTTACAAGCTAATATAGAATGTTTAATCCACATTTAAAATTCTAGCCAACTAGACCATTTAATTTGTACTTTTGTTACTGGAAATTTTCCTTAACTTTACTTTCAAATGTAAATAGCAACACATAATCATAGAAAAACATATAATAACTTCTAGAAAGTATCTAAACAAATATATGAATAAATAAAATATAAAAAAAGCATAAAAAGGATCTTATTGGTTATACAAAATATTCATTTATTTAAACTTATTCTTTTTCGACGGCACATAAAGGAGATCCCTGATATTCAAGAAAATATTGTGAACACAATCATATCATCAATCATTTTTATCGGTTTATTCTTGGGTTCACCTCCGTAAGTTCACCAACCAATAGAAATTAGTTATTTCATATTCAGTATCTTATAAAAAAGGGAAAGAAAATACAATATTGTCAATTTATCATGATTTTAAAATAAAATAAAAAGTAAAAAAAAAATAAAAAAATTGTGCTAGTTGCAAAAAAAAATTTAAAGCCGTCAGCTAAATCCTAAATCAAAAACAATAAACACTAAATGTTAAACACTAAACAATAAACATATATATATATATATATATATATATATATATATATATATTTTATTTTTAATACTTATAAATGAGACTTTCAACTTATATGATTTTTTAATTATTTGTATCATTTCATAACAAAACTTTTAAACCATAGATCACAAATTTGAATGTGAAACTTTTAATGGTTTTAGTAATTTATACTTGTTTTTAAAAATTCAAAATATAACATATTTTTTTTTAATTTTTATTAAATGGTTACTATGGTTGTTTAATTTATTTTAACAGTTTAAAATTAAACAAATATAGTATAAGACACACTTATTTTTATCAAATTTTTATTATTCAAAGTTATTAATTGTCATATATACTTTAGCCATATTAGGTAATTCCGTAATTTTATTTATGGAAATAATGAAGTATACTAATAATGTATTTATGGTTAGTTTAATAAAAAGTTTATTATATATTTAAATGGATCAACATATTTCTCTATGAATTCTAAGAATTATTCAAGTGATGATATGTGGTTACAAAAAAAATATTGTAATGTTTTTCAAATAATATATAGGAGATTATGATAAATATATTGTAGCCCATATAAAAGTACAAACAAGTTTAGGGGGTGTTAGTGGGGATGAGATTTATAATGAGTCTTAGAATTTCTAAGTCTAGTGTTATTGGTTTATGGATTCTCATATTCTCATTAAAATCTATTGTTATTGGTTTGATGATTCTATAACTCTATACAAAATCATTTGTTATTCAAAAAGTTTAGATTTTAATGATTTTACAAATCTATTAAAGTAATTGTTATTGGGAGTTGAATTCTTATCATTTTAACTCACAAATTAAGATTTTGAGAATACTACATGTTTACCTTGAATTCTTAGAATCATTACATTACTTTATTTTCATAGATTTTCACAATATACAAAATTCTCTACATCTCTTTCCAAATTTAACAAATCTCTCAACTTTTAAAATCAACAAACTCTATAGAAATCTAAGTCCCACTAACACCCCCTTAGTTCTAAAAGCCCAATCAAAAACTAAAAGAATTTAATAATGGAAGTTGAAATTTTTCTAATTAACAACCACGTCTTCTTTCTTTGTGTCTTCTTTCTTTTAGGTTTTACTAATTAATCTTTTCCTAAACAAAAAAAAGAACTAAACGCCGCAGACAGAAATATTACGTCTAGCAAATTTTACAGAGAAGCCAAAAGGTAAAACTAAATTAAATTTGGATGATTTATGTGATTTAAGAAATCGTGAGAACTTATAAACTATAGTATTGTGATAACTTAGAAAAAAAAAACTTCAATGGAAAAATATTTCAAGCCAAAACGAAAGGGCAATTGTCAATAATAGCACCTTTTGAAGTTTATGTCTCAAAAAGAGCACTAGAAGGAGAAAGTCACAAAAATGACATTCATTAAAGGGTAAAATGTCCCTAATATCCTTGGTTTAAATTAAATAAACAAACAAAAACAAATAAAAAAATAAAAAAAATAAAAAAAATAAAAAAATTTATAGTTTCAGATTATATATTTTCAGATTCGAAATTTTTATAATTTTTTTTTAAAATAAAATTTTGAATTTTTTTTTGAATTTTTTTCAAATTTTCTTTTTATAGTTTAAAAATAATTTTTGAAACTGTTTTATAAATTTTTATTTTTTATTTTATTTTTTATTTTTTATAAATTTTAAACCCTAATTCCAAAACCCCACCCCCTTAACTCTAAACCCTAAGGTTTGGATTAATTAACCCAAAGGGTATAAGTGTATATTTACCTCTTTAATGAAACTTATTTTTGTGACTTTGAGCCTTGAGTGCTACTTTGGGAACAAAAACTTGGTTTGGTGCTATCCTAGTCTTTTTCTCAAAACGAAATGTGCCCCCGATTAATACTAGTTCTAGATCCACCACTGAATTCAAAGCAAAAGAAACTCAAGATCAAACCCGAGGAAAAGAATCGGTCGTCATTTTCTGTAGGCTAACAATTCAGCTGTCCTTAAACAGCATGATTAAGGAGGTAAGCAAAGAAATCATATGGTCGTCTCTATATGGATAACATAGATCAAGTCATCAACTTGTGTAATATTGTTTTCCGTACAGATGATTTTTAATTTGGCTGAATTAAACATATATGCCAATATTCTGCTGGTTGCCTGGTGGTCAATACTTTTTTTTTTTTTAATTATCTCTATAAGAGAAAACAAAGAGTCAAATCGAAACCAACGTTGAGTTGGCCTAGTGGTAAAGGGGTTGCGGCTGTAATTTCCGCCACTTAGGTTCAACTAACGGTGGAAGAGACTATTTACAATGCTTGAGTTCCCGGCAAAGAGGTGAAAACACCTTTTTTTTTTACCAAAAAAAAAAGAGTCAAATCGAAACTCAACCATTATTATGGTCTTCTAATTAAGTTAAGAATCCAACAACAAAAAAAAATCTTAGGGAAAGTTAAATCCTCAAATCCAGTGGTGATAATACCTTAACCGAAGACCTCTCAGAACTTGTAACCCTCATGAGCTTGCAGCAGCTTCAGCTTCTGCTTCCTCGATAATGATATCTAACCAAGGCGTGAATGATTCTTTGCAATCACCTCCATTCATGAACTCCAAGATCCGCTCTGTTAATTCGTCCTCCCCTACCTTTGGTTGATCCGAAGACGTTAAGACGAAGGCTTCTAATTCTTTAAACAACTGTTCTTCAGCAACTTTAGAAGCTGGCTCGAGAACTGGATGATAGTAATCAGAGTGAGCCTCCACACATTCACATAACATGAACATAAGCTTATCCTTGTCTTCCTTAACGCAATCTGCCGCATACCAACATTGTGCTAAAGCTATCCATGATTCTTTACAAGCACCTCGTTCCATGAAATCATAATACTTGTCTACTTCCTCTCTCACCTTTGGGTCTTTTCTCCACTCCATTACATCTCGTCCAACAGATGAGGGTGCCATGACGGCTTGGGCTTCCTTACGTACCGCTTTCTTAGCAGATTCTACCGCAGCGATAATTGGCTGATAGTAATCAGAGTGTGCCTTCATACACTCCCACAGCTTCCCTCTATATTGTGATTCTTTGCTTCTCAATGACACATCGTCTCTCGATTCATGTTGGTTGTTGTTTTGAGAATTGGAAACGAAATTCCCCATACCTTTTTTTCTAAGCGCGATGAGAGAGATAAAAAAAAGCGCTTTTATGGGTTTATCTTAAATAGACATTATCAATACAAGAGCTTCCTGGCTTGCAGTGCAAGGCTTTACATAATAGAGCACTAGGAAATTTACCAAGAACGTGCATGAGAAGAAAAGGCTTTACATAATAGAGCAATAGGAAATTTACCAAGAACGTGCATGAGAAGAAAAGGAAGATTTCTACGAAGAAGAAAAAGAAGCAAAATATTCCGTCACAGCGCGCGCACACACACAAATTGTCGAAACCCCTTCAAAAAATTATTTTGTCGTCATTAATCACGAATAAAATAATAGATAAACGTTTTAATAATAGATAATTTTCACAATCGGATCAATTCATTCAGATTGCCAGTTCAGATTCGGCTAATAACATTTCGAGTTACCACCCTACAAGATCCATTACAGTATTTCTTATATTTTGGATTGAGTATGGATCATATTTTTTGTTTAGGTTTAGTCCATACTCGGGTTACATATTTTATACCCATACATAATTTAAATAAAGAGAAAATATGGTTATACTCATTATACTAAAATAATTTTTTAGATAAGAGAAATAATTTTTTTAAATAATTTTTTTAAATTATGGTTAAAATAATTTTTTTAAATAATTTTATACCCATACATAATTTAAATAAAGAGAAAAGAATTTTTGAAAAGTTCTTTGTACACTATATTCATTATACTAAAATAAATCTTAAAATAATTTAATATTATATTTTTAATTATATAATTAAAAAATTATTTGATTAATATTTAATTATATAATTTATGTTTTATCTTTTTACTAAAATACTTTTTCAGATAACAATACAATATATATATATGTATATATATATATAGAAATTATCTCTTTTTTTAAATTATATTTTTAGATTTTGGATAATTCAATATTTTATTTTAATTATATAATTAAGAATTTTATTTGATTAATATTTATTTATATAATTCATGTTTTTAACTTTTTACTAAAAGATTTTTTCAGATAACAATACAATATATACATAAATTATTTCTTTTTAAAATTATATTTTCAGATAACAATACAATATATTTCACCTCTTCTTTAGCAAAGCGTTTTACCTTCTATGCACACTCACTCGCAGAGTCCCAAGCTCAGGTTTTTTCATTTTTGTTTTTTTGTTCGCATGTTCTTGGAGAATTTCAGACAAGGTTTTAGTTTTCTTGTCTGAAATTCTTCTATTGGGAACGTAAAACTAAAGACTTTCCTTTAGTATAACAAATGAAAGATGAAACCTTTTTATGTTCTCTTTGCTTCTGCTCTCAATAAAAAGATGGAAGTGTTGAGTTCTTGAAATGATAATCTGATTTTTTTTTTTTTTTGATCAACTGAATATTTCATTAAGGAAAGAAGGGAAATTAGTGTGGGCCTGAGCCCAGCACTGAAAGTTTGTTACAGAGGGTTATATATTTGATTAATGTATAAAGAGGCTTATATATATATTTAGGCTGCTTTGGATAAGGATTGCATTGGCTTCTTACCTTGGTTAGAGCAAGTCGCTGGAGCAAAGATAACTAACACTCTTTCCATTGGTAAATCCGTGTATGGCAGATCAGTGATGTCTCTCTTGTTGAGTCTTTTGCCACTAGTTTTGCTTATATAAGTTATGATCCTGAGCATTTTGTTGCTGAAACTTTTGTTTTGTCTTCTTAGTGTGATTGTTTGTTTATATTAACAGGACGCTGTTTGCCTCAAAGGTAATCCATGGCGGGGATTGCAATTTGAAAGTCCCTTTCAATGCGGTATATTATCTAAATTTAGTTTTTGTATTTTTCGTGTGATCTAAAAGGAGTTGTTGAAGATCAAACACAATTTTCATATTATTGAATTTTCAGCAAATAACTCCGGATGAGCTTCCCACAGATGTTAAGAGTTTATTTGACTGATGAAGTTGGAAACATAGGAAAGGTTGCTACTCTTCTTATGATCAAGAGGAACACGGGTCAAGTAAGCTAGCATCAACATTTTTTGGGGTTTGGTTTTTTGACTTGAGAGTTTATGATTGTTTTCTGAATCAGAACTCTCGGTGGTTCCCTTATATCAGCCGACTTCCCCAGCTTGCAGAGATGCACAGCGCGGTTAGGTTCTGAAAATCTTGAAATTTTTGTTGTGGCCAATACATGATTCTTAAAACAATGGTTTCCTTTTTCTCTTTAGATCTTCTGGGATGAAAATGAGTTCAGCATGATTCGTTGTAGCGCAGTTCACAAGGAAACTGTAAAACAAAAAGCTCGGATAGAAAAGGAATTCTCACTTGTATCACAATTAAGTATGCTTCCCTAGTGATCCTGATATTTGTTGGTTTCTATTATTTTAGCAAGGTATATTTAGTAGAGAATAAGATATATATTTGCACGCGTAGATATTTTTTTCTTATCTTAGTGAGTAAGAGTACTAAAACTACTTTTGATGATTCTTAGGCATTTAAGCAACATCTTCATAATCTGATTGAACTCCCAGCTCTGGAAAATTTCATGTATGCCTATGCATTAGGTGAGAAAATGACACCACAGTTATTCTATTTGGCGCTATATCTGTTTTTTTTTTTTTTTTGTTTACTCAACCATGCATAATCACAATGGAGATTCTAATTATGTGTTACACATCTTCGTTTGTTGTTCAGACTGATCTGTTACTAAATCTAGATAACTTTCTGCTAGACAGTGGGATCTCGTGCGTGGGAAACCTCAAAAGGCATATCACTGGTACTTTCTTCAGTATGGTCCTGCGTTTTGGGCTTTCTGCATCAATCGTTTTGAGCGATGAAGACAACCAACTATCAGAGGTTCTTACTTCCCATTTCTGTTAGTTAATATTCTGACTTCTCTTCTTTCTGTGTCTGCACACATCTACTTGATTTTCTCTGTCACCTCCATAATCTTATTTGATAATTAGCAGAATCTTTAGAGAAGTTAAAAATTTCGATCTAGTAAGATACATGGTTCTTGATTCCCTATTTACTTTCTCTTTTGACTACTACCTAAGCTTAGCAACACATACTGAAACAAACTAGTACATGATTTTAAGTTTTCAACTTTGAAGGTCACTGCAGATCGTGACTACAGTCCTGGTGACGAGGTAGGATTATAACACAACGAGGCTCTCTTTTCATGGGAACCTCACAGGCTTTGAAGCTTACCAAACATCTCTGTGTAGGTCCTCATTAGGTATGGATAATTCTCAAATGCTACACTCATGTTGGATTTTGGATTTACACTTCCTTACAACACTCATGACGAGGTTTGCTCTCTCTATCATTGATCGTAGCCATAGCAATATTGATCTGTAGATGTTAAAGAGTTCAAGATGGCCACTCACCAACTTTTAACTTGATGGTCCTTTGATTGTTTGACTAGGTTCAAATCCAAATGGACGTACCCAGTGATTACCCTCTCCGCAACATGAAACTGGAACTTCTCCAGAGTCATTACACACCAAGTGTCAATATCTTTCACTCTTCTTATGATACTTTCACAATCAAGTAGATATTAATGTTTAGCTTTAGCTTTACTTTCATTATACTAGTTTTGGTTCTCTCTCTCTCAGGGAAGTGAAAGGCAAAGGAATTCCTCAGTCTCCCCGATCATTTGCACGTCTTCTTTGTTGTACCTCTCCTCAAGGTGCTCAATTCAAAATATTAACAGTAATAATGATATCCGCAGAGCTAAATGATTTGTCAACAGAAGCTGAACAAAATGATGGCCGGCTAGCTCGGCTTCCCTTTAAAGACAGGAGCAAAGAGTTGGAGGCACATACCATCATCTTGTCTCATATCAACAGATTAATTGAAGATCATAATGTTTGCATCAAGGTACCATAGAAAGTTTACTGCCACATAATGAACTGAAATATAGGTTCTGATAAATGGTTTGTTGGGTGCTTTTGCAGGAGCTAGAAGCATCTGATTACGGTTTTGAATCACAAAAGGTTTACGGGTTAGAAGGCAGATGGCAAGAGATCTCCTCTTCGTGAGCTTCCTGTTCTGAAATCTGCAGCTGAATGGCTTAATCATTATTGCACAACCTTGTTTTCAGCACCTTAAATGAGTGTATGATTGTCGGTTAAGAGTGCGATTGGGAATAAAGTAGGTGAAAATCAGGAAAATAAACAAAAAAATGAGAAAGAGTATAAACTGGAATAAATATGTTTATGCTAATGTATGCTAGGGTAAATACTTGTTTTTTTTTTGCAAAAAAAGAAAAGAAAAACAAGATAGCAAATTTTCTGGTTCGGTAAGACAAGAATCATAAAAGAGGAAGTATCTCCAAATCTGTGAAGCTTCCCCTTGGATCGATGCGTTTGTAGCGGATGTGGCTGATGAAATGCTTGGGAATTACTGTAAGAAGTCGCCCATCTGCACCCACAATATAATTCGACATCATTTAATATACAAGAAGATCCAAACATGCAAATAATTAATATTAAAAATTATACTGACCGATGACATCGCTCAGAGATCCGAACTTGACAAAGTCTCGTATACCTCCCTGAGCAAGAAGCTGAAATTTTGATATAATTAAAATAAAAATTGTTTGGTTAAATCAAAAAAATTATATTAAAATATTAGTAAAAAATAATAAAATCTAAACAAATTAAATTTAAAATTTTTATTGGTTCAGATGGTCCATGAAATCACTTAGTGTCACAAAAAAAAAGGAAAAAAAAAATCTATATACCTCATTCTCCAATTCTGCCAAGTCAGCATCTCCCAGACTGACAATCAGAACTGACAGCGGCAGCTCAGCTCCTCTCACCAATGCCTCAACCGTAGCAGGCATGTCTGTTGGAGCTCCAGTCTGTTTGTTTCATGCATTTTTTGACACAATTATAATCCAATAGTTTCAATTAAGTTTAAGGTCAAAAAACAAAAGGTAATCAAAGTTCTTACCGTAATAATCAGGAGGACATAGTACTTCTTGTGTGGTGACGCTGACACAATGTCAACAGCCCTGTTCACAACGCCGCTGAATTGAATTGGCCTGGATTGAGCAACATCGGTACATGCAATGGAGTAAGCTGACAAGATTCCATCAACTCCAACAACAACCTGAAATATATATAAAAGAGAATCTCTTAGACATTATTTGAGAAGTGATTTTGCGACATGTCTTTTAGTTTTATACAATCATTTTCACAAAAATAATATGATATGGCTACTAAAATTGATGACATGTTTTATAGCTTAATATGACATAGAAAATTACATTTAATGTTAATTTATATTTTTGGTAAACTTTTAAAAATATGGTAATCACTCATAAATCATCATTAAAATAAATATATTTAAATATGGCACTATAAATCTCGAAATATCATTTAATTATATATTTTAAATTATACAATTTTATTACTAAAATTTTCAAAAATGTATACAATTGTTTTTAGAAAATTATAAAAATCACAAAATCATTATTTTCTTATATATCTACAAATTTTATAAATATTGTTTAATTTTAATTTTTGGTAATTATGCAACTTTTGAAAATTTATTTAATATTTAATTAAAATAAATAGATAGAAAAATCTATCTAAGATTATAATTTTAGATATATACATGCATATTCTTAAATATAATTTAAAATAAACAAAATTATTTTTATGTTTAATTAAATCAAATTTATATTAAAATATTGATAAGAAAAAGAAAATTTACAATATTAATTAAATTTTATTTTTAAATATAATTTATATTTATCTGTTGAAAATATTTTAAATTTTTTTACTGCAGGACACCTAGTTTATATTATAGAGACAGTGTTTCCTTCTTATCAATCTTAGTAGGAATTGTTGTTACCTCAGCCATTCCATTCAAGTTAAAAGCATGAGAGACTTCATCATTCTGTTCGGGAAGAAACCACAGAGAGAGAGAGAAACTGTTATTGGGCCAAACTCAGAAACTTGATCAACACGCAAAACAAACATAGATCTGGTACAGATAAAATGTTACCTCCTGATATGGGTTATTTAGAAGTCCTAATGGATGATGAAAGTGCAAAGAGCGTTTCGTTCGGCTATCACCATTTGAATCTGGAAGCATCAGATGTTATATATAACGACGATTGATAGATAGATATAAAATTATATACGAAATTAAAAATAAAAAGCTTAGAAGAAGGTGCAATAAATAAACAGTACCGGTGAAATCAACAGCGACCATAAGGTTGAGGTCATAGCCAAAGAAACTGGTTATATACTCCAGAAAGTTGGAGTGAACCTTCTCATCAAAACCACACAAGTAGTTGTGCGGTCGAGCGTGGTTGTGCTTCGCGGCGGCGTCCTCTCCTCCGATGGATCTTTCGCCACGGAAACAGCTCAGAGCCTTCCACCTTCGCGAGGGATGAGCTCCGACGTCGACGTCGAGTGGAGGCTGATGACGAGGAACGGTGGATGAACGGCGGCTAGACGAAGCTCCTTGCTCACTGGCATGGTTTTTTGCTGTATCATACACTTGCTTTCCGACGTCTAAGGCTGTCCCCAAGGTTTCCTCACTCTTTTCCGCTGCTCTTTGAGCGAGCTTCCTACCGGCAGCCTTTTGAGCAACACCAAATCCATAAGAATTATAATATCTACATGAAGAAGGAAAAAAGTTTGTGGAAGTTTTTTTTACCATCAATGCTTGCGATATCCTGATCCTGAGCCCTGCAGCAGCCATGGCGTTTTGTTCTTCAGTGGTCGCGAGAGAAAAGATGAAGAAGAAGGAGAGAGGAAAACCGTTTTTCTCTGTGTGTGATAGTGACTGCTGTACTATATAGTAGCATTTCTAAATTAATATTGCAAGGAAAGTAATAGTAGTAAAAAGAAGCTGTTAATTTTTTTTTCTTCTGAAATATATATTCGGGCAGTTATTCTCATCCATACACGTTGCAGGCTAGGGTAGAGTAGACTCACCGCCTCGCCTATAAGCACAAACATCATTATTATAAGGTAAATATATAATTGTGTATATATATATATATATGCAAAGGCCTGAGAAGCGTACGAAGAAACAGTACGGAGGCGGTGAGGGAATCAGGCATTTTGAGACAAAATTAATTGGTATCATATTTTTTAGAAGTTGTAGAAATTTTGTATCTAACCGCATTTGTTTTTTTTTTTTTTATATATCTAAATTTTCATTGCATCTACGATTCACATTATTAATGAAAAAGGACTTTATATATATATATATTATTTATCAAAAAAATGTACATTTAATAAAAAGGACAATATCTATTTTTAGGGAAAAAAGTATTTTGAAAATGCTAGTTCCGTGATATCACGCTCTTCTCTTGGACTTCATTCTTAGTTGTGCATCGTTCCGACTTTTCACACACATGTATAAATCAACCAGAGATGTGTCATTCTTGAAAAGTAACGGGAAAAAAAATCGAGTAATTAATATATATTACTGAGTAAATAATAAGGGCAAGTACCGTCTATGGTTTTGGTATAAATTCTCAAGTTGGTACTATACACAGACAGGATGCTTCATAGTTTTTGTTACCTACAAAAACAAAGACAAGTTTGTGAAGGAACCATACCTAGGAGAACAACAGCCAACAAATTAATACAACCATAGAAGAAAATGTCTACCGTTATTGTTTTGTTACACATCTTATTTCCTTGACCCTGTATGCACGCCACCTTGTTGCCTCTAGAAGATTCTGGAACGCAGAAAGAAACCAAAGCCATTGTACGATTTGGTTAATATATGTGAGATGGATGGTTAAAGTTTATAAAACAAAAAAGAAAAATTTATGAACAAAAGATTTAACCAAACGTATGTTTATATTATAATAATCCAATAGCTACGTACGTACAACTTATCAAATCCACGACAGATAACTTGAAAGACCAAGCTGATGAACGTAGTATATAATTAAGAAGGCTTGTGCAGCACACATGTAAAGGAACAACAGTCAACAAATTAATACAACCATAGAAGAAACTGGTTTAATGAAAATGGTAGTTAACAGGAAAAAAAAAACGTTATCGCTAATATGAATATATGATCGTGTTCCCAATATTTCCATGAATATCATGGATCTTCAATTTTGTCCTGCACTTTAAATATAAACACAATCATTGACACTCTAACCTACGTACTCCATATAAAATAGTATGTTGTAAATGTCACGTGGATATACTTTGCAGTAGCAACCTCGCACAAGTGGACACTAGCACTATCGCATAGAGTCAAATATCACAAACGTGCTAATCTTTATATATACAGTAAGTATTAGCCTCCTGATTTTTAGTCATCCAGCGAAGAAGATATTTTATACTTATCTAATCACTTCTTCACACTTGCTTTCGGGGATAATTAGATTCGATCTCTCTTCGTCGTCGTCTCGGAGCGGCAGCGCGTGTAGGTTGCCGAAGACTCGTCTACTCACAATAAACATTCCCCCACGCGCCAACTGTATAACCAATAAGAGCCTTTTTGTTTTAATGCTTTTTCGTTTTCTTTTCCATTTTATTTATTCAGATATTTGTTTAGATATTTTCTAGAAGTTAATATATGTTTTTAATATGATTATGTGTTGCTATTTACATTTGAAAGTAAAGTAAGAAAATTTTCCAATAACAAAAGTACAAATTAAATGGTCTAGCTGGCTAGAATTTTTAATGTGGATTAAACATTCAGTCTATATTAGCTTGTAATTTAAATACTAGACACAAAATAATATAAAATAAAACAAAATTAATTATAAGAAGGGCAACAATTTAGCTACACGACACTTCCTAAAAAGTCTGACTTCACTCACACTAGCTAATTTGGTTTGCTTTTTTTTTTTTTTTTAAGTATGAAAATATTTTTAAAATTGTTGAGTTTTAACCCCAAAGAAGCTAATTAAGACAAGAGAAAAAGACCAAAATAGCACTAAATCAAGTTTTTGTTCCCAAACTAGCACTCAAAGCCAAAAGTCACAAAATAGCACTCAAGTGGTGGGGTTTAGGGTTTAAAATTTAGGGTTTAATGTTTATGTTTTAGGGTTTAAAATTTAGGGTTTAATGTTTATGTTTTAGGGTTTAGAGTTGAGAAGTGAGGTTTTAGGATAAGATTTCAAATTTTGAAAAATAAAAAAATTTAAATTTTTCAAAAGATAAAATGCTATTTTGGTCATTTTAATTTTTGAGTGCTATTTTTGTGATATAAACTTAAAAATGTGCTATTTTGGAGATTTGCCCTTAAGACAACCTACAATTATAATCTCACAAAATGAAAAGCAAAGGAGATGGCACACTATATTTGAAGCCATTTTCCCCCGAATGCAAAGCTTTTCTCCTTGTTTTTGTTAGTAACAAAATCAAACAATTGAGAATATAATTAATTTTTGAAATCCAACAAACATTTCAATGGAAGTGCTCATTAACAGATTCGGTTAGAATATTTAGATAATCTATTTTGTTGTTACCAGGTTGGTAAACTTGTTTTATAATTGCAACCTCCTCATTAAGTAATGAAATAGAAGCCCAAAAAAAAAAAGAGAATAAAGGAAGAGAGTGAAGATGCACGCACGATCGGAAAAGAGCAGGTTGATGCATAAAGTTTGTTGTGGAATGGCAAAACCGTAATTTCAAAAGCAAAATCCCGTATCAATGGCGTAACAGTAAATCTACTCTCTCTCTCTCTCTCTCTCTCTCTCTCTCTCTCTCTCACTCTCTCACTCTCTCTAACCTCCTCCTCGCTGACTTCTCTGATTCTCTCAACCGCCACAATAATGTCACCATCGTGGGCAACCGCCATCATCCACCGCGAAATCGACCATTAAATCTGGCGCGCCTGCGCCGGAGCCTCCGTCCAGATCCCCACGCTCTTCTCAAGGTTTACTATTACCCCAGGGACACGCGGAGAACTGTTGCCGTAATCTCTCCCTCCTCCGTCGTCACTTCTCCGATCCTCTGCGTCGTCTCCTCCTCAGTCAACCTCCTCGCGGATCCGATCACCGACGAGGTCTTCGCTCACCTCACTTTACACCCCGTGGCTCGCGATTGATCAGTTTCCTCCCCCTACCTCTCGATTCGACGAAGAGGATGGTCACGTTCGCGAAGGTCCTCAACAAGAAGCTAATCGCTTGAGACTCACGAGGAAATCAATTCACGAGAGGTGTGAGGAGAGTTCCGATCTATTATCCGACGGCGGGGTGGTCTGATTTTGTCGTGAGACATGAGGACGTTGAGGCGTCAACGAATGTTTACTGGACTCCGGGAACTCGAGTGGAAACGGAAGATTCTTCGAGGTTTCAGGAGATATGGAAACAAGCTTCAGGTATACATTGTGCAGAAGCCTTTTTGATGAATAGCTTGCGTTGTGAGTTCTTGATTTGGAGAATGTGTGGTTCTTGTTGCTGTTGTGAGTTCTTGATTTGATAGAAAACAGGATGAGATAGTTTAATACCAATATGAGTAGCTAGATGTTATTGTAATTGCCAAATGTGTGGTTCTTGTTGCTGCTGGGTTTACTGTGTTGTGAGTTCTTGATTTGAAATCCAAATTGCGGATAGTTTCATTACGAATATGAATGCTTAGCTCTTGTCATTGAGTTAATATGTTAATGGAAACTCGTTTCTTTGCCTGTGAGCTTTGAGCAGATCACATGGGACGAACCTGAGATTCTGCAGAACTTGGCAAGTTAAAGCTGTTTCGAATTCAACTCAGCTTCATGCTACTCACATCCCCACCAACAAAGAAATCCAAGTATCCACATGGCGCAAGTGGGTTCTTGAGTGGAGAGGAAGGAGAGATGATCAATTCTGGAAGAGGAATCCCCTATGTGTACTCGTATACTACAGTTCCTGCTGGCATTATGAATTTGGGTCTTACAACTCAACCGGATTCATTGGAGAAAACGCTACCGAGTTTGACTTCTTTAGTCCTCTTCCCGGTCTGTGAAGAGTCTCGACTCAGATGATGAACTTTGGCAGTCCGCGTTCAGATGACTTGTCGCCTAACAGCAATACCACTAATGTTTCCTCTCGCAGCTGGGAACCGAGGCATTAGTTTTCAGCTGAGAGCGGTGTTGATGACTCTAGCTTGTGTGAAGAGGATGGAAGCAAAAAGAGTCCAGTGACTATTAAGTTCCTAACGAGGCCCAGTTGTAGGGTCGTGGAGGAAGGTGAAGAGTCTTAGCGTGGGTGCCTTTAAGATTCCAACAGCCACATAGGTAGTATCTGCAAAAAAGGTACTTTGATCTATACAGAGAATCACCAGTCTATTGAATCATGTGGTTTTGCATTTTCAAACTGATTAGGCTTTTAGTATCATTAGGCACAAATCTTATTCCTCATCCTCTCGTGGTTACTATCTTTGAGTCTGTGGTAATATGTACTGTACTGAGATAGTTATTTGATCATATTACAGTCCATGTTCGTTTGTCTGTACCATTTTTACCCTTGTTTGGTCTCCCTCATTCACTGCAAGGACGCATATAATCTAAACAATAGTCATGTAATGCATTTGACTGTTCTTTGTTTTACTTGATAAGGCATTGTGTGACTCTGTTACAATTTTCATCTTAAAAAAGCTTTGGAGCTAACTTGTTCACTATAAATGCTGCACATTGAGATCTTTCTTTTTATTATTCAATGATTTGTGGTTTGTGTGTCAATGTTGTTAACAGGTCAGGTGAAGTGAATCAAGGAATGTTTGGAATCTGTACGTCCTCGAGCAGTAGTTGGTTGGTAAATGGTAATACCAAAAAGTATCTATCCGGTTTTTATTTTCTTGCATTTTGACTTTCCTCGAGGGGTTTTATGTTTTGCCACTTAGCAATCTGTTTATTTTTTAACTGATTTCTGAGACGCATTTTGGAGGAACATCTCGCTCTCTCTTAATCGTTTGCACTATTTTATTGGGGGTTAAAATGTCTATGGTTGATTCTTCTTAAACCATTTTATATACTAGTAATTAAGACTGATATGGAGTAAGAAACAGATCGATTTATTAACATGCCTATGCTCTGAACCTAACGAATGCATCTAAGTTAACGGGGCCAACCAAAGAGTATTATTAAATGTTCTTTGGCTTTTAATTAATGGTAATAAACTGCCAATATTGCTCTCTGCTAAGGAAAGCTTAAGGTCCCTCTCTACTGCACTTTTCTGAGTCTCTTTATGAACTTTATAACAGATTTATGATCTAGCAGGGCCTATTTGTCAATAAATTAGGTTTGGTTTTTAGATTAGGAAATGATTCAAGACGAATATATTAGGTTGGTTTGATTAGCAAATTTAAGATGCCTATTATAGGCGGGCAATGATTCAATAACAAAGACATTAAATATAATCAGGAACCTTGGTTCCATTGGGCAACACGAGTGATGGGTTCTCTGTGTCCATTAGCTCCTTAGAAATATAGCAAATAAGCTTTGAATGTTCCTGCTTGGGGAGTAAGGTAAAGGCAACGCTAGCTTCCGAAGCTCTCTTGTGAGAGCGGGTCCTCCTTGGTACAAACCCTCTTTAAAACCATATCTGGGTAATGTCAAGGTATAAATTCAAATTACAAAATGAATCGCATTATGGTTTCATTGCGAAATTTTACTTTATTCTTTTTAATTTCAGATGCAGAAAATAGACAATAAAATATCAAATTTTTATATAGAGTTTTGATGGATACGGAGTTTTCATGCTGACAAGCCTGCTTGTGACTAGATGTTCAATAATGGCTCCATTGTCATGCCTTATAGCTTGCAAAATTCTTGTTTAAACTGATGAACTAAAACATCCCACTGCCGTGGTTCAGGTAAAACCTGAAAAAATAGCAATTGTGTCAGTTAATTAGCCTATGCAACAATCAATTCAGATTCAAAAAGAGTTGGTAGTAACACCATTTATTCAAGCCATTAACAGAGACGAAAAATTTATTGGAGGATCACTGAAGCAAGCTGGTGTAAGAAAAAGAGAAATCGAAATCTCTCAGGTTTTTGGTCCATTTTAAACGAAACGGATAATTCAGTAACTCAATACAGAAAATATACAAAGCTAAAGCGCCAAAGAATGGTTTTTGAAAAGTTGACCTTGTATGTTGTGAATTCCGTTCTGTGGTACTTTTGAAAGACCAAAGTGGCCAGGACATGGTGCAATTCGTTCATATGGGTGTCAGATGCTTTCGAGCATAATGGATTTTGCTTGTTTGTAGCAGTCAGCTCGTACCAACTCGATTAATTCTTGCAGCCTTAGTTGGAACTCAAATTTGCTATGTCATGAAAAGAAACCCAAACAATAATTAATTAGTTCTGAAGACTAGTTCTCTTTTTAGTTCATGATACCAAGAGAAAGTAGAAAGCAATCTTTAATTAATCAAAAGAATTAGGACAAACCCAAAAAGAAAAGAGCCCCTCAGTCACATACCCTTTTGACTTGTTCAAGCGTGTTTTATTATCAGCACAAGATGCCAGTGCAGAAGATACCTCCCGAGAGCGTCAACTAGCAGTCTCGAAATATGACAAATGATGAAAGTTCATTATTGGCAACAAATAGAGATGTAGTAGAAACATATTCCATTGCTACATTAACCGTTGCTTGGAGACATAGAAAGATCGTATAGAGAGAGACCAAAATATTGCAGCTTTCTGAAAGGTTTGAAGCAGTCTCGAAATACGACATCCGCAGCATGTAGTCCACAAGAATCCTGTTTCAGTTTCGTATTGTTCAATTCAGTAATATTCTCCGCATCTGCTGAATCTAAGTGATCAATGCGTGCGAGCGAGCACGGCATCTGCAAATTCTCCGCACTGCTACCCTCTTCCAACTGAATGCCAATCATAGAACATCATTTAATCGTCGATTTCAGTAGAGTACATATCCACTCAAACGCAACAGCAATCAAGATCCAAAGATATATGTACTTTCTTCTATGTAAATGTAATTCACGACGGACGAAAGCAATCAACCTTTCGTTTGAGGCCTTGCAATCGAGAACCACGAGGCTAGTAAGACGCTACACACAACGGAGGAGCTGGTGCTCGAGCTTGAGCGATTCCGTCAATTGACTCGATCTCGACGCCGGGACGGGCGGCGACGGAGTGAACGGAGGGGCGGATTCCGTCATCACGGCGTCGGTGTTTCCGTTGGTTACGGGATCATCGATTTCCATGGCGACGAGAAGTTTGTTTAGATTATTAATCTCCTACAAGTTCGAAATAACTACTCGAGTTTAATAACGTCGTCGTTGTATCATGGCAGGTCTCCGTTATACGCGGGACATCAAACCGGCCGGTCTGATCCAGTCCGAACCGAGAGAGTGTTGGTTTTTTATCTTTTAGCGAGTGGATCCCGGTACAGGACATAATTTGGATGATGCGATATTTTTATTTTGGTGCTAGATTTTTTTGGGGAGATTTTTTCTAGAACGTGTTAATTTGTTTTTTTTTTCTTTGCCTCGCTAATGTAAATATTGAACATCTGACTATCTAGAAGTGTTCAATCCAGATTTTGATTTGATTTTGATGTGGATCAGTTTATTTATTTTCAAATTATATTATATAATATTTAGTATATAACCAAATCTATTGATAATAGTTTGGGTTATATTCTTAAACAAAAATATGATTTTAGAAACAAATTGCATTTTTTTTATAACTCAGTTTTAATGGGCCATACCACATGAGTAGGGATGGCAATCAAAAACCTGGACCGCGGACCTGACCCGTAAAGGCTTGCTGCAGGATGAGATTGGGCATCTATTTAGAAAGCCCGCAAAATTGCGGGCCTCGTGAGACGGGTCGAAAGCGGAACGGATTGAAACCAGGATGGGCTTAACCTGCGGGATTTTGAAGACCCGGAACCTTAAGTCTCCATTTCTTCTTTCGCCTAAAACATTGAATGAGAGAGAGAGAAAAAAGTAAGGCGATTCGACGTTATGTAGCTCTGGTGATGGTGGTTTCAGGGTCGATGATGCTATCGGTCTCCTAAGCACCTTCAATCTGCACCGGGGGAGCTTCTTCGAGTCATCATAAGAAGTTTGAAAACTCACTTTCCACCGAAGAAGAAAATCTGGTTCCCGCCATGGGTTCTTCATAATTTTGCCTATATGTATTTGTTCACATTATCATACATTTTGGAGTTTTAGGTTTCAATATATCTTTAACTGACTTCAAGAAGAGAAATTTCTATCTTTTTGTCGCTTATTGGTGATAAAGATGAAGAACAAGAAGTGTGATTGGTGTTTTCTTTTTACTTATTTTTGAGATTAGCATCTTTTATTTGGTGTTGGTATTATTTAATTTTGGATTCAGAAAACTAAAGCATTTGTTATGAACTTATGAGTTATAATATTTGGATTCAGTAACTAAAGTATTGTTTATTTTTAAAATGTTGGGAGTCTAACAAAAGTAAACAAACTAGTGTTTTGATCCAACTAAAATCTTCAACTAACAAGTGTATTACCTTATCCGGTTCAATCCTCGACTAAACTCACTTACTGATGCATCATAAAACTGATAAAGTATCCTGAATCATGTCTTAAAGCGTTCAAGAGCCATATGTCTGTTTGTAATTCTATGTCCCGCGGGCCGATCCGGAAAGACCTACATATTTTGCGGTACGGGTTTGGTCAGCCGCTTTGAGGACCACAGTCCGCACGGACCTGATTCGCCGTGACCCGCTTGAAGACAAATCCGCTGCGGTACAGAACGGAACGGACGGATCAACCTGTTTGACATTTCTACACATGAGCACTAGATCCAATGTGAATAGGATCTCTCAGTTTTATTAATTTTTTGGATACATGAAACTGAATTAATGTAGGATGAATTTTCATTATTATTAGTTTTTGCCATCACGCATAATGTTTTCTCATTATTAGTAATAACCAACAAACTTGGATAAGAGTAGTGACTAGTGACCGGATCTTAAATAATATATGGGGAAATTTTATGTTTATATGGAAATTAAATGTTCAAAGAATAAAGGAGCTTTTGAAAAATAAACTCTTAAATTTTGTTTTATAATTTTATTTTTTTATTTATAGAAAATAGAAATTAAACCATCAAAATACTATTAGTCCACAAGGTAGTCTTAGTCTCGTATATTTCTTATAATTTGTATATGACTGTGTTTATTCTTTAGAAAATTACAATATTTTAAATCAAATTTGTAAATAAACATATTACCAACTGTTGGTAGGATTAGAAAAAAAAAAAAAAAGTCAAACTGTTGTGTTAAATGTCGGTAAAAAACATAAAAATAAAAAGTTAGTAGTATTAAAAAAAGAAATAAAAAAAAAAGTCAAACCGTTAAAAAGTCAAAAAGAAATGGCGAGATACAGGTCAGAAATAAAAATATATATAAATATACAAAACCAAACAACAAAAAACAGCATAAACACGACGGCCGCAAGTATCGCTACCTTCTCTCTCTAGAAACCAAATCCAACGTCTCCGTTTCTTCTCTCTTCAAACGCGTCTTCTCTCTTCTATTTTTAACCCTTTTCTTGATTGATTTCTTATATTCTTTTCTTCTCTTCGCCTCATTTCATCTTGAAATCGAATGATGGATTATTATTATTCAAGTTTCTGAGAGAGCAAAAGGAACCTTTTTCTTTCAATCTTCCTTTAGATTTTTCATCAGGTAATCCAAAAAAAGTTCCTTCCTTTAATCTTTCTCGATTCATCAGATTCATGGGTTACCATTGAAATCTACAGATGATTTCAAAGTTTGAGACTTTTTAATGAGTTTTAATATGGTTTGTGGAAATGCAGATTAATGTTGTGTACGTTTGTGAATGCGTGTTTGAATCCTGAATCCTTTGGAAACGACGAGAAGATTGGGTCTAACAATATAGTTATAAGCACTGATTTGATGAACGATTTGATAGCTGGTTCTTTTGGTTAGAGAGAATAATAATAATAATAATATAAAGCTTTGACATGTGAATGATGGTTTCCACAACATTCAGGAGAATTGTGTCCCCTTGTTGGAGACCTTTTGGTATTGGAGAAGGTTCTATTCCGAGTAGTAGTGATGATTCCAACGGCCGTATCGATGGCCTGTTATGGTATAAAGACTCCGGTAACCATTTAACCGGAGAGTTTTCTATGGCGGTGGTTCAAGCCAACAATCTTCTTGAAGACCATAGCCAGTTAGAGTCTGGTCCTATTAGCTTCCATGAGTCTGGTCCCGAAGCGACTTTTGTCGGTGTTTATGATGGTCACGGAGGTCCTGAGGCGGCTCGGTTTGTTAACGAGAGGTTGTTTTATAACATGAGGAGGTGCGTTTCCGACCAGCGAGGGGTGGTCTCTCCCGACGTGATCACAAGAGCGTTTGTTGCAACAGAGGAGGAGTTTCTTGGGTTGGTTCAGGAGCAGTGGAAGACCAAACCTCAGATAGCTTCTGTTGGTGCTTGTTGCTTGGTGGGTGTTGTTTGCAACGGGATGTTGTACGTTGCGAACGCTGGTGACTCTCGTGTTGTCTTGGGGAGGCTGGAGAGTCCGTTTAAAGAGATGAAAGCTATTCAGCTGTCTACGGAGCATAACGCTAGTATTGAGTCTGTGAGAGAGGAGCTGCGTTTGTTGCATCCTAATGATCCGAACATTGTGGTTTTGAAACATAAAGTGTGGCGTGTGAAAGGGATCATACAGGTTTCGAGATCCATCGGTGACGCGTACTTAAAGAGAGCAGAGTTTAACCAAGAGCCGTTGTTGCCTAAGTTTAGAGTTGCGGAGCGTTTTGAGAAGCCAATCATGAGAGCTGAGCCGACGATAACGGTTCATAAGATTCAACCTGAAGATCAGTTTCTTATATTTGCTTCAGATGGTTTGTGGGAGCATCTTAGTAACCAAGAAGCAGTTGATATAGTCAATACTTGTCCACGCAGTGTAAGTTATAACATCACTGTTCTTGAATCTAGTTCGGTTTTGAGTGAATCTTTGTTGTGTGTTGTGGTTTCGTTAGGGTGTGGCTCGGAGGTTACTGAAAGCTGCATTGCAAGCAGCAGCGAAGAAGAGGGAGATGAGGTATTCGGATTTGGAGAAGATAGAGCGTGGCATCAGGAGACACTTTCATGACGACATCACTGTTATTGTCGTTTTTCTCCATTCTGCAAGTTTTGGAGTTCGAACTCCGGTCTCTGTCAGAGGAGGTGGTGTCCTCGCACTCGCAGGCAATGCCATTTTATAAGCCTTACTTCTTTTTTCTTTTCTCAAAAATAAAATAAACAAAAAAAAACTCATTTTTTTTTCGTTTTACAAAAGTTTTTTTTGTCCTTTGTTTTATTTTCAGAATTTCAGATTGTCTGATACTTTGTTTAAATTATTTTATGGAACTCAAAATTGTAAATTCTATTTTCTTTTTACCAAACTCTATGGTAACTATTTTCTGTCACCGAAAGTGAAGTGCAAAATGAAAAATGAAAAAAAATGTTAAAACTTGAGGCAAAGCATGGTTCGGTTCGAACAGCTAGTTTGGATAATTCTATTTTTGGTTAGCTGGTTCTCATAAAACTTTATGAATTGAAACTAATGAAAATTCGGTTTAATTTGGTATAATTCAATACATTTTATCTATAATTGATATGATTTGGTTATAAACTTACAATTTTTTTTGATAAAATAACAAATCCAATCGAACCAAAATGATATATGTTTTCTTAATCCAGTGTACTGAACCGAATCTATAAACCAAAACTGAACTAAAAACCAAAAAAGGCGGTTTGGTTTGGTTCAAAAAAATCTCAGGCTTACTTGTGGCAGTCAGATAAAGGTGGAGCTGTGAAAGCCAACCGAAGAACGATCGAGTATGAGTGCCGGAGTGAGAGTTGGCGTGTGCTCTTATCCATCGCTTGCGTTACCTTCGAAGGATGTTTCTCTCCCTTCCTCATCTCTCTACTTTGGTCGGAAAATTCACCGATCAAGCTTCGATACTGACCTGAAGCTGCGTTGTAATTCAAACGGAACACGCAGAACCAAGCCAGTGTTAGCTGTTGTAAGTTCAAGGTAAATCCTTCCTTCTCTGAGAAGCTTCTGAATGAGAGAAAAAAAAAAACAAATTTAGACTCAATCGTAAGTGACTGAGATTCAAGTTTTGTGCTTTGCAGTCGTGTTCCGGAGCTTGATTCCTCTTCCGAACCACCTCAAGTGTTCGATGGCTCGACAAGGTTCTTTTGTCTTATTTTTTTAGGAAAGAGAGACTTTGTTTGATGAATTGTTTTTGGTTTCTTTTGATTTGAAAGGTTATACATATCTTACTCTTGCCCGTTTGCGCAACGTGCGTGGCTTGCTCGGAACTACAAGGTTTTACATTTTTATCTCGCTGATTCCATGTTAAGATATGAAGCTAGTTCGATTTACTGAATCGATGTTACGTTGTTTTTGCAGAATCTGCGAGACAAGATAGAACTTGTACCAATTGATCTCAAGAACAGGCCTGCTTGGTACAAGGAGAAAGTGTACCCGGCTAACAAGGTGAAAGCTTTTTTATTCTCTTGTGCTTCAATGATCTGATTTGATTGTCAGGTGCTATAAAGTGTCTGTTTTTATGATAGGTGCCTGCATTAGAGCATAATAACCGAGTGATAGGAGAGAGCCTTGACCTGATTAAGTACATCGACACCAATTTCGAAGGGCCTTCACTTGCACCCAATGTGAGTTGTTTGTTTTGTTGAGCTCAATATATCTTTGCTAAGAAAGAGATAACATATGTGGAATAACAATAGAGTGTAGAGAAGGAAGCATTCGCTGATGAGTTAATCTCTTACACCGACTCCTTCTCCAAGGCCGTAAGAGCCACATTATCAGGTGAAGACAGTGATGCAGCAGGTAACTAATTTACAAGATATTATCTCCCCTTTTGTGTTTTCCACTTAGCAGAAACATTATTTTACAATCTTGTGTTGCATTTTCTTCAGATGGTGCATTTGATTACATTGAGAAGGCTCTTTCCAAATTCAAAGAAGGGCCTTTCTTCCTTGACCTATTTAGTTTGGTATTTGTCCATTGTCTTCTTCAGTTTCTTCTACCCATATCAGCTACTTGATGCTGAGTCTAAAATGGTGAATGATTGATACATACAGGTTGATGTTGCATATGTTCCTTTCATAGAGAGATTCCATCTTATCTTTAAGGATGTAATGAATGTGGACATCACAGCTGGTCGGCCTAACCTAGCCCTTTGGATTGAGGTTAGGCATTTTTATTCAGTTTTGTGTATCTATCTTTCATCTTAAGACCAAATCCTTCCTAATCTAATCTCTGGTTATTTGCCTTGTGTAGGAGATGAATAGGATTGAAGCTTACACAGAGACCCGTCAAGATCCACAAGAACTTGTTGAAAGATACAAGAAACGAGCCCAAGCAGAAGCACGTCCCTAAGCAGATGAAATATTGTAACCAAAGATTTGTTTTATATATCATTTATATTGTATCGAGGGACACGGGCAACAACTGTTTTTCATAACCTGAGAGTTCATGAGACCAAACAAGCCGACAAACTAGAATGAAACTGCACCTGCTTGCTTTCTCTTTCCTTGCATTGTTACTGCTTCGATAAAATCCAGTTTGTGGCGAGGCTAGCAGCAACGTGATTCAGTGATATTATACAGAACCAAACCAACTATGGTCCCAGTGCCCAAAGTTGAAAACAGAACTAAAGCATCATAAGAGTCTTGTATCCAGATAAGAGAGAGATTGACCAGCTTTCTTCAAGAAGAGAGGTAAAAAAATGAGGCTGGGCAATCTTCCATTATATTTGTATATACTGAAAGCAAAAGCCAGAAAAAGAAAATTTTGCTACTTCTTTAGGAGTACTCTCATAATCTGTCTCATATAAACAACTAAAGACCATATAGAGAGCCCTGCAGATACATAGAGCAACCCAATACCCGACGGTAATAGCCTCTCAAAACTGCTATCCCGGCTTGCAAGCAGTATGGTCAGCGCTATCATCTGCGTTGCAGTTTTCCACTTCCCCAAGCTATTTACAGCAACAGCCTAAATAACATTATCAACGCCATTATATAAGCAAGTACCAAAAGGAACTCTTAGAAAACGAATGCATATGAATATGATCCCATTTACCTTCGAAAGCTTGCCGTTTTGAGATGCAGCCCATTCTCTTACTGCTGACATAGTAATCTATAGTGAAAAGCATTACCAAACTACTTTAGAACCAAGAGCTGATTAGTGAAACTTAATACAGTTAACTTTCAATATCTTACCTCTCTACCAATAATGGCAATGGAAGGTACTGTCACTAACCATGGAACTGGTCCTAAGACAACAACGGCGTCCATAGGTTTCGTGCACAGCAAAATCAAAGTTGCTGCTACCATAAGCTGCAAACCCATAACACACAAATCAAAAAAGACAAACCTTTTGATTCTACGACAACAAGGGCATAAGAGTTCACTCACCTTATCAGCCACAGGATCCAAAAAAGCACCAAAAGCAGAACCTAATCTCATCTGAAAATGCACAACATCACCACACCGTTAACATTACCATTTCAAGAGTGGTAAAGAAAAAAAGTACAAAAAATAAAGTACCTTCCGAGCAAGATACCCGTCAAGCCAATCTGTAATGGCAGCTGCAATGAAAAGACTTGTTGTAGCAGTTCTCCCCCACCAGCAATCAACGTAAAACGCTGCGTTTTAATAACAAAGAAAACGTATCATCACAAGGATCCAATTCAAATGTATTGCCTTAGATCTGATAATTAAAATCATAAACCGAGAGAGAGAGAGTGAAACGTACTCGCGACGAGGATCGGAACGGCGGCTACGCGGCCGAGGGTTAACACGGTGGGCAATGTGAGCACTTTGGAAGAAAGCTGCGGCGGTGGTGGCAATGTCGACGAATCTGCACCGTCGCAGCTGTTCTGATCCACCGTCACGGAGTCTTCTTCTTCGCCCATATCCGCCTGATCTGTGGAATTCGACGATCGACAAAAGAAGCAACGTAAGAGCGGTGGCGAGTGGGCGACACCTCCCTCGAATCCGGAACCTAACGCCTTTTATGCAACGAGCAACGGCCAATGATAATGCAGCGCGTGGAGGTGCTAACGTGCGCTGACGAGGAAAGTAGCGAGATGGGGACGTATCGTGCGCCGTAAAATTGATGTATCGACCATTGTTATTGAAGCAAATGGCAATTTTTTTTGGTTTGCGTAATTACAGTGTGTGGAGTAGTTTGGGCCTTTTGTGTTATTTTATGTGTCAACTTTGCAATCTGCCGACTATCTAAATTTGTTGACTATATTATATGGTGATGTGACGTTGATATGAAATATGATTTTATGTTTTAGTCTAAGTTTCTCATGATGCCTTTTTGCTAATAATAGAGATTTTTTGGGACCGTATTAATTCCTTGTCCTACAGATAAATCAGGAAATTTTCGATTAATTCGAGTTAGAAAATTGGATTTGATTTTGCTTAACCAGAAAATTTAATTTGACATTATAAAATATCAACTTCTAAATGCAATCGGCACAATGTAAGCAAATATGATATCTCACGTTATTCATAAGGAAATAATTTAAGACAAATCTCATTAGTAACTGTCAAAACTAAGTTATTAATCTTCGTAGAATTTAATCATTTATACATGAAACTTTGAAAGTCTATTTGATACAATGATACTGTACTAAACAAGTCGTAGTTAATATATGGAATAGACTGTAGTTAATAGTCGTAGTTAATATGAAGCGCGTTTTTAAATGATGGATTTATACAAGTCTCTTTTATACTATAAAAAATCTAAGACAAGCTTTTCCCTATAAACTACTTTACCAAACTCCAAAAGCAATTGTCCTTTACCGACAAGTCGACAACCATTACCATCCCCATCCCAATTATTATCTTGCATTATTTTTCTTTTAGATTTAGCTGATAATCAGGTTACAACCAATGAAATATGAATTTTTTTTCAAAACAAATAATTTACTGAACATGAATATGAGTTAGTGTATGCAGAAAGGAAGCATACCAAGGTTTTTTTTATTGAAATAAAAATTAAAATTCTTTAAAAAAAAAGAAGAAGTTATAGAATGCATAGATAGAGCCTGTTTAAAGTTTAGTGTTACCAAAAAAAATACTTTGTTTAAAGTTCGATCATGCCATGTCACTTCTTGCTGCAAAACTATTATAAGCTATATATAATCAAATACAAAGCTTTAATGGTAGAAAATTAAATTTATGAAAAAGAAAGATTAAATCTATGAAGAAACATACTGTATTCTCAAAAACAATAGACATGTTTTTCAGCCATATAAAATTCTGACAGTATCTCTTTTTTTTTTCGTCAAAGGTTTGATATTCATTCCAAGATAAAATACAAGAATTCATACATAAGCTGACGGCTTAATCAAAAAGCCCCATAAACAAGGGCCCATATGAAAGCGGCAACTAAAACCCACACCAGAGTGACTTATGGAACCAATACATAAAACTAAAATCACATCTAAACCCAGAATAACGATTAACTGCTACACTCAAGTCTGAAACATATCATCTCATCAAACTTTAGAAATAAGCACATGCCAATGATCGGGATTTACCGCTGCTGCACATAGTCCGCCACACACACGATAACCTCCACTTCTTACACCCACACACGACTTATCGCTGCAGCCTACGCTCGCCAAACGATAACGCCCAAGAACCTGAGACTTCATAACCCGACAAGAGGGATCGATATTGTATCGATCAACCTAACATTCGGATACGGATGCGACACAATCATAAACGTCCATTTACTCCTAGATAGAAGCCCAACTAAAAAACCACGAAGACGAAGCCTTACCAACTGAACCTTACCGGACACACTCACGGAAAAAGAAACGGACGACAAGCAATCACTGCACTCACCACCATTGGAAGAAAGTCTACTAAACCAATTGTCAAACTCCAAGCATAGAGACATCGAAACCCAGATTTGAGCGAAAACAAGAATAACCGAACACAATACTTAGTAAATACGGGTTTCCACTCTGACCAAACCATTGGTCACTGAACCAAAAGGATGCATACCAGATTTGGGCAGACGCCGAACATCTCCGACACCATACGACATTGCCCCTCCACCTTGCAGATCTGAAAAAACAAGTCGATACCCCCTACCAACTACCAGATCTGCGATGAAAGGGACACAACAAGGCCTCTTGCCTCCTCCTTCGAGTAGAGTCACGCCAGATCTAAAGGGGAAAAACAACCGGCTCAATTCACTAACCCTAAACGCCGATCCTGCTCAGAGGCTTCTCTTCACTTAACTCGCCGGAACTCCATAGATCCATCATCCACCGACCTGTCATCAGCACCGCCAAGGTCGGATTTGACACTAGAAGCTAATTTGAATTACAGAACACCGAGCATATCGTTAAGGAGTGTGAAACTATATGAGAGGGCAAAAAATAAACAAGGTTTCAGATGAGAGAGCTTCGACGCCGGGAGGTCACCGCACGTCGGGGGAGAAGAGCACGCCGTCAGAGATTTGTTCGAGAGAGAAATAGGGTTTTTTTTTCATTCTGACAGTATCTCTTAAAGCATACCAAATTTAAAAATTACTTACGAATTAACTCAAGAAAAAAGTAATAACAATTTTGTGTTGATGCGCATGAAGGATAGGTGACACCATTTCTACTACTCTTTCATGATTTCATTATCCATCTTTCCACACAGCTGATTAAACAAATTATATATCCAAATTTTCTACAATCTTCAGCCATGATTCTGATTCAATGCCACGTATTTGGACAGGAAAGGAGGACATCCGAGCAACCACCAAAATGGCTCGTTCTGCAGTATGAACCTTTGCCTTATATAGCAATATCTCACCACCTATTGTTTGACTTGGTTGCAACTTTCAGTTCTGATGCTGGTCATTACATATTACAAAAAGTAAAAATTACTTGATAATGTGTTTTGTTTTTTGCTTTTCTTTGAGTTTTAGTTACTAGATTTTAAAGTTAGATGTGTTATTATTAATTCAAATATTGTTACTAATAAAATTTACTAGTATTTTGTTTTTTTCATAAAAATATTAAATTCAAATAAATCAATTCCAGTATTTTTAAGATTTAAACTGTTTAAAACAATGACATATAGCTGTTAGATATCTTTTGAGAAAACTAGTTAATATTGGAAGACAACTCATGAATTCACTCACATTTTACATCCAAAACAAGGAAGTGGTTAAAAATAGTAGGGTAATCAAAAAGTAAAAATGAGAGAGAAAAGACGTTTTTGTGACTGTGCGTCAAGGAATCGACGCAGTCAAAAAAAAGGTCACGTGTAAATGGTAATAACCTCGTCGACAATCACGCTCTCTCCCATGTGATTTCTCCACTCCTCCCTTCTCTCTCTCTCTCTCTCTACTGCAAACTCTTTTCTCCTTCCCTTCAACTTCAGTCGCGTAACGATGATCAACTAAAGCTTTTGGATCTCCTCTCTCTAGATAGATCTCTTCTTCTCCGATTAACGAATGAGGACCGCCGCCGCTTCCAAGCCTCCCAATCCACTCGTCGCCTTCGAGCACAAGAGGTTTCCCCCCTTTCTTCTCTCTGCTTTTCTCCCGCGTACTTAGGTGTCGTAAGTAAGAGATTCATGAACTTGCGGATTTTTCGCGGAATGTTATATCTCCTGATTCTTAATTTCGGCATATTGTTTTGCTTGATTCGTGCGTTTATTAACAATCGGTATCGGTTTCGATGTGGATTGATCTTGAATTCAAGTATAATGCTAGTGACTTTCGAGTTCGATTTGTATTCCAGTAAGAATAATGGTGACTATTGCTGGCATGAACAGGGATGCGTATGGATTCCCTGTGAGACCTCAACATGTGCAGCGATACAGAGAATATGCTGATATTTACAAGGTTCTATTTGCTTATGGCCATGCTATTATTTTGAAATCGTTGTATTGTAGTTTATTTACTTCTTATACTAATTAAGTACTCATAAGCCTTGTAATGTCACTCTTTGCGTACGAGCAGGAGGAAGAAGAAGAAAGGTCGGACAGGTGGAGCAGTTTCTTGGAAGATCATCATGCTGACTCCACTGATGAGCCATCTGCGAAAGAATCATCTGAACATAGTCATGCGCAGTTTAGTGAAAATGGGAAAGGAAAAGAAGATGACAAGTTAGGTTCTAAGGATGTGACTCCTGATGAAGAAGGTTTCCCTGACGCAGAGAAGAGTGTTCACAGAGTGCAGTTATGGACTGAGGTTAGACCGTCTCTGCGGTCGATTGAAGAGTTGATGAGTGTCCGTGTCAAGAAGAAGGTGGATTTATCAAAAGGTGAGCAAGAGGATCCGAAGGGGAAATCTTCACCCTCGTTTGATGATGCCAAATCTTCCAAGGGAGCTTCTGAGAATGATTCTGAAGACGAGTTTTATGATGTTGAGAGGTCGGATGTTCAGGATGGTTCGTCTTCTGATGGTACTAGTGTCTCTGGCATAACTGTTGCTGGTGATGCAACTTCTTTCTCAGTGTCTACATGTCCCTGGAAGGAAGAACTTGAAGTGCTCATCCGAGGTGGTGTACCTATGGCCCTGAGGGGGGAGGTAATAAATCTTGTCATATCTACATTGATACCTTCTCTTTCTATTTAATATCATGCTCTAGCTCCATATCTATAGTTCATTAGCGTTAACTCTTGTTCAATCAAAATCTTTACATGTACCAACAACTTTTCAGCTGTGGCAAGCATTTGTGGGTGTGAAGAAACGACGTAGCAAAGATTATTACCACAACCTTCTTGCTGAAGATAGTTCTGGAAACAGCATATATCAAGAGGATACGCAGCATGTTGATGGGAAAGGTTCAAATACAGAATCACTTGCTGTTGTAGAAAAATGGAAAGGACAGATAGAAAAGGTAGTACCGTAAAATTTACTGAGAGTTGACCCTCACTACATACTCGTGCAGTGTTGGCTTGAAGTTGATTATCTTTCTTACGCCGTTGCTTATATCAAATACAGGACTTGCCTCGGACGTTTCCAGGCCATCCTGCACTAGATGATGATGGTAGAAATGCTCTGCGGCGTTTGCTTACTGCTTATGCTAGACATAATCCTTCTGTTGGATACTGCCAGGTATTGGTTCTTAACCAATATCATGATTCTTTATTTTAGTACCAGCTGTGGTTATTTAAAATTAGTATCTAGTTCATATCTTGTGTCAATATACCACTTGCAGGCTATGAATTTCTTTGCTGCGCTTTTATTGCTGTTGATGCCCGAAGAGAATGCCTTTTGGTATGTTCACAAAGTTGATGAATCTATCGTTTTCAACTCCTAATATTATTTTTCTATGAAAACTGAACTCCTTGGCTCTGTGTCTAGATTGTGTATCTATCACTTTCACTTGTTCCGGTTGAACATTAAATGTTCTTAGGCCATTCATTAGATTATTTCCCCCCTAAATCGATGTTTATAATCAGTATAATTTTCATTCGTAATCTTGTTTTTTTTGTGAATTAAAAAACTCCTCGGCTCTGTGTTTAGTTTTTATATCTATCACTTTCATTTTATTCTGCTTGTATTAACTGTGGACCTGTGGTTAGGCGTTGTTACATCTTTTTTTTTCTAAACTGATTCCCCTGCTAATATATGTAATTTTTAGGGCATTGACAGGAATCATTGATGAGTACTTCAATGGTTACTACTCAGAAGATATGATTGAGTCACAGGTGACCATATGAGCTGTTTTATACATTTGCACAAATTTTGGGGCAGACATCATTTTAACATGTACCATTAGGTCCACCAAACTTCTGTTAATTAAAGTTACTGTATCTTGTATACGTATTGCAGGTTGATCAACTGGTTCTGGAGGAGCTGGTTCGAGAAAGATTTCCGAAATTGGGTTAGTGTTTCACAGATATCTTGATTCATATTACAAAACGTTCACAGTTTGTACTAATGCTCTGAATTTTAATGTCTACAGTTCATCATCTGGATTATCTTGGAGTGCAAGTGGCTTGGGTTACAGGGCCATGGTTTCTTTCCATCTTCATGAATATGCTTCCATGGGAAAGTGGTCAGGTTCTAAACATTGGAACAAAGCTGTCTTGTTTGAAATTGGAACTGTGTAGCTAACAATTAGCGACCGAGAACTCTATTCTTTCTAAATGTTTGGTCATCTTTCTCTTTGAAAGTTGGGACTGAGAACCCACTTTCTTTCTAAATATTCGTCTACTTGATTACAGTTCTCAGAGTCTGGGATGTGCTTCTCTTTGAAGGAAATCGTGTTATGCTTTTCAGAACAGCACTCGCATTGATGGAACTATATGGTACTTGGTTGAAACTTGTTAATTTTTGATTTTAAGTGATGTGTTTTGTGGACCTCCTAAATACATCAATGTCATCATCGATACTGCTCTAACTTATGCTTTAATTCACCTTAGGTCCTGCATTAGTTACAACGAAAGATGCTGGAGACGCTGTTACTTTGCTACAATCACTGACTGGATCAACATTTGATAGTAGCCAGCTCGTTTTAACTGCTTGCATGGGTTACCAAAACGTACATGAAATAAGATTGCAGGAACTGCGAAGCAAGCATAGGCCAGCGGTGATAGCTGCACTTGAGGAAAGATCAAAGGGGCTTCAAGCTTTTAGGGACTCGAAGGGCATTGCCTCCAAACTATATAGCTTTAAGCAAGACCCAAAATCTGTTTTGGTTGATTCTAGCAAAGTCTCATTGACAAATGGGAGTTTGTCTCGATCCGAGTCAGGATCAAGTAACGCGGATGACGTGTTAGTTAGCCTGACTGGTGACGGGGAAGTAGATCCTGTTCAAGATCTCCAAGCGCAGGTAATAGTTTTCGTCTGTTCTGTTGGCTTGAAGATGTTCCCTTTAGTATACTTGAATGCTAGATGATTATATCTGGCAAAAAGATAAGATATATCATTGGATACCTACAGTCATGGAGCCCCTTCTTAATGTTGATTGACAACTTTTCAGGTTCTCTGGTTGAAGGCTGAAGTCTGCAAGTTGCTTGAAGAGAAAAGATCAGCTCTACTTAGGTTAGTTTATTTGCTCAATATATGAGTCGAGGTACAATTTCTCTCTCTCATTATTCCTCAAAATGTAATGTCTCCCGATATTCCTATTCTATGGTAGAGCTGAAGAGTTGGAGATTGCTCTCATGGAGATTGTCAAGCAAGACAACCGACGTCAATTGAGTGCCAAGGTATTCCCATAAGTTTGCCATTTGACAGTTCATTTCCCAACTATGCATATTAGCATTGTTACTTGTCTCTTATTCATCTTCTGAATTCAAATACTAGTTTCTTCGTCACTTGTGAGTACATGATTGCTTTCCTTTCTCTTTCTTCATTTCCTGCTCGTTGCTCGTTCCTCATCTTTGTGCTGATCTCGTTCGAAGGCTCATCTGTGCTAAGTTAGTTTTGACATAGTCTTAAGATGTCAAATCCTACTTGTTGTGAATGTAAACATCAGGTGGAGGAGTTAGAGCAAGAGCTGGCAGAAGTTCAAAGACACCTCTCTGATAAGCAGGAACAAGAAGGTGCAATGCTACAGGTTTGCATTTGCATGATCGATTTGTTTGTTTTTTATTTGTTTATTGCTGATACAAATGCTGAGAGTGGTTGATACTTACACTTATGAAGGTCTTGATGCGAGTGGAGCAAGAACAAAAGGTAACAGAAGATGCACGAAGATTTGCTGAGCAGGATGCAGAAGCGCAGAGATATGCTGCTCAAGTCTTGCAGGTAAACACTTCGCGCTGACTCTTACTCAAAACTTGGCTAGGGTTATTCAGATTAAAGAGCTTTTACTGTCTCTGGTTATAGCTGTGACACACCTCCCATTACACATTACTTTAGGAAAAAAAGCTTTGTATCCGTATTGACCTTGTCTGTATGTTTCAAATGACTCTATTTCGTCTTCCTTGTTTTTGTCTCTTGTTATTATCTTATAAAGAAAAATTAATTGGTCTAGGAAAAATATGAGGAAGCAGTTGCTGCACTAGCTGAGATGGAGAAGAGAGCGGTGATGGCAGAGTCAATGCTTGAAGCCACTTTGCAGTATCAATCTGGCCAACTCAAAGCACAACCTTCACCACGGTTTGTTCTTTTTACCTGAGACAAATAAATTGTGTTTTCAAGACCTACTACACATACGAAGCGTTATGACGTGTGATCCATTCGTATTCTGAATGGGATACACACAGGTCAGGGAACCAAAGTCCGTCTACCAAAAACATCAATGATCAGTTACCTGAACCTCCTCAAAGCAGGATCAGTTTGCTAGCACGTCCATTTGGGCTAGGGTGGCGCGACAAGAACAAGGTTAGTCTTCTTCTTACACCTCAACATTATCTTTCAAAACCAAATAGATTCTTCTGTTAATGACATCCAAAGAGACCCACTCTGAAGCAAAAGACGTTAAACTCACTAAATCTTCAAATCTTAGTTGGTAAAATTGTTAATTTCGTATTTGAAGTTTTGGACATAAGCTTTTAAATACACATTCATTTTGTTGTTGGTTTGCTAAGCGTATAAAAACAATTTGAACTCAAACCAACCATTTGCATCACGACATTTCAAGAGTATTAGTTTCATTATAAACCCACATTGGCGCAAACTGTAAGGATAACAAAAATGGATTTGAAACTTGGGAAACAAAGAGGTCATATCTTCTCTTACACAAACTCTGAAACACAATTCGCATGGTCCCAATTGAGAACACAATAGTGGTTGCTAAACACAAACGTGATCTTCTTATTGATAAGTTACGCCTTCACCGTTTATAACCTCTCCAATGCGATGCGCAACATAGTCTCCATTCTTGGCTTCTCCAAGTATTCTCAAAGCCGCCTCTGGGCTAACCACCATTACCATCCCTATTCCCAGGTTAAACGTCCTCCGCATCTCACTGTCTTCTATTCTCCCAGACTATATATAACAACCAAGAACAAATGAACAATCAAAACATTTCAAACGAATAACTGGTAAGAGTTATCTTGAATGATATAGGTGTTCTCTCAAAACTTCAATTTGATTACCTGTTGGATCCATTTGAACAATGGTGGAAGTTCCCAAGCATCAGTGTGGATAACAGCACCCAAACCGTCAGGGAAGACACGGGGAATGTTGTCTGTGAAACCTCCACCTGTTATATGAGCTATCCCTTTCACTCCTCCTCTGCTGATTATGTCAAGTACCTGTGTACATATAAAGAGAAAAGGAGATAGTCATGGAATGTGATCAACCTTTTATTGACAAAAAAAATATAAAGCAAAAACAAACAAACCTGCTTCACGTAAATGACAGTGGGTGCCATTAAAGCTTCACCAAGAGTAGTTGATCCACCTGGAAGCTCATCTTTCAGCGAAAGACCGCTTCGAGCCACGACTCTGCAAACATTTGTGGTCTTTTCGTTTGAAGTCACTGGATATAGCCAACAAACTTACATTCTTCCTAGTGTCGTATAATGACTTACTTTCTTACTAAAGAGAAGCCATTGGAGTGAACACCGCTAGATGGGAGGCCAATAAGGACATCTCCAGCGACTATGTTTTTCCCGTTTATAACAGAATCTTTCTTCACTATCCCAACTGCAAACCCACTGAGATCGTACTCTCCCTCTGCGTAAAAGTCTGGCATCTCTGCAGTCTACAAAGACCAACCAAAGCAAGATTATGAAAGCAAGGACGCATAAACTACACTTTCAAAAGCTAGGTGACTGTAACATACCTCTCCACCTAGAAGAGCACAGTCTGATTGCCCACAACCATCAACAATCCCTTTAATCACCTGGAAACAAAAGCATAACGTTCCTCATCAACATCGACTCTTTAAGGCAAATCGATCAAAGGGTAAAGAGAGATGAAGCAACCAATCATACCTTCTCTGCAAGGTCTACATCGAGACGGCTAGTAGCAAAGTAATCAAGGAAAAACAGAGGCTTTGCACCAGAAGTAACAATATCATTCACACTCATAGCAACCTACAACAACATGAACACAAAGACAATGAGTTGTGACTAGAGGAACGGTCACAAAAAGACAGATCATTGAGTGTTTTACCAAGTCGATTCCAATGGTGTGATGGATTCCAGTCTCAAAGGCCAACTTAAGTTTAGTCCCTACACCATCGGTCCCAGCTACGAGATAAGAATCACCTGCTCCTCCCAAAACACACATGGAAATGATATTAAAAAAAACGAAAACTTTCAACATCTTCAAGGTTAAAGTTTGCAGCTTTTTGATACCTAATGGAAAGAGACCACCGAACCCGCCGATTCCAGGAGCCATCTTCGCGATTCGTCTAACGAGCTCAGTCCCTGCATCGATATCAACACCTGAACCTTTGTAACTGAGACTCTCAATGTCGCCATCTTTCTTCGACATTGATACAACATTTGTTGTCCTTCTCGTCTTCTGAGGGAAACTGACGGAGAGAGGCTTCGGAGACGATGGAATGGCGGAGGAGAAGCGGTATCGATTGATGGAGCAGGAACCGGAGGAGAAGAAGCAAGAGGAAGATGGAGACTGCAAAAGCCTAGCTTCCATGGCTGAAACGAGAATAGATTAATGATAATCAAAAACAGGTTAAGCGAGTAAGATAAAGAGTTTAAAAAGACGTCGACGGTGAAGGGAGGAGCCTTACCGGAGAGAGACTGATATTGAGGAGCGACGCCGGAAAAGAAAAGGACTGAGCAGAGTTTGTGTCTGAAGCTAAAACAAAAATAAATTAAAACAAAAAGGGTTTTAAAACCAAAACCCTAACTCAGCCCAGTTTACTATTTGTTTTTGTTTTTTCACTTCCACAATTAACATAGACTAAACAAATACTGTATTCCATATCAGATAAAAAAAATTAGAGGAAGACAAAAAAACTATTAATTATTTTCATATATTTCTATAATATTTTTTTTAAATCATAATAAATTTTTAGATCTATCAATTAAAAAGTTTCATTAATAAGTTTTTTTTTTCAAATGACTCCATATTCAAATTACAATGATGGGTTTATTTATTCCTGTATTAGGTGAAGAAGAGATGCATGTTATAGTACAATTTTTCATTTTTTGCTTTGAGTGAGGCTTAGAAACAAAAATTCTTTAACATTGTGACATGTTTATGGTCTTGGAGGGCAGATTTCATTTGCTAATATAAACTTACTTCCAATCCCTTCTCAAACAACTACTTTGACAAATACAAACAAAATGATAGCAAACACAGTTGCAAACATCTAACGCCGCCATAAATAAACACAGAGAGTCACACACACACACACACACACACGCCGCCATGTTAATCTTTCCCATCTTCTTCATTTGTTCCATCCCTCACATTCCTACAACATCACAACCAAACCAAACAAATGTCTTTTAGTTCAATCCAAAGTTGATATATAAGAAGATAGAGAGCCCTTGGAAGCTTTTACCTCCAAGATGATGTTAGGTTCCTAGTTTTCCTATCTAGCTGCAGATTTTCCAGCGCTGCTGAAGCTCTCGTTACCTCTTCACTCCCATCTTCACTGTCATATCTCCAACTGTGTTCCTCTTTTCTGTACCCAGAGGTAGGGCCTGAAAGAATCAGAATGAAATATTTGGAATCAACATAGAGATTTCAAGAAGAAACTCAGGAGAAATAAATAAAGGAAAGGATGACTCACCCGATGCAGATATTGACCTGCACATTATGAGTGAATCAAGCATGTTAGACTCAGACGCAACATGGAATAAAAAGAGAATTTAGATCTTTGATTTGGCATGACATGGTGTTGTTGACGGTGTGTACCTTCGTTGAGGAGGTAGGCTCTCAGAGGCAGATGATGTACGAGGAGGATTTCTTGAGTCAAGGCTTGATGAGGACTCCGTTTCTGACTCTCTCCTTGAGCTACCACCACCACCACCTATAGCCTGTGTTATGTTCCGAGGAAATATTCAAACACACATGAAAGCCTGATAGGAATACAGCAAGACAATGATTATGGTTTCACTATGAAAGAATGGAATGGTCCTTCGATGTAAAGAGGATTCACCAAACTTGTTGCTAAAATTTACTTAAGAGAATGTGTGAACAAAAGTACCAAAAGTTACTGTTTAGAAAGCCTGAATCAATGTAACTGCTCATCTTCACTTACAGAATAAAAAACTGAAAACACTTAGATCCTCGAGATCTATTGTAATTTGTTTGAAGAATCGTTGTAAAGCTTGTAAACAGAGAGCATAAGTTATGTGGTTCAGACAACTTCACAAGGAGAAAAAGAAAAGGAGAGTACCTCAAACTTGAAGAATCCATCAAGAACATCAAGAAGGAGTGGTTTGCTATCTCCGTTTCTGTTGAGCTCATGTCCACTGTTGCTACTAAAATCATGTAACTCAGACCTCCATGAATCTTTTGGCTTTTGCATAGGTAAGGGAGAAGAGTTTATAGACAATCCTCTGAGTGAAATAAAAATCAAATAAAATGGATTTTAGCTTGGTTACCAAATTACATTCAGGCTGATAAACTTTGAGTGTGTGGTTAAGCTGCGCCCAGTCCAAGTATTCGCATACCAAAGCAGACAGCAACCTGCCTGCATTTCAACAACTTTTAAAAATGTGAATGAATCAAATGCAAGATTTTCAAACCAAGACATGTTATTTACATCTCCTCAAAGAGAAAAAGAAGTGAAGAGAGAGAGAGAGAGATAGTAAAAGCTAAAGACTTGAGGTGAGGAAAGACCTGAAGGAGAAGCATGAAGACGCCTAGCACGATCATTGCAGCTTCCTAACAAAGCTGGAGGCAAGCCTTTGCTGTTAGCAATCACTCGATCCTCTTCTTCAATTGCTTCAAACACACTCGCACGTAGCTCAGCCTAGTAAAGGAGGGGAAACTAAGGTTATATCAAGCAATGCAAGAGATAAAGACTTGTGCAAACTGACCGTAAAGGTTACAACTTTATTAATTCTAAAAGACTTGAGGAGGATTCACATGAATGCATAACTAAGACACTCGATCTATTAGCCAAAGATCTGGTGGAAGCGAGAAAGTTTCTTTCTTTCTTTTGTTTGAGTCAAGAGAGGAGAAAAGGGGGTGGTTACCCGGATCTTAGCGAGGACACCTTTCTTCTCGAGGGTTCGAGTGACCAATGTCTTGAGATCCATCATCTCTCTCGTGTAATCGTCCATTTCGAAACACGAGGCTGCTTCCGACAAAAGAGTTTTACTTTTCAAGTTTAAAATGAAAGAAAGAGAAGAAGAAGAGACAAATGAAATTCAAAAAAGAAAATAGCGCACTAGTGACAAATTTTTGATTAGTTCTAACTCAAATCTCTGTTTTGGAACTCTAAACAAAAACAATTAACAAATATTAGTAGATACTGTTAGATGTTTTCTTCTGTACGAAATTAAAAAAAAAAGTGTGAATTTTTCAAATACCTGGCAACAACAACAGATTGTTGTTTCCTCCTTTGATTGTGATCTCAAAAACAACTTTAGTAGTCACACTAATCCGATATTTTCAGACAAACCGAAGTTTCTTAAAAGAGACTTAAGAGAAGTTCAGCCAAAACATGTTACAAAAACAAAAAAGGATAACTCAAAAAACATATGACTATAAGCTGCATTTGATTAGAAACCCACTTAATCAATCCTTCCCTTCTTCTTTTTCATTTGTTCCACCTCTCACATTCCTATTACAAACACAAAAACAAAACCATCAACACATTCAACCTTTTTTCCTTTTTTTTTTTTGATTTCAATCCCAACTAGTAAAGAGGTTTACCTCCAAGACGATGTCAAGCTCCGAGTTTTCCTATCCAGCTGCATCTTCATCACCTCTTCTATCTGCAAAGGTCTTATTTGGTATCAGATATCATAAAAGAGTAAAGATCTTTTTTTTTAGTGTGCATAAGATGGAGATATGTGTGTACCTTTGTAAGTTATCAGAAGCAGATGATCTGTGAGGAGGATTTGTAGACTCAAGGCTCGATGAAAACTTTGTTTCTGATTCTTTCCTTGAATTACCACCATTCATGATCACTAAACCTGAGCAGAATACAAAGACTTTTTAATCTCCTAACTAAGACACCTAAGAACAAAAGTTATGTACTTGCAAAGAGGTGAGGTATGAACTACAAAAGTACAAGTTTGAGCTCTTCTTTGAGGGTGGTGCATGTTTTGTAAAGATTGAATGTTACCAATATAATGGAAAAATGAAAACGTATAAGAAAGGAGAGTACCTCAAATTTCAAGAATCCTTCAATAAGGAGTGGTCCGCTTCTGTTGAGCTTGCGCGTAATTGCTGCTAATTAATAAAGACGCAGCTAGTTCAGACTTTTTTTTTTTTTGAAACTAGCTAGTTCAGACTTCCAAGAGTCATTTTGCTGTAAATAGGGTTTCAATCACAATGCAGATGACAACAAGATTAGTAAGAACCTCAATGTTCATATGCCACGTCCACACCCACCCACACAGAAGAAGAATGAAATATATTTTAATGATAAACATCTAACACGCAAAACCTATCTGAATGATAACAACTGAAGTGAGAAAGAGAGAGACATAAAAGCTAAAAACTTTGGTTAAAGACCTGAAGGAGAAGCATGAAGCCGCCTTGCACGAACGATTACAGCTTCTCAACCACTTTATCATCATCTTCAATTGCCACAAACACGTTCGCACGTGGCTCACCCTACAAAGCAACTGATCCATATACTCCTATCCTTACACTTTTGCATTTCACATTAAGTATAAACAAACAGCACCTAATGTTCTAAAAAAAAAAGAACGAAACTTTGAATCAACATCAGGGATTCAAGGTGCATACATAAACAAATGATGTGAACCCAGTAACCATAGAGAAGTATAGTTTTATCTTATCAACTGAACTGAAAGGTCGAAACAAGTGTAGAAAAACGCAAAAGTGAAACTTACCCGGATCTTAGCGAGAACACCCTTCTTCTCAAGGCACTATATGCTCTTGTCTCTTGACATCCATCACCTCTCTAGTGTAATCGTCCATTTGTCACACCAACCAATTGAAATCAAAAGTGTGAAAAGCTTTAGTGAAGAATTTGAAGATGGGCTAAAGAAAGACGTTGAAGGAGAAAAATAAATAAAACAGTAAAAACAAATAGTTTCCTAAATTACTCCCCAAGATTGTTAGTTTCTATTCTAGTCTAAGATTTTAAAATTAGGAAATATCCCCCCCCCCTCCCCCCCCCCTCCCCCCCCCCCCCCCCCCCCCCCCCCCCAATTAATGTGGAAATGATTTAATTTACTTTGTTGTTATTTTAAGAAAGAATTTAATTTGGGACTGGAAGAAGAGTAACTCTAAAGATTCAATTGGATCGTTGAAGGATACACGAACACATTTGAGAGTTCATGGATTCTAATAACTAGGGAGATGATTAGAAATGTGAAGTTTGGTCCAATTTTGTCAAGCATATGACAAAGGAAGAATATGTACTTAAGGTTATGGTAGAGAACTTGCTGCTTCTTTGTACAGATAAGGTCGCATGCAAACTAAAGATGTAATAAGAATCATGAATAGCCGGTGGTGTTTGACTATCTAACAAAATGTGAACATGATGAGTAAGTTACTTAATTAAGTTTTATAAACTCAAAACTATTACTCACTGTTTTTTTGTATACCCAAATGGAAACATTAGGAACAATGAGGTGATTAAAGAGGATTCGTTTTCACACTCCGATTGGACTAGTGACAAGAGCATAATGCCATTCAAATTAAAGTAACCACGAAAAAATATATGCATATAGCATTAGAAATCACTTTTCAAGCTAATCATTCATCAGAATACTTCTAGAAGATCCATGCACTAAATTATGCTTTCATGAGAACAAGTGGTACTTTTTTTGTTCACTCTACTGTTTACTTACTTTTACTTAAATTGGCAGAAGTTCTTCCAGGCTTAAACGAACCTTATATGTACCTTTCTCTTTATATGTGAGATTGATTCTCTCTAAAACTTTCCACGTACAATATTCGCAGGGATCAGATGAAGAGTGCATAATATTCGTGTTCACCCTGGAGCTTACTATATATGTAGACAAATTTAGTTATACCACAATCATGCATATATACGATGTCTGCAGGCAGCATATATACTAAGGTAAAATACTACATGAGTTATTTCGGTTGACGTTTCCACCAATCCTATAAATGCTATTTTTTATCACTGGTGCACTGATATGAGTGTCTAAGCTAAAGTGGTTAATTAATAATATTAAGGGATATGTATCCCACATTGAAAAATCAATGGGACATTAAGTAATATATAAAGGGTTAGGGCCAATCCACTAATTGCCAATTGGTTTTGAGTTGGAAGCCCATAATAAACTCGAATCTAACATGGTATCAGAGCCCAGATCCTAATAAGTTAAACCCCTAATTAATATTAACCCTACCCGACCGGATATATAGGTCATAATTGACTCGCTCGACCGAGTATAACTGTGTTAAAAAGTTTCCGAGATTTCTGGCCGATAAGAGCCATCATCTCGAGGAGAGGTATTAAGGGATATGTATCCCACATTGGAAAATCAATGGGACATTAAATAATATATAAAGGGTTAGGGCCAATCCACTAATTGCCAATTGGTTTTGAGTTGGAAGCCCATAATAAACCCGAATCTAACAAATAACATAGATGAAACCATCTAAAGATAGCTACTACAAAACGAGTGTAAAACATGGGAACTACAAAACATAAAATAATTATAGGATTTGAGATAAATTAGGTTGCCTGCAAAAGGTAGTGATACTCAGACAAATGAGAAACCAATAGTAAGTCTCTTTTGAGGTTTAATACTATACTAGATGATAACCCGCGCATGTGTGGAGTGGATTTTTTATATTAATGTTTATTTATTAAATAGTTTTAACATTTTGAAATATTACCATCTTTACCTTTATCGATTGAAAAATGACGAATACAAATGTTGGTATCTAAAATGTATCATCGTCGTTGAAGAGTTAACGTATTACATCTCACTTTAATTATTTTTAAGACTCATATGCACAAAATGAAATTAGGTTATGCGGCTGATACAAATCACCAAAACCAGATAGACAATATCGATTGTAAAATGAAGAAAGAGGATTAGGTTTTCTGCTCTCGATTTGTTTACTATTGACTCTCCATAAGTGATTTCATTTTTTACCTCTATAAAATTGTACTTTTGTTCTCATTTCTGTTTTACTGATATGAGTTTTGTTTCTTTTTTTAACTTCTTCTGAGAATTCAGTGAATTACATAAGTGTCAAATTAAAAAATATGGACCTCTGTAAAAATTAGTTTCACTCCAGATATATATATAAAAATCAAAATTTTGAAGAAAATCACCGGTAAACTCTATTCACAGGTTAGTGTTCAAATCAATTATATCAAGCTGTTATAAAATATAAGTACATAGTCAAAATATAAATGTATGTATAGTATATATTCACCATTTTGGTCTAAAAATCATTTAACTCTAGAACAACAAAACAAATTACTTATTTTACTAACCTACACTTTTGAAGTTTAATTACTTAACAGTATACCGATAAAAAAATATATAATACTTTATCATTGTAGTATATGTAAACTATGCAAACTAAGAATTATTTGATTTAATAAATGATAAACCATAAAACTTATAATAAATAGTCCAAATATCTCATTCTTACATTTATAATAGCTAGATAGGGTATTAGGGAGAAACAAATATTAGACGAATGATCAAATCTCTCATTCTTCGAACAAACTAAAAAAGAGGTGAATGGAATCTTGTCTTGATATTTCATTAAAAAAATTTAGGAACAAAAATTAAGACTAAATTACTTAATCTGAATGAAATAATATATATATATATATATATATATATAGTGCTTTCAATATTAAAATCACTTCGATTTGAAGAACTGTGTTTCTGGGATTGTTGGGATCAAATAACATATTTAAAAATAATTTGCACATAAAAGTATATACATTAGAGTAAACACATAAGTCAAACCGATACCTAGCTTTTGTTTATTTGCAATCATGTTTTTAGTAAATAAATTAAAACAATTATTTTATCTACATTATATAGTATATAATTAAACTTTATTGATATTGACATATATATAGTATATGTTAATATAAATATCTTTATTAACATTTGTATATTTTCTGTAACACAAATTTAAACTGTTAATCACAAAACTTTAAATGTGAAATTTTCAATACAAATTTCAATATTAAAATATTAAGTTCTCAATAAATTTTCAATGGAAATTTTGAAATTAACATATTTATATATATAACTAGGGTCGGCCCGCCCTACGGGCGGGATATTAGTTAATTTGATATTCACTAAATGCTCGAGTTGAAATTTGTTTTAAGATTCAAGAATTTGGTTATCTGTTATGTCTTACTTATTAGTATGCGGTGGTATAGTTGTTTTTCGATTATTATTGCTTTGGTATTGTATCAAATTAACTAATTGTCCAACTCATAATTATAGATGTACAAATGTGGATTTGTGATAAAGTTTGATGACAATACTGTTTTTTTTTTAATTCTTATTCATAGTGGAGTGTGCATGTGTCAAAAAGAGGCCTATAACAACTTTTATGTTTTTGTGTATGGATTTTAAATATATATTATTTTGTATAATGCATACTTGCTCTACAACATTTGCTTGTAGACTAAAAAAATTGTTTTCTATATTTTTAAAAGAGAAAATATTTAGTCTAGAATATAACATGGACATATGTATTGACTATATATAGAAGTTGGGTGTTATTTTAAAATGACATATGTAAAGAGATTTTTCAAGCATTACTTCACTGGCACAAAACATTTATAACTGTAAATACCTTCTTTTAAAAGTAAAACTAATAAAAGCGTGTACAACAAATGTATTTTGATATATATTATATGCATCAAGTTATAAAAGTTGGAAATATTGCAAAACTGTTTGGAGCAAAGTTTTTAACTTCACGATCTTCATCTTGACGTCAGTTCAGTGTCGGTCCTGGCCACAATCAGAAGAAGCATGGGCTTCTAGCTGACACGATAATAAGTATTTTCGTGGCCACATATTTATAAAAAGTGACTTTAGCCTAATGGTTCTAAGAGAAATTACCAGTGTTAGAGGTGCTGGGTTCAATTACCCTTAACTGCATTCATTTATTTTGGCCCTAAATATAAAATGGGACACATGTCACTCCCAGAACGCACGAATTGATGACGTGGCTTCACGGGAGAGAGGCGAACATTTCTTTATATATATATACTAGGGTCGGCCCGCCCTACGGGCGGGATTATAACAAATTTATTTTATATTAATTTATGAAGTATTTAAAAATTGTTATATATTTTAGAAAAATATTATAAAAAACAAATAATAAAATAATTATGAGATCGTAATAATAAATATATATTTTTTAATTAAAATGACAATTACCTTCACTATTCTTTGATAAATAGTACTTCCTCCATTCCACAAAGATAGATTTTTGGTATTTTCACACATATTAAGAAAACACATTAAACTACCATAATAAATGTATCATTTTCTGTAATTTTCAATAACTTTTAACCAATAGTAATTCAATAAAGTCAATTAGTTTTTTTGAAGTTGACAATTTTTTCATAGAAAACACAAAAAATACATCTTTCTGAAATAAACTTTTTTTTTAAAAAGTCTATCATTAAGAAACGGAAGGAGTATTATATTTTAACATTTATTTTAGTTTGAAATGTTTAGTTTTATAATATATAGTAATCATTATTTATTATTATTAGTAATAATTTTCTCATACTTTTAAATTATCTTATTTTTATTATATGTTTTCTAGATTATTTTTTAAGTTTTTTTCTGTTGATTTATTGAATTAAATTTGTGTAGCTCAAAATCTCTCCCATTTATTTTACACTAACTTCTGTTCTACGTATATAGGTGGGAGATATTTGTTTTGGTGGATTGTCTTGGGAGAAATTTAAAAATTATATGCGATAAGTTCAATTCTCATAAATACTAATAGTCTTGACATTTATGCAAGGTTAATGTGATTTTCATGTTAGTTTTCTGCTGAAAAGGAAAGGAATATAGATAAATGCAATTACCATTAGGTCTCATTGCTTAGTAAGTAAATAAATAACGATTAACTTGTAAAATCAAAACATTCTAAAGGTTGATTCGATAAATTACCACATCAAACAACAAAAGACGTGCATCTGTTTTAGCAGCATATCAACAGACAGAGTATATTCACAGCAATCAATGGTAAATGTATACAAAGCTTTTGATCTCATTAAAGAGCATATACTTTGAATAAACTCTGGATTCTATTCAGTGCCAGAGAAGATACCGAAGAAAGCAGATCCAAGATGGCGAGCTATGTCCCATGGCGTCCATTCCCGTATCAGTCTGTACATCTCCACATTGATAGCTCCTGGAGGATGACCCTTCAGCATTTACACACATGAATTCACCATTAAGTAAGCTACAAAGAGATCATCATATCAGAAAGCGTATTACTGCTCACATCCTTGTACTCTGCCTCTGGTCTAACATCAGAAATCACAAAGTTGTTCTCTTTCTGTAACCGAAGAGCTTCCTTCACGTCCACGCCTTTCACCTAACATCAAAAAAGTCAATAATCCAAACATTCTTTGTTACAATTTGATCATTGCTTATTAGAGTAATTGATCAGACATAATGATGTGCGTGCATACCTTTTTCTCCAAAAGAAGCTCTCTCTTCTGTCTCCAATCGACTTCAGCTAATCCCTCCAAGAGACACAACCAGCAAATCAAGGGGTTAATAATCTATTAACAAAGCTTGTGAAAGATACCAGCTTCAAAACCAGAGTGGTGGAGTCAATGATAAGAATAGCACAATGAGGTACCTCTAATCATGTTCTTGATGATATTAAGATTGCCGTAAGCATCAATGACAGTGCAATACTACTTAGTGGGCTCAAACTTCGGGAGAGCAATATCAATGGTGATACCCAACACCCAAACGTACTTGAAGGACCTCTTGTACATCTCAGCAGCTTCCTTGTCGAACCTCTCGATCACACACTTGTTAATACCACCATCTTCACTGCCGCTATTGTTGAACCAAGCAAGAATCGCCGTGAGATTCTCCGAAGATCTGCCCGACACAGTCAGATCTGATGGAGTCGTTATGGCTCTAGCCCTGTCTCCTGTAATTCACCATCATTAAAAAGATCAACAGATAAATAAAAATAGAGAGATCATGGAAGTTCACTATAAACATACTATCACAAAATCACAAACGATTTCTAAATAAATCTTTCAGACAATGGTTAATCAAGATCTGAATAACAGTTTCATAATGTTTAGTTTAAGAAGACTATGAACATAATCTTAAGAACACTTTGAACATGAGAATCATATACTTGAGGATATCTACAACACCGATTAGAGATTCTAAAATAGTGGAACTCGTTTTCAGGTGTAGGCAAGGATATAAGCTAATCTCACTTGGATCAAGGTACTTTCGAGGAACTTCTTCTTGTGTGGTCGGAAAGAGAACGAAGGATTGTCGGAACAGAGGATTTGTCACATTTCTGTCCTCCAAAACTCCAGAAGCCGCAGTTCGGCGGTGGTGCTGCAGTCATTGTCTTTGAAGTCAGCAAGAAGGAGAGAGAAGTTTGCCACTATACTCTGCGAAAGGTTTTGGTGTCAATATGATTGTGAGGAACAAAGTGATGAATTTCACGAAGGCAAACTAAGCTATTTATAGCTCCAAAATCACCGAGTGGAAGAAAATGGGAGATGTAATGAATGTGATATCGTGGAAGGAGTGGGGGGAGATGGAGTTATTTGAGACCGTAATGGCGCTGAATCTATAACGGTTTCGGTTGAGTAGAAAGCTAAACGACGCGAGTGGAGGAAAAAAAAGAGATTCTTCATCATGATTTCAGTCATCCATCTCGAAACACCATTGAAGGTGTGAAAGAACGCAGAAGAAGCTTCTTAGGTATCAGACATCGAGAAAGGACATAAACCCTAGATTGCAGTATGTAGTCGATAAAGACAAAAGGGTCTTTTGGGCTTTAATTCTTAACATAACCATAAAGCCCACAAATTTCTATTACTTACCGTAAATGGAGCGCTTCGTTTTGGTCAAGTGGACACGTGGCGCGCTCAGAATCACCTAATTAGTGACGTGGCATCACCAGGAGGGAGGCAACGTATTTTTATATAATTAGATATATAGATATGAATATTTATTAATAACACTTCATATTTATACGATTTATGTTCATTTGTATCTTGTTTGAACAAAAAAAATTAAAAAAATTGATCACAAAATTTTTAATGTGGGACTCTTACAATTTTTAGTAATTTATACTCGTTTAAAAAAAACCAAAAATATAACATATAAGAAAAACATCTAAATTTTTATTATATTTTTAATATGATTGTTTATTTTTTTAATAATATAAAATTAAAAAAGGATACAAAATATGTTATCAAGGATGTATTAGTTATAATCATTAATTGTGATATATATAGTAATCATATTAGGTAATTCCGTAGCTTTTATTTAAAGAAAGAATTAAAAATATTCTTTTGTACACTATTAATTAATATGATAGTTAGTTTAATAAAAAAATATAATGTATATTTATATGAACCAACTTATTTTTTTAAAGATTCTAAAAATTATTATAGTGATGACATTTGGCTACGAAAACATATTGTATTGCTATAGGATTGATATAAATGGGATATCTAGATGAATCCAAATAGGCAAGTATGCTACGATTTTCAGCAGATTGCTACTGCACTTTCGAAGTGCATCATGAAAAATATACACGAGTGTTTATCTAGGTCCCAAATTAAGAATGATTGTAGAGTATACAATGTGTGCATGATGTAGTACCTTTTTAATTTATGTTAATATCAACTACTTTATAGAGATATCAAATTCAACAAAGACATCTTATATCACGCAAAAGAGATACGCAAATTATCTAAATTAGAACGATCAACAGTGGATAACTGGCACATTACATGCGGTCGCTGAGTAGCTGAATGTGAGTAAAAATATTTTCTTATTTGATCTTTTGACGTTTTAAATTTTGCTAACATGGTATTGTGGAGCCGTGACTCTCTGATATATGATTGTCAGGTCAAATTAATTGGGCTAATTAAATCATTGGCATTCAACGATAACGTAGTGACAAATTGTATTCTACTACCGCTGATCTCTTTTTAGGCCAACAACAAATTAAATATATTTTTCAACATATTAAGGCTCTGAATATTACAAACCACTGCACTACACCATAGTTAATAGTAATAAAAGTAACTACAAATACATATTTATCTATATGTTTCTGTTACTATTAGGACTGCTCTTCAGTTGTACTACAATTATTCCGCATGTGAACCATTTCCTTGAATTGGAAGACCACACGGTTTGAGTTATGTCATTAATCATTATGTGTGTTACTCTAAAGCAGGAACCAAAAGAGGGTACCACGAATTGTCAGAACTGAAAGGAATGGTTAAGAGCACGTGTTTGTTTCGAGAGAGGTATTTTTAACTTTTTTTGGTTGATAAAGAAGAATCAGTTTTGGCTTTCGGAAATGAGGAAGGACAGTCACCACGTCGCCCAAAACTGTTCCCACACCTTTATAACCATATGCGTCAAACATTAAACCGAAAAACGTTTAAACCAAAATTTATTATTTTTATTGATGGACAAAGACATTAATTATCATCAAAGTATATGGTTGAATTGAATCCTCAATTATTTAACGTTATAACGTGCTTCATGCGTTTCCAGTCGTTTCTCTATCACTCTTTTAAAGATTTATCTTTGTACCAACAACCCACCCCATAATTATTAATCTGAGCAATCGTTTCTCGCTCGCATACATTGTCAAAATTTTAAAATCCTCCCACGGTATGGATACTGACTACTGTAGTTAAACTACGTACATCTATATGCATGGTTAATGAATTAGTGAGTTAAAATTATATGCAGAATGTACTATGCGATGGAAACCAAAGGTTATGCTAAATTAGTATAATTAATAATAGCATAACTGATACAACCATAAAGAAGTTAGATCCGTAAAAAACATCTCAGTTTTTAGAGCTTAAACTATAGCGTTTGGTTTGGAGTGTGCGTGACTCCAAAATGGATTATGATTGTGGTAGATTAAATTAATTAAGAGTTTAGTTTATTGTGCACTGCAAGTTACTTTATAAAAACATTAAAAACATTTAAAAGTTACTTTTACGATTTTACCTAATATAGAGATATCTCCTGGTGGAGAGAAACAATAACAGTCTTACCAAATAAGGAAAGGATAGATTCCTTAAAATATGTTTTCGGCAATCTGGATAAATTGAACGGTTGAGATTTGTAAAACAGCTTATCATCAAATCTATCAAAATTATTGAATAAGAGATGTAGATTGGTGAGTGGTTGAATACGTGACAATTGACGTAACCCCACTGTCCGTCTGTCTCCATTAAGGTTTCTCTCTCTTACTCGAAATAAATAAATCGTAGCTAGTTGGCATATTGGACCCATTCTTGATTTTGGACCTCGACGTGTAAACATCACAACCTCTCTCTTTTTTATTTGTCAATCACACCCTCTCTCTTATTCCCTATTTCATTGACTATATACAATCACTCAATTGTTTATGTTTTTATTTTTGAAAAATCATTTGTTTTTTTTTGAAAAATCATTTGTTGTTTTTTTTTTGAAAAAACATTTGTTTATGTTGTGGTCTAGATTATCTTTCTGTTCCTCCAACTAGTTGGAATTGAAGATGCAATCCCATTACTAAAAGAAAAGATTGAGGAATGAATGTGTGAGAATGGTTAAAACTTTGATAATATGTGTTGATTGTTTCTTCAAGTCTATTCTCCAAATTTAGTTTACAGATTTATATGTCGTAAGAAATTGTATTAGAATTCAATGCTTATCGGAAAATTTATAAAAGAAATATTCTAAAATATTACATTGTTGGAAAAAAAATTACAACTTGAATTTAGTTTTTACTTATTAAACCACAATAGCTGTAAAAGAATTTACAATCTTTTCTTAAAATGTCATATCAAACTAGTAAGAAAATCTTTCCAAAAACAGTTGATATTTTAAAATAAAATAATTATAATAACTTTTAGCACTAAAAATTTATTCAGATTAAAATTCAGAAGATGATACATTGTTTTACTACAAAGCCGGAACTCAAAAAAAAAAAGACTAGAGACTTGAATTCCAGAAAAAAGAGAGGCTTACCTCAATACTCGAAGAGAGCAAAGAACTAAACCAAAAATTAAAAACCATGATAAAAATAAGGTCGAAAACAAAATCGAAATGCATAAGACTCATAACACTGAACACAAGAAAGCTGGAGCAACACCTAGCACCGACACAACCACAATCAGCAAGAAGTGAATACAAGAACCACTGAGGATAGTAAACCAAAAAATGAGGCGCCTGAAAACTAGGCAAAGTGCCTAGAGAGCCAAGAACTTGAGATAGCAAAAGGACAAGAATAATTTTGAAGAGCATTTGGAAATTCGACAAAGAGGACATTCGCTCTTATATGCGGACGGAGAGATCCAGCCATAGCCACTTACAAACAAGGGACAAGACGCAAAAGAAGAACCAAAAGACAAAACCAATGTGACGTCTTTAGCTCTCTCCAAAACCGCCAAAGCAAAATAGAAGAACTAGTAGATGATGTCACAACAGCCTTATATCCAAGAGACAAACTCCAAAACGCACTTAAGCAGGAACAAAAAACTCATAGTTAGAATATTTAGGCCACAGAGGCCGGTTCAAACACCAGAGATCAAAATTGGAGGAAAGCTGAGAACAACACTAGAGCCCGCAATGAAGCAGAATTTCAATGATACTAAATGGTACTGATGCTACAACCTAAGCCAGCACCAAAGCAGAACTTCAGTGATACAGATGCTACAACCCAAACACAACTGAAAAGACCACCTCCATTAAAGAAGATCTATAACCACTAAAGCTAATAGTACCCGCTGAAGCGACTACATGCAAAATAATTGTAATGATAATTATGATAATTTGTTTTATATATATATATATAATAATATAAATTATGCTGTCAAAAGAAACACATATATACCTTTTTCACACGTATGATAGATCTGGTCTTAATCGCTTCTTTGTTATTTTGTTAGGTTGTTTTTCAAGTCATAATGTTATTTTTTTTATTAATTGAATTTTTTTTATTTATTCTCAGCTGAATTTATAAATCTGAATGACAATATGAGAAACAATTACATAAGATATGCGGTACGTTTCGAACTGTAACATAAATATATAAATATATATGTATATGTAGAAATTTTTTTAACAATTAACTAGGGTGTAGTTGATATTTTTTGGAAGAGAATAAGGAGCAAACAAATAGTTTGAAATTTTTTTGGAAGAGAATGTAAAATCTTTGATATTTCCCGGCTGACTAATTTATTTGATATTTTTATCATAGATGATAGATCTCTTTATTTTAAGAAAAGGGCTAAACGATCTTGACGAAAGAAAAAACGATAGAGAAAGGGTTGTCCTGAATCTTTAAATGGCGCGAACAGAGAAACAAATATTTCACACGTTGTAGATATGTACGGCGAGATCCAAGATCCCAAAGTACAAAAAAATCCCTGACCGTTAGATTTTTTCATACTGGGATCACACGGGGGGACCTATGTATTAATAATTGCTGTCGCTAAATGCCAAAACGACATAAATTAGAAAGAAAAACTTGACCTCTAATTATTACTTAGGAACGGTGGTGGTAGGGCGCTACGCTACATAAAGCAACGTATAATATATATGTGGACCGGTTGATTACTTGATAAGATTTGTTGTCAATTGAATGCTTGAAGGGAGGAAGCGAATATCTTAAGTTTTATATGATTTCGTGATTAAAAACTCTCTTATATTGTTCATGATTAATACAAATTTACAAAATTATTTTCATTTTCATAAGATACTTTGTATAGTGTTTTATTGAATTTAGCCACTTATCCCGTCTACTACTGTTCCGCCTCATTTTTAATTTCATCTTTTCTTAAAATCAAAATATGCATATATGAATTCCTCGTGTCTAATTTTCTTAGTTGTGTCATGAGTCTCATGACTAGATAATAAGGAAGGGTTGGAGTTTTTAGTTTTGTTGGCATATATGTACCTTCAGCACAAAAACAATACTATAGAGAGGAAACAATAGAACAACAACGCAAGTTTTGTCGCTATTCGCAAAGTTTTGCGATAAATTGGGTTACATACGTTTATTATGGAGAACATAATTCCATTGATAATCATTAGTTGCTGGTCAGTGGACATATGTAATTATTATTATTACTTTTTGTTAAAAAGGTTAACCTAATTAAACGCAAAAAGCAGCTTCAGGTGGTTTTTTTTTCATTATGAACCAGAAGTATAGCAAGAGAAAGGAGGACCTTATCCCTAAGACTTCAAATGCTGACAGGACAAAGGACTTCCGATCGATCTCCTGTGTTAATACCCTTTATAAAGTGATTTCCAGACTGCTCACAAACCGACTACAGGAGATACTCTATCATGTTATCTCACCGTCGCAGTCTGCGTTCATTAAAGGAAGACTGTTGTCTGAAAACGTCTTGCTTGCAACTGAAATTATACATGGGTACAACAGAAGAAACATCTCCAGAAGAGGTATGCTCAAAGTGGACCTGAGGAAAGCATTTGACTCCATCAAATGGGATTTCATCCTCTCTACACTCAGAGCCATTCAAATCCCAGAAATCTTCATCAGCTGGATCGCTGAATGCATCACAACTCCCACCTTTTCTGTCTCAGTCAATGGGGTTTCTGGAGGGTATTATAAGAGCACTAAGGGTCTTCGCCAGGGTGATCCTCTTTCCCCCTATCTCTTTGTGCTAGCGATGGAAGTGTTTTCCCGTCTCTTAAGCTCACGTTTCGACACTGGGTATATCGCGTATCACCCTAAGGCTGAGGATATAAATATCTCACACTTAATATTCGCGGATGACGTGATGATATTTTTTGATGGTGGATCGGCCTCTCTTCATGCTATCACTGAAACTCTTGAAGACTTTTCTGGATGGTCGGGCTTACATGTTAACAAAGACAAATCCGAGCTATTTGTGGCGGGAGTAAATGAGCTAGAGGCGGTGGAGGTAACAAGCTATGACTTCCCTGTTGTTAAGCTCCCTATACGCTATCTTGGCTTACCCCTGATGCATAGAACGCTTAGGGTATCGGAATATAACACCCTGTTGCATAAGCTTGCTGGCACGTTTAGGGCGTGGGCTGTTAAAATGCTTAGTTATGCTGGTAGATTGCAACTGCTATCTTCGGTTATAAATGGAGGAGTGAACTTTTGGATGTCCACTTTCATCTTGCCTAAGGGCTGTGTCAAGAAGATTGAATCTATGTGTTCTAAATTTCTTTGGGGTGGAGATATCGACACAAGATCAACAGAAAAAGTGGCGTGGAAAGCTGTGTGCTTACCGAAACTCGAAGGTGGCTTAGGCCTGCGGAGTTTTAGTGAATGGAACAAGGTGCTCTGCTTGCGGTTTATATGGCTTTTGTTCTCTGGCACCAACTCCCTTTGGGTCCAGTGGCAGAAACATCATCACCTACGCAGTTCAAGTTTTTGGGCCCTTGAGAGAAAAAACACAGATTCAGCTTCTTGGAATTCGATACTAGCACTTAGACCTTTAGCGCAACAATTTATCAAATGCAAAGTGATAAATGGGACCTCTGCAAAATTCTGGTTCGACACTTGGACTCCTTTTGGTCAACTCATCAAATTCCTTGGTGACTCCGGCCCTAGAGACACCAGAATTCCCCTCTCAGCTTCTGTAAGAGATGCCACGAATGATACGGGCTGGAGACTTGCACAACCGCGATCTGACAATGCTCTTGCGCTTCACATCCACCTCACAACAATCAACCTGCCGCTTGAGGAGTCAACTACAGACACCTTCCACTGGATCATTGACTCTAAGGACTGCAAAGGGTTCTCTTCATCGAAGACATGGGAAGCAGTAAGACCACGAGCTCGTACGAAGGGTTGGGCTCGATCAGTGTGGTTCAAAGGAGCGATTCCGAGGCATGTTTTCAACATGTGGTTAGCCAATCTAAACAGGCTCCCGACAAAGGTTAGGCTTGCTTCCTGGGGGCTAAACATATCAACGACTTGCTGCCTCTGCAGTATACAAGACGAAACTCGAGACCACCTGTTCCTTCAATGCAGCTACAGCAACGTTCTTTGGAACCTACTCTTCGCACGGCTGGATCCAAACCATGCATCCTTCTTCTCTTGGGAAGAACTTCTATCTTGGATACGAGTATCCACTACCTCAGCACCTTCCACTTTGAAGAAGCTCGCGACACAAGCTCTGATCTATAACGTCTGGAGGCAGCGGAATGCAGCAGTTCATCTATCAGGCTTCGCCCCAGTGCAAACGACTTTCAACAGTATTGATAGGGATATCCGCAACACCATCAGTGCGAGAAGACATAGGAGGAAGTTCTCTCTTCTTATGCAACTTTGGATTAGATAGCTCTCTATCTTAATCTACTTCCATGTGACTGCCTTGTTTTTTATTCTTTTTTGCCAAGGTTTCACGTTTAGGCTTTTGTAATCCTGACTTTTCAATTTTTTGAATATTCACAGTTTAGCAAAAAAAGAGAAAGGAGGACCTGATGGTAGAGGACAATACAAAGATTAATTAGCTGAAACGACAAAACGCTAAGAAGAGAGGAATCTGTTAGTCGAGTTGGTGTAAGTAAGACCATCGTCTCAAGTTCTGCAAGTTTGCTTTTAGGTTTTAGAAGGTTGTCTTCTTGAGTCGTCTTCATTACATCACTAACCTTTGTGACATCCCTCGTCTTCGGTAGTTTCTTTTGTTTTTTAGCGCTGCATGCTCTAAATGCATCTTAATTAACCAGGTAGTGTTATGTTACATTCATATGTGATCAGAATATTTAACAAGTGACTAAACTAAAAACATATATTGACAGTATCTTATGGCACTGCAAATGTATGACACGCATTCATACCAATTTTGTTGTTGTTATGAACATCGGATATCTCTATAATATTATTTGAGAAGCCAGTTTCCTATGTATCGCTCTCACGTTAACTCTCACGATGGTTGATTACACTGATACTCTTAATGAATTAACTTACATTTAAAATACTATTATTATTATTTTATTTAGTTTTCTTTTAAAAAATTTCTAAAAAATATACATATAATAAAAAAAATTTTTTTTATAAAGTTAAAAAAAAAAGAAGAATTGAAAAACGAAAATATATGTATCTATAATATGATTTCATAAAAAAAGGAAAGTTCACAAAATAGTAATATTATATTTAAAAAATATTTTTAAATAACATAAAATATTATTGTGAACTAATACAATACTTTTTTATATCTATATTTTCTTAGATGAAAATTATAAATTTCTATATAACATGATTTCATTAAAAACAATTTACACATATAATCTTGATATTAGAAGCAAAAATATTATTTCTTCTAAAACATAATTTAAAAAATACAAAAAAATTCAAATTAATAAAAATATTTTTATATACCTATAAATTTTCTTAGATGATTACATGAAATAAGTAAGTAACATAAACTAATATATGTTTAATTATCTAAAATTATTTTATAATTAGTAATATTGAAATGTTTTATTTATTTTTCATAAATTTAGTTGACTATAATATCTTTCAATTACAGCAAAAAATATCGATAAATTATATTTTACTTATATAATATTATTTTAAATACAATCACAATTTTTTTACTGCTTATTTTTAAGAGTTTTATAAATTTATTTGACTATAATATCTTTCAGTTACAGCAAAAAATATCGATAAATTATATTTTACTTATATAATATTAGTTTAAATACAATCACAAATTTTTACTACTTTTTTTAAGAGATATGAAAAAAAACTAAAAAGAAAATTCTAAAATAAACATAGTTTGATAAAATAGTTACAAAATAGTTTAATGAGGTAGATATATTATATTTTATCATTATTAAAGTTATTTTTTCTTAATATTAAATATGCTTTTAATTTTATGTTTTTGTATTTGTGGAACTTAATAGAACCATAATCAAAATACCAAAGCAAATCTGAATTCTCATTTTTAAGATTATTCAAATAAATTTTAGTTTCCATTCAATAAATCAAATGCATAAAGTTATTTAGAATTTTGAAAATATTTTAATTATTGTAAATATTGATATGTGTACATGAGCTTTCAAAAATGTATCAGCTACTTACGCATGTAACTTTATATTGATCATCCTTTATTTTCTAATATTTTTTAAGAAACATCAACATATAATTTGATAAATGTTATGAAAATACATGCATATTTAACTTCATTATAATAAAAAAAATAATTGTACTTCATTTTTAATTTGAAAGAATATATGTAACTCAATATACTCACAACATGAATGATTCGACTAATCCAACTTATATCTAAAATCATAGATTTAACTACGATAAGATTATATAATTTTATAAGAATAGTAATTTATTTTATAAATATAAATCATAGGACTACTCAAAAAATATTAGAAATGAAAATAAAATATTAACCAACTGTTACAATTTAATTCTTTTGTAAAATTTATATATATAAAAGAGACTTTAGAATATTATCGTTTTGTTATATTAATTTATGTAATTTGGAATCATACACTTTAGTTTTTTTTTTTTTTTCATTCTAAGCACAATATATCTTAAGTTATACATAATCTTCATAAAATATATTTACATATCTAAGATAACAACCACCTAAATGTAAATAAGAAATTAATAAAAAATTTAATATACAGAATAAAAAATATTACAGTTGAATTCGTATATGCAATCTAATTTATCCAAATAATAACTAATCGACTAAAAAAGAACAAAACCGATTAGATATAACATATATAAAAATTAAAGTAATAAAATATTATTAATATGAATGATGCATATAAATTATAAATTAATTTAATATTAAATGTAAGCAATCAATTATTATAATATATTTACTTTAGAAATATTTATATCCGTGCATGAGCACGAGAAAATCTCCTAGTGGCAAATAGTCAAATAGTTCAACAAACCTCTGCATAATTACATTTACATACATCAAAATGAAGGCAATGGATTGTCTGGACTAGGATTTACCATGGTGGACATATTTATATCAACGTATTTGATGCTAATTAATTTAATTTAATATTTAAACATTAATTGATATATTTATATATTTGTCATCAATTGAACAGTTTTGATTAGGACTCTACAAACCAAATAAGTAACTTTGTATTAATTGATATACATTTCCTTTTGTCTTTTTAAACTAACATACACAATAAATCGGCTGATTACTAATAATGCTAGTAGGATGCTGAAAATTTCATAGGTTGACTTTTGTATTTTATTATTGACGATACTGTCTCATTCTTCTGTCCTCTTTTTTTTTGTCGACGATAAGGCTGTCGCATTTAAATAACGTTATTTTTGGAAAGAATAACGTACACTTGTTAATTAAGAAGAACTTATAATCATTAGACCCAAAAAGATCTTATAATCTTAGTCTTACAGACACTTCTACATTAATCGAGCATACGTTAACAATTTCTTCGGCAATGAAGTACAATATTTGAAGGAATTATAAAAACATAGAAATTACTCTTCAACCAATCGCAATATACATACATTCTTTAAGGTTTGACTTTGCGGTTTATTGATATTAAAACATCATTAAATATAAATTTCCTTAAACTCTACATGCTGCCTTATATGTTTTTTAAAACTTGATGAATTGATCAAAACTCAAAAGATGTATAAGATATCCAAATAGCAATATGTTAAAGGAAACCAAATGTATTTTGTAACATATACGAGGTCTGTACCTAGAACTAGACTTCGTATATGTTATGCTAGGGAAACCAAAAGTATTTTTCATGTTTCATGTTTTAGCCTTAGTCTTTATTAGATTAAGCCTAACAATGTATCTAAGGATCTTTTTTATTTTTTTTGGGGATTCTTAGATAGCCTTTGCTACTTCTAGCAGAATTAGATCCAAGCTATTGTATCTCAATGCCATTTCTATGAAATGAATTCACATTTTGTCAAAAAAAAAGAAACCAAAAGTATTTTGTAACAGGTCTGCTTTATATGCATCCCCCATGTTTTTTCTATCTCTGATCACTTTTAACTTCTTTACCTATTTGATGGCATTATATGTTTAATGACTTGAACTAGATCGAGTTTATTAAATGAAAAAAAAATCATTTACATTTTATGTTATACTAACGAGCTGAATTTACAGCATTTTTTTTAAACAACTTGCTGAATTTACAACATTAAAGTATAGAACTCATCGTACAGCCTCTCTAATATTCAATCAAGAAAAAGAAAACTAACATATATATTCGATACATCGGCAAGGCAAGTACATTTATATTATTATTTTTTAAGAAATTAATTAAAGAAGAGAAACTTGAAAAGGCAAATAAAGGGCAAGTGTATCCAATGCAACCTTCACAGTGAACACGTCCCACGTTCTTTTTCTTCCCTCTTTTAGAACCCTCTCTCTCTCCCCCCTCCCATCTTGCCACTTATCCTCTCTCTCTCTCATCTTTTCTCTCTATCTCACCGGAAAAAGAAAACACCGATTCAATAAGACGCCGTTAGAACACGACCATGTTGGATCTCAGTCTTGGTATGTTCTCTAACTATGGAGAAGATCAAGATCGCAAAGTACCATTTGTCTCAACCGCCGGTGACGAAGAATCTAACATCTCCTCTTCGTCTTCCAAAGATTCCGCCGCCGGAAAAGATTTCATCACCTTTGGGATTCTCAAACGCGACGATGATGTCGTTCCTCCTCCTCCTCCTTCTAGAGAAACCGGAGATCTTTTCCCCGTGGCTGATGCTCGCCGGAACATTGAGTTCTCCCTAGACGACGGTCACTGGTTGAGACTGTCTTCTTTACAGAGGAACAAGCAGCAAGTGGTAAAGAAGAGCAGAAGAGGACCAAGGTCACGAAGCTCCCAGTATCGTGGCGTCACTTTTTACCGTCGCACCGGTCGTTGGGAATCTCATATTTGGTATTACAAAAATTAATTAATTTGTTTAGTCTAGTTTTTGACAATTAATTATATCCAATTATTGCTATATAAATCCCTAATTTATGTTCTTGGACTTGATGATTTTGTAGGGATTGTGGAAAGCAAGTTTATTTGGGTAAGTATATTTATATCAAACCCTTTCTAATTATTTCGTCTTCTTAATTACGTCGTGTGTGTGTCTGTCTATATATAGGCATAAACGATGATTTTCTAACTATCATATTCCTGTGATAAAATTTTATATTTTGTCTGACAACATCTGTTACAAGTAAATGCTAGGATTTTTTTTCTTACAAAACGTCAACTACTGCAATTTATTTTTAAATATACTTTTTATATAAAAGACAAAACATAGTAGACTATTACAGCTCATTTCCGATATTTGTTACTTCTACCTTACACGTTTTATTGAACACAAACTTGTTTTTTTTCTTTGCTTAAAACACAAACTTGTTGATTGTATCAACTATCATTCTTCTGTTTTTAACCTAATGTTCTGTTTCAACAGGCGGGTTTGATACTGCCTACGCAGCAGCAAGGTAAAAGATTATATATATATGATATTATGTGTGACAACATTCGCCGCTGTAGTATGGTTTAATTTTGTCAAATTACACATTATTGTTTGAAGATACATTAAAGAAATATTAGTTGATTATTAATAATTGAATATAAATATGTATACCAGGGCCTACGACCGAGCTGCTATCAAATTTCGTGGTCTCGACGCAGATATCAACTTCGTTGTGGAGGATTACAGACAAGACCTCGATAAGGTTATACATATAAGTGTATATTATATACAAACGTGATAAATACGTTCTTTGGAATATATGAAGCTGAATTAGCTATTTGTATATTTTTGTTTTTAGTTTTGTCGAACTAATTGTGGGTCTGAAATTCTCAATTACATTTATATAGATGAAGAATTTGAATAAAGTGGAGTTCGTGCAAACACTTAGGCGAGAAAGTGCGAGTTTCGGAAGAGGAAGTTCCAAATATAAAGGCTTGACTCTTCAAAAATGCACCCAACTCAAAACTCATCACGATCAGATTCATCTCTTCCAAAACAGGTACCGTTACTCTTATCTAACCTACACTTCACTGAAAACATTTTAGTACTTTTGTAATTGTTAGACACATGCAATCTTATCTTAATTTTGAAGATCCTTAATTAACAAATTTAATATTTACTCAGACACGTTTAAAACTGTTGTCTGATTACTTAGCTGAATTTTACTATTTATTATGATAAAAACCTTCGGAAAAACTTCCCATTCGGTTGATGGAATATGAATGGAACGGCAAATCCTCTAAGCACTTGCCTTCCGTTCGTCCATATTCTATTTATTTTATTCTATTGCTTGCCATTATAAAGCCCAACACTCACTTTTTAAAAGATAGCATTTAGCTCTACAAAATTTCATAGTTACTAAGAAAAGTTAGAACAAACTTAAACATTTGTTTACATATTCTAAAGAAAAACTATTTTTTTCAGCTTGATCCAATCAGGTGATGATATCACATGTCTTTAGTGTTTAGTACAACCATTATCCTTTTTTGTTCAAAAGTTTAATATGACAAATAGTAATAGCAATAACAGCTTTTACAAGTTGAAATAGATTTTACAACTTAAAAACGGCATTAACTTGGCAAATACTAATAATAACATTATATTTCAAACTTGTTTATAAAATTTTAAAATTGATCTAAGAACCATTTTTACTCATTTTGTTAAGATATCAACATGGTTGAACATAATCTATTTTAAAAACTTAGGTCACACTAAACAAAACTGTTATGAAATTGAGCAGTATAAAAAGACTTTGAGTAGTATACGATCTTTTCTACTCAATTTTATTTTCCTCAGTGAATCGTATGGATATTGTTATGTTACACGAAGTTTTAGTTATTCCTCTAAAACTAATACCAAGCTAAAGTAATTTATGTTACAAATTTTTTTATTTGCAAACTTTTTGTTTTGAAAAAAATGGAGGTAGTAGTTAGTCGCTTTTGCTTACGAGTTTGATACTTGTCCTATCGGGGACGATTTCCCTTTAATCATGTTTGAATGTCACAGATGAACACATTATTAACAAAATAAAATGAAACCAAAGACTTCTTCTTATGTTGTAAATAACTCAGAGATATTATACGTGCATGAAAATTCACAGGGGATGGGATGCAGCAGCAATCAAATACAATAATGAGTTGGGAAAGGGAGGAGTCATGAAGTCTGGTGCCTCTATTAAAGGTAATGGATAAGTCTGGGTCACAATGTTTACATATTGTAAGGTTGATTGATGAAGTTGGGTGAAACCAATTTATACAACCCTTACCATAAATGTCACATTTACTTTTGATTAGATCAAGCAAACCCTAGCAGCTAACCTTTTTTACTCTGTCTCTTAGCAACTTCTGTATATCTGATTCATTAACATTTGTTTTCTTTCTCCTTCAGGAAATATTCACAATGATCTTGAATTAAGTCTTGGCATTTCATCATCATCGCAAAATATAAAGCTGACAACAAGCGACTACTACAAAGGTAACCAATCCGCGATGGGTTTATTCGGTAAGCACTCACCGATCTATTTACCGGTGACGACGATGAACCCTTTAAAGACAGTTGCAGCATCATCAGGATTCCCTTTTATCACCATGACCACATCCTCCTCTTCCTCCATGTCCACTAGTTTTGATCCATAAGATCGATATATACTACTCTATTTTAAGTGTTTTGTTTATTCTTCTGATTTTTTGTATATCGAACATAAATTTGATCCATAATGAGTGAGAAATATTAAACGTATTTGTTCTAACTTCAACTCGAGTATGCGCCAAACTTTGTTATCACAAAGATGTGACTGCAATAATGGGTTATAAGAAAATATAATGTTATGAATTGTGACGTGTATTAATGTCCTTCACGAGTATAGTATTATCTTTTATCTTGTCTGTGTCCTTTTTATAAATAACATGGGAACGTTTTGAAAACATGTATGGAACAAGTTATAATTGTTAAACTAATGGGATTGTGAAATCTAAGAGTCTGACCGGTTGCAACGCAGCGGTGCAGCTGCAGAAGTATACATATGTAAGTGGTTTTGGTGCGGTTGCAAAACTATATAGATGTAAGTGGTTTTGGTTACAGATGTAAGTGGTTTTGGTGCGGTTGCAGAAGTATATAGATGTAAGTGGTTTTGGTTTATCACGTTAATAAACGATTTGTACAATTGGTATAACAGTTAGAAATTGGTAAGTTTGCGAGATATTTGTGACTGGTTAATTATAAAATATTGAAGTGATTTAATAATAAGTTACGAATATAAACACATTATAACATTATAAAACAATATAAAAATATACTATTTGAGAAAATATAATAAATACCAATATTACATTATTTATTTTTGTAGTTTAAATGAAAGTTATAATGTTAATAAGATTTGTTTTGAATATTTATATTAGAACTTTTAAAAGAATATTTTTTCGTTTATGTATGTATATATTTTGTATATGTATATATATTAATTTTAAAATCATACTAAAATAATTTTAGTATAAAGTTTTAAAAATAAATTATGATATGTTAGTGAATTTAAATTAAAACATAAATTTATATATTTTTATTTATAATATTTTAATTTTAAGTTTAAATTCAAAAAATATTATAATATTTTTACAAAATGTTTTAAATTTATTTATCTAACCGCAAAGCTAACAAGAACCAATTTGATTTTAAAAGGTTTGGAACGGTTTGAATTGATTTGTAGAATTTTTTGTGATTGTTGCAAAACGCCAACAAACGCCTTTTAACAATGGCAAAGCTGCGTTTGCAAGCGGTGTCGAAGAAACCAATCAGACCCTAAGATAATAGTCTAAGCTGTAAAAGCCCACAAAGAATAGTGGAATAGAAATACATGAGATATAGAAACAATTGGAATAAATTTATTTAATATATTTCTCATCAAAATAGCAATTAACTATTTTTGAGGTTTTTTTTTTGTGGAATTTCATTTTAATGAAATCTAATTATAGGTCGTTAAAAACTGGCAATATGTAAAATTTTAATATGAGAACTAGGTGTTTTGTCCGCATATGCAGACATAATCATCTTACGAATACTTATTATTTATGTCTTATTAATCCAAAAATCAGCATTATAAAACTTAATTGGTGAACATGTTGATGGAAAAAAATTATGGTGAATTTTTTATTCCTCAAAATTTATACCAGATATGTTGAAATTTTAGTCAAATTATTGAAAGCTAGATCCCATTTTTTTCTTCTAAATTCCCAATGGAGGAATGAATTTATAAGAAAACTTTTCTCTATGCAATTTTGATAAGGAACAAATTGAACAAAAATTCATATTTTTTTTTTCAATTCCTCAAATAAAATTTTATTTTTTATTTTGTTCATTTTTTTCATTCTTCTAGTGGTCACCAACTGAAGCTATAGTGTTTCACGGATTAAACTTAAACTGGTTAAAGTAAAAGCAAGAAAATTTATTTTGAACTCATTCACAAGTTAAGTTATTATTTATGATTTTAAATAGTTAAATCAAACATCAAATTATTTATATATGTCAAAAAGTTGTTCATCAAACTATGTACTTATTATTGTGTTAAAAGTTTTAAAACACTCATATATTAGAAATAGTTTAGAAAATATCTTTATATAAATATTTTTGTTTGACTAATATTTAATTATAAACAGTATTATATCTTTGTTTTTTTAACTTTATAATAAAGAAATATTGTTTTCAGATAGCAACCCAATATATATAAGAATTCTCTTAATTTTTAAATATATTTTCACAACTTTATTATATTAGTTTATAATTAATTATTTAATATAACATATAAATTTAATACTATTAAAATAAAATACGTTTTTTATTATATATAAAATTCATTAAGGGTGTTTTGAAAATTAATAAATACTCAGTTAAAAACTAATAATAAACCAATGACCTTTATAAAAGATTAAAACCTAATAAAATATGACAAATAAGAAAATAAGAATTTTAATATAACATATATATTTAAATATTATTAAATCAAAATTCGTTTTAAATTATATATAAAATTTATTACGGATATTTTTTTAAATTAATAAATTAGTGATTCAGCTAAAAATTATTAATAAATCAATGACTAATCTAAAACCTAATAAAAACATGACAAATAAGCAAAATTGACTAAAATCATGGAAAATATGACAAATAAGCAAAATCAAAATAATTATATATCTAATTACATATTTTATAGTTATATTATTTAAATTAATAAATTATGGACTCAACTAAAAGCTATTAATACATTAATGACTCATCTTAAACCTAATTAAAACATGACAAATAGAAAAATTAGCTAAAATTGTGTAAATCATGACAAATAAGCTAAATCACTTCATAAATAATAGTATAGATTATGATCAAAATTTTCATCGGTTATTTGAATAATTGAACTCCTTACAATAATTTCTATATGTTAAGTTTTTCTTTTACAAAGCCTTCTTTTTTTTTCCAATTCTCAATTGTCATTATTCTTGTGCATGAAATGTATTTTGTAAAAACTTACATATCGATATTATATATATGTTAAGACATGGTAAAGTGTGCTCTCATTCTTGTTTAAAATTTTCTTGGATCCATAATATCAAAATCCCAAAATAGGTTTGTATACATAGCTTGCTTTGTCAATGCTTACATGAAAGGAAAAAAAATGTTCAGAAAGAAGTTTCCGAAGAAAGACAACAGCCACAAGACTTGCAACACAAGCCTAGGAATGCAACAGTATTATAAGTTCCCTGGTCAAAGCTTGACCCTTCATAGGCACAACTATGCCATAAGAATGACAAAGCAAACCCATTGCTTATGAGCAAAGCTGATCAAAAGAATGGACTAATTTAATCTTGTAACTTAACGGCTTTAACCTGCAACCCCTCCAAAGCTTAATAAACACAACAAGATTATTGAGAAGCCAAAGCTAAACTAATAAGTCAAAAATGCCGCTACAAACTTTCTACACCAATACATTGAGATTCTCCATATTTCCCTCTCACTAGAATATCAAATGTAACACCATCAGGTACAAGACCCTTGTCAAGCATCTCATCATGAAGTCTAAAAGCCTCATCAAGGTTTCCTTCTTTAAAATGTCCTGCAATCACCGCGTTGTAGATAAACACATTTGGAGTCACATCATTCTTCTTCATCTCCTCAAACATCTTAACCACTTCCACAAACTGTCCCACCTTGCTAAGACCGTTTACGATAACCGAACACATGATTTCATCAGCCACAATATCCAACCCCTGCATCTCTGTGTACAAACCAAAGGCCATGATCAAGTTTCCTTCTTTCAACAACCCATAGACCAAAGTTGTGTACGTCCGCAGATCACATCTCAGACCGTCTTTCAACATTTTCTTGTACAAATCAATCGCTGCTTCCATGTTTCCAAGATTACGGAATCCGGATATCAAGCTGTTGTAAACAGCTTTGTTTGGATTCAACCCTTCTTTAAAGAGCTCAGAGAACAGAGCAGATGCACTTTTCATTTCACCCTTTTTGCAGAATCCATCGATAAGTGCACCATAAGCTGGAACATCAAGCTTCAGACCTTTTTCCTTCATCTCCTTCCTCATCTCCAGCGCTTGATCCATTCTACTGTTTTTACATAACCCATCCATCATGCAGGTATAAGTCACCACGTTCGGTGAAACACCGTTCCCACACATCTCTCTGTAAGCTGCAACCGCAGAATCCATTCTACTCTCTTTGATAAATCCATCAATGATGGTGTTGTAACTCATGCAACCGACACAAACCCGCTTCTCTCTCATCAGATCTTCCAACATATCTCTCGCTTTAGAACTCTGACCAGCTTTGCATAAACCATTGATAACCGTGTGGTACACAACCTCGTTGACTTCGATATCGGAAGAGTTCATCTGAGCGATGATTTCCCACGCGTTGTGAAAATCATGATTCTTGAAACACCCGTCGATCAAAGTGGAGTAAGTGTAGTCGTTAGGCTTTATATCCTTCTCCAGCATTTCTGAAAAGACAGTAAGAGCCAAGTCCAACCTCTTCGTTCTGCAGAGGGCAAGCATCACGTTGTTGTAAGAAACCACATTAGGTCCAAGACCTCTACTCTCCATCTTCCTTAACAAGTCTTTAGTCTCATCTATCTTACCTTGCTTGCATAGCCAAGACAACATACTGTTACAAATGAAGATATTTGCACTACCGGTTTCGAAGTACTCTTCAAAGAGTTTCAATCCATGTTCCGGTCTCTGACCTTTCAAACACACTTGGATCACCGAGTGGACTTGAAAGGAAGAAGGAGTAATACCTAAAGCTTCCATCTTCTTGTAAAACTCAAGCACTCTTTCCATCTCCCCGCTCTTACTAAACCACTCTATCAAAACCGAAAACGTAACACGGTTCGGAGACGGTCCTTCTTTCTCCATCTTACGAAACATCTCCAAAGCGCTACCCAAGTCACCGTTCTTGCAATGTCCCTTGATCAGACTCGTTGCTGCGATCACACTCATCGGTATCCCCTCACTCACCATCTCATCCTTCAACCTAACCGCCTCCTCCACCCTATCTTGCTTCACCAAAGCCACTATCACAGAAGTATACGTCTCCTGCGAAACACACAACTTCTTCTCCTTCATCTCACTCAACAAACCAAACGCCATACCCAAATTAACCGTCTTGCAGCAAGCTTGGATAGCAAGACTGTAAAGCAAACCGTCAGGCTCCTCTTCTCTCTCGATAGCTTTACTAAAAACCTCCAAAGCCTCCTCAGGTTTCTCTTCTCTTAAACTCGCTCGCATTAATAAATGAGCAGTGGCTTTATCACCAGCAACAAGACCAGTAGCGACCATCTTACCATAGAGCTCCTTAGCTTCGTTTATCGAGTTCCTTCTAACTAAAGCACTTAAAGTGTTGTTCACATATCTAACGTAAGGAGCCAAACCTAGCTCTATCATTAGTTTAATACACTCCACAGCACAATCAGTCCTCCTCTCTTTGGTGTAAGCATTCAACAAGTAACTAAAAGGTAACGCCTTTACTTCAAACCCAAACGACTTCGCTGATTCCACCAAGTTACAGACTAATACTCTTGGCATTGGACTGCTTGATGAAACATACCGTTGGAGCAAGTCACGTGCGCGTCCGTGGCTCTCGGGAGAGCTGACTAGAATGTGAATGAGTAACCAGAAGGAGTCACCGACCTCGAAACTTCCAGGTCTAGCCCAGTTGTAGAACCGAAGAGCTGATTCCGGGTCGTTCCTCCGGTCCAGAAGCGCGTCGATTACACGCGATTCGTCTTTATGTTCAGGCTTTCTAGTCGAGAGATTCGCTACTACTACTACGGAGGAGGAGGAGGTGGGTGGATTCTCGTTGACTTGTGGGCTTGGGTTGTCGGATTCAGTAGGAAATCGAGACTGTGAGCAAAAGGGTTTACAGTGAATCAAGCAACGAAGAAGAAACGGCGGTGGAATTTTTCTGAAAGCTAATAAAGATCGCATTTTTAACTTGTTGTGTTCTATACTGAGGAGAGGAAGATGATCGGAGAAGAACGAAACGGCTTAAACCCTAGGTTTAATGAAAGTCTCAGTTTCACGACGTCGTTTTGGGCTTTTCCTTTTCCTTTTTAATTTGTTTTTTATATATCTAATTAAAGAGATGTGCAAAGCACAAGAGAGAAGAAAAAAAAAATGTCGAATTGCAGGTTTCTCTACCACAACGGCGTCGTTTTGGAGGCTCCTCCCGTCGCTACCTTCCTTCAATCTCTCCCCGGTACGCAATCAAATGGAAGATATAGAGAGACTGCAGCAAAGTTTGAAGCTTTGAATTTTTACAGGTGCTTATACAACGACGAGAACGATAGACAGTGGGACTAGCTTCTTGTTCTGGGAGAGACATATGAAGAGACTTTCCAGCTCGATTCGTATCCTTTTGGATTCAAAGCCTGAGCTTTTGTTCAGCTCTGGGTCGTCATCGAGGTTCTGGTTGAATCAAATGGCTCATGAGTCGAGTGTGTACGATTTAGTCAATGGGTCTATGAGCAAGGCTATGAGTTCTGTTGTGGTGAAGGAAAGGGGGAGACTTTGTGGAGAAGAGTTAGCTGTAACGGTTCTTGTTAATGGTAATGCGGAGAAGTTGAGTAGGTTGGGTGATGAAAAGGTTGTGGATTGTCTGGATGTGTGGTTGCATATAGGTGGATACTCTTTAGGTGTTGGAGAAAAGGCTGCGAGTTTGGCTTTGGTTGGTAGTGGAAGAGATGTTGCTAATGCTAAGTACTCAGACTGGGTAAGGTACTGTACTAGCTCTCTCTCTCTCTCTGCTCATTCAACTGATGAGGATTCTGATAGCTAAGCTTGTGGGTTTTGATGTAGGCAGGCTGAGGACGCCTCTGGAGAAGTTTAGACCTCCTTCGACTACTGAGCTTCTTTTGTCGAATGATGGTGATCATTTGCTGGAGGGTTGCGTCACAAACTTCTTTGTGGTTTGCCGCAAGGTACAGAGAAAAGCTTTGAGTTTCTTCTTAATGTTTTGTTAAAAAGAAACTTATGATTTGGCTTTCGAACTTATTGTAGAAGTCATCATCTGGCAGTCTTTACGGTGAGAGTTTGAGGGAGTTTGAAGTGCAGACTGCACCTGTAACTGACGGTGTGCTTCCAGGAGTTATAAGAGAAATTGTCATCGAGTAAGAAATAATAGTAATAATAAGCTGAACTTCTTAACGCTCTGTTCATGATCAGTAAGTGAAAGTTTGTTTTCTTTACTGTCAGAGTATGCTTAAGCAAGGGGATTCCATACCGCGAGAGAGCACCTTCGTGGTCTGAGCGTGAGCTTTGGGAAGAAGCCTTCATTACAAGTACATCTTCTTCATTATATCTCGCTTATATATATTTTGGTTCAACAGATTCACTTGTTGACTGTTGAGATAAGATGATGTATATTTTAATCATCCGAAGAACTCTACTGTATGTAGGTAGTCTGAGGATTGTGCAGCACGTTGGGACGATTAAAGTACCGGTTGGTTCATTGGAGGCATTGGCTTGTACAAAACCAGAGGAGATTGAATGGAAGGAGAAAAGGTTTGAGGAAGGACCTGGAATGATCACTAAATTAATCCAGGTATACTTTACTACTCTTAGGTCATTGTTTTGGTCGTCGATTTTGAGTTTGTTGTTGTAATGTTTGGGTGTAGAAAGCGATAACGGAGAGAGGAATCGAAGAAGGATTCCCCTTGAAGGACTTGTATGATTGATTACTGGCCTATGTTCTACTGATGCCAACCACATCTTCCAAACAGTAATCCTATGTTTTTTGCTTTCAAAATGTAATCAAGACTCTCTCATTGCGACTTGAGCTAAAAGCTTTAACTACCACCATTGTTCTCGGGGTTGCATGATGCTTGATAAAATTTCATTATTTTGGATAGACTTGTACAAATCCTTTCGAAACTTTAGTTATACAGCGATGAAAGCATATACAACATGTGAACATATCTCATTTGACAGTGGTTCAAAATCAATTGGTTTTAGTGGTTGGAGAGTACTTAAAATTAAAAGAGTCATCCTAGCTGGTTGGAGAAGTATAACATTAACACCAAACAGATTCAAAACGGAGTAACTACACAATATCAAAGTGATCGATATCAAAGTCAAATCCATGTGTTAATATGCATAAATCAGAAGATAGAAATATATCAAATTCCCACTTACGATAAATAATAATAACACTTCCTCGGTTGCACTACGCACGTCTCGCCACTGAATACATGACCTTTCCACCTCTTCGAAGTCAACGATGAGTTATGACCCACACTTCCCACGTGTCACCCTCTCATTTGATAAATTTTCCGCCAGCGAGTCATCCACGTGACTGGTAAACTAATTTTGCATTTTTTTTAAATTTAATAATTCTATTAATATAAAAACCCCAAAACCTCTCTGCTTCAGCTCTCTCACTGGAGTCAGAAAAATCCATCGTGATCGGATCTCGTACATCAATGGCGTCGTCCACAAGCATGTCTCTCCTTTTCCTTCTCTCCTTCCTTCTTCTCGCCACCTCGCGCGCAGAGAACGCGGCGAACGGCTCAGATCTCGACGAGGAGCTCGCTTTCCTCGCCGCGGAGGAGTCCAAGGAAGAACAACAACACCACGCTAATTCGCACCACGATCAGTACCGCGACTTCGAGAATTACGAGGATCTCGAGCAGGGAGGAGAGTTCCATCACGGAGAGCACGAAGGCGGCGGCGAGTACCACGAGGAGGAGCCGCAGTTACCGATCGTCGACGAGAAAGACGTGGCGGTGTTGACCAAGGATAATTTCACTGAGTTCGTCGGGAACAATAGCTTCGCGATGGTGGAGTTCTACGCTCCGTGGTGCGGCGCTTGCCAGGCTCTTGCGCCCGAGTACGCCGCGGCGGCGACTGAGTTGAAGGGCGTTGCGGCGTTGGCGAAGATTGACGCGACGGAGGAAGGGGATTTGGCTCAGAAGTACGAGATTCAGGGGTTCCCTACGGTGTTCTTGTTTGTGGACGGAGAGATGCGTAAGACCTATGAAGGAGAAAGGACTAAGTAAGTCATTGCTCTCGTTTATGGATTAGATGTTAGATTTAGGCAATTGATAGCATAGGATGAATAGTTTGAGATATGATCATCAGGTCTAGCTTTGGCATTGGTGCTATAGATAGAGGACATGTGATCTTGGATTTGTTTTATCTGATTTGGTTTTTCAGTTGTTGGTTTTCGATTGTTCAATGCAATTCACCAGTATTGGTTTGGATATTTAAAAGGCTTAATTTTGCAGGGATGGGATTGTGACTTGGATGAAGAAGAAGGCCAGTCCAAGCATCCACAACATCACTACAGTAGAGGAGGCTGAGCGGGTTTTATCTGCTGAACCTAAAGTTGTTCTTGCTTTTCTCGACTCCTTAGTGGTAAGAAACCTTCAAAATACATGGTGTTTTATCTGCTCTCCTTTTTGGATTTCTCGGAGTTATGAAACAAATGGTCAACCAAAATGAAACCATGAGAAAACCAGAAAGAAAAAGAAACGGAGATGCTAATTGTTAAGAAAATTGCACTTGGTGTGTTTAGTAGGTGAAAGATACCATTCATGTATAGGTTACAGTTAGCATACGAGCTACTTTTTTTGTCTACCGCATTTCACAAGTGTAAATTGCTTTGAATATCCTGTTCTGACATCATTTTCATCATTTTATCTTGCTCAGGGATCAGAGAGTGCAGAGCTTGCTGCTGCATCAAGATTGGAAGACGATCTCAGTTTCTACCAAACTACAAGCCCTGATATTGCAAAGCTATTTGAAATAGAAACCGAAGTCAAGCGTCCTGCCTTAGTTTTGCTGAAAAAGGAGGAAGAGAAACTCGCCCGTTTTGGTAAAAGATCCACCAACACTCAACACATTATCACTTCTTTTTTCTTTGCTGCTTAGATTTCCTCTGTGTGTGTCTCTCACTCACTGTCCTACTTTCTGACAGATGGAAATTTCACTAAGGCGGCTATATCAGAGTTTGTGTCAGCCAACAAATCTCCGTTGGTCATCAACTTCACCAGGGAAGGCGCATCACTGATTTTCGAGAACTCAGTGAAAAACCAAGTAAATACCATTCTGTCTTTTTTAATATTTTCCCCATGTTCGTTGCTACAAACTAAGGAGATTGACTTTTATTTCTTAAACCTTGACAGCTCATTCTTTTCGCTACGACAAATGAATCAGAGAAGCACCTTCCCACTCTGAGGGAGGTGGCAAAGTCCTTCAAGGGCAAGGTACTTTTCTTTACATCTTTTATTTTTCTGTGCTCATGTCTGGAACAATTATATATCAAACGGACAAGGTTCATGATGATGACGATAGTTATTGATGAGGTGGAAGGTCAATCCTCTTTATTTGTCTGCAGTTTGTCTTTGTGTACGTGCAAATGGACAATGAGGATTACGGAGAAGCAGTTTCTGGATTCTTTGGTGTTACCGGCACTGCCCCCAAGGTTCTTGTTTACACTGGAAATGAAGATATGAGGAAGTTCATTCTTGACGGTGAGCTGACCGTGAACAACATCAAGGTCAGACCTACTTCTATTCTCTGTGAAATGTTTGTGGTTAACTTCTTGTTGTTTAATTATTTGGTGAATTATCTTAACACAACGACCTTTTATATATTTTATAACAGACACTTGCGGAAGATTTCTTAGCAGACAAACTGAAGCCTTTCTACAAGTCAGATCCAGTACCTGAAACCGTAAGACTTCCCACATTTTAATTTCAACACACATGACATTCTACATCATTACTGATTTTCACTAGCTTCTAATTATTAAAAGCAGAATGACGGTGATGTTAAGATCATTGTGGGAAACAATTTTGATGAGATTGTTCTTGACGAGTCAAAGGATGTACTTCTCGAGGTAATAATCACATTGAAACGTTGCGAGTCTTCTTTACACATTAGTGTTATGTACCTAATGCGTGCGTTCTATCACAGATATATGCTCCTTGGTGTGGCTACTGCCAATCGTTTGAGCCGATTTACAACAAGCTTGGAAAGTATCTGAAGGGCATCGACTCACTAGTTGTAGCCAAGATGGATGGTACCACCAATGAGCATCCTAGAGCAAAGGTAACTATAACTAATTAACAGCAAAATTTTGAGACAGTATTTTAATTTTGCTTTTGTATAATTTTCTTTACGTTCAGGCTGATGGGTTCCCAACAATCCTGTTCTTCCCTGGAGGAAACAAGAGCTTTGATCCGGTTAGTAAAGATTGTTCACTATATCAAACATTTTTTTTTCATAACTTGCAAGTCTTTTACTTGTTATAACTGTTGCTTGTATTGAGAACAGATCACAGTGGATGTTGACCGTACAGTAGTGGAATTGTACAAATTCCTGAAGAAGCACGCTTCAGTCCCGTTTAAACTTGCGAAACCTTCAGCGACACCTGAACAGGTCATCACGACCAAGAAAGCTGATGAGAAGACTGAGAGTGATGGAGCCAAGGATGAGCTGTGATGATGCTTGCAAGGAACAGAAAGTGTAACCCCGGCTATAGATGATGACTCTTCTATACATGATAGAAAATGTATTGTTCTTTTTTATATTGTTGGTTTATGTTGTATGTTATGTATTGAATAACTAAAAGAATTTTGGTTTCTCAAGTCAAAGATGAATGAGCTTTTTGGCTCGAGTACAACAATAACCTCATGATCTTAATTTCAAATTTATTTATTAGTAATTTGAAATTATGGTTTGTTGATTTTATTTACACTTTAGATATTTTCTTGTACCAAAATAATTATGATTCTAACATTTTCAGGCGATTTAAGAAAAAAACAAAACCAATATTTGTTCTACGGAAACAAGTTGGCTTTTCGGTTGAAATTGTATATTTCGAATTATCCGGATCTCTTGATGGTCCCTCAATAACAGACAAGGGATACACATCAGATAAAAGCTTAAACCTAAATTCCATTATGCCCATCCAGAACTCTTACGGTGTAGGTGTACGTTATATTAAAACGGATTAATCGATTTGATTATAACAAAATCTTACAGCAAATAATAGACTCCAAATAATATTAGAAAAGAGATTAGAGAACACGATAAAACTCTGACTTGCCAAATTTTATCATCATATATTATAATAATAAATAAATTATTAAATATGTAAATATGTTTTCAGAGTCCCTCCACACACGTCTCTGATTGATTCTTTTCGACTAAAAGATACTACTATACATCTCTTTTCCGTAAAGGTCAAAATATATTAAATTGTTTCTCTGTTTATCAGCATTTCATTTCTCTTGATTGCATTTCATTTCATCTATGAGAGAAGGAGAAAGGGACGTTTAAAATTAACGTAGTAAGCGTTGCATTTTGGAGGTCTAATCTTTATCATAGCGTTACACTTATGTTAAAACAAGAAAGACAGAGTGGCATGTAAAGATTAGGTGATACTTGCAAGTACCTAGCTTTTCCAAATCTAAGTAACGTCTCAAGTTTTACTTTCTTTTTTCAGTATATGATTTCACCGGTAAACAAAAGAGAAACAATTGATTCCCTCAGTTTTTTTAAATGAAAGGTTAATAAATTTTACATAGAAAATCGAAAACATCATATAATTTAAAACATAAAAATTTCCCTAAAACGACTTATATTAAAATACGGAGAGAGTATTACTTTTAAAGTTTCATATGAAAAGCAATTAGCACATAAATGTAAATATAACACATTACCACTAAACTCAAAACTTAGTATTATTAGAGTAAGCAGAGGAGGTTTTCACCTTAAATATGAAAATTGTGCATTAAATCTAACATTTTATTTTGACAGACATTTAAATCTAACATTTTTGCTAACATATCAGCAAATAACCAAACAAAAACTGTAATCATTTAAAAGAATAGAATAGAAAAAAAAACAATTAAAATAGAAAAAAAACTGTAACACAGAAATAAAATCTCTATAAAAGTGAATGCAACTTCAAGTCTCTTTAATGGCAAAACTGTAACACACTTATCTGTGTTTATAGAATAAAAAAAAAGAAAAAAATAATAATTAAAAATATTTATTGCTCGTTTCTCCATTTTGTAATTAATCCGCGTTTGGTCTGCCATTCTCCTTTCTCTTCAATCTGAGTTTGGTGGGGGTGGTTTTAAGTAAAGCGTGCGCAACAAAAACAGACATCCTCTGTAACTCCTCTGTTCTTGCTCTACTCGTCTTCTTCATCTCCCTCTCTCTCTCTTGGTTTTTCATTTTTCCTTCAGAAAAGTAAAAGATTCAACCTTTTAAAGCTGATTCAGATATAATCTTTTACTTTTCTCCTCAAAAAGACGAGCTCGTGCTGAAAAATTTGAAGATTCCGCGCAAAATAAGAGAACGGCGAAACCTTTTTTTGACCAAAGACGACTGGTTTGGTCTGAATCTCTTTGTGTTCATATTGTAGACAAATATTTGTTTTTTGTTTGTTGTCTGAATTGAGTCAAATACTGGATTTGATTCTATTCCATCAATCATCATGCAAAGAGCACGCAATAAACCAAGCGGAGGAAGAAGAACCACGACGGCTTCCGTCAAGCATTTAATCAAACAGAGAGGCGGAGACACGGCGGCGGCTATGGAGGCGGCTTCGGTTGATGATAACAGCCTCTTGACGGATATGCAGGAGCCGAGCGTGGATACTGACAAACTCAGCTACGAGATTTTCTCCATCCTCGAGAGCAAGTTCCTCTTCGGGTACGACCAAGACCCGAAACCCGAACCGGAACCGGTTAACTCGGTTGTTGTAGACTCTGTTCCTGGATCGGTCAAGAATCAGAGAGGCAAAGTTTGTATCTTGAGCATCGACGGAGGAGGCATGAGAGGGATTATACCGGGAAAGGCCTTGGCTTATCTAGAACACGCTTTGAAATCCAAGTCGGGCGACCCGAATGCCCGTATCTCCGATTACTTCGACGTCGCCGCCGGGTCCGGCGTCGGCGGGATTTTCACGGCGATGTTGTTCGGGTCGAGGGACGGTGACCGTCCGATCTTTAAAGCGGAGGACACGTGGCAGTTCCTTACGAAAAACGCAAAGGGTCTTTACGGGTCGTCGGGGTCTTCTTCGTTAATGAAACGGGTCATGAGAACCGGGTCGTCGGGTTCGGGTACGGGGAAGTTGAAGAGAATGATGAAAGAGTCTTTCTCTGAGCTGACTTTGAAGGACACGCTCAAACCTGTGCTCATACCTTGCTACGACCTTAAAAGCTCTGCCCCGTTTTTATTCTCACGCGCCGACGCGCTTGAGACGGACGGTTATGATTTTCGTCTCTGGGAGGTTTGTAGAGCGACTTGGGCTGAGCCAGGGGTGTTCGAGCCGGTTGAGATGAAGTCGGTCGATGGGAAGACCAAGTGTGTGGCGATAGGTGGTGGTTTAGCTATGAGCAATCCAACGGCGGCTGCGATCACGCACGTGCTGCATAACAAGCAGGAGTTTCCGTTCGTGCGTGGAGTTGAGGATCTGCTTGTGTTGTCTCTTGGTATGGGTCAGTTGCTTGATGTGAGCTATGAGTATGATCGGATTATTAAGTGGACGGCTAAGCATTGGTCTCGCCCCGCGGCTCTTATTTCGAACGACGGTGCTGCCGACACGGTTGATCAAGCTGTGGCCATGGCTTTTGGTCACTGCCGCAGCAGCAACTACGTTCGGATTCAGGTTTGTAATAAATGACACTTTATGTTATGGTTTATACTTTGGTGTCATATGTTATGGTTTATGTTGGATCATGGTACTTCTTCTAAAATGAAACCATAAAAGTTACAATGTAGATAGATATTGTGTTGTTACTAAGTGTTTGGGTATTGGTGCAGGCGAATGGGTCGAGTTTAGGACCTTGCAAGCCAAGCATAGACACAGACCCGAGTGGGAGCAATGTGAATATGCTGGTTGGAGTAGCGGAGGAGATGCTAAAGCAAAAGAATGTAGAATCGGTTTTGTTTGGAGGCAAAAGAATCGATGAACAGAGCAATTTCGAGAAGCTTGACTGGTTAGCCGGGGAACTAGTTCTTGAGCATCAAAGGAGAAATAGCAGAATTGCACCAACCGTGGCGTTCAAGCAATCAGTTCATAGGGCAGATCAGAAGACAAGGGACAAGGATATTGGTGTGACCGCCAGAGAACGATGAACAAGAAAAAAAAATTGTTATTGTTCTCTATATTTTGGTTTATTTAGAGATTGTAGGATAAGGTTCTTCTCAGGTTATGATTTGTTGTATAGATTTGAGATGAAAAGGGGAAACATCTATCATATTGTAAAAGGGCATCGAACTCCTTCATTCATGCTGCCAAAAAAAAAAAACATGATTCCTGTAATAATTTTTATTTGTCTATGTTTTCATCATGATTTCTCTTTGACATTTCCACTAACTCGGGATAAGTTATTAACTACTTTAACTAACCAAACAATCTAAAAATTGTGTATTTTATTTGCTTTGGTTCTGAGCTTTCATTCGGAGTGAATGATTAATGAAATATAAAAACCATGGAATGAAATGACAGAATAATTACACAAAAATGCAATTTAACTAAAAGAATCTTTCTTATATGTCGTACGGAGTATACTACTAATCAAATTCTCTAATCATTTATAAGTAGAAGCCATCCAATCCAATAAAACACTCTTGGAGCTCGAGAGACGACACTATTAATGACAATAAACATATAAAAACAAAGGGTCACAACTTTATATCATTAATACTTCAATCGGAGCTTCTAGTATTAAATCTTGTCGGATTCCTTTTTAATGTGTAAAAGCTACGTGCAAACACCAATAAAATCTCGTTGGTTAACTGATTTAATTTCATTTGGACGTGGGAGCCTCTACTGAATAGAACGTATGAAGAAGATTCGTTATGTTATGTGATCACATCATTCAAACACATTATTATCTTGATTTTTTTAAAACTTTGTTCGGAATTGAAGCGTTCTATAAATTCCAAAAAGAAAACAAATGTTGTCGTTGGGCTCTTGCGCGTGTGCGTGCGTCGAGGGGAGGGACGGTGCAAGAACGTCATGTATCTGTGAGTAGCCCCACGTCTTTGATTGTCGGTTCGGTCGCATCCACCGACACTCGATACAGTATTTTCATTTGTTTACAACTATATAACTTTAAATTTTTAAATTTGTAAATCTTTTCATTCCTATCAATTATGCGTCGGTACAAATATATTCAGTAGCGAATTTCATCTTTAGTTTGGTTGCTTCTTTAAGTGATGTCATCTTTCATGGGGACAATTATTCGATGGTTTGTCTTTGATCTCGGCTATAGAGTTTGCAGTTCGGGTTCAAGTTACGGTTAATTTAATTTTAGAGAAACGTAACAAAGTCAAACCAAAATTATAATACGTAACAAATTCAAACCAAAATTATTATGGTTTGGCTTAGTTTGATTATAAAAGGGTGGGCATTTTATCCTTAAATTTAATTTGATTCATTATTTGTTTCGATTCGATCCGAAAAAATCTGGATATCCATAAGTCTCCAAAATAAAACAAATATCAAAAATCAATATCCGTCAAAAACGAAGTAAATCACAAATACTAAAAAAATTAGAGATGAATCTCCGCTCCGACTTTTATACAAATAGATATATATATATATATATATATATATACGATTAAATATAGAGTTTTAAATGTATAATATTATATAATTATTTAACATATAATTTTTTAAAGTTTAGTTTAAAATTTAATTATAAAAATATTAAATTAAAAAAGTAAAAAATCTTTATACAAAACTACATTTTTCTAAGAACATTTGTTTTATAAGAAAAAAATATTAATTTAACAAAAATATATAACATATAAGTTCATTAATTTTTTACTTTTTATTATCATGTAAAATGTATTTCTAAAAAATAAATCATTTTTTTAAAAAAATTCTTGTATTGAACAAAGTGGATGAAGTATCTATGAATATTCTCAAATATTAAAAACGTTTTTCGGATATCTAGAAAATTAGATATTCGTACTTTTACAAAGCAAAGCAAATCGGAAAATCAGATATTCATGAAGTACAAAACAAATTACAAATACTAAAAAAAATATAGTACTATTCGATCTGTGCCTGACCCTCATTATGAACATTTTATACCTACTTTTGAATGTTTTGGTTTGTGTTTTTTTTTCCATTGATTCTTAATTTCTCATGTTGGTTTGGTTACCCGTCTGTCAACTAAAATATTAAAAGCTAAAAAAATATTAAAAGCTTATAAAATATGTTTTTGATTGGTTCAGTGTAGTTACAAAAGGTTTAATTTGATTAAATTGGTTAAACTCGGTTTAATGCATGTTTAGGTCAGATGTTTTTTTCTATGTAACCAAAACGTTTTGGCCCTTTGGTCTACCTGTTGCATTTGAGTTAGCTATGGACATTTGGTGTTCCAATCGGGTTTTGATTTTCTTCAATCGGGTCTCTTTTTTTGGGTTTATCAAAATCAGTTATTTCATTCGAGTTATATGAAAATTCGGTTCGGGACCGGTTCGAATTCTAATCGGGTTCGGTTGGGATTAGTAAATCTTCAAAGAATCGGTACAATCCGATGTACTTTCGAGTTTGGATCCCACTCGGTTCTTCGATTTAAAAGTACCTGATTTTTATCTACTTTGTAACTTAAACATAAGTAAAATGGGGTTTTAGATTTTAAAATACCTGATTTATATCTATTTGTAACAAAAACATAAGTAAAATCGATTCAAAAATAAGAAAGAAACATCAAATATGATAATTCAAAATCAAAAGAAAGGTAAACATAGTTATTGACAAAAATAAAACCAAATAGATGAAAGCATAAAACAAAAACCAAGTTCTCATGAAATAAGAAACATTATTCAATGAAAACAAAATCAAAATAAAAAAAATTCAAGTTTCAACCGCCACCTTCAACTATCAACCTTCATGTAATAGATAATTATTTTAGATATTCAAAATATCGTAGTGTATTTCGGATACATATTAAGAATTGAGATCATGTTTATTACAAGTTTTTTTTGGATTTTGAATGTTTCGGGTTCTATCGAATATTCATTTAGGTTCGGGTAATATCCATAACCTGAAATACCATAAAATAAAATTCATTCGATATTTATGTGGGGTTCAGATCGGTTCGGGTTCATTTTTACCGCATCGTTCAGTTTATTTGCCCATTTTGAGAGAAGAATAAAGAATAAGTTGAGCTATTCTATACGTCCAGTTGAGCTAGGTGAAGCTATTTTACAATTAAATTGTGAAGTTTTGATCCCTGGCAGTTTAGTTGCCATAGTTCACAAGCCATGCTTGATAAATGATTCACTTCTCTAAACAAAGATTGCATATCCGAGTGAGAATCTGACTTTTACCATAATTACCTTCAAGCCGAGGAAATTAAACGGCGTTTTTCAGATTATGAAAACGGTTTAACATGTTTTCAACGTTATATATTAACAACAGTTAGATATGTTGCATGTATCTAGTTCAAACTTGATAATGCTAAAAATATATGTATCTGGTTTGAGCTCTGAAGCAAACGTTAAAGACTAAACAAGGAAAAAAACACACAAAGAAAAAGAGACACAAGCACTCTATGTCACAAATTTGTTAAGCTTTTGTCAAGTTAATTCTACTAATCGCATCAAAAGAACGCCGAAAGTGAAACTTTTTTTAACAAAGTGGGCTTTGAGTTCGCACTTTAAGTTAATAGTCAATAAGCTTTTCTTGTCTTTACCTATCTGAGATTTCACTAAGAAAAAGGTAAAGGAAAAAGGAAGAGAAAGAGAGGTTAGAAGCGAAGAAGGATCTTTGTAGTGGGATACTCTTGCCCAGCACCGGACTGGCATCATGGGACCCATTCTCACGACTCACGTCTTATTATCCAACACGACATCAATCAACATTATCAAAATATGGTAACCTGACTTGGTCAATTTCTTAACCATATTTGTAAATTATATACTCTTTTTTAAAACACTGTTCATTTTATCTTTTGATGTAATGAATGCATTAATAGACGTAGAGGACTTGGCAATGGCATCAAAAAGTACACTGATCTAACCTGTGTTTGCAGTGTTATATACATGTTGATTTATAGCATGCATGCTACCTGCGAAAATAGTTAACTGAAACGGTTAGATAATTAGCATGCCAAATTCCATAGGTAGTGTAGTGTACTGCGTAAGTATGTGATGTAACCGATTATATATACTTAGATCGATGCATAATGTTCTTAGAACGAAATATCTTCCTAGAGAATACTACTGCGAGAGCTTGTGCTGACAAAGTTCTTTAGTCCTCTTTGGTCGTGGTAAATGGAATGGATGATGAACACATGTCAAAAACACATAGTTCTTTAGTCCTTTGATCGTGGTAAATGGAATGGATGATAAACACATGTCAAAAACTAAATTATTTTCATCTTCAGAAACGAAACTCAAAAATGTTTCAACCCCACTGGAGATCCAATCATTGATATTGGGCGTGGTATATGGATCAAATAAAATATTAAAAACTAATGTGTTTTTTTGCAATTTCAAAACTCAAAAATGTTTTTGAGACTCAATTCTTCAATACATAACTAATTGGTTTCTGATTAATGTTTATCTCAATTAATGGAGAAAAACTGTCTTCAAAACATTTGACTATTAAGATGATTCTTCTCCAGTGGGATTGAGTGAGTATTGATTTAGGCATGAGATGAAATATTGGATAAAGGCTTAGACTTCCTCAAGGTGAAAGGTAAGATAAGGTAATATATGAAGACTGGGAAAATGTAGAAAGGCCGAAGGTGATTACGATATATATTAAATGATAGACGTTAAGAGTAAAGGAATTTAGGTTTGATACTAGGCATGCTCTCTGAATTGAGAAAATAACTTAGGCCAGATCAAGAGACTAACTACTTGTTCATTATCCGATTCAATCTTGCAATTCGTGTTTTAATTCCACTTGGGTTGGTTATGTAGTTTGGACTTGTTTTGAAGCACTATATAGTTTGGGCCGGGTTGGATTTGTACCTTCTGTTTTTACTTTTGTGCAATTTAGTTACATAAAGCCGTTGGATGTTTGCATCTCACTCCGTTTAGGATTAGGAGGTGATTAGCTAGCAAGAAACATTTTCAAGATCATCTCACCCAGCTACGGATTAGGTGGTGATTTTTAGCAAGGAACATTTTCAAGAACTTTAGTAATGACCATTCACCCCACTGTTTACCACAGGAAATAAAACTTTAGTATGACTCCTAGTTTTCAGAACTCCAACTTCAACCATAAAAACTGAAATACTACTAAAGAGCAAGAGGAACTTCCTTTAGAAAAAGACAAGACCCATCTATGACGAAACTTGGGTAAGCACTGCAGAAGCCATCGAGTTAATCCCACACATATCATGTCCACGACACAGCTTGTAGTATCCATTGTCTCCCCACTTCTTTCCCCACGAGTTCTTGATGATCCAATACGGTTTATTACTAAGTCGCAAGATTGAAAATCCTTTCGACCCGTATCCAACAAGAAGTACCCCGTGGTTTAACCTTTTCTTGCTGCATATTAGCGGACACGACACTCCTCCTATGTATGTCTGCATGAACACCGCATTTATTCCCACTGTGTCCAACAGAAAACAATCATTAAGTGTTTGCTCGGTTCACACAAAAAGTACTGTTTTTAACATACATGTTAAGCTAAATCACCTGATAAAGGACCGTGTTGTACTAAACGTGCTGTGATTTGGTCCTCGTCCAATGGTATATTCGTGAAGTTCAGTACTTTTACTGCAACCTTCTTTGGATCGAACTTGCAATGGCCTCGCTTGCCGGTGTAAGGATATGATTTTTCTTCTTCTAAGCCTCCTGCCTTCTCCAAATACTCGTATGCATTTGTCATCAGTCCTCCACCACATCCGTTGTCACATGCTTTCTTGTCCTTTGGATCGCACTACACTCACATATACCAAGAAATTTTCAGAGTTCAACAAATGAGTATCAAGACATATTATACATTACATATATAATTAGGTATGCTCTAAAAATAATTTAATTAACACAGACCGCTTTATCACAATCCACAAGTTGTTGTTCGCTAAGACTGACGAGCTTCCCGGTGGAGACAAAATTGGCTCCTTCAACTGCTCCTGTTGTGCTAAAAGCCCAGCACGATCCACATGCACCCTTCAAATCCGTAGTTAAATATCCTCATAAATTTGATATTATGTATATATATAACACATGCATAGACAATCACAAATAAAGTTTTTATTCTGTATGAAATTATCAACTTGCTATGAAGGATCAAGGATCTATTCCTAAGCATATACTCATTCTGTTTCTCTATACCAGAGGCTTTTTTTATTATCATCATATGTAGTATAAATCTAACGGATGTTTTTGATACATCTATAAACTTGATATGACATTCAGAAATCAGAATCATAAATTTAGATAGTTCTTTATGACGACGAGAGCTAATGACTAAACTATATACTTATGTTAGAAGAAATAATAAAAAGGAATCGGCTGCAATCAAAATAAGTAGTTCTAGGCATACAGGCAAATCATATAGGCAGAATAATAGAACATACTTGATCCTTGACCTCAGTAACTGCACCTTTCTCCCTCCAGTCAAAATCTTTGGGTAATCCCTTAATATCCAGCTGGGGTGCCTCTGCTCCAACTACACCACCATGGCCTCTGTCAACATCAACTACTCCAGTATACATCCTTTTGAACTCCTCTTCAGTGAGGTCAGAGAACTGCGTGACTCCGTGGACGGCGGTGGGGTCCATCATCTGGTGCTCCGCTGCCTTAAGAACGTTTTTAGCAAATATCCCGAGGCGGTGGATGTACTCCTCCCTCGTGGAGTAGCTTTTGCCGTAGTCCGACATGAAAACCCGGAATTTTCTCTCCGTGTGTGTCCCGAGGAGATTAGGAAGCCGATCTTCTGTGACTTGGCGGATGGTGAGGTCCTCTAAGGAAACCGCCACGTGACAGAAGATGGCCGTGCATGTTAGAACCAGTGCTAAGGTTTTAGCCACCATGATCGCTGTATATCGATGGGTCTTGTTATGAGTCCTCCTTGAGTAACCCCTTAAATAGAGCCAATTAAGATGGCTTTGTGTGTATACAAAAGGAGACGGATGACTATAAGAATTTGAGGTAGCGAAAGTGTAGGAGTTACATGCAAATAGGGGACACGTGGGTGTTTGCATGTTGTTACACAATGAATTTGCATGACACGTTGCTCTCTTTTGTTCTTGACCATCTTTGAGATTTTGGTACCGACATGCGTTAAGGGTATTTCTAATTCAAACCTATTTTTTTTTCTATAATTCTCACTAAAATAAAAAGTAACTCTATTATAAAATAAACTATTATTATTTTATTATAGAGTAGAAAATAGAAAAATTTCATTTTTTTCATTTTTTTATTTTAAATATATAGTAAAAAGTGAAATATTTCTATTTTTCTTCTTTATAATAGAGATTATTGGAGTAAAATTTACTCAATAATAAAATTATTCTGTTTTAATGAAAATTGTAGAAGAAAAAATAGATTTAGATTAGAGATTGTCTAAGGTTTCTATCGGTAGACTCAATTTGTACGGTATATCTTTTACTATTGTTTATTAAATAGATATCAAAAATATTAAAAATTTATCCAAAAATATCTGAAGAATATAGTTGAAAACCTGATTCTTAACTGTCGTACAAGATAACAAAGAACGATATTTGCTATAAAAACAATGATATTTATGATAATAACTTTGCATACTGATGGCTTCTGTTGAATTAACATTTACTAGCTTTGTTTATTCAAATGAAAAGTGTGAATTTGTGTTATTCGCAGAATTCAATCAGATTTTAAACCTTTGAACTTATCAAAAACACTGTTTATGTAGAATTTTGTAAACATCAGGGAACCATATATATAATTTATTATAGCACCTTAATAATTTTGTTGAATCCGAAGTTTAGGAGCTTGGGGAACATGAAACATTGAAAATTGAAATGGGGTACTAGTATCGATTACTATAAAATACAGTATGAAATGAGAATGCTGCAGTATAAGTGTACTCTTTTCAGGATTATAGATCTGTGAAACTCAATTAAACCTCATAGTTCAACTCATATAAGTGTTTGATCACATCACAGGAAATTATTTGTTTGACTAATTATATAATTGAAATCGTATTTATTATTAGTTTAAAAAAAATTGGAAAATGGTTCTAAAATTCCGCAAACAAATAGAGTTGCACATTTGAAAGAGTATTTTTTCTGTTGACAAAAAAAAGAAAGAAAGAGTATTTTCTCTTATTCTAAAAATGGATTCTATTTTGTATTCCCTCTGGTTCATATCTTAGGTAGTTTTAGAAAGACAAAAAATTTGCTTCAAAATGTAAATAACTTTCATGTTTCTAAATAATTTTTACATTTAATAGACTAATTAAATTAAATAGACTTATTTATGATTATTTAATTTATATCTAATATATATTAAATAATATATTTTTTAACTAATAATTTTTTTAATCTTTGTGTTAGCTAGAACTACCTATATTATAAAACAGAAGAAGTATTATTTTGATGTTTGAGAAAATAATTTCAAATTTGACAAATATAAAATCACTGAAATCACAATTTATATTGAACTATTGTTGGCAAAAATAATATTTAGCAAATATGTAATAATTCTGAATTTTACTATGCCAGCTAAATGTATTTGGGATTTAATTTTACTTTTCTGCCTTTTAAATAGTTGTTTCAATATATTTTCGGAGTTCTAGTGATAAAACAATCATATAACGTCACTAATAATTTACCAGAGTCACAACAAATATTAAATATAAAATCTTAAGATTATAAAAGAGTCTGGCATGCTAATAGAAAAATATTTTTAAAAGAAGAAAAAACAGGTAAAAACACACATGATTTACCGAAATTAATATCAATAATTATTAATTTATTATCCTATTGAACAATGGTTAAAAATACATCTCCCCAAATTTGATCTCCTCCTTTAGTTCTTGGTGAAAAAGAAAAGAAAGAACAGAAACAATCAAATTTCATCTTCTTCTTTTCTCTTCTCTAGGGTTATGATCAGTCCATCTGACAAGAAGAATATCAAAAGATTACATTTTCTTTAATCAAATAATCCAAAGATGTTCAATAAAATCAAGAAACTAAGCCAGAAAAAATTCAACAAATCAGATCAACACAACCAAGACAACAACCCCACCAACACCAACGTCGTCCGCAGCAGCCGCACCACGCCCACCACCGCATCTCCATTACCAAATGGCGAATCCCAAACACCAGCTCCATCACCTTCCCAGACACCAAACCACCCAATGTTCACATCAACACCAACCCTAGAAGTCCTCCCATTACTAAAAGACGTGTCCTCATCAGATCGTCCCCTCCTCTTCATGAAGAAGGCTCACATGTGTTCTTGCCAATGCGATTTCTCCGACACGTTGATCATGCCACGTGAGAAAGAGATCAAAAGACAGACACTCCTCGAACTCGTCGATTTTCTCCACTCCTCCTCAGGTAAAGTCAACGAGACCATGCAGAGCGAGCTCATACGTATGGTCTCCGCCAACATCTTCAGATCTCTCCCACCTGCCCATTACGAGAACACAGGAGCTCCTCCTGAAGGGAACGATCCCGAAGAGGAGGAGCCTTATCTCGAGCCCTGGTGGCCTCATCTGCAGCTTGTTTACGAGCTTCTCTTGCGTTACGTAGTCTCTTCTGAAATAGAGCCCAAAACTGCTAAAAAATTCATCAGCCACACGTTTGTGTCGAGACTACTCGATCTGTTCGACTCTGAGGATCCTAGAGAGAGAGAATATTTGAAAACAGTTCTTCACAGAATCTACGGGAAGTTTATATTTCACCGACCGTTTATAAGATGCTCAGTTTACAACATCTTCTACAAGTTCTTGTATGAGACTGAGAGGTGTATTGGGATAGGAGAGTTGTTGGAGATTCTTGGGAGTGTGATCAATGGGTTTACAGTACCAATGAGAGAGGAACATAGGTTGTATCTTGTGAAAGCCATTTTGCCGTTACACAAGTCTAAAAGCATATCTGTTTACCACCAGCAGTTGTCGTATTGTGTGGTGCAGTTTGTGGAGAAAGATTATAAGCTGGCTGATACTGTGATACGTGGGTTGTTGAAGTACTGGCCGCTTACGAATTGTAATAAGGAGGTTCTGTTCTTGGGTGAGCTTGAAGAGGTTTTGGATGTTACTGAGCCTTCAGAGTTTCAGCATTGTGTTGTTCCTTTGTTTACACAGATTGGGAAATGTCTTAATAGCGCACACTTCCAGGTTCGTATGTCTGTCTTTTGATAGTGATATGTTATCAGGGCCGGATCTGGTCACAACCAAATGAAGCATTGACTTTGCCCCCACAAATTATATTTAAAAAAATTATTAAAGTTTTTAAAGAAATGTTTATAGAGCAGATGTGAGGTTTGCAGGTGGCAGAGAGGGCTCTTTTCTTGTGGAACAATGAACATATCGTAGGCCTGATTGCTGAGAATAAGGATGTGATTTTTTCTATAATATTTGAAGCATTGGAGAAGAACATGAAAGGACATTGGAACCAGGCGGTGCATGGTCTCTCTGAGAATGTTAGAAGAATGTTTATGGAGATGGACAATGACCTCTTTGAAGAGTGTGAGAAACAGTATCAGGAGAATGAAGCTAAGACTTGGGAGTTGTTGGAACAAAGAGAGATGACATGGAAGAGACTTGAGGAAGCTGCTTCCCTAGTTGCAAACTAAAAGCATATTTTGATGATGGCTTTTTAGCTTTATCTTCTTTCTTTTGCAAAAGTAATGTTTTCTAGAAATTATAATAATTTATTTGTTTTGTTCTTTTTCATTTCTTTGGATCTCCTGTAAGTGGCGACCGGGAATATGAATTCAGATGTCTCCAACCAGATCATGTCACAGACGTTAAGTTTAGTGCTGTTAATTGCAGCTTCCACATAACTTGGTAGCAATTAAGTGTGTACAAGTATAGACTATATTATGGTCTATTTTCTTATAACCGTGGAGTAGTGTATAGTACCAACGACTAGTTCGGTTCCGAGTTTTTAACAAAACCTCAAGTATGGTTATATCTTCATTGCTTGGCTTTGTTTGACAAGCATTGACAAGCATTGAACTTGTGATGCTTAGAGTTCTTTTTAAACTTTTTTGCGGCTCTAAGCATCGGTTTGGCTCTTGAGCAAACTGGATTACAGGCTTAAATTTGTAATCAAACCATCATTATTTACTTAATGACATTTACAATTTAGCAAAAAAAAAAAAAAAGTTATATCTTCATCTAACCAACCAACTTTGTCTATAATGTCTCATATCAACCTTTATCACTAAACTACCACCGTTTAGTTTAGTCGATATTGCATTAAGTTTTTAAGAGATTTAAGCCATAATCACAATTTAAATTGACAAGAACCTAACAATGCTTTACAGCTTATTACAAAACACCTTTTAATTGTGGGAAAAAATGAAAAGCGTATAAGATAGTGGAGTTACAGAAAGATGAAGATGCTACAACTTGATGAAACCACTGCCTTTGATTTGATGAGACAAAGTTCGTCTTTGACGTTGCCATCATATATCAATTTAGTTTCGGTTTTGTAATGTTGTGAACCAAAAAAAAAAATGGAGAGGAACTGTACACCAACCAAGCCAACAACCAATCAATTGAAGGGTCCAAATCCTATTAGTTATCCTTGCGGACTACAACAATAATAGACTTGATAATGACATTACACAAATCATTATCAAACAAAACAATAATGTTAAACGTGGTCGAGGCGGTGCATTGCTTCCGAAGATCATCCCGAAGAAATTGCTGTCATCGCTGCTGCTGGTGCTACTTCCTCTCGTAGTACCGCCAATAGCACTAGTTCCTCCATCGCTGCCGCTGCTGCCACCTCCGCCGCCACCACTACCACCACCACCACCACCACCTCCATAACCAGAATAAGAATCGCCACTCTGACCTTGATCATCCCTGCTTCCCCCGAAAAATAATATCATTAGAAGTTATGCGTAATAAAATCGACCGTATCATGCTAAATCCAAAACATACTGAACCAAAGTCAAATGGATACATGAATGCGATTAAAAAAGGAATCATACTTTTCTACGTAGGGGTCCCATCTCTCCTAACTACATTTTCTCAATCATAATTGCATCATTAACTCCCAAAAAATTATTGGCTTTTTCGTATTTCAAACTGACTAGGAGTAGGGGACAAGTAGTTAACATGTGATGTATCAAAAATGTAGTAGATGGATCATATAATAAATATCTTAATTAAAATCTAAATATGACAGACATTTCGACCGCCCATATTCCTAAATGGACAAACAAAAACTTGAAAGAGTATAGTCTAAAATAATTAAATTACAGAAAAATGGCAAGTGGGGTTCAATCCAGACACTAGTCAAGTTGGTCGGTTCTCTACGCTGACGATCACGTGCATCTACTTGAATTCTGGAATACTGCCAAATTCTAACGCCTGTATAATATTCTCAAATGAAACTACTTTTTACCGAAACCTATGAGTTGGTTAAGTTGTTAACATAATTACCCATAGTTCAACTGACTATATTTAGTCTCACTATTTGAGGAATAATCGAACATTAAAATGTACTAGTTTAGAATCTCAGAAGAGAAATGACCCGTTCTTGCCTAGTCTTATTAACTTTGACTAACTTCTTTCCCAAAATATCACATTAACTTTGACGTACAAAACTATATTGAACCAGGATTATTAATCATATACGTTACTAGACTCCAAAAGAAGGAACTAACTAAACACACAAACACCAACAACAAAAATAGTAAAAAATACGGTTCTTGGTTCATTGACTTGACAACGTTAGCAACTCATGCGTTAATCACGCTTCATAGCTAATCTAATTATATACTAACATTAAATCATGCATCAACTTAAAAAATGTTATGTACATAAAAAGTAACGGAGAAAAAGTGAGGAAGGGTACCTGGGACCGCCAAAAACGCCAGCATTTCGAGTGAGCTGGTCTACAAGAGCCGAAGCTTTAGGCTCCACACTCGAAGCTTTAGAGTACAATGCGCTCACTCCCCCACCAGACGCCACAAAGAAAGCTCCGTTCTCCATCAGATCTCCTTCCGTTCTCCAATTCCAGTTCGACCACTCTCCATCGTCCTTCGAATCCACCCTTTTGGTCACCTGCTCCAACCAAAAAATTCTCACAATCAGCAATCTATATACAATTCACGCGCCAGCGTAGAGCGTGGTGCTAAAAAGAGTAATGAATAAGATGAAAAAAGTGTGTGGACAGTGAGAAGCAGCATCAAGCAGCCCACATGGCTGTCATGCACTATACATCCCCATCACTGTCCCACACTTCTCCTAGACCTAAATCTTATAAAAATAAGATTCTTTTACTATGTGTATACTTTTCATTACATACAAACTTAAACATTGTAGTGTACGATATTTCCAGATATTTTTACCTCCTACCAAAAGATTAACAACTGTCTACGTGAAACATGAGCTGGATTCACAAGAGGACACTCAACATCGACAAAAAAGTTAACTCGTCGCTCAAAAAGTCTAAATCTTTCCACGATACTAACTAAAACCCTAAAATGTTCTGAAACAATTAAGGGAAAATATACTCAAAACAACCAAAAAGGAATGATTTTTCGATATGGGTAATTCAAAAACTTGTCAAGATCAAAATGAAAAAAAAAAGTTTATAAATTTTACCTCTTTGGCTCTAGGATCTTGGTTTTGGAATAAAGCCTAAATCTTTCACACAAAACTAACTAAAAAACCCTATAATATTCTGAAACAATTAAGCAAAATCTACACAAAATAACCAAAAAAAAAGGAATGATTTTTCAATATGGGTAATTCAAAAACATCAAAATCAAAATAAAATTCTTTATAAAGATTACCTCTTTGGCGCTAGGATCAGAAGGAGCAATGTAACGATTCCCCTGACTATTAATCGTAGGATTACCACTTCCACCAATCGCATACATCTTCCACGAAGTAAAATCATTATTCACCACGTGTATATACCCTCTCCGACACCTCGGCATCCTCTGAACAAGCCCCTGTCCGAAATGATTAAACGCAATCGTCACCTGCATCCCCGTGTCCGGACCATAACTATCGTCATGACCCAACAGCATCACCTCGTCATGATGCGCAAAGTAGTTATTCGATATCGTGATCGCCGTGGACCCCATCACGGCATCGATAAGCCCGTCGGTGCAATGGCTCATGGAGCAGTGGTCGATCCAGATCTTCTGAGCTCCGAAGATGGAGATCCCGTCGCCGTCCGATCTGCCTCGCCTCCCGGACTTCGTCGGCGTCGCGGCGACGACGGCGCCTCCGGAGGGTTTGCAGTCGTAGATGTGGACGTTGTGGATGATGACGTGTTGCACGTACTGGACGGTGAGGCAGCCGTTGCCGGTGATGTGGACGGCGGAGCCGCGGCCGTCGATGGTTTTGTAGCTGTTGATGATGAGTTCGTGTCTGAGGCGGATGAGCATGTTGGAGGAGAAGACGATCCAGAGGGGCTCTTCTTGGATGACGGCGTAGCGGAGAGTTCCGGGGGTTGGGTTTGATGGGTTGTTGTCGGAGGAGTCTGTGACGACGTAGATCTTGCCGTTTTTGCCGCCGAGGGTGCCGCGGCCGAAGCCGATGGAGCAGTCGGCGAGGCGTTGGCGGTTGGAGGACCAGTCGGAGGAGGTGCAGCGCCAGCAGTCGTCGATTGGGTTGCCGGTGCGGCAAGTGGAGGAGGAGGAGGAGGAGAGTTGTCTCCGGGAGAGGGATGCATTGATTGAACTGTGAGAGTGGAGGTAAGAAGAAAGTATGAGACTTTGTTTTTTTAAGGAGAAATGTGGAGATTTGTTTTACCTTAAGACGTGGAGAGCGACGGAGTCAGGGGAAGGATGTTGGTGAGGGAGAGTGAGAGTGAGATTAGTGGCTTGGAGGAGTGTGAAGAAGAAGAAGAGGCAGAGGAGGAAAATGGTGGTGGAGAAGTGAGGAAGCAGCATCGTTAATGACTTTGTTTTGGCGGTGAGGTTGGAGTTTCTTTTTTTTTTTTGCTAGTTTGGTGGAAGGAAGGAGAGCATTGGTGTGGAAGTTGTAGGTAGTGAGTGAATGTCAGAGGGAGAATGTTGGTTTAGAAATGTGAGGGAATGGGAGAAGAGAAGGTTTTGGGATCCACATGGGAGAGAAGCTTTGAAGAAGAAAGAAGAAGAAGAAGCTGTGTTCTCTCTCTCTCTCTGCTCTGCTTCTACCCTTAGCTGGAAACAAGGCCCCTTAATTGGTTTTCTTCTTAAGCTTTTGGATTTGCTGTTCTCTATTGTTTTGGCGTTGAGTTATTAATTAGAGTAGAAGACTGTCTGATATTGGTAAGCAAGGTTGTTTATTATTGGGCCTTATGTCAAAATTGATAATTGGGCCTATAATCACAGTTGATGAACCAGATAGTATCTCATTTCACCATCAAATCGTCGAGAGCGGGTTGATTCATTAATTCATTGTCAACCCCACATTTTAATTTGTTTAAGAACATCGGTAAATTGTATATTTGTAACGCTATAAAACGAAAAATGAGACAGAACCGTCGGCCCATAATTAGGCCCACGAAAGATTTAGATAATTTAATGCAACTCACTAACCGAGTTGATTGGTGCAGAGTGTAGACTGTGGCGTGGGCGAAGCTTTGTATTCATCCGATGCTCAATAACTTTTGAAAATTTAATCCTTTCATCCGATGCTCGAGCAACACACATCGTCTAACAATACAGACTTTCCAAGGTTTTGTCGCATTCCTCTTTTGGCTCTTTGGTTTCGCTTGTCAGTTACTAACTAGTTTGGTTAGTGATGTTTTTCTTCTCTTTTTTTTTTTGTCTTTCTATCAAAAGTTGACAATGGACAGAATCAGTGGGTTGTCTGATGAACTGCTTGTTAAAATATTGTTGTTTGTTCCGACAAAAGTTGCTGTATCCACAAGCATCTTGTCGAAAAGGTGGGAATATCTTTGGATGTGGTTACCTAAACTTGATTACGGTCGTATAGATTGTTCAGAGTCTGAATGCGAGAAGCTAAGGTGTTTTCTTGTCAGAAATCTGCCATTACATAGAGCTCCGGTTATAGAAAGCTTCCGCCTTAGAGTAGGGTGTTCATGTTTCAAACCTGAGAATATCCATATGTGGGTTTTAACAGCTGTTTCTCACTGCCTACGTGAGCTGAAGATAGTATATGAGTCTGATTCGGCTGAGCTAGATATGTTGCCGAGTAACTTGTTTACCTGCAAATCTCTCGTGATCTTGAAACTGGCTGGTGATATCATCTTGGACGTTCCTCGGATGGTTTCTCTTCCCTCTTTGAAAACTCTGAGACTTCAAAAGGTAATGTTCTTCAATGGCGAAACTCTTCAACGGCTTCTATCAAATTGCCCTATTCTTGAAGATCTAATGGTGGATTTACATGATTATGACGATACGGGAAAGTTGTCTATTGTTGTTCCATCGTTGCAGAGTTTGTCACTCTTTATACCCTATCGTCATGAGATAGATGGGTTTATGATAGAAACTCCTTCTTTAAAGTATTTCAAACTTAGGGATGATAGTTGGCATGATCACTACTCTTTAATTGGGAATATGCCTTTCCTCGTCGAGGCATATGTAGATGTTGACCTCCCTGTTATCAATAGTGTTATTAGATCAATCACATCCGTCAAGCGTCTTGCAATATGTTCACAGGTAAATTGTTTTTCCATTTTATCAACTCATTTTATGTAATCATTTTGTCAGTAATTTTAATACTGTGTGCAGGATATGCTTGATGAAGGTTTTGTCTTCAACCAGCTTGAACATCTGGAGGTATGTCTATGCACACTGCTTTTCTCGAATCAACTTGTCCGGCTGCTCAACGCTTCTTCTAAGCTAAAGAGACTAGACATTTCCTTAACGGATGTAAGTTTGTTTGTTAACTCTCTTTTTTTACTGTCTGATGCACAACTAGTCTCGCTCAAATTTTTGTGTTTGATATATCAGGGTCATGTGCCTCGAGATATGGACGACTGGAACCAACCGAGTACTGTTCCTGAATGTTTGTTGTCAAGTCTACAAAGTCTCAACTGGTTGGAGTACACAGGAGAACCACAGGAGAGAGATATTGTGGTTTACATTCTGAAACATGCTCTTCACTTAAAGACAGCAACAATCACGTTAACTGAATCGGATTTTACAGAACTTGATATGATAAAGGAGTTGGCACGTTCTTCTAGAGCTTCAACAACATGCGAACTCATGTTTGATTGAGTATTTGATCTTTAAAATTGGTCTTCCTCCTTTTATTCCTTGTCTTTGCTTGTACTCTCTTATGGTTCGTCTTCAACTCTGAAAACTTGTTTTCCAAACTATCTGTTTTATATGTTATCCACTGAAAAAAACGAATTATGTTGTTGTTTGGAGGTAAGTTATATGATCGTATTTATTAGTTTACGAGTAAATAAGGTGTATAGTTTATGCCTTTATATGGTGAGTAAAACCATTCACCTGACTCAATGCATGAGTGATTGGTGTACGTATCAATGGTATAGACTTTGTAGTACTTTTTTGCTAACATGTAAAGTACAATATTACTAGATACTGTCGGTCTGACACAAGAAAGCCTTAAAGTACCAAGGTAATCAAAATTGTCAACAAAAGACAAAATTTAGAGCTAATAAATAGAATTAAGTGCCACAATATGTAAACTTTAGGAAGCAAAGAGCTTCTAAATATGCCGGACATACTTACAAAATGTAGAAATTAGCAAATCGGACACGGTTTGACTAAGATGCACCCGATGGTGATTCCAAGAAGCTTCAACCGAGGCTAGCAAACTTGTCTCAGAACACTACAAGAAGAATACTCCGACCAATGTAATCTAAAATCCAAGACGCGAAAGAACTTAAATACAAAAAGAGATGTCGATGCTGGTGGTGAACAACTAGAAAAGCTCGGGTAAAGTGCAAGCGGTAAAAAATGCACCCAGCCATGCGACACAGAGGAGATCTCGGAGGATAAAGCTAAAACAGAGCATAGAAGCTACAGTTCGGAGCTTCGAACTGTAAAGATGAATAGCAGGAGGAGCATAACAACTCCTCGGAATCAGGTGACACACACGGTGAGAGAGCTCCACCGACAAACGTTGAAGCAGCCCAGCAGGACAATCCTTAAGAACCCTAGGTAACCGACAACAAAATGCGAGCAAGAAAAACACTATACAGCCACCATAGAAAATACCATGGCTGTTGTATTAAAACTGGAGAGGAAAAGCTCTATGAGAACTTTGACTTTATTAAATATTGATTATATTAATCTGTTATCTAAACTATTAAAACAAAAATACAAATTTGAATTGACTCTGACTTTTCCTATAGAATTACAATCAAATTCATTAATGGTAATTTTATCTTTTAACATATAGTTGACCTAATCATTAAACTAAACATGCTGCTTGGTTTTTCTCATCTAAAGATTGTCGTCTCTTTGATTTGAAGGAAGTTAAATGTTTCTACTAAAAAATTTCTATCAAAACAAATATAATTAGCATGCAAGAAGCTATGTCTTCCTTCTGAAAATGGAAAAATAGTGACTTTTTTATTTTTCCTCTCGCTCTCATTTTTTTTTTCAATCCAAAAATCAACTTATAATTAGCATGCAAGAAGCTATGTACAGTATTTCCCCTATGCTCAATTAACTTTTGATAATTTAATCACTACATCTTCTTGTAGATTCATTACTCCGCAGAGTTATATACGTCGTTTCCTTCTCAGGCAAATAAAATAATGCTTAGTTTAAAAGGTAGAATACCGAAAACATCTTTAAAGTAAACTAGGAAAATACCCGCGCTACGCTGCGGACAAGAATTATAAAAATGTATCAATACCCACAAGATTATGTTTGTGATACAATTAACGATTTCTTATTTTCTTCGGTTGAATAATTAAATTTTGCATGTTAATGTATACGCGTGTTATAGTTTGTCTTACTGATTTTACTACTCTTCTTGGCATAAGTTTACTAACAATTGAAAATTGTCCCATGACTCCCATCTTTGTTTTAGAGTTGAATTTTTTTGTATGTTTAAAGTTTGAGAGGTAACATTTATGATAGTTTTAGATTTATAGGATGTTTTGTAAATTTTGACCACCTCACAATTACAAAATAATGTTGTTATTGCAAAAATATAATTAGATTATGTAATCATGAGATTTGACATTTTATTATAAATTTTGGAATCCTTGTAGTTTTATTTAGAATTCGTCATAAAATATTACTTAAGCAAAATATCATGGGTTTAACAAAGAAAATAACTCAAAAACAATGAAAAGGACACACATAGACATATTTGTAGAAAGTCGAACTACGTTTCACCTAAATTATCATTTAATAGCAACAAACATATTATCACCATATTAAAATATAGAATGTCTCATAATAAGATAATAATTTTAAAATAATATTGGACAAATTCCATAAATAGATTTTTTATAAACGTCTAACGAAATTAGCAGAAACAAATCTCAAAATATAACATTAAATAAAAAGACTAAATATAAATCAGAAATTCTAACTACAATCTCACCCCTAAATATTGTACCTTAAACCATGATCAGTAAATCCTACACTCAAATATAATATATATATATTGTATCATTTATTATTTACACTTTTTAAAATATAATTTTTTATTTTAAATTTATTTAATTAATTATATAGTTATAACTATGACATACTTAGTATTCTTTAATATATGTTAATTTATAAAAGAATAATTTATGTATTATTCTAGAGCAAAATTTGTTTTATTTTCTGCTATGGTAGAATTCTTTTCATTGATTTTCATTCGGTAGAGATCTCTATCCTTATTATTCTTCAATTACCAAACATAACTTTTGTTTTTGCTTTGACCAATCTTCTACTGCAACTTTTATTTTTCACCATCTCAGTCGGTTCGAGTATCTTCTCTCCGGTTTTTTAGCCAAAAAAACTATTGTACCATTCCTTTTTTTTGCTACGGTCCATTCCCTTTTCAGCATGTGCTTAATGGCAAAAAAGCATCAGATTCTCACTCTGTCTTACAACCTCCAGAAGCTCTACTGAGTAGAATGATTTCATCAGCAGGGATCCAAGCATCGATATGAATAGGTTCTTCACACCTTTTGGAAAGATTCTTCCAGTAATAAAAATGAATCCAAACCGGGCAACTTTATTCCAAACTACGGATTTAAGTAGGCCAGCAAGGAAAAACGAAGGAGGTGAAATCCAGGGAATTTCCTAAGAACAATTCAACAGCTTGTTGCTAAAGCCTATAAGCCAAATCCAGTGACAGTGATTTCGTTGGAGTTTCAAAGCCACTGTCACAGTAAGCCCTTATATATTAGGCTTCAAGATGGGCATAGAAACCGATATCACTCCGCCAAACCCTACTCTTTTCTTACTACTGCAATATATACTATTGCAGAGAACTGAAAGCGTTTAAACTCTGTGATTAACACTGCTGCCATAAAATTGGCAAGGTCTCACAGTGGAGCCTGGACGTGGAAAATCTTATGAACCCCATGGTGCTCCATTGACAAGTCTTGGTCTCCTGAAAAACATAGCATTAAAGTATTACATCCAGAAGTTGCAAGCATAACTTTTACCAAAATCAAAACGAAAGAAATATATAACTTGGTTAATCCCATAACAAGCTGCTTAGGAACAAACCTTTCCCAAAAATCATGTACACACATATGAGGGGCAAAAGAAAAGAAAGACGTAAAACTAAATCTTTCTAACTTCTGACTCTGAGTTCCACCAGGCCGATAAGCGTTGTCTCGGGGAAGCTGCGGATTTTGAAAAGCCAAGTAATTTAGGCTAGAAATAATAACCATAATAATTTATGCTAGCATCTTAAAGAAGAACAAAACCAGAGAGTACAAGGAAAAGTAAATTAAATAAGCAACTACTATAACATCATCCTCAGGCACATAAAACTGAAAAAACAGAGAAGAAGATCAAGCAATACTGTTAAGAATGTCTAACCTTTTTACCCCACATGGTTGGTAAGGTTGCCCTCAAAAGGTGGAGAATTTTGAAAATCCGAAGAAGGTTGTGCTCGTTGAACTGGAGGATTACTACAAGCAAAAACTTCCAATACGCAGTTCGTATGTAAAAGACAAAGAAAGTAATAAAACTTAAGAAATTGAGCTAGCCATAAGGAGGTTTCGGCTCAAACCACCAGAGATGTAAAGCTAGGCTTTATCTAACCTTTGAATTCCACCTGTTCCAAAAGATTGTCCTGCATAAATTGAATGGTCTGAGATGCCGGTGGTTGAATTGGTGAATCGTTACAAGCAAATCCCCAATTCTCAAGGTGAGAATTTAAGGAAAAGAAGCAAAACAAAGCAACCAGCATCTCCTCCTACGGAATAAGCACATGAGCTTCAAAATCTGAAGCTAAGAGCTGCATAAGTGATATTAGAACACAATTTCACAGAAAATTCAAGATACTTCTCACTTTCGTGTGAAAATATTCCGAAGTCAAGTTCCAGACTTGAAAAACAGTAGGGAAGGTCTCAAGTGGTGACACTGGCACATGTTCTGTCCACCTGTTTGCATTACCATTTTAGAAAATCAGTCTATGCTATACAAAGCGCATAAACGTATCCAATAAACCACAAGCAACCTTAATTTTATCTACCGATAAGTAACCATCTTAGTTCTAGCTCAGTCACCTCACCTGTTGAAATATCCCGCACAAGAAGACCCTTCCACCTTCGTAAGGCCACACGAAGAGAGTCAGAGTAAGAAGATGCTTCCCTGAGGCAGTGCTGTTTCCGGCTGGTATCCACTGTAGAACCAAACATCCCCTTCCAAGTGTTTATATAGTTACAGGGAAAAACTAATTCCTACAAACTTCTCAATCGATTCTCAATGCGTAAGTATCTAAACTCTCCCCCGATGCTTCCACTTCTGCAATAACCAGTAGCAATAGATCCAAGAGGGTAATCTGCTTTGATAGCCTCATTCCTCCGAGTGGAGCACCTTGAGATGCAGATGGTTTCTGTAAGTAATCACAAGTTAATCTCCACAACAAAGACCAAAACTTATCGGAACAATATTACCAAACTATATATGAACATGACGAAGAGAAAGACGTAGAATCTGGGCTCGGGCTACAGCTACAAATCGGGGTGGGGTCTTACCTGTGATGGTCTCTGAATTCGCCGTCGAAGCCTTGGAGTTTTCGAAGAAGATGTTTCGTCTTTTGGAATCGTCGTCGTTGAAGAAGAAAAGATATAGAATGATTTGGAGTCTTGGATGAAGGATGTGGAGAAATAAAATGTTTCTATTGGTTTTTCAAGTTTTTTCATTTAATGACATGTCATTTTCATATGACTCTAAACAACTGATGTGTCAAGTGCTGGAGAGAACCTTGCTGTATTATTGTGTTGATTTGATTCGTAATCATATAAACTAAAATGTACAAAATATTAAAAAGTATAACTGTAGTTAGGTTTTTTGTATAAAATCGAGTAAATCAAAACTAAAAAGATACAAACCAAAGCAAACCAAAATAAATAGTACTGTATGATTTAAAAAAAAAAAAAAAGAAGGGGCATAAATGGGTTAATGGTCTGGTTTAGTTCTTTGGTTTAGTTACTTCAGTTACCAGCTGGTTCAATTATCTTCACCTTGCTTGACACGAGGCGAAAGCCATTTGGGAAAAGTTAAAATCACAAAACAATTTCATCTTTCATCCCCTTCTTCTCTTTCTCTTTCTCACTCAACGGGCTCTCACTCGATCTCTTCAATCATCATCGATCATCACTTGGATGTCAGTTATACTCTCTTCTCTACTACCACCTTCTGGTCTCTGTTATTCGCCTAACCTTCAATCTCTCGTGGAGTTCTAGGTCGGGGTTTATCTGTCAGAGTTGTTGCATACCTTTGCTATCCATATTCTCTAAGGTTTTGTCACATTTCCTCTTTTGTTTCGCTTGTTACTAAATTAGTTTTGTTTAGTCTTTGTGTCTAGATTCTGCCGACGTTGAGAACTGTAGATTGGGTTTGTGTGTTTGTAAAGAGATGGACAGAATCAGTGGATTGTCTGATGAACTGCTTGTTAAGATACTACTATTTGTTCCGACAAAAGTTGCTGTGTCCACAAGCATCTTGTCCAAACGGTGGGAGTGTCTTTGGATGTGGTTGCCCAAACTTAAGTACGGTCATATGTATTGTTCAGAGTCTGAATGGGAGAAGCTACAGTGTTTCCTTGACAGAAACCTGCCATTACATAGAGCTCCTGTTATCGAAAGCTTCCGTCTTGAATTGTTTAATACACGTCTTAAACCGGAGAATATCAAAATGTGGCTTGTATTAGCTCTTTCTCACTCCCTACGTGAGCTGGAGATAGTCTATGTGTCATATCCGAATAGGCTAAACATTTTGCCCAGTAACTTGTTTACCTGCAAATCGCTCGTGATCTTGAAACTCGGTGGCCGGATCCTCTTGGATGTTACTCGATTGGTCTCTCTTCCCTCTCTCAAAACTCTGAGACTTCTTAAGGTGAAATACTTTAAGGACGAAACTCTTCAACGGCTTCTATCTAATTGCCCTATTCTTGAAGATCTAATGGTGGATTTACATGAGCGTGATACTACTACGACAAAGTTTACTGCTCTTGTTCCATCTTTGCAGAGATTGACACTCCGTATACCGGATAATCCTCATATAGATGGGTTTATGATAGAAACTCCTGCTTTAAAGTATTTCAAACTTAGTGGTAATATTAGAAATTATCACTACTGTTCGATTGAGAACATGCCTAACCTGATCGAGGCGCATTTAGATGTTGAATTCCCTGATATCAAGAGTCTTATTGGATCAGCCACTTCTGTCAAGCGTCTTACACTATGTTCAAAGGTAAATCACTTTCCGTTTATCAACTCATTTTATGTAAATCATTTTGTCGGTAACTTTAGTATTCTGTGTGCAGACTTTGCTTGCTGAAGGTTTTGTCTTCAACCAACTTGAACACTTAGAGGTATGTACATGCCCAATGATTTTCTCCAATCAACTTGTCCGGCTGCTCAAAGCTTCTCCCAAGTTAAAGAGACTAGACATTTCCGTCGTCAATGTAAGTTTGTTTGTTTGTTAACTCTCTTTCGAGAGTATGATTCACAATCTGGTCTCAGTCTAATCTTTGTGTTTGACATCAGCATCATAAGCCTATAGGTATGGATGAATGGAACCAGCCAAGTACTGTTCCTGAATGTTTGTTGTCGAGTCTACAAACTCTCAGCTGGTCGGGGGAGTACATAGGAGAACCACAAGAGAGAGATATTGTGGTTTACATTTTGAAGCATGCTCTTCACCTAAAGACTGCAACTATCAAGTCATATGAATCGGCTGTTCCAAAATTTGAGATGTTAAAGGAGTTGTCACTTTCTTCTAGAGCCTCAGCAGCATGCCGACTCATGTTTGATTGAGTATTTTTGATCACTAAATTTAGTCTTGTTCTTCAATTTTCTTGTATTTGCTTGTGCTCTTGTATGATTTGTCTTCCTTGTGAAAACTTGTTATCCAAACTATCTTTTCTATATGATGTCCACTGTAGAAACGAATTATGTTGTTGTCTGGTGCTAAATTATATGATCAGATTTAATAGTTTAATGTGTATGGTTTTAGACCGGATAAGCATTGTAAATGATGAGCTGATCTTAGAGAAATAGGAAACATGATCGTATGTGAATATGGTCATGTTAGTGTGTGTATCCATGTTAGTTGTGGTTAGAGTTGTCGCCATCTCAAGACGCAATAGCTCCATTGAGCAGGATACTTCCCTTGAACGCAAATAATTCGATTGTTGTTATACAAAAGGGAGTAATAAAGTGATAAGAACACAAGCGTTTATTGATCAAGAACACGATTACAATATCCAGAACCTAGGGGCCCCTATCTCTCCCAGATACATCACCACAAGATGCATAAAGATTCTGTTACAAGCACTCATCTATTTATACTATATCACTCTCTTGCTCTTTACAAGTACAATATAATCTATATAAATTAATAATTTCTATAAATTAATAAATTTCGTCGGTTCCAATTTGAACATGGGCAAAATATGACACAAATCGATAAAATAATAAGATTCTGTCTGTCTCACAGTTAACAAAGATGGTACATTATAGGGTTTGTTTCCTTCTCAGAGATGGACATAATCAGTGGTTTGTCTGATGAACTGCTTCTTAAGATATTACTGTTGGTTCCGACTAAAGTCGCTGTGTCCACAAGCATCTTGTCGAAACGGTGGGAGTGCCTTTGGATGTGGTGCCTAAAAACGATAAATAATTTAAAAATTATATTAATAAACATGTTTGGATTTTGTAATATTTAAAATAGTTATCTCCCTATATATTAAATGAAAAGTCACTTTATTGATTTCTGATGACGTGTCGCTCATAGTTGAAGTTTCAAAAAATTGTTATAATTTGATTGGTCGATTGTTTTTAATTTTTATTTATTTAAATTAGATCTAAAAATTTAAGGTAAGTTTAAAAACATTTAACATCACTTGCCATATAATCTAAAGAATATTACAAATAACAATTTATGGCAACTAATTCTCGAAATTATAGAAAGATTAATAATGTTTTATTTATTACTTTTAATATTTATAAACTATAAAATATAATGAACAAATTTTTATATAAGATAATTATAATAGTTTTATACTCTACTTAATGAATTATATTCGAATATAATTATATAATAACTATTTTGAATATTACAAAATCCAAACATGTCTATTAATATGATTTTCAAATTATTTATCGTTGTTTACAAAATAAATTTATCAGAATTTTAAAATTATTTATATAATGTTATAAATTTTTTATAAAAATATTAATCCTACTATATATTGATTGAGAAGTCATATAAATGACTTTTTTATTACGTGTTGATCATAAATGAGCTCTTCAAATTGTTATAATTTGATTGGCCAATGATTTTTAATTTTATTTATAATAATTATATCTAACAGGAAATGATAATTCAATTACCACTTTCCAAATAATCTACATAATATTAGAAATAATTATTTATGGTAAATAATTGTTGAAACTATGAAAGAGTAATAATACGATCAATTTTTTAAATAATTATAAATTACATAAAATAATAAACAAAAATGTTTATTTGAATTGATATAATGATTTTATATTCATATAGAAAGAATTATATTTGTATATAAAGTATCATGATAACTATTAATGTCTAATAATTTAATGCATACTTTATAAATTATTTATAAAATTATAAATACAGTTATAAAATTATTTATATTGGCTTATCAGATGTTTAAAATTATTATAAGAGGTTCTAAGTCATTTATAGAAGCTTATACATTAATTTATAAAATGTATTTTAAAAATTTATCCTCCTATTACAATATTTTGAATTTTTTTTACTTTTAATGGTAAAATTCTTCAACTATGTTTACTTAGTGTACAAACCCCTAAACTAAAGATTTACTGGTAGTAATGGTAATTATGATCTGTTAGAGTTTAATTCATTAAATACAGTTAGAATTACCAAAACAAACTTATGTATATATTATAACCAGAATAATTTTAAATATTAATTAGAAGCAAGATTTGAATTCTATCTCATAGCTGAATTAAAATTTATTAGAGGATATTCTATCTCATAGCTTCTCTTGAAATCTAGGTCATTTAGAAACTTAAACTAATTTGCTATATAAATATCACACCACCCCCATTAGTTTCACGCATCTATCTTTTAAGTTTTCATATGTTTTTGATCGCTCATATTTAAATTCTACTTTTGTGATCTTGCGCAGGTGTATGATAATCAATAAGTAACTCATAGACGGAATACTATTATTGGTAATTTTATGGGGGATTCTTCTTCTCCGTTTATTTTTGTTCTCTTCCTCTCCATGTTGTATCTCTATCTATATTTTTGCATCAGTAGTGATTCAACTAACAAAAAGAGACGACTTTGTTTATCTAGAAACTGATCATCCCTTTCCAAAAAGGTAATTTTTTTTTATAAAGTCAAATCACTTAGCAAGAATATAATATAAGATGTGTATGCTAATCAAGTGCAATTTATTTATTGTGTGTGATCCTCTTTAGGTACGTCTGAGAGCGAAAGGTAATCTCAAAGCTTTTTAAAAACTTTGAAACTCATTGATTTTGTCCTATCAATTATATAATTTGTTATCATTTGGGGATTGTTTACATCTTTAAATATTTTTGTTAAAATTACCTCTTTTCTGACTCAAGTTTTAGAGAAGAAAACCGTAAATCATCTCTGATGTTACAATTAAACTAATGATAATAAATCTCAGGTAATTCAAATCTCTCTTTTATATTTCATGGCTGATTTTTTTATTGGGGTTATGCGTGAAATATTTGTTTTTTCTTAATAATATTTTTCTGATGTTTTAAGATTAGTGTTAAATGTGATCGTTTGAAGCATAATGCATTCTCAGAACACACCTCCATGATAAATACTTCTATGTAAATTGTGTCAATTATGTTAGTGATTTTGCATCTGAGTATTGTGACTGATGTTCCAAGAGAGAAAACGTATCACCTCAAACCGAGATTGTTGGGAAAGGTAAATGGTTTATAGATGTAATTGGATAATTGGCATCTAAAAGATACATTTTATTAGATAGTATCAAGCAGTCATTTTAAATCTTTTGAACTCTAACTTTTTGAACTAACAGAATAATCATGCTTAACCTATACGCAGTTCAAAGAGTTATGTATCTAAATGATACGCTCTATCATATATAAATGATACGTTTTATTAGATAGTACAAGCAGTCCTTTTAAACTCAAACAATGCCATGTTCTGAGTTGTACACATTGTATTGACCTTTTTTTTTCCTTGCGGTGTGTATTCAGATAACAGTAGTGAAGTGCATATATGAAGTAATATCAACCAAAATTAAGAAAAGTCTTTTAAAAGCAGAGATAATCACATGGGTCTCTCTTGAACATGGCAAATAACTATCAGTTTTGCCAGACCCGAATTTCTTAAACATGTTTTCTACTTTCTATTTTCTTATTATTTAGTTTCACCTGATGAAAAGTTTGAATCACAGACTCTTGACATTTTAAAATTTATATTATCTGTTTGTGTAATGGTGCAGAGGTTTCAATGAGACCGGCTTATCCTTCTTCCAAGAAAGTAAAGGACTATGACAAGTTTGAAGCTGAAATGAAGAAGAATAGAAGGATGATAAGCTTGAAGGAGACGCTGCTTTGAACAAGTTCTTCCATGAGATATTGAATTCTGATGAGGATATGAGGAGTGCTAGAGCAAATCATTTATGAGTATCTATCTATCTATATTCCTATTTAGTCTTTCTTTTCTTGTGGAGATTACAATGTTTTTGGCATTTTGATTGACTCTTTTTGCAGTTTTGCACAATCAACAGGTGGAATCTATTGAGACAGTGCTTTCAATAGACTGGAAAGATGTTGGTGCTAAGAAAATCGAGAGCACTCTTTATGATGATCTGGCGCTCAAGACATGGAAAATATGATCTTATATGATGTGTGGGTTTTACCTTAATCTAGACAGAACTCGAAGCCTTGGTCTTAAGGTCTGATTTCTCTACTTTATGGACTTAAGGTACTTTGTATTTTCCATAACTCATATTTTTTATACGAAACACTGAAATTTTTAATCTAAATGTTCTAATGTATTCTTTGTTCATATGAACATAGTATAAATATCAATATGTAACATCGAATCTTTCATATTAACCACATACATGTAACATAAGTATTATATAGTTGTAAATATGTAATTATCAATTTAATATTAATGTTAATGCCCGTACATGCGTGCGGGCGGTCCACCTAGTTATATAATTATATTTGAATACAATTCACCAAGTAGAGTATAAAACTATTATAATTATCTTATATAAAAATTTATTCATTATATTTTATAGTTTATAAATATTAAAAGTAATAAATATAACATTATTAATCTTTCTATAATTTCAAGATTTAGTTGCCATAAATTGTTATTTGTAATATTATTTAGATTATATGGCAAGTGATATTAAATATTTTTAGATTTACCTTAAATTTTTAGATCTAATTTAAATAAATAAAAATTAAAAACAATCGATCAATCAAGTTATAATAATTTTTTTGAAACTTCACATCTGAGAAACACGTCAGCAGACCTCATTAAAGTGAATTCTCTATAAGGAGATGTTCTATGTATTTTTTTCAGTAAAAACGCATACGTTTCTTTTCATTACCCAGTTTTCGTCGATTGACAAAATACTTGGTTTAATGGTCTGGTTAGTTCTTTGGGTTTAGTTACTTCAGTTACCAGCTTGGTTCAATGATCTTTCCTGACACGAAGGCGAATGCCATTTGGTAAAAGTTAAATCAGAAAGCAATTCATCTTTTATCCTCTCCTCTCTCTCTCTCACGGGATCTCACTCCATCTTCCATCATCGCCATCCATCACTTGGATATCAGTTGCCTAAGGTGACACTCTCTTCTCTATTATCACATTCTGGTCTGTTATTCGGGGTTTATCTATCGTTCTTTTCAAGTTGTTACATCGTCACCTAACTATCCAGATTCTCTTTTGTCTCCTTTGGTTTTGCTTGTTACTTATTAGTTTTGGTTATTTTGTGTCGACAGTAACAACGGTGGTACATTATAGGGTTTGTGTCCTTCTCAGATATGGACATAATCAGTGGGTTGCCTGATGAACTGCTTGTTAAGATATTACTGTTGGTTCCGACAAAAGTTGCTGTATCCACAAGCATCTTGTCCAAACGGTGGGAGTATCTTTGGATGTGGTTGCCTAAACTTGATTACGGTCCTCGCGACTGTTCAGAGTCTGAATGCGAGAAGCTAAGGTGTTTTCTAGACAGAAATTTGCCTTTACATAGAGCTCCGGTTATCGAAAGCTTCTCTCTTGACTTATGCTGTTCACGATTTAAACCGGAGAATATCAACATGTGGATTGGAATAGCTGTTTCCCACTGCCTACGTGAGCTGGAGATGCTATATGAGTCTGATCCGGCTAAGCCATTCGTGTTGCCGAGTAACTTGTATGCCTGCAAATCTCTCGTGGTCTTGAAACTTGATGGAGATATCCTCTTGGATGTTCCTACAATGGCGTCTCTTCCCTCGCTGAAAACTATGAATCTTCAAAGTGTGAGATACTCCAGTGACAAAACTCTTCCACTGCTTCTATCAAAATGCCCACTTCTTGAAGATCTTGTGTTGGATTTATGTGAGGATGATACCCCGAGATATCTGGGAGTTGTTGTTCCGTCTTTGCAGAGTTTGTCACTCTCTATACTCTATAATAATCATATTATAGATGGGTTTGTGCTAACAACTCCTGCTTTGAAGTATTTCAAACTTATGGACTATAATGAACACTACTGTCTGATCGAGAATATGCCTAACCTGATCGAGGCATATTTAGATGTTGATTGTCCTGATATCAAGAATCTAATTGAGTCAATCACATCTGTCAAGCGTCTTTCAATATGTTCAAAGGTAAATCATTTTCCATTTATCAACTTATTTATATGTAAATCAGTTTTCAGTAATTTTGGAATATTGTGCGCAGGCTATGCTTGATGAAGGTTTTGTCTTCAACCAGCTTGAACATCTGGAGGTATGTTTATGCATGGAGCATTCCTCGAATCAACTTTTCCGGCTGCTCAAAGCTTCTTCTAACTTGAAGAGACTGGACATTTCCTTAATGCATGTAAGTTTGTTTGTTGACTCTCTTTTTTTAGGATATGATTCACAACCTATTATCAGTCTAATTTTTGTGTTTGTTATCAGGGTCACGTGTCTCAAGGTATGGACGACTGGAATCAACCAACTACCGTTCCTGAATGTATCCTGTCGTCTTTACAAACTCTCAACTGGTCGGCGGAGTACACAGGAGAACCACAAGAGAGAGATATTGCGGTTTACATTCTGAAACATGCTCTTCACTTAAAGACTGCAACAATCAAGTCATCTGAATTGGAAGTTACAAAATCTGAGATGTTAAAGGAGTTGGAACTTTCGCCTAGAGCTTCAGCTGCATGCCAACTCATGTTCGAGTGAGTATTTGATCTTTAAACTTGGTCTTTTTGTTTGTGCTTGAACTCGTATGGTTTGTCTTCAACTCTGAAAACTTGTTTTCCCAAACTAATCTTTTTTTATATGTTATCCACTGTAAAAAAACGAATTATGTTGTTGTTTGGAGCTAAGTTCTATGTATCGTGTGGATTCCCTTTTGGGAAAGTAATCAGAAAACATTGAACTTTATCTTCTCTCTATCATCTATTTACCATCGTTGTTGTCTCCTTGTTTTGCTTATTCTTCTTCTGCGTTTTCTGTTGATTTAGACAAAATTCCCACGGCCCTCGTTTAGTTGTTTGGTTTAGTTACTTCAGTTGTTACTTGTTACCAGCTGGTTCAATTATATTTCTCGACACAAAAGGCGAAAGCCATTTGGGAAAAAGTTAAATCAGAAAACAATTTCTCTCTTCGTCTTTATCCTCTTCTCTCTCACACACACTCACGGGCTCTCACTCGATCTCTTCCATCATCATCCATCTGTTGGATTTCAGTTCCCTAAGGTTTTGTCACCTTTCTCTTTGTCTCTTTGGTTACTAATTAGCTTGGTTAGTCTTTAAAATGTGTTCTTCTGTTTTGTGTCTAGATTCTGTTCGACAGTAACAAGGGGTACATTGGGTTTGTTTTTATTTGTAAAGAGATGGACAGAATCAGTGAGTTGTCTGATGAACTGCTTGTTAAAATATTACTGTTGCAGAGAAGTAGAAAAAACCCGTCAAGGCTAACTCTGACGCAGCTGGGTAGCAGCACCTTCTTGGTTCTAGACTTAAGGAGAAGCGTGATCAGGCCGTAGTGAAAGTTTGGCCAAGAGGAGATCTAGCTAGACTCTCTTCTGCTAATCCAAAATTTGCAATATCAACAAATGAACAAAGAGATTGAAACATGAAGTTCAATCTGAGTCACTAAGAAGCTAAAAACGCAAAACACATTATCAGTTTCTAGCAAACTCTCCAAATGCCTCTACCATATCTCGACAAGTTTCTTCTTTGACTCCTATGCCATTTTTTCCAATCTTGTTCTCAAATTCATCACCAGGATCATCTATTGCTTTGCAATCATTCCTATATGATTCACAATCTCTTGTAATCTCCTCCAACATTTTCAACTGGATGTCGTTTCATGATGTCTCCACGGGATCTCGCAGGATTCCATCTTCTCCAGTTACGACTAGAAGAAGAATACTGATTTGAAGTTTTAATTTTATAGGGCTTTAAGGTTCTTATGATTTGATTGAAGGCTTTAAAATGGCAAAGTGTCTACTAAATAAACTATAATACTTAACGGAAATTAAACAATTTAACTGTTGACTTCCTATGGGTTTAAATTTGTCTGGTCAACTAAAGTTCAAAGTTTAAATGGCTTATTATAAAAAGTTCATGATTTAAATGGATCAGTTAAGAGTTGGAGATTTTTTTTTTAACACTGGTTATATTTCATAATGTAAAGTTTAGAAAGAACAAACTGCCTCCCTAACAACACACACCTCATAAACAGAGGATTGGAAGGAACATGTTACCAAAATAAAAAGAAGAAAAAAGCAGAAAATAAAGAACAACAGTAGGTGCCCAAACAAAGCATGAACAAAGGAAACATGCTAGAGGCTCGTCAGCCAGCGAGAAAGCTGCGTCAGCCAGTCATGGAGACTCCATTGACAGCCTCTGTGATAGTGAATTACTAGCCAGTGGGGACCCAAGTCGCCAGATAAGATAAGCAGCGATGAACCCGCGTAACGCTGATAGCAATGCTCGTAGCAACACCATTCTTATCGAGAGATACATGCTATGAACTCTAATCATCAGATTAGCTTAGCTCATTTCTCCAGCATGAAAGAAAGAGACTTTATGTAGCATGTTTGCCATCAGAGTTCGAGATTTATTTGGCTTCTTTTTGTAAGTTTGGGATTTAAATGGCGTTTTTTCCTTTTCTTTTCTTATTCTGGGTTTTCTCTTGATTTAGGCAAAAATTCCCACGTTCCTCTCCACCTGAGTCAACGGGAATCACATCCGCGTCGTTTTAGAACAAACAAAGTGGCATAAAATGGGTTAATGCCCTGGCTTAGTTCTATAATGCTCTGGTTTAGTTCTTTGGTTAAATAAATTACTTCAGTTAACCAGCTGGCTCAATTATATTTCTCGACACAAGGCGAAAGCCATTTGGTAAAGTTAAAATCAGAAAACAATCATCTCTTCTCTCTCTCACTCCATCCTCCATCATCACTTGGATATCAGTTGCTTAAGGTAACACACTCTCTTCTCTATTATCACATTCTGGTCTATTATTCGCTTAACCTTCAACCTCTCGTGGAGTTCTAGGTCTATCGTTACTTTCAAGTTGTTACTAATTAGTTTTGGTTATTTTGTGTCGACAGTTACAACGGTGGTACATTATAGGGTTTGTGTCCTTCTCAGATATGGACAGAATCAGTGGGTTGTCTGATGAATTGCTTGTTAAGATTTTACTGTTGGTCCCGACAAAAGTTGCTGTATCCACAAGCATCTTGTCGAAACGGTGGGAGTGTCTTTGGATGTGGTTGCCCAAACTCAAGTACGATTTCAGGGGTTGTCCAGAGCCTGAAGGCAAGAGGCTACTGCTTTTTCTTGACAGAAACCTGCCGTTACACAGAGCTCCTGTTATCGAAAGCTTCCGTCTTGAGTTATATGGTTCATATCTTTCACCGGAGAATGTCAAAATGTGGGTTGTAATAGCTCTTTCCCACTGCCTACGTGAGCTGGATATATTACATGAGTCTTATCCTCCGTCTAAGCCAATCGTATTGCCGAGTAACTTGTTTACTTGCAAATCGCTATCGGTCTTGAAATTGGATGGGGATATCATCTTGGATGTTCCTCGAATGGTCTCTCTTCCCTCTCTCAAAACTCTGCAACTTCAAAGTGTGACATACTCGAAGGATGAAACTCTTCAACGGCTTCTATATAATTGCCCAGTTCTTGAAGATCTAATGCTGCATTTACGTGATTATGGTGACACTATGCAAAAGGTTACAGTTGTTGTTCCATCTTTGCTGAGTTTGTTACTGTATACCCTATGGTCATGATATACAAGGGTTTGTGATAGACACTCCTAATTTAAAGTATTTCAAACTTGTGGATGATAATGATAAGAGTCACTACTGTTTGATTGAACATATGCCTAACCTGATCGAGGCACATTTAGATGTTTCACTCACTCACATCAAGAGTCTTATTGGCTCAATCACTTCTGTCAAGCGTCTTACAATATGTTCACGGGTAATTTATTTTACATTTATCGTTTTATTTATGTAATCATTTGTCACTAATTTTTAGTATTCTGTTCGCTGGCTAAGTTTGATGAAGGTTTTGTCTTCAACCGGCTTGAGCATCTGAAGGTATGTATATGCAACGACCATTCCTCCAATCAACTTTTCCGGCTGCTCAAATCCTCTTCGATCTTGCAAGAATTAAACCTTTTCTCAATGGAGGTAAGTTTGTTGGTTTAACTTTGTCTAGGGTCTCTGATGCACAACCAAGTGTCAGTCTAATTTTTGTGTTTGACATCAGGATCATGAGCCTCAAGGCATGGATGACTGGAATGAACCAAGTACTGTTCCTGAATGTTTGTTGTCGAGTCTACAAACTCTCAGCTGGTCGACATACACAGGAGAACCACAAGAGAGAGATATTGTGGTTTACATTTTGAAGCATGCTCTTCACTTAAAGACTGCAAGAATCAAGTCATATGAATCGGCTGTTCCAAAATTTGACATGTTAAAGGAGTTGTCACTTTCTTCTAGAGCTTCAGCATCATGCCAACTCATATTCGAATGCGCATCTGAAGATTAAAATTGGACTTGTACTCCTGTTCTTCTATTCTTGTATGTGTTTGTTCTCGTATGGTTAAGTCTTCGACTCTGAAAACTTTTTATCCAAACTATCTTTTCTATATGATCATCGGATTATGATGTTTGGAGCTAAGTTAAATGATTAGATTTAATAGTTTTGTGGTTAAAGTTAAGGTGATGTTGTTTTGAGCTAAGTTATAGACCTTGTAAATGATGCGCTGATGTTGGAGAAATAGGAAACATGATATGTCGTAGTGTGTGTATCCACGTGAGTTGTGGTTGGAGTTGTCGCAATAGCTCCATTGAGCCAAAACACTTCACTTTCTTTGCTTATGCTTTGTTCAGTCATCTCAAAACTCAAGAATTCTTAGAGTGGCTTCTGGTGTAATCACTAATTTGGCAATGCACGGTAAGAACTTCTATTGGTGGTTCAAGTAATTTTATGATATTGTTATAGATTTTTAGACTTAAAAGTGGTCTCATTTGATTGTGTCATTTATTTACAGTACTTGTTTGCTTAAATGTTGAATCTGTAAGTTGCATTAGACGGTTCTTGATGCCAAGTTTCAATAAATGGTTTCTTTCCGATATATGATGTATTAATCAGAGAAGAGTCGAGATCTAATAATGAATAAAGGAGGTGCTCAACTGCTAGCAAAGATGGTAGCTGATGCACTGCCCAATTTATGCGGAAATTTGTTCCAGTACTTCCAAGTAGCAGACATCTTAGAATATATCTACTCATCTGCATCAATCCATGTCTGTAATATATAGCATATGCAAAAGCCAATCTATTTAAAGAAGCTTTGTGTTGGGATGCTAAGTACATACGTATTAACTCTTACATGTCTCTCTGTTTTTAGCACAAAAAGAGAAGTTTCTCAAGCTCCTGAAAGAAGAGAAGCGTGACAGAGATCGTAATAATATCAGTGGAGGCGAGTAGAGATGACAATGGCAGCTTAGCAAGGAAGATACTCAGATCAAAGCATGTTACTAATTCAGACAATAATTAAATTTTTTAATCAGACAAACAAGGCTTAAAATTATGGGAAATTGCATCCCATAACCAAACAAAAAACTTAAATTAACTAAGTAACCAAAATCTTTTTCTCTCTCTTCCTTTCCCTTCCTATCTCTCTCATCCCTCTCTCTAAAAATCTAATTTTGGTTTTTTTCTTGGTTATTTCACAAATTCTCCCAATTATTATTCTCTCAGTCATTTAACGTTGTTTCGTTCACAAGAAATCAGTATTAGCATGGTTAAGCCATCATAGGGAATTATAAACTCTCTTGAATTTACACTATTACTAAACAAAATAAGAGTTAAAACTCCACCACTAATAAAAAAACATATATGTTCCCTCAGAACTAAGTTACAAATCATATAAAAACTGTATCAGATATACATTAGCTTTTTAAATCATCACAGGGAACCACCAAATCAATTTAGAACATATATATGAGAAAATCATATAATTCGAGGGTTGAAGGGCTCAGAAAATGTTTAAGAAAACAGTTATTTTCCTTGGCCACAAAAGGCCTCATAATGAGCTGGGATAAAAATGATATCATCATAGCCACTTAAACCCTAATCAAACCCAAACCAATTTGCAAAACACAATTAAACACACCAAAAATTGAGAAGATTTCATAATCAATACGAACAAAAGATAATAAAAGGTTCAGATACATGTATTGAACATAGTTGTACTCCTAGACCACAAAAGGCCTCATAGAGCTGGGATTATATCTTATCATCACCACCCGTAATCACACAAATTCGAAACAAAAGAATCAAATTCAAGAAAACCCATCAACACTGTAAATATAAACTTAAACGAAAGAGCCAGACAGACGAATTTGATTTGATAAGAAACAGGAATCTTTAATGGACACTAAGGCTTTGAATGGTGACCAAGGAACGATAGGGAACACTAAATTCTTTATCATTCCCAAAAAAAATCACCATTCACAAGGAATAGTTTTTCCTTCTTGTTCCTCTCTATTCTTTTTTTTGTAGAGAAATATTGAACAAAAATATTTCTTGTTAAATTTGATAAGGAACAAGCATTCCTTTTAATTCTTATACGTTTTTTCTATTCATTCTTCTTGTTTCCGAAAAGGTCACCGGTCGAAGCCGAAAAGGAGACGCTGATTTATAAAAACAACTAGGGTTTTCATACCACCTTGTCAGGCCCAGTAAGGATACATGAAAGCTTGGCCCATACTAAGGCCCAGTGACAAGCCCACCAAAGCTTGGTAGTTCCGATGGTCGTAGATATCTTCTGATAAGTTAAAACCCCTTCATCTTCCTTCTCAGGCAACACGGTCCCTCATCAGTACTAACACAAATGCTTTCGCAGTCTTCTGGTCATTTCCGGTTTATCTTCTGATTCCGATTCTTCGGGGGAACATTCATCACCTTAACTCTCTAAGGTTTTGTCATGTTCCTCTCTTTTGTCTTTTGTTTCGCTTTTAACTAATTAGCTTTGGTTAGTCTTTAAATATGTGTTCTTCTGTTTTATGTCTAGCTTCTGTAGACAATTAGAACGGGTTTGGTTCTTTCTCAGAGATGGACAGAATCAGTGGGTTGTCGGATGAACTGCTTGTTAAGATATTACTGTTTGTTCCGACAAAAGTTGCTGTGTCCACAAGCATTTTGTCGAAACGGTGGGAGTATCTTTGGATGTGGTTGCCTAGACTTGAATACGGTCATAAAGATTGTTCAGAGCCCGAATCCAAGAGGCTACAGTGTTTTCTTGATCGAAATCTGCCGTTACATAGAGCTCCTGCTATAGAAAGCTTCCGTCTTGAATTGGATAATTCAGTCTTTAAACCGGAGAATATCAAGATGTGTGTTGTAAACGCAGTTTATCACTCCGTACGTGAGCTGGAGATAGTATATGAGTCTTATTCGGCTAAGCCAAACATATTGCCGAGTAACTTGTACACATGCATATCTCTCGTGATCTTGAAACTTGATGGGGAGATCCTCTTGGATGTTCCTCGGATGGTTTCTCTTCCCTCTCTCAAAACTATGAAGCTTCAAAAAGTGAGATACTTCAATGAAGAAACTCTTCAACAGCTTCTATCTAGTTGCCCAGTTCTGGAAGATCTAGTGGTGGATTTAGATGAGGAAGACACAACTCGAAAGTTGACGGTTGTTGTTCCATCTTTGCAGAGTTTGTCACTCGTTATACCCTGGAGTAATGATATATATGGGTTTGTGATGGACACTCCTGCTTTAAAGTATTTCAAACTTGTGGATGATAATCAGAAGAGTCACTACTGTTTGATTGAGCATATGCCTAACCTGATCGAGGCACATTTAGATATTGCATTCCCTGATATCAAGAGTCTTATTGGATCAATCACTTCTGTCAAGCGTCTTTCAATATGTTCATGGGTAATTTATTTTACATTTATCGTTTTATTTATGTAATCATTTGTCACTAATTTTTAGTATTGTGTTCACAGGCTATGTTTGATGAAGGTTTTGTCTTCAACCAGCTTGAGCATCTGAAGGTATGTATATGCAAAGACCATTCCTCCAATCAACTTTTCAGGCTGCTCAAATCTTCTACGATATTGCAAGAATTAAACCTTTTCTCAATGGAGGTAAGTTTATTGGTTTAACTTTGTATAGGGTCTCTGATGCACAACCAAGTGTCAGTCTAATTTTTGTGTTTGACATCAGGATCATGAGCCTCAAGGCATGGATGACTGGAATGAACCAAGTACTGTTCCTGAATGTTTGTTGTCGAGTCTACAAACTCTCAGCTGGTCGGGGGATTACATAGGAGAACCACAAGAGAGAGATATTGTGGTTTACATTTTGAAGCATGCTCTTCACCTAAAGACTGCAACTATCAAGTCATATGAATCGGCTGTTCCAAAATTTGATATGTTACAGGAGTTGGCACTTTCTTCTAGAGCTTCAGCTGCATGCCAACCCATGTTCGAATGCGCATCTGAAGATTAAAATTGGTCCTGTGTCTTCTATTCTTGTATGGTTAAGTCTTCAACTCTGAAAACTTTGTATCCAAACTATCTTTTCTATATGTTATATATCATCATCGGATTGTGTTGTTTGGAGGTAAGTTGATTTAATAGTTTTGTGGGGAAAATAAGGTTATGTTGTTTGGAGCCAAGTTATATAGACCGGATAAGCCTTGTAAATGATGCGCTGATGTTGGAGAAATAGGAAACATGATCGGTCGTAGTGTGTATCCATGTTGGAAGAAACAGGTTCGGTCGTGTATCCATGTGAGTTGTGGTTGGAGTTGTCACAATAGCTCCATTGAGCCAAAACATTTCACTTTCTTTTACAACAAAAAAAACTCGATTGTTGTTATACAAAAGGGAGTAATAAAGTTAGGACAGTAATACAGTCTTTTGGCTCGTCCTTAATATATTAATGACAAGTTAAAGATTGAAAATAAATTGATCGAAATTTATTACTAATATTCTGTATATATCTACATATATATATGTTCAATACAATCTATCGTATTGTTTTCAATATTGAAAATGTTAACCATATACATGTGGAAATAAAGTATAATAATATTTGTCCATTCATTTTTTTTTCAAAAAATTGTAGAGTACGAGCAAAAACGGAAGCATACCCATGCCTCACCAAATTTTTATAATCACAAAGCAAAATCAAAAGTTTTATACGAAACACATAGAAAGCAAATAAGTAATGAATTTTCCAAATTAAAAGAGAATCTAAGGGAAAATGAAATTGGTGATGAGGTGAATTTAGAATGAAGCTTGTTTCACCTTCTTCACATGTATTTGTACTTCATGGTCTTGCTAAGTCCATTTATATTTCAAAGGACAAGCGTATGAAGGAAGATCTTCCAAAAGTCTATGTGAGCCTCAAAGTTAGTTTTCTCTCTACAGTTACAAGTGGATTCTTCGTTTTTAATAATACTAATTTCAACTTTGTATACCATGAGTCATGTTGGAATCTAATCAGGTGAAGATTGTGGAGGAAGGGTGTGTGGAAGCTTTGCTTTGTTCAGTGTTTGTGTCATTTATTAACAGTGCTTGTTTGCTAATGAGAATCTGTAAGTTGCTTTAGACGGTTCTTCATGCCAAATTTCAATAATATGGTTTCTTTCAGATATATGATATATTGACCGTAGAGAAGAGTCATGATCTAATAATTAATAAAGAAGGTGCTCAACTGCTAGCAAAGTTGGTGACCAAAACAGATGATCCACAGACTCTAAGAATGGTAGCTGGTGAACTTGCAAATTTATGCGGAAATTGGTGACCACGAGATTATTATTTTTTATTCCAGTACTTCCAAGTATCAGACATTTTCAAACGTATCTATTCATCTGCATCAATCCATGTATGTGATGTATAGCAAATGCAAAAGCCAATATATTTGAAGAAGCTTTGTGTTGGGATGTCAAGTACATACGTATTAACTCTTACATGTCTCTGTTTTTTGCACAAACAGAGAAGTTTCTCAAACTCCTGAAACAAGAGGAAGCCCGACAGAGATCGTAAGAATATCAGGGGAGTCGAGTAGAGATGACAATTGCAGCTTAGCAAGGAAGATACTCAAGATCAAAGCATGTTACTAATTCAGATAAGAATTAAATAATTAAATTTTTTTAATCAGACAAACAAGGCTTAAAATTATTCCCTCAGTCATTTAACGTTGTTTCGGTCACAAGAAATCAGCATTAGCATGGTTGTTAAGCCATCATAGGGAATTATAAACTCTCTTGAATTTACACTATTACTAAGCAAAATAAGAGTTAAAACTCCACCACTAATAAAAAGAAACATATACCTTCCCTCAGAAATAAGTTACAAATCATATAAAAACTGTATCAGATATACATTAGCTTTTTAAATCATCACAGGGAACCACCAAATCAATTTAGAAAATATAATTCGAGGGTTTAAGAGCTCAGAAAATGTTAAGAAAACAGTTATTTTCCTTGGCCACAAAAGGCCTCATAATGAGCTGGGATAATAATGTTATCATCATAGCCACTTAAACCCTAATCAAACCCAAACAAATTTGCAAAAAAACACAATTAAACACACCAAAAATTGAGAAGATTTCATAATCAATACGAACAACAGATAATAAAAGGTTCAGATACATGTATTGAACATAGTTGTACTCCTAGACCACAAAAGGCCTCATAGAGCTGGGATTATATATTATCATCACCACCTTAATCACACAAACAAACGAATCAAAAATTCAAGAAAACCAATCAAACACTGTAAATATACACTTAAACGAAAGAGCCAGACGAACGAATTTGATTGACAAGTAACAGGAATGTTTTAATGGTCACGAGAAGTGATGAAGTCAAAAGCTGGGAGACGCTGATTTATAAAAACAACTTAGGGTTTTTCATACTAAATTGTCAGGCCCAGTAAGGATACATGAAAGCTCGGCCCATAATAAGATCCAGTGACAAGCCCACCAAAGCTTGGTTAGTTAACCCCTTCATCTTCCTTCTCAGGCAACCCGGTCTCTTCAGTAATAACACAAACTAGAGCTAGACCCGCCCGACCGGGCGGGTGTTTTTTTCTGTTTACTTAATGCAATTAAATTTTTTTACACCTTATATAATGTATCAAATTTTTATACAAATGATGAAAAAAATACATCACATAATACAAATATTGCTGTAACATAATTTGATCACACTGTAGCATTTCTAATGTTTTACTTGTTATTTATCTTAGATCATCACTTAATCATCCTGATCTACTTTACTAAAATTCAAAAAAATACAAAGAGTAGAACTAACAGTTTGATCAGCTAAAACCATTTCTAATCACACAAACAAACGAATCAAAAATTCAAGAAAACCAATCAAACACTGTAAATATACACTTAAACGAAAGAGCCAGACGGACGAATTTGATTGACAAGTAACAGGAATGTTTTAATGGTCACGAGAAGTGATGAAGTCAAAAGCTGGGAGACGCTAAACAACTTAGGGTTTTTCATACTAAATTGTCAGGCCCAGTAAGGATACATGAAAGCTCGGCCCATAATAAGATCCAGTGACAAGCCCACCAAAGCTTGGTTAGTTAACCCCTTCATCTTCCTTCTCAGGCAACCCGGTCTCTTCAGTAATAACACAAACTAGAGCTAGACCCGCCCGACCGGGCGGGTGTTTTTTTCTGTTTACTTAATGCAATTAAATTTTTTTACACCTTATATAATGTATCAAATTTTTATACAAATGATGAAAAAAATACATCACATAATACAAATATTGCTGTAACATAATTTGATCACACTGTAGCATTTCTAATGTTTTACTTGTTATTTATCTTAGATCATCACTTAATCATCCTGATCTACTTTACTAAAATTCAAAAAAATACAAAGAGTAGAACTAACAGTTTGATCAGCTAAAACCATTTCTAATGTTTCATCAGCGTAAGGTGGGTTTTGCATCCATGAGTGAATCAGTTTCACTTGAACACGCCACACATCCTTAAAGGGTTTAAGATCGTTGATCAAATGAAATATTTTGTTAACAGACATGATTTTTTTGTGAGGTAAGTCGTAAAAGAATGTGTAGAATGAGTTTGTACTCGGGTAGAATATATAGTAGAGGGACAATACCCTAGTTGAGAATAAATATCTAATCTATTAAAACAGGAGTACACAATTAAACTAACCCTGAATTTTCAATGTTAATTACTTTCGAATGCCACTGAAACTATTATTACTCTTTCCTTAAAATTAGCTTGTCTTTTTTCGATTATTTAATGTTATACTATACACTACAAAAACGGAAACAATGACTTAAAGTCTTCACCATGATGGAATGTTATGTTATAAATCGGATGACTTCAAAGTAAATCATCAATTCAATTCTTCTTTCATATCATATAATTATATAGTATCTAACATTCCTCCAAAACACTAATTAGCATTGACATCATGTTACTGGTACTGTAAACTATAACAGCAATATTTATATGTACGTTAATAATATATTGTGTAATTTGTTTTGGTATTTACGTTAATATTATATGGTATAAATTATTTTTCCAAATCAGTTCTTCCTTGCTTTACATGCGAAAGTCTCTACAACAAGTTCAAATTTTGAAAACAGAATTGATTAAATCCGAGTGCACACAGGATCCTACTTACCAACAATATTTGATCCCCATATATTCAAAATTTTAAACTATTTAATCATTATCAATACATAGAAAATCGCTTTCAGAAACTTAATAGCTTCAATTGCGGAAAAAATATATTAAATCGAAAAAAATGGAGAGCGATTCTGATTTAACCAAAAATATATAAATACTATATTCATGTTACCAAAAAAATATATTGCATATAATTAGTTACCAAAATCATTCCTCCCCTAACCTTGCGCATCAATCAACATTTATTTTTAACATTAAATAATTAAAAGTTATCGATTATTGGTAACAAGAATATATTTAACATAACAAAGATAATTGATTTCTATCAAACGATTAGCTATATTCTTGGTAACAAAAATATTTTTATGCACAGCATATTCGGTTTACTTGCAAAGTGGGCAAAGTGGGCAAAGTGGGCGTTGTGTAGATTTAGAATTCCTAGGGTTCCATATCTCCATTATATATAGTTTCCCTCAGACCAATATTCACCACAACATTTCATTGTTAACAAACAATCATGTCATTAAACAAAAGTTTCTCTTTGCTTTCCAATGTCAAACCTTGGAAGTCGGCATGGCGTGTGCGAGTGAAACTGATACACTCGTGGAAACAAACCCCCCCCCCCCAGCTATGCCGAAGAAACATTTGAAATGGTCTTAGCTGATGAAGCAGTAAGTCATTCATACACAAAATTTCCCATCTGTCAATACTATTTCTTTCTAATACTATTTCGTGAATTTCAGGGTGGTAAAATTCACGCATCCTGCAATAAAGCTCACATGTTTTGTACTCAACATAACCTTCCAATTGGAGAGTGGCGTGTTGTTGAGAATTTTAAGGTTTTCAAAGCAGGTGGAAAATATCGACCAACAGGACTTTACTATAAGATCAGTATTACCAGTGAAAAAGTTTTTACTGGATCTGACTACCGTGATGATAGGAGTTTCTTATCTCTAACTAATTTCGATGAGCTTTCGAAAGGGTTGGGCTTTTTAAATTAAAATCACACAAATAGTTATCTATTTAACACAAACATAAGCCTTTAATTAAATTGTAACTATGATTGTTCATAAATTTATTTATTCTTAGACTACTCTTAATCAAAATTTTAATATGTTATATTTCCATAGCCTTTGAATAAATATATCTCAATAAAAAATTATACCTTAATTTTCCTTTTCATATATATTATACTAACTCATAATTATTTATTTCATTATATTTTAAACTGGCAAAATTGTTTTTTTATATTTCTTATTTTAATGCATCATTATCTTCATTTTTATTTTACACTTTCTCTATTTGATATTAAATATCGTTCATAAAATATGATTACTAACACGGATACAGTTACTACTCAATGTAATACAGACTAACTATTACAAATAAATCATGAATATAAACAAAAAAAATTTGAAACAAAAAATAAACACCCGCCCGGTCGGGCGGGTCATGATCTAGTCTTTGCTTATTTTGCAAGTCATATTAGGCGAAATAAATGAAAAGAATATTTTGTTGATTTTGTTTCTTGTTTTTGAAATTATGGTAAAATCTTAATGGTTACGATTTGAAATAGGAAATGATAAGATCTTGTGCTTGTTCCGCAAGTGTGTGGGTCAATTTTTTTACCGCAATACAAAACGCTAAAATTGAGGAAATATCTTAACCACCCTCGCAAGGCATCACTTGGTTGCATTAGTATGCAAAATATGTTGTTGAAATTCGAATATTGTGTTTATTATTTAGTAGTTATGGATCAAATTTTATATATATATATTCCTTGTTCCAAAACTGAGGGGGAAAATCTTATTTAGAAACAAATTAGTAAATTCTGCAAATAATTCTAATTTTTTTTCCGAAGATTGTTAGGGAAACAGCTTTTCAATTCAAAAATATTAGATTTTAATAAGATATATAATGATTATTAATTGTTTGGACATATGAAAGTCAGTGGAATATTTCAATATAATAAGGTGGTTACAAATATGCTACAGACACCACCATAAATTAAGTGAACTGAAATTGTTCAAACTCGTGTAAGTATCATTGTTAATTTTTCTTAGTTTAATTACTTATAAAACTTATATAATTTGATGTTCGTGCAGGTTACGTAAGCTAAGGATGGGATTTATATAATAAACAATGTTAGGATGTCGATATTGCTGGGAAATTATTTATGTTTGTTCCTTTATTTTAAAATATGTAGTTTGTTTGAGTTTATTAATAATATGTTTTCTTTTTTTGTGGTTCCTTTGAGTTATTTTAGGAAAACAATGAATAAGTGGAAATGACAATCATTTTTAATGTAAAACTAATTTAATTTTTAATGGCATTTGACTGTAAATATTATGTAATTTTTAGGGTTATTCTATAAGTGTACTTCTGTTTTAATAAAGTAGATGCTTTCGCAGTCTTCTGGTCATTTCCGGTTCCTCGGGCAACACTATTCACCTAACTATCCGGGTTCTCGAAGGTTTTGTCACGTTCCTCTCTTTTTGTCACTTTTGGTTTAGCTTGTTACTAATTAGTTTGGTAAGTCTTTAAAGATGTTTTCTTTTGTTTTGTGTTAGATTCTGTAGACTGTAACAACGATACATCGGGGTTTGTTTCCTTCTCAGAGATGGACAGAATCAGTGAGTTGTCTGATGAAGTGCTTGTTAAAATACTACTATTTGTTCCGACAAAAGTTGCTGTGTCCACAAGCATTTTGTCGAAACGGTGGGAGTGCCTTTCGATGTGGTTGCCCAAACTTGAGTACGGTCATAGAGATTGTTCAGAGCCCGAATCCAAGAGGCTGCAGTGTTTTCTTGACCGGAATCTGCCGTTACATAGAGCTCCGGTTATCGAAAGCTTCCGTCTTAAATTAATTAGCTCACGTTTTAAACCGGAGAATATCAATTTGTGGGTTGCAATAGCTGCTTCTCACTGCCTACGTGAGCTTGAGATTTTATACGAGTCTGATCCTGATAAGCCAATAATATTGCTGAGTAGCTTGTTTACTTGCAAATCGCTAACGGTCTTGAAACTGGATGGGGATATCATCTTGGATGTTCATGGTCTCTCTTCCCTCTCTCAAAACTCTGAGACTTCATAAGGTGATATACTCGAAGGACGAAACTCTTCAACGGCTTCTATCTAGTTGCCCAATTCTTGAAGATGTAGTGGTTGATTTACGTGAGAATGACACTATGGGAAAGCTGATAGTTGCTGTCCCATCTTTGCAGAGTTTGTCATTCTATATACCCTGGAGTAATGATATAGATGGGTTTGTGATAAACACTCCTGCTTTAAAGTATTTCAAACTTATGGATCATAATTATAGGAGCTACAACTGTTTGATTGAGCATATGCCTAACCTGATCGAGGCACATTTAGATGTTGAACTCACTGATATGAAGAGTATTATTGGATCAATCACATCTGTCAAGCGTCTTACAATATGTTGTTCACAGGTAATCACAATTAACTCATTTCATTTTATGTAATCATTGTTAGTAACTTTAGTATATTCTGGGCGCAGACTATGCTTGATCAAGGTTTTGTCTTCAACCAACTTGAACATTTGGATCTATGTTTATGCGCACCGTTGTTCCCGGATCAACTTTTCCGACTGCTCAAAGCTTCTTCTAAGTTAAAGAGACTACACCTTTTCTTCATGAATAGTGTATGTTATGTTTATTAAACTTTTTATAGGATCTGATGCATAACCTAGTGTCAGTCTAATTCTTTTGTTTGATCTCAGGATCATTATCCTCAAGAAGATATGGACGACTGGAATCAACCAAGTACTGTTCCTGAATGTATCTTGTCGAGTCTACAAAGTCTCAGCTGGTCGAAATACACAGGAGAACCACAAGAGAGAGAGAGGTTGTGGTTTACATTCTGAAACATGCTCTTCACTTAGAAACTGCAACAATCAAATCATTTGAGTCGGAAGTTCCAAAATTTGAGATGTTGAAGGAGTTGGCACTTTCTTCTAGAGCTTCAGCTACATGCCAACTCATGTTTGAGTGAGTATTTTGATCTTTAAAACTGGTCATGTTCTTCAACTTCTTGTATTCCTCGTACTCGTCGGTCTGTCTTCAACTTAGAGAAGTTGTTTTCTACTATAGATTTTCTTTCTATATGTTAAGAGCTAAGTTATATGATCTTTTCATAGTTTATGGTTTAAGGACAGACCCGGAGAAGATAAACATTGTAACTGAAGAAAAGAGAACAAAAAAAGCAATTGATGCATTGATAAGTATATCCTATGTTGGAGCCACTAAAAAACGGATCCGCCGTGTATAAATATGATCATGTTAGTGTGTCTATCCATATTGAGTCTTGGTAGGAGTTGTTGCCATTCGAAGACGCAACAGCTCGATTGAACAGAATACTTCCTTTGCCCTTTCCCTACCAGTCTCTTGGTTTCTGCTTAATATATTGATGACAAGTAAATATTGAAAATAACGTTTAGTTAGTTATCAGTTGCATAAATTAGCCGACATTTATTACTAAAAATATGCTTATACTATACATATTACAAAATTTTAATAATGTAAAATTAACTTTAATATTTTTATTAATTGAAATCTTTATTTCTATAAGATGGGCGTGGGATAAAACTTAAGAGTGTGTAACAAACTAACAATACTAAAATATACTTTCTCTCTATTTTATAATTTCAGATGTTGTAAAAAAGATTTAATGTTCCAAAATATGAAATGCTTTGATATTTTAAAGATAAATTTAGTTTTATTATATTATTTAATTTTTATTTTTAAAATTTAAAACTTTATTTTCAAAACCCAACACTTAACTCTAAACCCTAATTTTTTTTAAACCACAAGTGCTTATTTTAAAATTAGGGGTCTAATAGACTAAGGGCATGACTGGTTTCCCGGCTACCACCCGCAAACGCTGTTTTGCGGTTGCTAGCGGTTGACAGCGTTTCGAAACAATCATACAAACCGCTACAAACGTTTCAAACCGCTTCAAACCTCTTAAAATCAAAAGCTGGTTCCAGCTAGCGTTTGCGGTTACGGGAAGATAATTTTTTTTTTTTTTTTTCAAAAACCATATAAATACAAAAATAAAAATATTCAATAAAAAATTTAAATTGGAATTATAAAAATACCAAAATATATCTATTATATTTTAAATAATATTATAAAATTTAAAACTATAACTTTCTAAATATAATTTTCATATTTATTATAATATTATGATTTTTGATATTTTTATCATTATATAAAATGTAAATATTATAAATTTATTATTTAACCGCTGTTGTATTTGGTAGTTAACCAGTCATAAGTATCCCGCAAACGCACCAATTGCTAACCGCAGAACCAGTCGTACAAATCTCTTAAAACCGCTAGAAACCGTAACCACCCGCATCCGTAAACTTCCGCCATCGCAACCGCAACCGCTGCGTTTGAACTAAACCATTATTTTAAACCATAAACTAGATATTGACCCGCCCTTAAAAGGGCGGGTATATTTTTTGTTCAATTTTTTTTTTAATTTCTATATTTTTGTTTTTTTTGTAATTAATATTAATTTAATTGTTGGTAACTATATTAAGCATGTCAAGTTGCATAACTATACACTTGTGCTTTATGCATCTCAGAAATTACTTTTTAGTTTTATTCCTAAAATTAGTGACATATTATATTTTTTTGTAGTTATCTAACATAATTAGTCAAGAATAATCGTACCCAAAAAAATCGATTTGGAATCGACCAGAAAATCAGAGTCTCATGTTCTATTAGACATGTCATATATGCTCGAAAGATTCTTAAAATGTTATATCTGAAAACTAATATCAAACCCAACCTGCACCGAAAATTATGAATTTAATATATATTCAGATAAATATATTTATATAAATGGTTAATATAGTCTTCACAAACTTTTAGTAAAATCACATTTATTAAATGATTTTTAACAGAATAACCCATTTACAATTTGTTAAAATAAATGAGTTTAAATAAATATTTATTTCTATTAAAAGTTCATTTAAAACCTGTTAAAACCTATTTTAACATCATTTTAATCTAAGATTATATAGGTTAAAACCTATTGTGTAAAACATTCAGAATTTGAATAAATTAATGTCTCGATGAATAAATCATAACTTCTTGGACTGAGATGAAATTATGTTATTGTGGTGTAAAAATTATTTTTTAAAATATATCAAAGTTAATTTTAATCTAAGATTATATAGGTTCACAATTCACATTTGATATAAATTCAAAAAGAAGGATATTTGTTATTATATATATATATATATATATATATAACTGTCAGTAATAAACAATTCACGTTGATATAAACCAAAAAAAAAGTATATTTGTTAATATATATATATATAACTGTCAATGTCAGTAATATATTTTTTCAAAAAAAAATTGTCGGTAATATATGTGTGGGTACCGAGAATTTTGGGATGGAAATTACAAATTATGTGTTGTATAATTTGTTTATTTTGCTTTATTTAAAATGCAGTTATAAAATATTTAATTTATTTTTAAGTAGGTTATATGGAGAAAATAATAATTGGATTAAACCTCTATTAATAAGTCATGTTCCTAATTTAATATAATATATTTTAAAAACATTTAAATATTTATATATTCTTGAACGTATTATATTAACTGATGTATTATATTAACTGATGTTAGGTCAAATATTAAACGTTTATATTATGGATCATAAAGGGTATTACATTATGCATAATATATAAGATGGTTATATTTGAGGTAATCTATACTATATTAAAAGGGTTATATGAGCTCCATACAGCATGTCCACGTAGGACAATTAAATCGACCAATAGGAGATCAGATATTTGCCACGTCAGACGTTATTTGAGACAGAATCTACCGGGTCAAAGCAATTGGGCTTATAACAATTATAACTGGCCCATTACACGGTGCTCTCTTCGCGAACGCGATCATCACCTCCGATCTCCTCTTCGATTTGCTCTCCGTCGAGTCTCTCACCCTCTTCGTCCCCACCGACTCCATGCTCTTCGATCTCCATACAGCATGTCCACGTAGGACAATTAAATCGACCAATAGGAGATCAGATATTTGCTCCATACAGCATGTCCACGTAGGACAATTAAATCGACTAATAGGAAAACAGATATTTGCCACGTCAGACGTTATTTGAGACAGAATCTACCGGGTCAAAGCAATTGGGCTTATAACAATTATAACTGGCCCATTACACGGTGCTCTCTTCGCGAACGCGATCATCACCTCCGATCTCCTCTTCGATTTGCTCTCCGTCGAGTCTCTCACCCTCTTCGTCCCCACCGACTTCATGCTCTTCGATCTCGACATGACTCACTCTTCCTACTTCTATGTTTCCACCCTCCGCCTCCACTGCATCCCCCTCCGCCTCCCGTTCTCCGATCTCCGATCTCTCCCGAACGCCACCTCTCTCCCGAACGCCACCTCCCTCTCACCACATCCGACTCACTAGACCTTCTTCTTCCTCCTCCAACGATTCCATTTCTCTCGACGGTGTTCCCGTTCTCTTCCCTGGTTTGTTCTACGGCGAACAACTCGCCATACACGGCCTCGCCGGTCTCATTTCCCTCACAAACCTTTCGTCTCCCGAACTCTCTGTCGATTTACCTCCTCCTGTGGTTGATTCGCCGGCAGATGAGAATAAGGTATTGACTGTTTAGCTTCCTTCTTTATTTAGTTTTAGATAATTTTGGTTGTGGAGATGATGGAGCCGACTGTTATTATTCTAAGAAAAAACTTCAGGTTTCAGAAAATGAACAGCTTATGGTTTTGGCTAATACAAACGTGGATTTTCCGGGTATGTTTGGCCACTCATGCTTTTCCCGTTCTCTAACAATGATTGGCTGCAACTACTTCCTTCCTTATTAACAGTTTGTTACAAATATTCTCTTGCAGACATTTTTGGTGATGTTTGTGGCATCAAGACCACCTTCACAATGAGAATCAGGCCATTCAATGTGTTATGGTACGTAAGCCGATGTGTATTGTTTCAAAGTTAATCGTTGATGTTCTATTTGGGTTGGTTAAAGTCGTTACTGTCATGATAAACCTAAACGCCCTTCCGTATGTGTTTGTGTGTTTGGCATGATTGTATATCAGCTTCATCAGAAATTAGAGGTATCGGATTTAGAGCCTAAAGTCATTGTTGCCACGAACATAAACCCAAAAATCAAAATTAGTTGGAGGGAAGCGTACTAAACTTTCTCATGTGTCATTGCATTTGCTGGTCGGCTTCTCCTGAATGCTACCCCGGGAACAAACTTCTTTTGACAATGAATGCCTTGCCGGCCAGAGTGTTCTTGCAGCGTAAGACTTACCAAACTGTAACTGTTGTCTAAGAAATAATGGGGACATTTTTCTCAAACATGAGGGGAGTTTTTATTTAGTAGGTTATATGGATCTGATGATGGTAGCAGCTCCACAGCTTCCAAGTATGGAAGTGTGAAGAAAATTGAACGAGTAACTCTTGCTGAGCTGAACAACTACGTTCTTAACTCTCCACCACAGGTTTGTGAATTCCATTCGTTTTTAGCTAAATGTTAGCTCATAAACATGATCCCCACATGCTTATAACTTTCCCCCTCCTGTGGTTCATGTAGACTGCAAAGTTTCTTTGCACTGCCGAGGTCGGTGACATTGACACCACTAATGGATGGTGCTACTTCTCCTACTCTAAATGCTACCAAAAACTGCAGCGTGGATTCACTGTCTTTCACATGCGCATGGTGCATGACGACACTGCAGTTTGTGCTGTGAGGTATTTCAGTCAAAACTTTTATTTAAGATTTTCTTGCCAGACCATACGCATGTTAAGCCAATAAATCACTTACACAATCCACTATTTAGCCACTGTGTTTAGATGGTGTTCACAGATCGCAACAGACTCAGCCGTCTTCATTTTTTTTAACGGTGAAATAAGAAGATGACCAATGTTCTCATCGCATAGGTTGCTCAACTCATGGTATTGTCTGGACGCCCCTAATATCCTTCTCAGTTTAAGCAGTCTACATGTTCTTATGTTAGCTTTTGTCGTTTTCAAAAATTCCACAGAGCGCGAGTGAATCTCTCCAACAGGCAGCACTCCCACGATGTATCCAAGATATTATCGTGCAGAATTTGACCTTCCAGCTTAAGCTCTTTGAAATTCATTTCTCCTCTACAGTTGTACGTATTTTTTACACCAGGCATTGTCCACATGTGCCTAATTTTTTGGAGTAGGTTTGTATTAATCTATGTGGATTAAATATTTCTATGTCCAAACTATGACTAACATTAATCCATGTGAACTAGAACTGACTGGGAAGTGATGACTACCCAGGTGACGACATGCCTGGTGCTGTCCAAACTCTGAAGCCAACTCTTGTGCTGACCAAGAGTATCTCAGAAAACAACACATGAGTTAATGATAAGTCTGGTTGACCATCACCACAACCTTCTCAGACTGATGCGGTCGTAAGCTCTGCTGATGAATCTTCTGCTTCCAAGAAAGCTCCAACGTTTAAGACGCGTCACACTTCAGTATACCAATCAAAGAGGTTAAGAACTATAGAGAGAGTTTGAGTTCAATAATAAAGTAATACTTTTCTTTTTAACAAACCCGACATGATCTGATTAATGTTCTTTAACTGTTGAGTTTTAATTTCAAAACTTTAGTTTCAATGGTATCAGTTTAAGATATATAACTGGGAAAACTGTATCTCATGTTGTCTCGATTCGGGAACACCAGAAATCTGAAACTAAGATAAGAACCGTCCTATTTAGTTCAACCTGATGATGTTTGGATTCGTGAAATTTAATTCCACATCTGTCTTGTGGAGCTGTAGACAAGAGACATTAATCCACACATCAGCCATCTTTGAACAACTAAGAACTCTGCAACTAAACTATATCAATAATAAAAATTGATTCGAGATAATGAGGGGGCGAGAAAAGGTAGTAAGTAACATATTCACTACATCATATATCAGAGAGATGAGGAAGGTTGCACACTCACTGAATCCCGCTACAAGGCATGCAAACAAATGTCCAGAAAGTGGTGCAAACATATTGAGGACCCTGCACACCAATAAAAATTAAGAACTCTGCAACTAAACTATGTCAATAACAAAAATTGAATCCATGTCTCATGTCTGAACTTAATTTCAAAGTCCTCATTATACACTTTGGAGAGAGGAAGTGAACTAACATTGAAGGTTCACATAAATTTTTTTCAAGAAAACATTTGTATGCGGTTTGGTTCATCTTAATTTTTAGATTATTAATGGTTACACTACGTTTAAGTTATTTTGGCTAAATTATTTATAACACTATTTTCTATAAGAGAACTTTTGATTAACATGAGGAAATTTTCCTACAAGCAATCTAGTTATAAAACAAAGTTAAACAAATGTTAAAATAATTTACAAACAGAAAACACTTAAAATTAAAGAAAACAATCATTATAAATTGAAAATATAATATAAAATATATTATAAAAATCATTTGTTGTTAAATAATATATATATTAACTATTATTTGTGACATTATTGAACTATTTATATATGACTTTAAAATATAATTTCTTATGATTTTATTACTTTATATTATATTTGCAATTGATTTAGCTTGGAGATGGATTAATTTATTATCATGATAAAATTTATTATTGTAATATTATTTAAATTATAATCTTAAAAATAAAATAAAAATATTTGTTATTCTTACTTTAGAGTTTTCATGACTATATCAAAGTGAAATAGAAATAAAAAGAAAAATATAAATCATTACATTTTTCTTAGCTTTTTAATAATTTCATAATTTTATGTTCTTTAAAAAAAGAAATGTTAGTGGTCCTTTCAACTCAAACTAAAAAATTAATAAAATTTACAATTTTATTTTAGAATAAAACATATTGTATTTATTATTGCGATTTAAAATAAATTTTAAATAAAAATATAAAACTAAAATATGTTTGATAAATAAAATGGACATATTTTTCCGATCAATAAAATTAAAAAAATATATATATTAATATAAAATATTTTTAATGTAAACTCATCCGCCCGTAGGGCGGACCAACCACTAGTATAAATAGGCATAACAACTTTTGGAAACAACAAAGATATAATTATTCACATCTTACACGTCGGTTAATTAATGCAGTTGAGAGAAGTGGGTCCACCATTTTCGTTTGATTCTTATGAGTTATATATGGAGTTACGGTAAATGTGTTTTAAATAAATAAAAATGAATATTATTGATGCAGTTATAAAATAATCAGTTTCTTAAAATTAATTGGACCATACTTTTATCAATTGGTCACACTATTGTTTTAATAGAATAGATATAGATGAGTTAACGTATGGTATAAATATATTTTTGTGATAAAAACTTTAAAAAATAATATATGGAATTTGTCTTTTTTTCTTAAAATCCATAATAGAAACTGACAAGCACTAGTGCCTAAGTCGTGTTTGGTAACAGAGTTTATTCTATTCCTCCTCCCGTATTCGTGGCTCATAAACTCAACACTAACCACTTCCATTTCTCCAAAAGAATAAAAATGGCTCTCCGATCTGTCAAAGCTCCGACCTCCATACCTCCCGGCGTCATCGTCTCCTCCTCAGTTATCAACAAGCCACACTCTCTCGGATTCGCCTCCACACCGACGGCATCACTCGCCGTCCGTTCCAATCTCAAACTCAAACCAGCTTCTCCCCGCGCCGCGAAATTCCGATGCTCCGCGGCGTCGTCGTCGTCGGCGCTCACGCCGCAGCTGAGAGACACGCTGGAGAAGCTGGTGAACTCGGAGAAAGTGGTGCTGTTCATGAAAGGGACGAGGGACTTTCCGATGTGCGGATTCTCGAACACGGTGGTGCAGATCCTGAAGAGTCTGAACGTGTCTTTCGAAGATGTGAACATTCTCGAGAACGAGATGGTGAGGCAAGGGTTGAAAGAGTACTCGAGTTGGCCGACGTTTCCTCAGCTTTACATCGACGGTGAGTTTTTCGGGGGTTGTGATATTACTCTCGAGGCGTTTCAGAGTGGAGAGTTGCAGGAAGCTGTCGAAAAAGCTATGTGCTCTTGAAAGTTGATCTTATCTCTATGTCATGAGCGAAAGTCTTCTTGATGTTTTTTTTATGGCTGGTAACATTAAGAGACATGTTGTATGATGGAACTATGGTTATAGAACAACTACGTTTCTGAAAAATGTATACTTTACTGTCTTGAGTCTCTTTATTGATTTTGATCTTTTTGCTTGGGTGTGTGTTTTTCTTCATTTGTGTTGTTGAGGTGTTCATGTTACAAAAGAGAATCATGGGTTGTTCTGCTCATTCTTGAGGATTTGCTGAGTTAGAAACTGAGTTTAATAGATTTCGTTCTGACCACTTCATTGGTTCAGTGAATGGATCTGAAAGGTTACCCGCTAAGTTGCTGGTGTGTGTGCTTATCTGGAAACAAAATGTCCGGATCAATGAAAAGACGCAGGCTAGATCCTCACAATCACTCAGAGTCAGGACCTAGAGGAACGATGGTTAGATGCACAAGCACTCTACTTTATTGCAGGTCACATAGAATTGTCCTAGTTTCTGAACAACAAAAGCTCAAAAGTTGGATCCGGTAAAACATATTTGAGAAAATACTCATCCATAGGCCATAGCTAGCAACATTGTTCAGTCTAGTCTCATTCAGAAATTAGAATCCTCCATGATGTTGCCTGCATTGGACTTTTTAAAAGGTTATTTTATACACTACTGGATTTAGACTAGATTCCATTCTAAAAAAAATCTGTGCGGTTCTAAAAGATATTTTGAAAATCAGATGGTCAATACTGAACGGTAAGGGAAGACCACACACAATTTGATTCAATTTCTTGTGGTATACCAATATTTTTGGCCGCTCTAGATTTATTTTTATCCTTGCAGAGGATAGATGGCAAAAGAGGTAATAACATAGATTCTGTTTATGTCTGAACCACACAGAGCAGATAGAGATATCAACAAGATATAGAGAGTACACGTGGCCCAATAAAATAGCCACGTGAGCTCACTCTAGCCAATAGCAATCTGATTTTAGATTCGCATCCTACAAAACCTTACTTATACGGATCACTCTTTCACACAGACAACATCCAAACACACCTCTCCTTCACATATTTCTTCTTTGTAGTAATCAGAAAGGCAGAGAGAGAGATCAGAGGAAACAATGGCGTCTAACTCGCTCATGAGCTGCGGCATCGCCGCCGTCTACCCTTCCCTTCTTTCTTCTTCAAAATCTAAATTCGTCTCAGCCGGAGTTGCTCTCCCCAACGTTGGTAACGTTGGCCGCGTCAGAATGGCTGCTCACTGGATGCCCGGCGAGCCACGTCCCGCTTACCTCGACGGCTCTGCTCCAGGGTACGCCAATCACATCTCTGTATTCTGTTTCCTGCTCAAATTTGAGAACTTTATGTCTATGTTGCTCAGTTTGCTAAATATGTAATTGATGATGGTATTTGGGTTTTTTAAGTAATGGGTTACACATCACATGATTCACAAATCAGAAAGTCGTCTCCTTTTACTCTGTTTCTTGCGTACCACGAAACCCTTTTCATATGTCTCTAGAGAGAGAAATGATTGAAAGTTTGAAACCCCTTTAGATGACATAAAGGTTATGACTTTATTATTGGATTCTGTTTAAAAGCTTCAGTTCTTAAGTTATTAGATTACACATGGCATGATTCACAAATCAGAATCAGAAAGTCCTCTCCTTTTACTCTGTTTCTTGCATACTAAGAAACACCTTAGATGTGTGTCTTGCATACTCTGTTTCTGTTTTTAACCTATTTGGTACTAAAATGGTGCAGTGACTTTGGATTTGACCCTCTTGGACTTGGAGAGGTTCCAGAGAACCTTGAGAGATACAAAGAATCAGAGCTCATCCACTGCAGATGGGCTATGCTTGCTGTTGTAAGTTTCAACATTTTTACTTCAATATCCAATCTTTTAGTCCTTTTTAAGTTAATGGTTAATGTTTTTGGTGTGGAATGCAGCCTGGGATTTTGGTACCAGAGGCTTTGGGTTACGGAAACTGGGTCAAAGCTCAAGAATGGGCAGCAGTGCCCGGAGGACAAGCCACTTACTTGGGCAACCCTGTCCCATGGGGTACTTTGCCCACAATCTTGGCTATAGAGTTCTTAGCTATTGCCTTTGTGGAGCACCAGAGGAGCATGGAGAAAGACCCTGAGAAAAAGAAGTACCCTGGAGGCGCATTTGACCCTCTTGGATACTCCAAGGACCCGAAGAAGTTTGAGGAGTTGAAAGTCAAGGAGATCAAGAACGGTACACAAAACACACATGTTACATTTTTTAAAATCATTTTTAATAAAAATGTATATCTAAATGTTATGTGTTTTTCTTTGTGCCAGGGAGGCTTGCCTTGTTGGCGTTTGTAGGATTCTGTGTGCAGCAATCGGCCTACCCAGGCACAGGACCATTGGAGAACCTGGCTACTCACTTGGCGGATCCATGGCACAAAAACATTGGCGATATTGTTATCCCTTTGAACTAGTGACTTTGTAAAGAAAAGATAGTAATGTGTCCTATGAGCTTTATGTGTATCAAAACTCTCTGTAATGAAAGACAGATTGTCTGAAACCTTTGTTTTGTCTTGGTGATCTATTGCTTCGTGTGAGCTTGAATTCTATGTGATTAAACCTTTTGAATCGGTTTACGAACCGATATGTGACTTAACAAAATTTACATCATTTAGATTGTCAGACTTTGAGGCTTTGAGTTTTGGTAAATATTCACATATTTTATACTTCCATTACAGAAGAAAAAAATTGACTTGTTGTCTTGTTGATAGTTCATAACTTTTAATTAAGATTTCTAACTTCTTTAATAAATGAGATGATGATACACTTTTATTTGTTTTACCAACTTAGATATATATTATTAACCAACTCACACAAGACACAAGTAATTTACCTGATTAATAATTGAGTTTAAGTTGTTAATATTATTTTAGTTGGGATTTATTGAATCCATGTCCAACTATGTATTGTCTGGTTAGTACGATATCGTTCATTTTGGGCTTTAAGCAAACTCGCGTGGTTTTATTTTTGATTTTCTTTCCAAAAGGTTTCGTACTAATTAGAGTTGAATATTTTTTATATACTAGACTTTCATTTGTCTAAATGTCAATGTATGATTTGTCTGATATCTCACATTCTTCCTTTCAAACTAAGGCCCACACTTATTTCGTGTATTTTTTCTACTTTTGAAAATGCGTCTCCACAACCTCTAGTTCCTTTGAGAATGTTTATTTTCCATAACGTCCATGATTCTGGTTTGTTTCTGCCACAAACCTCTTCTTCCGATTAAAAGATCTGTTTTTTATTTTAATGGTATTTTGATCTTCTTGCATATCTTTTAGAAGAAGAATCGGATAAGGATTTGTTTCTTTTGGTTCTATAGAAGAATCAGATAAGGATTTATCATATCAATTCATATTTAGGTCTTTACACTGTTATATACCAAAGCAATACGATCTAGTTTCCTAAACCGAAAAATACAAAGCTAAGCAACAAGGAAATAAACGAACGAGAGAATCATACCAGTAAGTGGTTGATATTGATTGAAATCTTAACACTAACAGGGTTTTAAAACTTTTACAGTATGGAATAGAATATGTAACCAAATTGAGAGAGAAAAAGTCTGTTTCTTTTGTGTTTGTCAGCGCCAATGTGGTGTAAGATTACCGATAATGCAAATGACTACAATTTCAATATCATTATCATCATCATAAGACATAAATATTACTCTTAAAACACTTAATCTAGGTTAACGCAATTATGATAAGAAGAAGAAAAAAGCAAAATCAAGAATGGTAAACCAAACACGCAAACATGTTATCTATCTTGATTATTGATAACTAGATTTTTTAACCGCGCTACGCGCGGATAAGATATTAGATGTATTTCTAAATTTTAAAAAATAATGTATAATATTGTATTACATTATTTAAAGAATATAAAATAAGACTACATAACATAAATATATTTTTAAAAATTTCTTTGTGGAAATCATTATGTTGTTTGATTGTTGTACTTGATTCACATATTTGCATAGTTATTTGTGATAGATGAATAACAATATTTTTATTATCAGTAAATAATATCTATTTATTATATAATATAAGAAAAATAAAATTATTTACTTTTAAAACAAACTTGTCTCATGTTGTAGACTCAGTTATAGACATATCATATTCGAATGAGATATTTTACAGTTATCAATCTTCTTAACAGTCAAAAAACAAATCTGAATATCACAACAATATCTCATACGATCTTTTTGTGGAATAACTGCTCTGAAGAAATTGAATTTAGACATCAAAAAGGACTGGAAATAGATGTGCAGATGTGTTATCTAAGTCAGCTTTACAAAATACTATTCATAGTTCATATATCATTTATGTCCATCCTATTTTTTTGTCTATCCTTTCTTAAACATCTTGAAATAACTGATGCTAATTAATAATAAACTTTTGGCTCGAAAAAAAATCAAATTTGTCTAATTATCGCTTAATTTATCTAACTAATATATATGTATTTCTCAATTCTAAAAAAATAATGTATAATATTGTATTACATTATTTAAAGAATATAAAATAAGACTACCTAACATAAATATATTTTTTCAATTTTTTTTGTGGAAATTATTATGTTGTTTGATTGTTGTACTTAATTCACATATTTCCATAGATATTTGTGATAGATGAATAACTATATTTTTGTTAACAGTAAATAATATATATTTATTATATAATATAAGAAAAATGAAATTATTTACTTTTTAAACTAAGTTGTCTCATGTTGGGGATTCGGTTATAGACATATAATATTCGAAGGTGATATTTTTACAGTTATCAATCTTCTTAACAGTCAAGAAACAAATCTGAATATCAAAATAATATCTCATACGATCTCTTTGTGGAATAACTGCTCTGAATAAATTGAATCTATGCATAAAAAAACTGGAAATGATGTGCAAATGATATATCATTTAAGTCTATCATTTCTTAAATATCTTGAAATAACTGATGCTAATTATAATAAACTTTTGGCTAGCAAAAAAATCAAATTTATCTAATTAGCGCTTAAATATTTTATTAATATTGTCTAAGAAGCTTTCAATTGATATCATAGTTTAATTTTTATTAATTTTTTTTGTTAATTTTAGAGTTTTTTGTATTTAAGATTTTTTTCCATATTAAGCTTATATTTCTTTCACATAATATATATATATATGTCATAAAAATTACCATCAAATCAGTTTTACTTATTTATTATTTTGTTTTTAATGAAAATACACTTTTTATTAATTTAATTTAAAATAAAATTATATATTAACTTTTTGTATTCTAACAATTTTATTGATTTAATTAATTTGGTTTGGTGGATAACTTAAAAAGTTTTCATATGAATCGGGGAAAGCAAGCTTATGTTGTTATATTATATTTATTTGTGTATATGGAATCTATATATAATGCTAGTGTAATAAAGAAAGAACATTATTTTTTGTAACTTCAAAAAGATACATTAGTACAATTTGAAATTATTCAAAATTGAATAAAATTGTAATTAAATAAATCTAATTGTTTTTTTATCTTGTTTAGTTGGATTCTCATGAAAATAAATCGATAGGTTAAACAAATGTTTCAAAATTTGTTGTGTTATTGTTTTGTCTATAAATTACAAAATTTAGTGAATTGATATATTTAATTATTGCACCCTTAAATAATATTTTATTAAGTCATTAGAGAACTATGTTTTGAGTTCTTTTGTTAAAATTGTACAAAATCTATGCTTTTTCATATTTGTCACGGAAATTTATATGTTAAACTTACTTTTACAAAATTCTTAACTTTGTCACGAAAACAAAAATCTATGTTTTTTCATATTTGTCAATGTTCTCACACTTTCAAAGAATATATTAGCTTAGTCACTTACTTTTTTTTATTTTACAAAACAAAGTATCGGAGTTTTGAAAGTTGAATCCATATTATTGTAAATGTACATAAGAGTTTGTGATTACATATTTAGTAATTCTTGTATATGTGTCCAAGAAAGTTTCAATAGCTTAGTGGTATATGCCCTATATTTATGTCATACTAACCCGGGTTCGATCTTCTCCTTTGCATTGTTTTTTCATTTTTTACGAAAAAATAAATGAGATGACATGGCAATTTTGGACTCTCTGATTGGACGATTTTTTGTGCCTACGTGGACACTCTAAGAGGGGCTTATATCCTCTTTTAGTATAGTATAGATTTGATATGGTCAGTCATCTCGAGATAAAATCTGAGGAAAAATCAAAGTAGTGTATGTAGAATTGTAAATATAATAATAATATGATTAAAACATGTGACAAAATTTCATTATAATTCTCTTACCATATAGTAAATGATGATATATTATCTTTTTCCTAATCACATCCACGTATGATTGAAAGAGAAAGCTGTGTTGTTTTATCAGATGCGTGGGCCTTACTTCAATTTTTCTGTCTCATTGACCCAAAACAGATCTGGATAGTGGTGGTGGATATAGATCATTTTATTATTATTACTACTCATCTACCAACAAAGTAAACACTTTAATTCCTTTTTATTCTCTCCTATTTTTGGCTATTATTCCTTTTTAACTTTATTTTTAGTTCATTTTAATTGGCTCATCAAGATCTAACATTTCATTTACATATAAACCTAAAAGAAAACAAGTTTCAATCCTCCCACCAAATTTTCTGCTGGGTACGTCCTCATTTAGGTAGGTAAATCCTCTTTCCTCTGTTCTTGTTTCCTGTAAATGTTCTGTTTCTCTAAAGAACTTTAGCTTATCCATAAGATAATAATTGGATCTTGAATGCTTCTGATTGGATCTTGAATACATTATGTTCCAAAATGATCTTTCTTAAGGAAACAGAAGTAGGTGTACATTTAAAGATATACTCTTTGTGTTGCTTTATAGATGAAGATTTGGTAATGAATATGAACGGCAATGTGAAACAATCAATCTTTTTTTTTTTTTTTTTGGTTTTGTATTGAATTTTCATCCTTTGATAATGAATTGATATTTTTCTGAGGAATCTGGTATTCTTGTTTATTTAATCTTTTCTTTTAGGTTTTCCCACAAGCTGATTGATGAAAATGTCAATGAGGTAAAACTAAACCCAACCTCTTTCCTGTAATAGTTTCATGATGAATATGGTTTTAATATAATGTTTGTGTTTCTAGCAGCTTGTGTGGGAACCTTTGATATTCTTTGTTGAATGTTCGTATAATCAAATTTATTTCGCAAAGGAATGATCATTCGATTGAATCACAACAATGGAGCTTTTTACTGCAAATTGTCTGTCCACGGAAAACAAACCTCTTGAGCTTTCAAAACTGGTCATAGAAGATAAAAGCTCGGTTAAAAAGAACACTGAAAACACCATTACACCTGTAAATCATGGTACATTTTTCACAACTAGCTTAACAAAGATATTATAAGAGCAACCATAAGAGATTATAATTTGTTGGTTCTGTAATTTGAGACTATTTGTTCTTAAGCATCTTATTGGTTGCAGGTGTAAAGGTGTGGCAAGAGAACAGAGAAAAATGGGTGGGAGATCAATCTCGACAAAGAAAAAAGACTACAAAGGATCAGATTATAAGGTTATTTTAACAATGAGATCTATGTTTCTCTTGTTGTGTTTTATTAATATTCTAGTGATGTATACTCTTTAACATAATCTTGAATCTCTTGTAGTTGGTCCACTACATATGAAGATCTTCTCTCAACTCATGAACCTTTCTCTGAGTCGATTCCTTTACCCGTAAGCTTTTGATCTAATCTCTCATTTATTCAAAGAAGCTAAAAAATCATTCTCAAATAACTGAATTTGTCCAATCTGATGTTTGTGTAGGAGATGGTGGACTTTCTGGTCGATATATGGTATGACGAAGGCCTTTACGATTAGAAGAAGAATCTAACAATGCCATCACATCGACAAAAGAACAAAGAAAAAGAGATTCAATTAAAATCATTAGGAGTTACGAAAACATCTACTCTTAAAACTATCTTTTGTGACCACTCACATACTCCATTTGTAACACTTGTATGATTGTTAAATGAGAACAAAACTGATTCCAAATAAGTCTTGTTACTTTAATGCAAAACACAACATCAGCGAGGAGACATGAGTTTGATCCATCTACTCCATGTTTCCCAACATCAATCATACATAGGAGAGCTTGGCCATATCAAATTTCAAACCATAAGGAGTATTCACTACAGATTTGTAGCAAAAAATGATCAAGAAACTGTTCAGGAAAATTAGCAACGGAGTCCACGTTCAACGGAGACAGGATACAACATCATATAAATGATCACAGGACATAATCTTAGTTTCAGACTCAGCTCGCCAGTTATGTTTATGTACATCTCTTGCTGTTACTTCATGTTCAGTTTGAGAAGTGAGGGTTTGATCTGAGTATCTTCTTTGCTAAGCTGCGAATGTCATCTCTACTCGACTCCACTGATATTCTCACGATCTCTGTCACGCTTCCCGTTCTTTTGAAATCAATCGCGTTTGCCTCTGTATCAAATAAGAGGAGGTATGCATATAAGCTGGGCCTGCTCTAGAGAGTGAGAGACATGTGAAATCAGTTTTACTCAACACAATATAGGCTTACCATTTTGAGCTAAATGGCAAAGCGCAAGCTCGATGTGACGTTGTGTTGATGCGGATTCAATATGTGAGTTTGAAGTCAGCCATTCAAGAGCACCTTCTTCCAGAAGAAGAGAACGACCTTTTCTACGCCCTGCGATGCATATGATCACTCAACGTATATTAGCAAAATTGACTTGGATCTGCATTTTTTTATGAGGTATCTCTGTATTACAACAAACCTTGCATGATTTCGCGAGTTTCACATTTTGCAAAATTTGCCATCCCTCTTGCCACTTGAGCTATGATGTCTATGTTTCCGGACTGCGCCATTGTGAGTAGTCCCTTGATACCTTCCTCTTCTTTCAGGAGCTTAAGAAACTTCTCTGTTTGTGCAATAGACAGCAACATGTACGAGTTAAATACATACTTATCATCCCAGCAAAAAGCTTCACCAAATATATTGGATTTTGCATATGCTATACAGTGCAGACGAGTAGATGCGTTTGAAAATCTTGTGCTCACCGTTTCCACATAAATTGGCAAGTGCACCAGCTACCATTCTTAGAGTTTGTGGATCATCTGTTTTGGTCACCATCTTTGCTAGCAGTTGAGCACCTCCTTTATTCATTATTAAATCTTGACTCTTCTCTGCAATTAATAAAAGAAACCATATTATTGAAGCATGGCATCACGAACCATCTAATTCAACTTGCAGATTCAACATTCAAGCAAACCAGCATTGTAAATAAATGACACAACCACATGAGACCACTTTTAAAGTCTAAATTGGCACTGCTTTTTAGTAGTAAGTTTAAACGGGTTTGTGGACAACAATAACATAAAAATTACTTGAACTACCAATAGAAGTTCTTACCGTTCATTGCCAAATTAGCTATTGCACCAGAAGCCACTCTAAGAATTGTTGAATTTTGAGATGACTGAACAAGCGTAAGCAAAGCTTCCACACCGCCTTCCTCCACAATCTTGACCTGATTAGATTCTAAACACATACACACAGAGAATGCAAGTCGTTTAGGTACAAGGACACATGATATACAAAGATAAAGTCAGTATTGTAACAGTAGAGAGGAATATAAATTTGAGGCTACTGACACATGCTAATATATAGAGCGATGAAATCACACACCTTCAGCGGCCAGATTAGCCACCACCTTAACGGCTTGGATTTGAACTTCCAAGTCTTCGGACTTAATCAGGTGTAATATCTTCTGGACTCCCACTGAAACCGAAGTAGAAACGAAGATGTCAATTGGATTATCCCAGAATAAAATCGAGCTAAACTAACGAGAAAGAATCATGCCTTCTTCACAAAGTCTTGCCATGGTAGCTCTCTGTCCAGATAGAGACTTTTTTAACCCATGAGATCTCTGTGAGCCTGGTAGAGCTCCAGATTCTGATGGTCCTTTTGGAAGATCTTCCTTCACACGCTTGTCCTGTGAAATAGAAATGGACTTAGCAAGACCATGAAGTACAAGTACATGTTGAAAAAGGTGAAACAAGCTCATTCTAAATTCACCTCAACAACAGTTTCACTTTCCCTTAGATTCTTTTTTAGTTTGGAAAGCTCACTCTCCATTTGTTTTCTCTGCTTTTCTTCCAAAAGAAGCCTTTCCTTCATATCCCGGACCTCTTCACCAAGTTTTTCCTATGTCAAACAAATTTTAATGTGTATTCATCAGCGAAAATCAACAGTTGGATGTTTTAAATTAATATGACCAACTCTTAATTGTTTGATATTCTTTCTGTAAGCAGATGTTTAGGGGTCACACCTTTTGGTGGAGCAGATCATCATAGTCTAATTTCACTGTCTGGAGTTCATCTACTGTCGACTCATACATCTGTGAAAGTTCTTCTAGTTTTTTCTTGAGTTCGTTTGTCTTTTCATTTTCCTGAAACCAAAACCAGAAAAAAAAAAAAACAAAGTTGGAGACAGAAAGTTCTGCAAGAGTAGAATTTATCATTGCTGAAAAGATAAAAAAGACAGAAACATAAAGCTGAAAGTATCGTTCTTATTAAAATCCAGTTTCAAAAAATCAAGAATACGCCAATAACCTGTGATAAAACTTGGCGATCGCTTATAATACTTTTCATCTGTCTAAGTTGCTCCTCTGCAGAGTTAGACCGAGCATGTTCATCTTCCAATTTCTTCTGGAGCTCCGCGATTTTAGATTCATACGTGTAAGTGGCTTCCGCAAGTTCCCTTTGATATTGATAGTTGCCCATCTCTTGGTCCTAGAACACCCAAAAAAAACATTAGTTTGAACACAAGACTAATGCATTCAAATTTTTTTTAAAGGAGTTTTAACTAACATGAATAGACTTCTGCTGATTACTCAAAATATTTTTCATTTCGTTCAATTGATGCTCGGCATTTGTTGACCGGGCTTGTTCATCCTCAACCCGCTGAACCAAAACAGCAATTTTTGTCTCGTATACTTTACTGGCATCTGCAAGTTTTTCCTTATATGCCGAACTTTCCAGTTGTTGCTGCTACTAACAAGTAAAATGACAATGTCAGAGCCTGTTAAATTATACATACACAACTACAAAAGAAGACACTGCTTAAAATTTATCTTAATAGTGAGAAAACAACCAAGAGCTTCTGTGAGTAGTTAAATAAAGATCAAAAGAAAGAGAGTAGTCAACTAATAATATATTCTAAGTAGTTGCTGAGAGAACTACGAACATATGATAGAAAGTGTACCTTTGTATTTTTCAAGTTCATCTCCAATTGTGTGGCTTTGTCACGCATTAGATCACACTGATCTTTCTGCATTTCCAAATCCTTCAATAGTTCTTTCATACGAAGCTCCAAGCGGGCATTTTCCTTCTCCAGGAACTGTAATTCAGATTCACCCCTCAAAATATAAGCACCGGATAATAGTAAAATAGGCATCATATCAAGAAACTAGACAATAGTTCAATATAAAGAAAATAGTAGCCAATCATTACAAGAGACAAATACCTTGGACCTTGCCGCGTTCTTTTCTGCTTCAGCGAAAGTGTTTTCACATTCTCTCAATCTTTTCTCCAACTCGAGCTTCTCACTATTTCTTAGTTTGGTTTGTCTTTCAACTTCTGCAGTAAGATGGTCCACCTGAGTCTCAAGCTTCCGACACAAACTTTCATAATCGAATTCTTCTTTAAGCTTTACCATGTTTACTATTTTCATTGCCTGTAAAAGTGAGACAAAACCAACAAGGCATTACTCGAAAACTGTGTCTTTAAAATATCAGAAAACTGTGTCTTTCTCAGTTTACGATTCTGCAGATATAGATAGAATCATGGATCAACAGAAACATGAAACTGACCCTTTGTCCGAACATTATTGTGCTAGTTGTCTCTGCATGATACCGTGCAGACGGCCCAATAGTTATTATAAGTGAAGTCCTTGCAGAACCTATTTGATCAGTGCCGAAAAAAGAACAATTTCAAAATTTATGTAATAGGCACAAGCTTAACTGGAAAAACATGAAAAATGTAGAAGGCACACAGAAGTGAGCCACGCTTTGTGTTTTTATAAATGGCTCAAGAAAGTTCTGGTAAACTAACCCCCGAAAGAATCACGAAGAAGCCTTGTTAGCTTAGAATCTCTAGTCGGTATATGAGAACTGCCTTCAGCTAATGCATTTATGCACTTTCCCAGAGATGTCAGTGAAAGATTAATGAATTTCGCCTCTTCAATCAAGTGGCCATCAGTGCCTTAATAAAAAACAGGATATAACTCAGTCATAACCTACTTGATATGAAATGAATGGTGGTTATATGAACAGGGAATGAGTTCAAACCAGATTTATTTATTCTTTCTGAGCCAGCAAGATCCACAATTAGAAGTTTACTCTTTCTAACTCTTGGAATGCCTTTATCTCCCAAAGATTCAGGTTTTGGCGATTTAGTTCCTGTTTCAGCCTTTTCATTCATAGCCCGCCTAACGTAAACCTGCATAGAAGATACATTTCATTAATCCAAAACATGGACTACTTTTAATGACCAAGAACCATAAAAGACCAAATATTCTAAGGTGTTACACACCGTAAGAATGGCATGGCTACGTGAGGATTCTGTATTCATCTTTGTATTCGCCGCATGGCGGTTTGTCTCACCGACTTGCAAAACTTGAAAGAAATGGTCTAGATCTTGAATGTTAACTACTGTTGCACCTGGTACTGATACTTCCCCAGTCTTCCCATCCTCATTGATTGAAATGTTGCTTTTCTCAGGTGCAAGAAGATCTTGTATAGTCTCCATATAAAGCTGTGAATTACAAGAAGAGCAACATAGATGTTAGGCATGTATGGTCTAAGCATTGAAGTCATGCTATAAATGAAAAAGAGATCAACGCAGAAGATCTATAGTGTCACACCTGCAAATAAGAGATCTCCACTGAAACAGAAGAAGCAGAGGACGCGCTGGCAAGTATATCCTCAAGAGCTCGAACCATGATACCACGCTCAGCTGCATCATCTTTACCAATTTTTCCCACGGTGTAAGTCTTACCCGTGCCAGTTTGACCATAAGCCATGATTGTGCCATTGTATCCACTCAGAACACCCTACAGAACGAATGCAGTAATGAATATCGAAAATAAAATCTCATCCTCAAAGATTCTACATCAAGAATAGAATGATTTTCTAACCTCGACTACAGGTTTTGCTACTCCTTCATAAACGCGTTTCTGAGAAGCTGTGTCTGTAAAGACTTCGTCAAATCTATAGGACTCAGAGTTCCAATTGTTTTTCCTCAACTTAAGCCGCTTTATCTGTAGAGAAAACAAAACAAAAGAGCACTTTCTAAGGATCTAACTATAACTTAAGAGAGGGAGAAAGGCATAGTGACTGACCTCAGGTTGTAACTCAACAAGATCAGCAAAGTCAGCATCTGATTTAAGCTCCTCTCCGTTACGAGGTCGAACTCTTACAGAAACTCTCACCCTCCCTGGATCTGTAGAGAATATAACAATTTGAAATTCAAACTCAATATCGAAGTTCCAATTCACCATATGACCAATCAACTTAAACTCAAAATCAAAATCAACGATCATCACTAACAATCCTAATCCCCAAATCGAGTATACAATCGCCCTAGAGTGAAGAGTCATCAAATCCGTTAACGCAAATGGAGAATCGTACGGATAATACACGAAGTAGAGAGAGAGAGAGAGGAAGGGGGAGATACCGTTGTCGTCGTCGAAGTCTTTAGACTGAGATCGGTGGACGGGGGTGCCGGAGCGGCGAGTAGAAGGAGAAGCGGCGGAGACGGAGGAGGCGGTGGAGGAAGGTCGATCTTTAGGGCGAGGAGAGTGGTGGTTAATCGAAGCGGCGATAGAGGTCTTAGAGGGTAAGTTCAAGGAAGACGAAGAGAGGGACGCGGGGTTGCTGGGAGGCAGGTGCTGCTGAATCCGGTCAGCCGCGTGTTTCGCCGACGATCTGACGGCGGAGGATGAGTTCGAGGAAGAAGTCATAGTAGTAAAGCTCGTCGCGATGCACGAAAGGAGGGGGGGGGAGAAGATTGATTGAAAGGAGAGTGGATTTGAAAAGTTCGTGGAGAAGTGGAAAGAGATGAATGAAGAGGGGAAGAGGGAGGCACGACCGACGACGGCTGTGAAAATGAATAAAATGAAATTATGGGTTCCCGCGTTCGTGGTTTAGTGGGTGACGTTGAGGAAGGGGCCCTTTTGTGTCTTTGTTTTATTTTAATTTTTTTTATACACTTGCCTAGGAGACTCAGCATTAATTTTGTGAAATCGATGAACAGTTAATAGAAAAAAAAAAGCATATAAAAATATAATTTATAATTTATATGCAAATGAAAATATAAATTAACTAAAACATTATAAACAGTACAAAACTACAAGTTAATGAATTTATCTAATGGTATAAGATGAGTACAATGTTCAAAAACTCGCCCTAGATAATTGATTAATCGGACAGGTACTGGCTGCTCGTTATCACTCCGTGGTGAATTCGTCAAAATCTTTGAAATTGAATATTTTTATATTACTAATACTCTCTACAAATTTGAAAGAAAAAAAAACAATAAAGAAACGCATGTCTATCGGAAAATTCGACAACAAATTTGTGGAACAACTACTTATTTCCCCACGAGAACTATCGTATAGTATAGTGTTATATATCTTCGAAACTATTGCCTATGTCTATATCTTCAAAGAATAAAGTTTCATTCCTATTTTCTCGAATATATATATCTCAATCTATTTTTCCTCAACCATTGCATTAGACGGTTTAATTTCATGAAATCCGACCTACGTTATACTCTCTTTGTTTTTAAAAGATCCATATTTTAAGATTTTCATATTTATTAAGAAAATATATCAAATTTTAGTAACCAATACATTATTTTCCGTAATCAACTATATCCCACAAGTTTTCACCAATAGAATTTTAATAAATACAATTATGTTTTTTGAAGTTTACAATTTACATTTAATTTATGTATTGAAAATATAAAAAATGTATCTTTTTGAAACAATTTTTTTTTCTAAAACATGGATTTTTTAAGAACGGAGGGAGTATTTCGCAAACAAATTCGTTGGGAATTCGTTTTTCTCGCCTGTTTTTTTGTAGTGTGGAAGCAATACGTCTAGGGTTGCCTAATAGTAAACGAACAAAAATGTAGGGTTGCTTATTTTATTTATAAACTCATGAATTCATTATAAGTAGCAGCGGGTCCAACACATCAATGGTCCATAACTTCATATGAATACCAAACAATATAGAGTGGATCCCAGATTCTTATGGACGTACACTCTCATAGCATTCTTCATGATGATTCCCCCTCAACATCTTCATGATGGACGTGGCCTTGTCTACCTCAACATCTGTAAACTCACATATTTTGACACATGAGAGACCCTTTGTACCAGTGACGTATATCTATCGTACGTCTTCTTGTTGTCAATTTGTTCCTCTAAAATTTTCCAAGTAGTACCAGATTTTCCAATGCAAAAAATAAACTGACTCTGCTTAGTCAGTTTGAAATATATTTGAAATTTGTTTCATATAAAACATTCTCATGTACATTAATCTTGAACATTATCAACATCGTTGATGAAAACATTTGGGCAAATTAATAACGTTTGACAAAAACATATGAGCAAATTAACACCACTCACAGAACAAGACCAAGCCCAGCTTCTAAGCTTAGATGTAAAAGCCCATATACAGACTTATGAGGCCCATTTAGTGTTTCTAACTATCTTCTCCACCGTGCTCGTCCTTTGCGGTCGCACGGTGAAGGAAAAAAAAACAGAGAAACGTCGAACAGGTCCGATCATCTCTGATCGTCTTCCATGGCGCAGATCCCTAACTTGGAGAATGCTCCTCTCAATCTCAAATCCATTAGGTGAGAGTCCATTTTCAATACTTAAATTGATCGTTTTCTCGTTCTCCTCTCATATGTTTTGCTCAATTCTAATTCAGGGAGAAGTCTCAGAGGGAGCTCGTAAACTTGCTTAAAGACGTAAGTCTCGTTACTCTCTCTCTTTCGATATGATTCGCATTGTTGTTGTTATCAGTTACCAATTTCACATTTTGGGTAGAAAAAGAGCTTTCGGAACACAACTAATGTTTTGTCTTCTCTCTTTGGTGCCTTTTTGTAGATTCGTGGAACTAAGTGTCTGGTTATTGATCCAAAGCTAAGCGGTTCCGTTTCATTGATCATCCAGACTTCCACACTTAAGGTAATGCCAGGTTTAAATGACTTTAGATTGATTACTCTGTTAGTCTGTTTAGGAAAGGAAGAAATGAGATTATTTATTTTCTTCTTATAATGGTTGAGAGTATTGTTTCAACACTAGTGGTCTTCTGCTTAACAGGAACTTGGTTTGGAATTACGACATCTTTCTGAAGAACCAGTTCAGACTGAATGCACGAAAGTGGTCTATCTTGTTCGATCTCAACTCAGTTTTATGAAACACATAGCTTCGCACATTCAGAATGATATTTCCAAAGCGATTCAGAGAGACTACTACGTTTACTTTGTTCCTCGTAGGTCTGTCGCGTGTGAGAAGGTGTGTGGTTATTGCCATCTTCTTCGACTCTTTGTGATTCATTTTCATTGTTCTTACTACCTCTTGAATAAAGGGTGATAAATATCTTATCCTGCTATTTCAGATTCTTGAGCAGGAAAAAGTTCATAACCTGGTTACCGTGAAGGAGTTTCCTCTGTATATGGTTCCACTGGATGAGGATGTGATATCTTTTGAGCTTGAGCTCTGTGAAAAAGTGTGTACAACTCGCATATGTCCAATTTGTACTTATTACTTCATGTACCATTTCCCTTGAGGCCTTAAGCTCACATATTTCTTGTTTTTCAAAATGATAGGATTGCCTTGTCGATGGTGATGTTAGCTCACTTTGGCATGTTGCAAAAGCAATACATGAGCTCGAGGTTTGAATCTTTCCTTATTCTTTACGTTATGATCCACATTGTGCTTTCTCATGGCTGACACCTATCATAGTTTTCTTTTGGAGTTATACCGAAAGTGAGGGCAAAGGGCAAAGGATCAGTTCGTGTTGCAGATATACTTAACCGCATGCAAGTGGAGGAACCTGTCAATACCAATGATGTAAAAATTTGCCTGCAGCATTTTGAGTGCTTTAATATTCAATGACTTCGATATCTTATATTTTTCAGATGATTTTGTTTCCTTTGGTCACTATTCTAAATGACGCAAGTTCTATTCCAGGTGGGAAGGCCTGAAGTAGATACACTCATTCTGTTGGATAGAGAGGTATGATTATCATGCGTTTCCCAATTATATGACATCCTTCAACACAAAGATATCTTTCAAAAGTACATTCTGATTGACTTTAATACTTTCTGTTTCAGGTTGATATGGTTACACCAATGTGTACCCAGTTAACTTATGAAGGATTGTTAAACGAGGTAATGCCACAAACGATTGTCATTATCCTACTTAATTTCATTGGTTGATAACAAACAACCATACAATTTGGATTTTAATCAAGCTGGTCGATTGGGTTTTCTGTGAGCTGACTCCAACCCCTATTTAAAGTTTTTGCATATCAGTAATGGAGCTGTCGAGGTCGACTCGTCTGTGATGGGTTCTCAGCAGGAGGGGAAAAAGATGAAGGTTCCCCTTAATTCAAGGTTAGTTTCTTGCATCGTATATACAAATTTCTTCAACCGTAGGAGACCATTTCTACTGCATTGCTATATGATTTTTGTGAGTATTTTTGATGCATGGAATAGAAATTGTGATTTTCTTGGATTGGATAAGCACACTGTTGTGTTGATATTAATGTGTATTAATTGATTATGCACACAAAATCGCTCCCTAAACTGGTAGCTAGATTGGACTTTCCAAGCTACTGTGCCTATCTATGTCTTTCATAAATTTATTGCTTGAATGTTTAAATTTACAGTGATAAATTGTTCAAGGAGACGAGGGATCTCAACTTTGAAGTCGTTGTGCAGGTTGACGTTTGTCCTTTTAGCTTTCATTTTTTGCGTTAAATGGGATTCTTTTTACTCAACTACAGACGCGGTATGATTGCAGGTTCTACGGCAGAAGGCAACAACCATGAAGGAGGACTATACTGAAATTAATTCTGTACGTTTGTTTTGTCGCTCTCTCCCTTTAGGTAGTCTTGTTTTCGCGGTAGAGGTTATGGTACATACATATTTGTGGTCAGATCTCTTAGACTCGATCAGGATTCAGGAGTATTCTTTGGCACATAAATAGTTACCAAATTAATATAGACCATGTATTCCTTAGGAACTATCAGCCTATCCATACATTTTAAACTTAGATTATTAGTTGGACCGAGATTTTAATGGTGTATGATAATATAATACACAGACCCAGACAGTTTCTGAGCTAAAGGACTTTGTCAAGAAGCTTAACTCATTACCAGAGATGACAGTAAGTATTGCCTTGTTTTCTTAAAGTTCCTTTTGTTTTATCTCGCAGATGGTTCAGAAAACGATAAGTTTCATCCTAACTTGATTTTGTATGATTTTTTTCTTTCCCAGAGGCACATACATCTTGCTCAGCACCTGACAACATTCACGTCCAAGCAGTCATTTCTTTCGCAGCTTGACATGGAACAAACACTAGTTGAGGCAGAAAGTTATGACATGTAAGTTTCTTCTTAAGGAAATTGAATTTAATACTTCCATTCAAAAGTATCTTGATGATTCTTTCTATTACAAGTGATGTGGAAAACATCTTACGTTGATGGCATAATGGAAAAGTCTGTTATATGATTTATTATTACTAACTCTAGTTTGTTAATACAGATGCTTTGAGTACATAGAAGAATTGATCCATAAACAGGAGCCTCTCACTAAAGTCCTGCGACTATTGGTCCTATTTTCTATTACAAACTCAGGGTTACCGAAAAAGCAATTTGATTATATAAGGCAAGCTAGCTTCCAGCAATCATCGGTATTTTATATTTAATTTTTCTGCTTTTTGAATGATATCTTGTCTTCGTGTCTCAACTTCCAGAACGGAACTACTCCACAGTTATGGGTTTGAGCATGTGAACGTATTGAACAACTTGGAAAAAGCAGGATTGTTGAAGAAACAGGTTTGGTTATTCTTGGCTACTTTGTGGGATGAACAATCTTCTTGTTTATTGGGGTTAAGTGTGTCTGATATTCTAAGGGGTTGTTGTACATTCGTTTGGTTTCTACAGGAGTTTAAAAGCAACTGGCAGACAGTGAAACGTACAATGAAACTTATAGTTGAAGACACAGATACGTCAAGGTAAATATTCTTTTTAGTCATGTTGTCACCAACTGAATACATGATGGCATGATTTTTGTTTATGGGGTTACGCTTATGAAGCGGGTCCAGATGTCTAGTTCAGAAAATATGCAAACGTAATCTTGAATGAACGTATAAAACCTGAAAGCTGATTTTCCAACTACAATATTTGACAATACCTTCATTATCGCTAATGCATGATTTAGTTACAGCTCTGGCTGAATATTTTTGTTTTCGAAGATATCTCTGGTATCTTCTAAAGCCCGGCTCGAAAGCTCGCTCTTGACTTGCAAATTTTGTTTATCTATGAGGACTCTCCCTTTTTCTTGACTTGCAATCTGTTTCCTCCTTGTTTGTCTATTGTGTTGTATTCTGTGCATTTATGGTTTTACGTCATCACTTTCCATATGTTGCATTTGTGATATCATGTCATATGTTACCTTCATTCACCTGATATGCTAGGCCTTGTACCAAACTTTTTCTAATCGTAAGAAATAAAATTAGTGCTTATTTGAGTTGTTTGAAACACTGTTCTTGTTGCAGGCCGGTTGATATCGCTTATGTCTATTCTGGATATGCTCCTCTTAGCATTCGTCTTGTCCAACAAGCTATACATTCCGGATGGTTAGTATGTTCTTGCACTCTTCTAGACCAAAATGTTGACTAGCTAGCCTGTGTATAAAATAACACTTGGGCTTTTCTATATATTAATATAACCATGAAGAGAAAAAGTCTAGAATTCTGTTCAGTTTCGAGTTGAGAAGCATTAAGTGACATGCACAGAAGAACTCAGCAAATATCAGAACTTGAAAGAACATTTATTAATTCATATATGAATGTTGACAGAGTGATGTGTTTAATATTAATGAGTCCTCAATCTACCTTACAGGCGTCCAATAGAAGACATTTTGAAGCTGTTGCCAGGACCACATCTGGAAACTAAAAGAGTCAGTACACGTTTACCCAACTGGAGAAAAAAAAAAGAATTGTTTTGTTATGCTATTGTATTTTCTGTTTTCGACTATTTTGTGATCACATTATGTACCATCTCTATGCAGAGTGGATTCCCAAGTAGTCCATCAGTTGATTCATTGCATGGAGCTTCAAATGGGTAAAGTTTATTATCATTATCAATTAGTTCGATACCACAAAAGTAGTTTCTACAGAAGGATAAAACATTTATGTTACAACATCATTACAGGGTTGCTGATGGAAGACGCTCAGTTGTTCTTGTTGTCTTCATTGGAGGTGTAACATTTGCTGAAATCTCTGCCCTACGGTTTCTCGCCTCCAAGGTAATATGCAAACTTCCAAGAGTTTATGATTAAAAGACACTCTTTTGCTGAAGCCTTCCTTCTTCAATTGCTTCTTTTTCAGGAAGGAATGGCTTATGATTTGATTATTGCTACAACAAAGATCATCAATGGCGCAACACTAATAGAAACATTCATGGATAAACAAGGCTGATCCGTAAGAGAGCGTTATCTTTTCTCTCGAGTGCTATTGTGTGTTTATTTATTGTCTTTTTATGTCTTTGTGACTCTTCTTCTGGATCGTTTTGGTTGCAGAGTGAATGGTATTCAAATGTTCTCGTATATGTTTTTCTTTTGTGGTGAGAGACAGTATGATCTTTTATATACAAATCAGTAATATATTTGTTGATGCATATTTTCATTTCAACTTAACAACAGATGACCAGAATGCAATAACGAGCAGAGAGAATATTATCTTACACTACTAACAAATACTAATTAAAGAGGTTTTATTGTATACACAAAACTGAGTAGACATTACATAAGCTTCTTTAGTCAGAGTCAATCCAAAAGCTTCCTATACATATATAATCTATACTGAAACAAATAAGATTTCCACAAAGAGCAAGCCTTTCATGGAACAGTAGATATCACAACACCTTCGAGTTGCTGAATGATCTCCAACAAGCTCGCAGCTTTCCTCTTAGCTCTATCAGTCCCATTCTCAGTAAGCTCCTTCAACGCAACATCTGCACCAACCTCTCTCGCTACATTCAACCTCTCCATATTCCCAATACATAGATACCAAAGTATAGCTGCAGCGTTCTCCCTGTTCCTCGGTGACCCTGTCCTTATAATCTCAACCAAAACAGGAATAGTATCTGCTTCACCTATAGCTGCTTTCCCTTCTTGGTTCGTTGAAAGTATCGCCAAGATAGCCAAAGCTTCATCCACCATTCCTCCACCTGCATCTTTCAGTAACCTTGTCAGAGGATCAACGATACCTCCCTTAATGGCTCTTGATTTATTCCCTTGGTATATGCACAGATTGAATATAGCAGTTGCCGCGTCTTTTTTCCCTCTTCTTGTTCCTTCCTCAAGCAAGCTTATAAGAGCTTGGATAGCTCCAGCAGCACCTATCGCCACTTTGTTCTCATCTACAACAGATAAACTGAAAAGCGTCGCGGCTGCGTTCTCTCTAGCCTCCATGCTTCCGTTTTTAAGCACTTCCACTATATCTGTGATAGCTCCTGCGTCAACAATGGCTCCTTTGTTGCCTTCGTTTATAGAAAGATTCAGAAGAGCCGTCACGGAGTGTTCTTGAGTCCGAGGATCCGGTGAGGATAGAAGCTCAACGAGGAGCGGTATGGCTCCAGCCTCAGCGATGCAGACTCTGTTGTCCGCGTTCCTCTTGGCTAGTAACCGAAGCTCTCCAGCTGCAGCTCTTTGCTGTTCTGTAGATCCGTTGGCCAGCTTCTCTAACAAGGCGAGGACAAATGCTCGGTCACAATCCGAAGAGCTGCTACCTCCTCCTGGTCTTGTGGTTCTGTAGCTGCTCCCTTGGTTTTGCGGAAGCTCGATACCGTTGCTCTCACACCACAGAGCAATGAGACTTTTTAGCACGTAGTTAGGTGTTAATCCGGAATGCAAGAGTGTCTCCTGAGATTTCGGACAGGTTTTATGACCAGCATCTAGCCACTTCTGTATGGATGATCTCTCATATGTCTGCAAGGTCGAGAAAAAACCAGCTAAAACAACAAATGCATACAAAAATGTAGTCCTGGGCAAATTACAGTAACCCAAAAACCAACTGAACCGAGAAAACTAAAACCGAAACCCAAAGGATTCCTATTTTTTCTAAACCCGAAATACCGAAACCGACTGGAACAGAAAACCAAAGAGGTACTCGAATATTCAAAATATAATAAAATATTAATTATTTTTAATATATATATAATACAATTTAGAAATAAAAATATCCAAAACCCGAATTATTTGAATATTTTTCAGGGTTTTTGAAGTTTTTTTGATTTTCGGACTTTAAACCCAAACCAAACACAAATTATTTCGGTTCCACTTTGGGTTTTATAAAAATAGAAACCCAACCCAAACCGATCTAAAAATTGTCCGGTTCCTAAACAGGTCCTAAACACCCCTGTCCCCTGCCCGAATAACCCAAAATGCCCAGCACTACACAAATGTAATGAACCAAACTCACTACAATGCAAAAGCAGACCTGTCCAGTGGAGACGATGACAGGATCTTTCATCAGTTCAAGTGATATCGGACACCGAAAGTACTCTGGTATAACAGGAGACCGATGTCTCGAAATGACTTTGCTGCCAGTAGATGCATCCGGTTCCGAACTTTCAGTTGATGCACAGTCTACCAGCTTTTTAAGAAGAGAGGACATCCTCTGAAAGCAGTCATCTGGATCCCCTTCATACGAAAGAAAGTACTCGTGAATGGCGTGAGATTCTTTCTTGAGCTCATCAATAGTGCTGAGTTGGAGCTCTTGCGACAGTCTTTTGAGGGTTTCAGGGTCAGGATCTACCACGCTCTCTGCCACGGCTAGATCATGGCTTAGCTGCAGATCATAGTCCTCTTGTCTTTCTGTTGCTCTCTTGAATTGAGAATGCAGAAGCTTGACCTACAAATTCAAAAGAGATAATATCATTAGAATTTGCAAACCATTGTGGCCAAAGCCAAACGAGAGAAAAAAAAAAACAAATGCGCTGAGAAGAACCTGTTCTATGACCTCCTCGGAGACTTCGAAGTGATCATAAGGGATCTGAGTTAAGGCTGCTTCTATCTCCACTGTCACGTCGTGGAACTTCTGCATAATAGAACCCCTATGGACGATCTGCCAGCACAGAGAGGACAAACAAAACATGAAAAGAGTCAACCTTTTCTTGTTCTTGATATTGGTTAAGTATCTTAAACCCTAAGAAAACAGAGGAAAGCTGCTAACTTTGCAAGCGACCAACGAGAGAATCTTTAAGGAAGAAATAGTAAAAGAAAAAAACCTGAAGAAGTTTGCTGCCTCCATTGACAGATCGAAAAAGCTCTAAGCTTGAATCGAGAGCGATCCTCATAACCTCAAAACCTGTGAGTTGTTGTTCTTCGTTCAACTCAGCGTTGATGTCGATTAATTCCTCGAAGAAAGGGCTGAGAAGGGTGATCCTACGGACGAGATCGCCTTGGATCCTCCCGAAGAAGCCTTTGGAATTGGAGAACTTTGAAATTTGCTTGACGGAGTCAACGAGACGACTCATGAGCTCCTCATCGGAACCATTCGTTGATCCCATCCTGGAGATAGCTCCAAAGGAGGAAGAAGAAGAAGATGGTTAAAGGGAGGAAGAATGCGATGGAGCCATTAAGACCCCTTAATAAAAAACAACAGTTATCGCTTAATCCTTCCTTACCAACGTGACAATAAAATAAACAAACACCTAAAGTCTTCTCTGTCTGAAAAAAGCCACAAGTTGTCCCTTTTTGAACCAATCAGATTTTTTTCTTTTTAGTTACTATCTTCTATTTATTTAAGCATCATCTAACTTGTTTGTCTGTCTTCTAAAATTCGGTTTTTATAAAAGATTAATATTTAGGTGAGTATTTAGTGGGGGTTTTAGATTGAATTTTTTTTTACGTCTAGACCGGTTTTTAAAACATCAGTTTGAAAAAAAATTGTTTTGTTCCGATGACTAAACCAATTTTTAAAATACTAGTGTCACGTCAGATTCAAGATTCAATTTTGGATTTCGAAATATACGTGTGTGAGTTGTGGATGCACAAACAATCAGAAGTCAAAACTAGTTGTCACTAGCTAACATAGTTATAAATGAATACACATGACATGACAAACTCCGAGTATGTAGAATCAGGTCATGTGAGGCGTGTCTGAGTAGAGGATTTAATATGCTAGTCTTGTTTGAAATGGTCAAATTTTCCTTTTCAATAGATTCGTTTCTGTAGAGTAGCTGCTACGTTCTCTTTCTTATAGTAGATATAAATGTACATGTGATAATCCCCCATCATTGCTTAATTTAATTAAGGCTTCTCAACCTCGAATCTTCGTATTACACAACACACTTAAAACATATATAATAAAATACCGTTTAATAACATTACATGAAAGTAAGTAAAAGATTAGTAACCAGGAGAAAGGTTTAAGCTTTTCACTGAAGATGGGATGATCCAAACACTCCAATCATGATGATGGTTGAGAAGGACGAGGTAGCCTCTTTCCAATTTCCTATTCACACAAACATGTACAAAACATCAAAACCTGATTCACAATCAATCATTCTTTCTACACCTGAAACTATTATTCTTCTCCTACTCAGTTTTCTCTGAATTTTTAGAAGTAGCTTAGACAAATAAAAAGAACAAAGATCTCACTCCCTATCAACTTATACTCATTCTCCAAAGTCCAAAGCAATGAAAATAAAACAAATCACAAGAGCTCAATCAATGCAGATGACAAAACAGCTGGTCATAAATCCTGAGGGGATAAAGAAATGCACACCTGAAACAGTTCATTTATGTTATCGGCCGTCTTAGCTGACGTTTCAATGAAGAACATGCCGTTCTTCTCTGCAAGCTCCATACCATCCTGTTACAAAATTGAGAATGTGACACCCCTACGCTGAAGAAGCAAGAACCGTGCAAGTGACAACAAAATGTATATCTACTTAAAGAAGTTTATGCAAAAACTCACCTCGGATGGTACTTCTCTTTTTTCATGTAGATCAGCTTTGTTACCAACCAAAGCCATAACAATGTCTGGGCTTCCATGCTTCTGCAGTTCCTGTTAGATTTAAATGGCATGGTTAAAAACAAAGGAAATATATGATATAACACTTGTATTGCAATTGTTCTACTCTTCTATGGTCATATATGACTTTCTGCAAGTCAGTTCTCCAGTCATTTGGTTCACAAGCTATAAGCATCAATCCCAAAAACATATAAGAAATGGAACCCTTTGGGTTACATGAAAACATACCTTAACCCAATACTGAGCTTTCTTGAACGATTCAGGGCTTGTTATATCATACACAATAACAGCAACTCCAGCTCCACGGTAGTATAGTGGAGCAAGAGCAGAATACCTTTCAAAAAAATAATCAAGTGAACACATATTGAGCTTTAACGAGCATGCAAGGCAATTAACTAAGAAACACCAATCTACATGGAGGACTTAACACCTCTCTTGCCCTGCTGTATCCCAGATTTCAAACTTCACTGTGGTAGAGTCTTGCAAGGTTATTGTTTGGGACAAGAATGAAGCTCCAACAGTTACCTGAGACATAATAATTGTTTTTGAGATTCAATGGCAGTTAAGAACAATTTGATACCATAAAGGAAGTTTCAGGTGACGATTAGATAAAAAGGTTTTATTTACCTTAGATGTTGCGTCAAATTGACCACGGACAAATTGAAGGACAATGCAGCTTTTACCCACACCAGAATCTCCTAAAAGAACTAACTGCATTCAAGTGAATCCAAAAGTTAGCAAGTCTGCCTTGCGGAAACACGAGAGACAAACTACACTACACAGGCTAATGAGAAGCCATTTTCTTTCAGTAGCATAAGAGTCTCAAACACAGCTCCAAGAAGATAATGCAATACAGTCACTCGCTTATACTTAGCTATAGAGAGAAGAAAGTTGAGGGTTTATTGCTAACATTCCACCATTCTATAAAGAATACTCACTCCATCACTAACAAATCAAAGTATAAAAGACCAAGATCACAAAAAAGCATGAACTTTCTGAGCTGTAGAACTCCACTTAGGTATCTTTACTAAGTCTCTAAGGAATCAGTCTAGCAACAAAGGTGATACCAAGGAGAGCACAAAGATGGCACCTTTACGCGTAGATTCTTAGCATCTGCTGGAGCTGCATTCTCTGAACTAGTAAGACCGTTTAAAGCTCCAGAGTTCCTATCTGAAACACAAACACAAACACACATCAACCGATTTGGTTTCTCAGATTCTTCACACGGAAACCCTAAAAAAAAGACGCAAATGATAATTCGCAATCCCTAATTTCGCGAAAGCTTCTAATTCAACCCCAAAGGATTCGCCTTTCCCGAAATTGGACTCGAGGGTCTTGCGAATAGGTTCTTCTCACTTGTAATCGAGCACCGAGGATGATAAATTCAACAAAACGGAGAAAGAAAAGGAAAACGAAAAGGAGAAAACTTGCCTGGAAGAGAAGCAGCACATCCCATAGCTTATCCCTATATAGAGAATTGATGAGATTATAGAGCTGAGAGATCGAATCCAAGTTTTGGGGGTTTGATGGCAGCGAGTCGAGGAAGAAGAAGAAGAAGGATCGTCCTTGACTTTGCCAACTATTCTCGAGTTTTATTTTAAAGGCTCTTACTTTTATTTATTTTTATTTATCAAGCCGTAACTTTTTTTTTTGTCAACTATCAAGCCGTAACTAATTTGCAAAATTTTAATATATAAAATCATATGTATTAAAGTATTTTACAAGTTAAAAAAAATAATTGCAAAGTTTTTTTTAGATGAAAAATAATTGCAAAGTTTCTTGATGTATTGTACAATTTGCAAGTAATAACATCACAAGATTATGTGTTTAAAAAAGGAAAAACATTACAAGATTTATTTTGGGTGTGGGACTAAATTTCTTTATTAATTAGTAATACTGATACATAACAAAGGGACCATATGGTGTTCAATAAGAAAAAAAAAGGGAACATATGTTTGCATGTTTCTTGGGATTTTCTCATTTTGGGTACCATTTCATCAAATCTTCTTACAACTTAAATACTAGTAACAAAATAGTTGCAGATTAAGAACAAGATATTACTTTGGTCTGGACTGCATAATCTGATTAAAAAAAGATTTACTTGTTATTAGCGTTCACAGAGAGTGAGTGGTGTTTTTTTGACCAAAAAAAAAAAAAAAAAGAGAGTGGTGTTTTATTTTTCTTTTGTCCATCTATTGAGTTATATAGAGAAAGTAATGGGTTGATCAAAAAAAAAAAGAGAAAATAATGGCAAAGTTTGTAAAGCAATAAGAACTAAGAAGAATACTAAATGATTGATAATGTTGATCTAGATTGAAATTGTGCTTAGATAAGTTTGTGTGGTACTGGTAGTGACTGATCTGTGTAACCATGGTTGTGCATGGGGTTCATACGCTTTACACAGTGATTGTGAAACAAAAAAAACAATGGTGTGTTGGGTCTCTTACAAAATCACCATAAAACCATATACATATTCGCAAGAAAACGCTTAAAAGAAACAACAGTATAATTTTTTTTCATATATGTTCTATGTGACAGTACTGCTTGATAATATTATATATACAATAATACAAGCACAACAACAAATTAAGGAATACATACATGGGTTATTCAAGAACTAAACCCAAGCAAAGGTGAAATATATAAATTCATGAGATGCCTAGAGCCTTTATTAATTATTTTATGGCTTATGAATGGCTTTAGTTGTTGTAGAACATAGTGTTGAACCTAAAGCATGGCTGTTTATGTAGCGGCTAGGAGCAGAGTTGAAGCGAAATCCCTTTGGCAGACAATCATTCATCGCTCCATCGTGAAGTTTGCCTTGCTCACTACCGCTTGTGTAAAATGTATTCAAGCTCGTGTGGCCTGACTTATTGGATACCCATAATGGTCTAGATGCATTGACAAAGGTCGTTTGGGGAGAAAAAGATAAAAGAAATATGTAGAGCAACACGATGAAGGAAATGTAACTCGGCATTTATGTATGTTTGTGTGTTAACCTATCAACCGTTGCTCTGAAATGTTTGTGTTCATAGGACATGAAGGGGAAGATATATATAGGTCTATATGTGTGTGTGTGTGTGTTTGCTGAGGTGTTTGTATGGACCAAGATACGTATGTCTATCCTTGCGTGGTCAGCGTTGGGAAAGAACAACTCACATATAACACTTTTTGATAATGCTCGTGCTTCTTATAACTCCAAACCTTCTCCCAACTTTGATTTTCCAAGTCAAAGTTCCACGTCATTATTTAACATTTTATCAACCTATTGGATTTTAACGTAAACTACTCCATTAAAAGTTGGCAGAAATATTACTACATACAAAAATAAAAATAGTTAATTATGCTTTGTGTGCAAATAATACATAGTACATAACTAAAACATTTGTTAGTTAAAGAAAAAAAAATAAAACGTTTTTTCCCTTAGATTAAGCTAGTGTGCTTTGTAAAGATGTTTGTGACACATACACATTTTTTTATGAACTTTGTTCTATAGTTTTCTCCGAAAATGATTCTCTCTTTTTATTCATATTTTCTATTTTATTATATTGTATGTAAGAAACTCTCTAAAATATAGATTATGGTGCTCTAAATATTTCGGATTATTCAATGGTTATCAAATCATATAATTTCATATTTTATTAAATTATTGCAATATTAAAAGATCTTTTGGGGCAAAAAGGTAATAGTAATATCTAATACTATTAGATAACTGAGAAAATATCTTACGTTCCGACATATATGATGAAACAACGGATTAGGAAAATAGTGGGAAGAGTGGGAGAATCTAATTGTACACCTAATCCGATCCTAAAGGCCAATCTGAAGTCTGAACACGAAAGAAAAGTCGACACGTGTTAGATCATGCTATTAGATCTTCTACTGGTATTACAACTACGTAATCTGAGATCTAACCAACCAGAGAGCACCATGTGGATGCTTGACGACACATGCTGATGTCTAATGTCTAATGTCGGTCCGTTTACCGGTTAGATGAGTGGCTTGTCCCATATTGCCACTTGTCCCAATTGCCTCAGTTACAAGCTTTGGATTGTATGCTTTTGAGATTTTGTTTTTGGAAGAGCTTTTGAGATTTTTTGCTCGAGAAAAACCCTAAAAGATCTATTCCAAATTTGCATCCAGATTCTTGCAACGTCTCAACCGTACATCAAATTTCATTGGTTGTGTTTTACTAGTAAAAAAAGTCATGTAAAAAACGGAGTAATGTAACTAAATCTATAGTCTATAAAGACTTGAGAACACAAGTGTTTTCATAGGCTGAATTAATGTATTCGTGAATCCTGACATGCTATAATGTTATGTGGTGTAGGAAATGTTTCTGAACCCAATTTTCCTAGAGGGAATGTTAGTATCAGCAAAGAGCTTAATGCCAAACATTATGTAACGATTGCTTAATTTTCTAACACTCAAAAGCCCTTACAGATTAAGTTATACATACTTCATTCTAAGACTTTTGGCCTTGTGTTTTTGTGATGGGGTTATCAAACAGAAAGAAGTATTCCAAAGTTTTTCTACAGTCTTGAGAATTTTTTACGTATTGGATTATATTATGATAGAAATATCGAACATAACACCTCATATTCTTAATCTCACACCACGTTTAATCGCTCGACCAACAGACAAACTGCTTGTAAGATTCAAATTATTTGAACCAAGAGCCATGTGAAACGAAGAAAGTTAAGCGTAAACTTGTCGATTTTAAATTCGATTCATGTTTGAAATTAAATTGCTAAAAACATATTTATCCATGTTAGACCATTTACAATGGACCTCTTGAATAAATATTTCAACAGCTTAAACCAATGTAGTGGGGTGTTGAATTAAGAAAAAAATACAGGTGAAGTAAACACCCATTGAACAACTTCAACATGTTGAAAAAAAAAAAGATAGGACCCACACTGCTATATATTATATTCTCATTGGTTGTCTACATTTTAGTGTTTTTCTATTTTTACCATATTCTTAGAATTCAATTATTTTATAAAAACATAACTTTTTAAAAAACTAAAAATTATAGCAAAATTCCTCATTTCTTATAGTCTGTAAATAGAGATTACTTTCATTTAATTTGGATATATATTAAAAACGTCACTTTTTCTTTATAATTTTTTTTTATTTTTAACCAAGTGTTTTGGTATTCTTAAACTTTTTTTTTTGCTAAATAGATATTCATTATAATCTGTTAATATCTTAAATAATTATTAATATGTAGCTACTAAATTTTTTTTTTTTTTACGTCAAAAGACCATTCTATTACTCAAACTTGAGGTGGTCTGGGTAACCAAACCGGAATAGAACAACCAATAAAAAGTAACTCCCTACGGAAGGATCTTGCAGTCTTAGCTAAAAAAATCTGAAATCTGATTGCGCGCCCATGGAACATGAATGATGCTGAAGTTCGGAAAGCATATTTGTAATGTCTCTATCCTCTCCAATTCTGTCGCAAAGCTTGGCCAATCTTGAGGGTCCTTCATCATTGCAATCAGCTCCTTGCAGTCTGTCCCAAAGCTCTGGCATGTTGAGTGTTGAAGCATATTTTCCATCACCCACCGCAGTGCTTCTACTTCCGAATGCAAAGCTGATTCACGTCGAGTGAAATTCTTTGTTCCCATAAGTTGAATATTCCCGTCACTGTCCATCCATACCCAGCCGCATCCACTAAAGTGAGCAGAAGATGTCCAAGATCCATCTAACAAGCAAATATTACCCAAACGTATGATTTGGGCTATCTCAGGGATATTATCTTGAACCACTGGTTGTAACACTGGTTGTACCGCTTCGTTAGCGTCAAACCAGGCTTGGCATTCACTCTCTGCATGTCGAACTAGCTCCAATGGATCTCTAGCTATTCCTCTGAAGAGTTTGTCATTTCTAGCCTTCCAAATATACCATAATATCCAGGGATAAAGATCCCTGTCTCGTTCTGGCTCGATGATGCTATTCTTCCTCCAAAACAGATAATCTATATTTGTGTAGACACTCGATACCGGAAATATATCAGGGCTTGTTGGAGTCGATGATAATGACCAAACTTGAATAGCTGATGTAGCTACTAAATTATAATTGATATGTGTGAATTAAAAATAATAAAGTAGGGTGTTGAATTTTATTAAACAAAACTATTGTAGAGTATAAAAATGAAATGAGTGTTGAATAATATGTGGAAGAGAAAGAAGATGATGTAGAGTGTTAGAAAGAGAAAAGTAGGGTGTTGAATAAACCAAAACATCGTTGATAGTCTTATAAGAACATGGTTCTCAAAGAGTGATTAGATGTTAATTAATTACTAATAAAGTTATAGATGAGATTTTCACCTTAGACATTCATGTATATAGTTTATCATTATTTTGTCTAGTCCGACAACTTCAGTCAATTTGATGCAACCTTTCAATAAAGCAACTTTCCTACTCCCAGAATATTAATTCAAGCTAGCTTGTTATCTTTTTTTTTGCTAAGAATGTAATATCATTATAAATGAAGAAAGGAGCTTACAAAAGTAGTAGCAGTCCTAAGAAAAACATACTTCCAAGGCAAAAATAAGCTAGCTTGATATCTTAACCTCCAAATATAACAGAAACAACCACAAACTCTTCCCTTAGGTATATATTCTGGCCGAGTATCCTTCCTGACTTTTGTATATTTCATATTTATTTCTGACTTGAGAATTAAAGTACTTTTGAAGGAAATGACGTTAGTGATCAAGATAAATTAGGTGTTAATATGGTAGTTTTCGTATAGAAGAGAGTTGTTTGTTCCTAACAAGAGACGATTTTATGGACTATTAACAGATTATTCTATTAATGTGAGGATAATTTGGTGTTAACTAGCCAGGTCCTTTAACTGATGAGCTTGAAATGTAATAGATTTTTGAACAAATTTCGGCGAGACTAACGTCGTATGTTATTTATAGTTCTAAGTTTTACTGACATATAATCGGACACAACAATATTAATATAAAACTTTATAATAATAAAAGAATTAGTGATGGGTGTTCATGTTTGCATGTGTCAAGCTTCTTATCATCTATCGCACAGATAAACATGAACCATCATAGATCGTCAATAGATTCATAATGCAATAGTGTGAAACTAATAATCCCAAACAACTAAGAACGTGCTGAATCTACTTGGAAAATAATTGAAAATAAGTACTATAACATGTAATGAACATGTGAAAACAAACATATTTATATAGCTGGAAGCGGCGAATAAAAAGAGATTAAATGTGGGCATGTTCATTTTTAAGTTTGATAACAAATATGTACAAGTTCTTGAGTTGTGACTTCCAGATACGGTTGAATCATTGCCGTTCTAAAACGTTAAGAAAACTTCAAAATATCGTTAAACAGATCCACATGCACACCATGTGGACGTGGTTCTACCCTTGCCAATACGGTTTTCTCATAGTTCCTTTTTAGTGTTATTAGGTATTTAGTGGTTCATTTATTTTGCAAAAAGAAATAGAAAAAAATGAGGAAATACAAAATCATATTGAACTAGATGTTTTATCTGCATATGCAGGTATAATCTTCTTACAAATATTTATTAAATCAAATCAGCATGATAATTTATTATTTATGTCTCAAAAAAATTAAATTATACATCAGATTCTTCATATATGATAAAGTTTTTCATTAAAAACACTCAAATATTAAAATATTTTAGAAAATATCTTTACGTAAATGTAATTACTTGATTAATATTTGACTATAAATTATAAATTTTTGTATAACTTAATTTGAAAATTTTATGATAGACAAATATTATTTCAAGATAACAACACAATATATATGATTATCTTATTTTTAAAAATATGATATTATTCATATAAAATTCTTTTTAACTATATATATATATATATATATATTCATTAAGATAACAACATAATATATAAAGTTATATATAAGGTTATCTTTTTAAAATGATATTATTAATATAAATTCATTTTTAATTATATAATAATTCATTAAAGGTAACATAGACTTTAGCCGTTCTAACTTTTAACGTGATAGCTTTGTTACAAAAAATTACTTTGCAAATAATAGTATAGATGATTTGTATCTTTAAACCTAATTATATGAGACTAAAACATAAAGATATATATACCCAATTATAATTGCATAAAACACAAACGCATATACCTTCAAAACAATCAAGATGATTATTGTAGGTTATATATATATATATGTGTGTGTGTGTGACATTTGCAAGAAAAAATAATACAATTATTGATAAATTTTACATTAATAAAGTACAAATAATCACTAATCTAAATATAATAATTTGATCATTTATCTGTGCAAAACCAATAGTTAGAAGTAAAAATATCATTATAAGAAAATAATTTTCAGATAATTATAGTTTTATATGTATTTAGAAACCAAAATTATTTATATAGGATATTTTGGTATATTATATAACAAATAAATTGTTTTGAAGGAATATTCTTATTTCTTACCATTTCTGAAATTTATATATAGAGAAAATGAAAAGTTCAGTGTTTTTATGGTTTATTATATTTACAGTTCCAAATAAATATAATATCATTCTAATTTTGAAGATATTCAGTGAGTTATAAAAGGATAATGCATGAACTATAGTTACATTAACTTAACCATAGTTAAATCTGATTGCTATATATGAATGACTCACATTTTAACGGCTCTTTACCAATATAGTTGCCCTCGACCGGGTCTTCGTTTTGCCCTTTCACTCGCCTAGACTCCTACTTTTTCTGTGAATCAAATATTTTGTCTTTTGTAATTTAAAGATTCCACTAAAATCTAAGTTGTGTTTATCGGATAAGGGTTGTGAGAAAATGAATCACTCATCTTCTGATCAGAGCCTCTACCTTGAGAGTGATGGAGAGGACGAGAGAAAGAACTTGTCCGAAGAAGAAGATGATGGAGCTTTCTCTGATTATTCTGATACTCACAATCACAACCAACATCATTCTAAACCTAACTCATACTCAACGGCATGGCCAAAGAGTTACAGGTAAATTATATAACCATGATTCTCAAATTTGTAACATTTGATTTGGATCCTAATCATTTTCATGTTACTCTGTTATAATGTTGTTAGACAATCTATTGATCTATATGGAAGTCTACCATCTCCCAGTCCTGGTTTTTTGGGTAATTCTTCATTGTCAAGATTTGAAAGCTCTTTCTCGTCCTTAACAAGAAGACATACTCCAGAATCGTTACCTGCTGTTAGAAAACCTCTCCTAGTAGATGAAGAAGCAGCAAAGCGTAAACGCAGCTCTCATTCTCTACTTCCTTCCAAAGCCTCATCCAGGGTGTCTCATGAAATGGGAATCTCCAACGATAGCTCATTCGGACAAGCTGTTCTTAATGGTGAGTTTCATCAAACCACTTGGTAATGTAAATGGTGACACTTCCTGTCGGGCACAACTAACTGAAACATTGGTCTTGGTTCTCAAAATTTTTAAGAGCTAATTTATATATAAGCCCCCAATTTGTAAAAGAAAAGAAATCATTAAAGTTCTTATTAAATATCTATAACCTCCAAAGTCTTAGAACCAGTCCTACTCCTTGTTAATTAAAATTACTTAAAAGTGATGACATAGATACACACACATGTGCAGGAGTAAATGTTTTATGTGGGGTTGGAATATTGTCAACACCATATGCTGTGAAGGAAGGAGGATGGTTGGGACTTCTCATACTCTTTGCATTTGGTGTTCTTTGTTTTTACACTGGATTGCTTTTGCGTTACTGCCTTGATAGCCACCCCGATCTCCAGACCTATCCAGACATTGGCCATGCCGCTTTTGGTACCACCGGCCGCATCCTTGTCTCCGTAAGTACAACATTTTATCGATGATACACTTAGTAAGAAATTAGTCATCTATTTACTGTAAATCTGAGGTTTATAAGATATCATTTATGTCATATTTTATAGTTATCATCCTCTTTTTGATTGCAGGTAATACTTTATCTGGAGCTATATGTAAGTACAACTTGCAGTTCCTCCAATAGTTTACTTTATATTATTATTAATAAAGACAAAACACACATTCTTATTAAAGGGACCACATGTGGAGTAGTACAACACCTTTAGTCAGGGTCCATAGTGTCTCCCCCTCTCTTGTTTTTTACTTGGATTATTGGATTATTTGGTTATAAGTAATACTAGGTTAAGACCCGCGCCTTGCGCGGGATGAACATTATATATATAAATTATTTTATATATTATATGTTTATAGCATATTATGAAATAATAAATATATATTGAATAATTAAAAAGTCATTATCTACTACTTATATAATTAAATTGGTGCGAACATATAAATAAATTTAATAAATCAAAAAAATTATTTTTCTATTTGATATGATGTATAATTAAATTTAAATGATAGTAACATATATGTGGTATATGTTAATATTAATATTTATTAGATGATGCTTTTTGCTCATTTTTTTTTATCATTTGTATTTGTTATAGCAAAAAGTCTAAATTAGTGATAACAAAATTTTCACCGTGGGAATAATGGTTTAAGTAATTTATAATATTTTAAAAAATTAAGTTGTCAATATTTTTTCAAAATTTTTATCAAAAAAATGTCCAAAGTAAATTTCAAAATTACGATATTTATGTATTTTTATATGGCATATAGTTTAATTTAAAATGATACATATATTTATATATCTTTTATTTTTGATACTTCTTAAATGAGACTTTCAACTTATATTATTTTTCAATTATTTGTATCATGTCATAACAAAAGTTATAAATCGTAGATCACAAAATCTGAATGTTAAACTTTTAACAGTTTTAGTAATTTATACTCGTTTTTAAAAATTCAAAATATAATATATAAATAATTTTTTTAATTTTTATTATATGGACACTATGATTGTTTAATTTATTTTAATAGCTTAAAATAAAACAAATATAATTATAATACACACTTATTTTTATCAAATCTTTATTATTCAAAATTATTAATTGTCATATATACTTTAGCCACATTATGCAATTCCATAATCTTATTTAAGGAAATAATGAATCACATTAATAATGTATTTATTGTAGTTTAATAAAAAGCTTATTATATATTTAAATGGACCAACCTATTTCTCTAAGGATTCTAAGAATCATTCTAGTGATGACATGTGGCTACAAAAAAATGTTGCAATGCTTCTCAAATAATATATAGGGGATTATTGTTGAAAATTATCAACACCACATACACTGAAATGCTATTGTAAATAGGACAAAAAAATTGTGCAATTGCATTGGATTGAATGCTAGATGTTCTTTTTGTTATAATAAAGATACAGACTTTATGTTTCAATGTTCTCTCTGTGAAGGCTATGAGTGTTGAATACATAATTCTGGAGAGTGACAATCTTTCATCATTATTTCCAAATGCTGCTTTGAGTATTGGAGGGTTTCATTTAGATGCACCTCATCTATTTGCTCTTCTTACCACCATTGCGGTTCTCCCCACTGTTTGGCTTCGAGATCTCAGTATATTAAGTTACATTTCAGGTATAAACATCTAAATATGGCTCTTTGGATCTTTCTAGGACTCATCTTATTTTTTTTCAGATCTTTAGTGATTTATGAGTGAACATTCAGTTTTCTGGTTCGGTTCAGTTCAATTGTTTCATTTTAACATATTTATACCAAATTATAACTAAATTTTGATTTAATTTGGTTTGGAATTTCTGGTTTACTCGGTTTTCGGTTAAAAACTGTAATTAAATAGTTTATTGTAACTAACATTATATATGGTAAACAAAATCTAACTTCAGTTATATAATTTAGTCAAACGTATAAAATTTTACTGAGTTTCGGTTATAACTAATCATATCCTTATTTTTCAGCTGGAGGGGTGATTGCATCAGTTTTAGTGGTTTTGTGCTTGTTCTGGGTCGGTTTGATTGATGAGGTTGGAATTCACAGTAAAGGAACTCCTCTGAACCTAGCAACATTACCGGTTTCTGTAGGACTTTATGGTTATTGTTATTCAGGGCATGGTGTTTTCCCAAATATTTATACTTCAATGGCCAAACCCTCTCAATTCCCAGCAGTTCTCGTAACATGGTAAAATCTTATAAAGACATTACAAATGTTTAGAACTCTATATTTTCTGTTTTTCTGAAGTAGAGTTTTTATTTTACTTTGCAGTTTTGGAATTTGTACTTTGATGTATGCGGGTGTCGCTGTCATGGGATATAGCATGTTCGGAGAATCAACAGAATCACAGTTTACTCTCAATTTGCCTCAAGATTTGGTTGCATCTAAGATTGCTTTGTGGACCACAGTAAGTTTCGTTCCATACATCTTTTAGTTGTTACATGAGAAAATGGGGATGGTTCTCGTTAAGATGCACTAGAATACTTCGTTGATTTTGTAATATGTCAAAGGTTTTAAAATAATTGCATACACAATACCATGAAATATGTTTTTGAGCAAATGACTTAGATAGAAATATTACAGAAATACCATTATATATTTCATTGACGTTTTCTCTAAACCCTTTTGCAGGTAGTCAGTCCATTTACCAAATATCCTTTTCTAATGATTTTTTCAGAATTCTTTACTTATTTCTGTAATTTCCACAACCTTATTCACATATATTCTCATCTTTGGAAACTGAAAAATTGTGTGGCCTTAATAAAGAAATCACATATGCTTTGACATTATCTCCGGTTGCAATGAGTCTTGAGGAGTTACTACCATCAAACCATGGCAAGTCACGTTTCTATGCAATCGCCATTAGAAGCGCACTGGCCTTCTCTACTCTGCTCGTTGGTCTTGCGATTCCCTTTTTCGGTAATCAAACTCAAAAAAATATAAAAAGGTGTTACTCTCATTGCAATTATATATTTCATATAGCTATTGACACTCACTTCTTGCAGGCCTTGTCATGTCATTGATTGGATCATTCTTGACAATGCTCATTGTAAGTTACCTATAAAGTTTCTTGTTATGCAAGCAAACTCATATATAGTTTGCATTTTCATATGAATGTTGTGCTTCTGGACACAGACGTTGATACTACCACCCGCTTGTTTCTTGAGCATCTTAAGGACAAAAGTAACCCCTACTCAGGTATACATCTCTTAACCGGGAAAACGAAAAACCAAATGTGCACTTGAGTCTCTAATGTCTATAAGTAGCCAATATGCATATCCTCTCTTGACAACCATTTTCGTGTGTGTTGTAGGTGGCGCTTTGTATCGTAATTATCACAGTAGGAGCAGTATGTTCAGCTATGGGCACCTACTCAGCCCTTTCAAAAATCATCGAGAAGTTGAGCACCTAGAAATGAATTATTTTCTCCATTTTCAATAAGTCAGTGGAGAATTATTACAGCACTATCACTTTCTTTAAATCGATTATTATTATCTTTTTCTCAGTGGGTGAACTTTAATTTATATCCACAACCACAACCACCTTATTTACATACAAGAAAATGCGAACAATTTTTTTTTTGACATCTCGAATATCTTTTTTGTAAGCGGTGTAAGTTTACTTTACATTCGTACTCATTTAGTTTTAGTCGCTTAATATGTAATCATATCTTACAACATTATTGTTCAACAAGCAAAATAAAATAGCCAAACTGGCGAAAGAACCGCTGCATCAAGAATTCAAGAGCCAAGCAGGAAACATAAAAAGATCCATGGATGATGAAGACTAAGCCTTATCTATTCAAGTCTCAGGCAAAGGAAAAAAAAAGTCTCAGGCAAAGGTAAATCTCATTCTCCCTAAGGACTCAAGGCTGCATTGAACGGTGCTATTGAAGATCCAAAGCCACCATCTCTTTCACTATGACTTCTCTGCTGGTTGCTACTAGTAATAAATAACGTTGATGTAAACCTTGTTATTGGTTTGTCTTATATTCTCGGACTTGAGAATTTGTTGCGCATGTATTTTCCTTTCATCTTCTCTATTCTCATCAGTAGACTCAGGAGTTTATGTTTTCTCTCAATTTTTTTTACAACATTGTTAACCATGTTGGTCATACTGTCAAATATGAGGATTGCCAAGGAACTTATATATAAACTGTTTTGACCAAAGCTACAATTCTCAAACTAAGACCACCAAATGTGGCAGTCGTAAGTAGAATAACAACAATATATGTTTCAACGTCGTTCTCTTGTGCTCTATGATTGCTTGTATTCACATTAAATTATAATACCAATATTGTTTCTTAAAATAATGTTAAAAGTACATTATTGTTTCTAAACTAACATAAAAAATACAAGGAACTATTTTATTTTCTACCCAGTGTTCAAGTTCTAGTTGTGGTTATTAACCAAACCCAGACCAAACGAGTTAAGGGACTGAACCAAGTCCAAAAACTCGATCCGAACCAAATGGGTTCCGAAGGTCCACACGCCTGGTGAAAGTTTCCTGCTGAGATTATTTTCAGAAAATGAGAGAACCATTAATATGTCTGATTATAAATTACATGCAGCTAAAACAGTAAGTATTACCACAACAGGCAATCACATGAACCTACTACCATAACAAAAGAAAGAAGAAGAGAGCAGTCACAGTTCACAAATTGGATAAGCACACTGGAAGAACAAAAACCATTACATCAAATTGAGAATACAACCAGGTAATTATAAAAACAGTCCTCAAAATTAATACATAATTAATAAAAAGACCCCATAATTTTTATTTCACTTGTCGTTTCTTTTCTTGACCATCTCCTTGTACTTGGTGATGGAATCAATCCTTTGTAACTTCAACTGATGCTTGAAACGATTGATGAAGTCATCAGCTTTGGCGTCTACTTGTTCATCAGCCTCTTCCACTGGAGTCACCCTCGTGACCCTAACCGTCTCCGGCCGACGAGCCTCCACGGCGTCTTCCGCTTCCTCGAAATGAGAGAAAGGAGATTTGGTACTTGCTGATTTCTTCATCTTCTTGGGAAGCTTCGGTGGGATAACTCCAGCAGCTGGCTCGGTATCAGACTTTGTGCGAGCCACATGGTGCAGATTCAGCTTGCTGTAAACCTCCTCAAGGCTCGGACTTGTGTCTTCCTCTTCCTCAACGGCGGGGACAGACGGTTGCGGCGGCGGCGGCGGCGATTCAGCGACGGTGATGGGTTCTTGAGAAATGTAATTGTAGAGGTTGAAAGATTTGATTCGGTGGAGAACAGAAGGAGATCTAGAAAGAAAAGGCTGGTTCTGTTCGATGGAAGCTGGTTCTTTGTCGATGTCTGGAGTTGTTGCGACAGGAGGGAACTGGAGATGAGTTTTGTCAGGTGGGGAAGTGAAAGAGGAGAAGTTAATGGACTTGAGACGGTGAATCACGGAAGGAGAGCGTTGGATCTGAGTTTGGTTTGGATCGTTGGATTTGGAAGATAGAGAAGAGGAAATTGCAATGGTGCCAATTATTAAGTTGAGGAAGATGAATAGTACTGTCGGTGTGAACCAACTGTATATCGCCGTCACTAAAGAATCCGACATGGCTTGTCTTCTTTCGAAGAAGGGGGGTTGGGTGTGAATCTGGTTTCTGGGTAAGGAAATTAAAGATTCTCTAGTCTTCGGCGACAAAGTTTGAGAAAGAAGCTTCGAGTTTGGTGTGTATCTTCTTCCATATTTGGGCTCCATCGGACCGAACATGTTGCGGTTCAACCAATGAGACACAGACAGAGGCCCACTAGTAGACCGGCCTTTCTTTTTCTGTTCTACTTGAGGATAGAAAAAAACATAGTTAACATTTGGTATCTAATAAGCAGGAGATTGATAATGGCTGTCTACAATAAAACATTTATAAAAGCATAGAAAGTTACTATATATCATCAAATTTTAGATATATACATATGGAAAATATTCTCTTCGCACATGTTTGTAAATGTCTTGAACTCTTATGGAATTCATTTACTATAATTGGTTTGCAAGATAACAGCTGGGATCTGAAATTAATCATCTCCTACAATACCTAGTATAAGAATGGTTTGAATAATTACCAAAAAAAAAAGCCACGTTAGGCAAACACGCCTTGAAGCTGAACGTAACGTAGTTATACGTGAACATCATATATCGTCAATAGATTCATAATGCACATGTGAAATTACTAATCTCATACAACTTAGAACGTGCTGAATCTACTTGGAAAATTAGTACTAAAAGAAATAAGAAAGCCTGTGAAGACGATGCTGTATTTTTTTTCAACTGACAGTATGGTTAAATATAGGCCTGAGCATTCGGGATCCCAATTGGGTTTCGTTTTTTCGGGTTTATCAAAATCAGTCACATTCGGGTTATATGAAAATTTGGTTCGGGACCGGTTCAGGTTCTATCAGGTTTAGGTCAGAGTTAGTAAATCTTTAAAAAACTGGTACAACCCGATGTACTTTCGGGTTCAGATCCCAATCGGTTCTTTGGTTTAAATGTACCTGATTTATATCATTTTGTAACCAAAAAATAAGTAAAATCGGTTCTTCAATTTAAAAATACTTGATTTGTACATATTTTGTAACCAAAACATAAATAAAATCGGTTCAAAAAAAAGAAAGAAACATCAAATTTGATCATTCAAAATCAAGTGAAAGGTAAACATAGTTATTGATTGAAAAAAAACAAATAAGTGAAAGCATAAAACGAAAACCAAGTTCTCATAAAATGAAAAACATTATTCAATGAAAAAAAAACAAAATGAAAAAACTTCAACCTTCAACTTCCACCTTCAACTATCAATCTTCATAAAATAGTTAATTATTTTAGATGTTCAATATATTTTGAATACATATTAGGAATTGATATCATGTTTAGTACAGGTTCTTTTTGGGAATTTTGAATGTTTCGAGTTCTACCAGATATTCATTTAGGTTTGGGTTCTGTTCGAATAATACCCATAACCCGAGATACCATAAAACAAGATTCATTTGGTATTTATGCTGGGTTCAGATTTATTTTTATCGGATCTGGTTTTTGGGTTCGGTTTATTTGCCTAGTTCTACTTAAATAACTTAAATTAAGTTTTGGTCCATAGAAATACTATTCTAAGAAAACAACTACATCCAACCATATGTCTGTCTATATTTAAAATTTTTCTTGTAAAAAAACAAAGCAAAACTTTCTTTGAGGTTTGACAAAAAAATAAAAGAAAAAAATTAATCTTTAAGATAGAAATCAGTCGGTCTAACGAGTTTATAAAATCATATATACACCAAATCTAACCAGTTAGTCTCGAAATAAAATACATATTTCTCATACACTATGTTGCCTTGATTTCCATTTTAACATGTAAAGTCCGGAGGCTGCAACTACAAAGTCTAATCGATTCATCACTCATTTGATCTTTTAATACTTCATCCTAACTGGGCCATGACCGATGATCTGACAAGTAATTTCATTTCACTTATTTAATTTTATTTTCACTACTCTTTTCTCTTCTCTCTTTTCTCATCAGTAGAATCATGACTTTATGCTTTCTGTCAACTTTTTTCACAAACATTGTTAACAATGTTTGTCCCATCGCCATGGAGATTGGCGGATTGCGAAGGCGCTTATATAAACTGGTTTTGACCAAAGCGACACCTCTCGAACCAAGATGTGGCAGCCATGAGTAGAATAACAAGAATGAAAAAGATGCTTTTCAACGTTATTCTCTTGTGTATTCACATAGTAAATAATACCAATTTTATTTCAAAAATTAATATAAAAAGACAGATTATGTTATGTTCTCCACAGGTTCAGGTCCTAGTAGTGAATATAATTAGCTAATACCAACGAAGAGCTTCTTGCTCTATTCATTGGATATCTTATTTCCAGCCAAATCATCAACAGTAAGGCTAAGAGAATCCATGGGACCTTTCTTGAATTCATCCCCACGAGCAGCGAGCAACTCCTCCACGCTCCCCGGTTCTCCAAACCAACCAAGACGGTCCGCAATCAAATGCAGATTATCACACCCTTCACATCGCACCACGACAACCCCCTTGTCGTATGATTCTCGGCTGGCCATCTTCATAGACCTAGTCTCGCATACCTTGCAGGTAAACACCATCATGAAGTCATGCCTCGGGTTTATTTTCAGCTGGGACTTGTACTTCACAATCAGATCCTCAGCGGCTGTTGTTGCAGGGGAGGTGGAAGGAGCTTTGGAAAGTTCGGAAACAGAGTTTGAAGAGTTGCAGCAGCTATTGGTTACTGCAGCAGCTTCACTAGCCTCACGGGATACACAGAAGTGCCTCTGAAGTAATCCAACATATGCATAATCTCTGCTCAAGAGTGGCTTTGATTGTGAAAGCCTACCTGCTGAGATTGTTTTTTCAAAAAAAATGAGAGAACCATTTAAATGCTTGATTATAATTTACACAAATCTCCCTTATTTATACAAATCTCTGTCTAGTGTAAAACCAAAACATCAAATCCCGAGGCCCTATCTCTTCTACACACATCTCTGCCTATGATTCAGTGATTGAAAAAAAATCTAAAGGCCGAGTTTTTATGTTATGTCATGCTCTAAACTGTAACAAGGAATCAAAATAACAATAAAAGGATCCTTTTTGCACATCATGATTTGAAAGATAACGCAAGTTGGAGAAGGGAAAAGATGATACCTTGAAACAGAGGAAGCCGAGGTTGTTGGTTAGTGAGGTAGAGAGATAAAGCGCGTCTCAGACTAAGAAACCTAGCAGCCATTGACGAGACCTCTGGTTGTGATCTTCGGCGACAAGTTGAGAAAGAAGCTTCTAGTTTCTTGTTTTTTGTCAAGAAACCCCAATTTGGTGTAATCTTCTTCATACTTGGGCTCCATTTTTGTTCCAACTAATGGGCCACAGGCCCACAAAACAAAACATATTTAACATTTGTCATCATCTAGCAACCAGGATATTAATGGTTATCCAATGTGATTTGTAATGGTTACGTTTTTTCAATGTTTCACTAATCAACAGAAAGCCACTTAAGCAAACACCCCCTTGAAATTGAACATAGTTTATACATCCCACACCACACCAACGATTAAACTAGTTAAACCATAGACGAAAAAATAAAATATGTGTGGTTGAGTTTAAATGCAAATGATGATGTTTCCCTGTATTTCATAGGAAAGATTATTAAGATCTTGCTTTTCAATAACGAAATGTGGTTGAATGGAGAGATTAGCTTTGTCGATTGACTTGTGCCAAACTTATTTTCATCATGTGTTTCAAATAATGCGCATGAAAGACATTGTTAAGGTCCTCTATGATAAGCCACTTAATTTGACTTCTCAGTGCGTCTTTTCCATCACTTTCCAATCCAATAACAATACTCTATGAGTCAGCCAACAGTATTTGTGATAGTACCTGCCAAACTAATAGGCAACACAACAAAGTATAATAGAAACAATAATCATTTTTGCGTACTTAACAAGGCACGTGTTCTTTCTCGCACGTCTATCAAAATCAGAAGCGTTACCAAATCTTTGTACGCATTCTTCTGTTATTCAATTATCAATGAATATTGATTGAGCATGTGGCTTCCTTTCAAAAGGAAAGAAAAAAAAAACTTACTGTAATGAATACAAATACAATAGTAAATTAATAAACATGCTAAATTAATAAATTTTATCGATTCCAAATTGGTTCAATTCAAAATATGACACAAACCGATAAGATAATAAGATAATTTATAGCACAATTCTCTCAAATAACCATTTTAAGTTTTTGTCACAAAAATAGCATCAAGTAAAAAAATGATCAAAATAGCCCATTTTTATTTTGAAATTTTAATATTTCTTTTTTTTTTTAATTTGAAACTATATCCCTAAAACTTCACCCTTTAACTCTAAACCCTAAGTCTAGATTAGTTAACTCTAAGGTAAAAATATATTTTTACTTTTAAATAAAACTTATTTTGGTCGTTTTCTTCATTGAGGACTATTTTTATGAGAAACACTTAAAAAATGTTATCCTAGAGAATTTCTCTAATTTATATCATATGTAAATACATAGTCCCGTTAAAATAATAAATTAACAATTTATAAATATACAGTTTATATAAATAAAAATAAAATATTAAATTGTTTGTTTTATATTTACAATGAAATTCATCTTTATATTTTTTAACACATCAATATATTTTTAAAATATTTAGTAAAATTATATCTAAGACCTCATTTAAATTTTATAAAACACTGTTTTATATACACCAAATAATATAATAAAATTAATATAAAAATCAAATTTCTAACATTTATTAATGTATATACAATAAAATTATCTTTTTATATTATAAAAATATTTATCCTAGAATATAATTTTTTAAAACTTTTGTAAATTAATAACTATAAGTTAATGAAATACTACAATTTCAACATTACTAACTTATAGAGTTTGTACCGTACTGCATTCGCATGGATACCTACATAGTTTAATGGGGAACTAGGATGTATAACCTTCAAACAATTAATAATTCACTAGATATCTAAATACCCTAACGCACTGATACACCACTTCTCTTTTATAAATAATAGCTATACTGCCCTTATGAATAACCGGAAACCTACAAACAAAAAACAAAATTTAATAATAATTAATGTGGCAAAGTTACTCACTCGTGTCTCTTAGTTAGTCATACTTTTTGATAATCACACATATATTTAAATGTTATTTTTATTAGTAAATATTAGAAAGATTAATCAATTTTGTCCAGATGTCTAGCGCGTTCCGACGAACTCTATTGTGTTCATGGCGAAGGATTACACTGAGCAGACACAAAAGCTCTTTTATTTCTTTTTCTTCTTATCTTAAATCATTGATTACTTACAATCATGCTTTTACTTTAATATTATGTTTTTGTTTCTGGTATTGTTTTCTAGATACAGTGGTGAAGAATAATGACGACGGATCGGTAAAAATGTCGCCTTGTCGGAAAAAGAAAGGAGATGAAGACGAGTTCTATATGGTGATGAAGAATAATGATTATGATCCTAGTAACTGTGTATCACCATCAACATGTCTAAAAAAATGAAGAGGATGAACTCTCCGTCCATACTATATTCGGTGAAAGGAATAGTATAGTATATATATATATATATATATATATATATATATATATATATATTGGTTTACCTATTTATGTAAGGGTACCATACTATTTGAGACATATTTCTATATTATTTTTTAAGGATATAATAATATGTCATGTTTTCAAATTTGATAGTTCTCTTCTCCGTAATTTTGTGTGATTGATTGTAATATAAAATTCAGATTTTTCGAGTGCTGGACAAATTTGATTATTTGTAAAATTTGCTTACTGTACTACTTAGACTATATGGAATAGAAGATATACAACATGTTAACCAAGTAAATGGCATCCAAGTGTCAAATATTGAAAAACAATTTATAGATTGTATTTGAGTTTATAGGTTCATGCTTAGGGTTTAGATTTACTAAACAGAGGTTTGGGTATAGTAAACCATATTATATACATTCTATTTGGGTTTATATTTCCTTGATTAGGATTTAGTTTTACTAATTAGTGGTGTATCTTGTATTGTTGTATTTTTCGGGTGGGGAGAGCTTACTGTTTGCATTTCATACTATGGATACATCAATGGACAAATTTAATTATTTGGAACATTTGTTTACTATATTATTTAGACTATATGTAATAGAAGATATGCAACATGCTAACCAAGTAAGTGTACCTTCAAGTGTCCAATATTAGAAAATAATTTATAGATTATATTTGTGTTTATAGGTTCATGCCTAGGGTTTAGATTTACTCAGTAGAGGTTTGTGTATAGTAAACCATATTATATACATTCTATTTGGGTTTATGCTTTCTTGATTAGGGTTTAGCTTTATTAATCAGTGGTTGTATAATTTTCAGTAAAGGTTTGAGTGCGTAACCGAGATAGAATAGTATACACACAATCTGGTAAACATTAACTTCTTCATGCATTCATCTTCTTTTACTTGTGTTTATTTATGTGGTAAAAGATTAAAGTGACGTGGTTCTTTTTTTCTCGTAAATTATGCAAAGGTCATATAAATTGTGGGTCATATAAGTTGATGTCAACGTAACTCTTTATCATTTGTCACCGATAAATACACATATTTCACGTGGACGACGTGGACTTACCTTCTTCTCTTCACCTGCTACTTGTAGGACAGAGAGTTATAACCGAATGAAACGAGACACAATTGTTATTTCTCTAATTATATCAAAATCAATGACCTACACTTAAACTTAGATATCTTGTAAATTCTCTCTAGTTTGATTACTTGTGTGTGTTTTCATGAGTGCATTTTTTAATTAAAGACACTTAACAAAACACTTAAATTATAGTAATAATTTCTTAAAGTAACCTTAATCTTCCACGTGTAAATATAGGGTGGCCTTTATACTCTCACGTGGAAAGTTCATATAAGGAATTCAGAAAACTAGTAAAAGTTAGAGCAACATAAAATAGCAGACATAGATATAAGAGAAGTAGCATTTCAAAGTTGACCCACAAGTCACACTCAAAACATCTCTTCACGAAAGCTAGAACTAAGATACTACACGTCGCTAGGTTCCAAACCATCTAAACATTACATAAAAAGCCGCTCTTTATTGTCTTCTTTCTTTGCTCTCTTTGATGACGAGAGTCAAAGCTAAACGCGAGACTGGCTCCTGAAAGACCCGAGCGCCTTCACCGCACCAGCCCTCAATACAAACTGATGGTAGAAAGCCGCAATGGCTGCACCCGCAAACGGACCCGCCCAAAATATCCACTGTAGAAATTTAAAAACGTTATTAAAACTTTGTCCAAAGGTGAGATCGAATACGAAGGAGTGAAATTTTTTAGATGGTAATACGAACATGATGGTCCCAAGCTTGGTCCTTGTTGTAGATGATTGCAGCTCCGAGACTTCTTGCAGGGTTAATGCCAGTGCCCGTGATTGGGATTGTAGCTAAGTGAACTATGAACACCGCAAATCCAATTGGCAATGGAGCCAATACCTTCAATTTACCACATCATCAACAGTAACAAAAGATATATGATACTATTACTTATTACTTATTCACGAGACAAATAATGTAAGCCTCCAAATATTATTAATATAGTTAGGTTTGAGTCTCAAACTTTGAGAGAAGGATACGTGGTTGCAAATGAACCTTGGGACCATTTACAATAAAGGACATTCACATATGATGGAGATAGGCGTGAAAGACAAAAAGTTTAGATTATCAATGTCCTTTTCTGACGTTTGTTATAATGGAGAATCTAGAAGTTAGACTGGCAAAATCTACGTAATATATGGTTCGACATCAAAAAAAGTCCAAATTTCCAAAAATCCAAATTTTCAAAAATCCAAATATACTTAAGCTTAACAGAGCAAATTATTTACTAAGATGTAATATCTTTAGACCTAGATAAATTCACAATTCGAAAGCGGATAACCGGTCTATCAGAATTTTAACTACTTGAACACCGATTAGCTGAACCACTAGACAAAGAAAAAAAAGGTCTACCGAAGTATTGATAGTTTAGTGGTGAGATGATTCTCGTGTCATGGGTTCAAAGTTCAAACCACTTTTTAAACAAAAAAATTAGTAATTTTTAAATCATAATATGTAAAAACTGATTCCGAACATAGAGAACTTGAGAAATTATGGATTTGAAGTTCAAAAAATTTCACGGTTTAAAATATCAATAAAAAGAGATCTCGAATATCAACCAAGAAAAACATGCTATACGTGTCCTTGCCCCCATTAAATGCATATTATTCTACTCTTGGCCGATTAATAATTTTGCTACAACATCATTTCAGTGATATATTAATATCATACATTTTAGTGCGGTGAAATTATCTAGCTGCAAGAGATAGTGAGCTTACAGGGACGTGAGAGTCGCGCGCACTCCTCTTGGGGTCAGTGGCGGAGAAGACGGTGTAGACTAAGACGAATGTCCCGATGATCTCCGCGGCAACACCAGTGCCAACACTATAACCGTTAGAGAGACCGTTTGCGCCGCCACCGTAGCGGGTGTAGTAAGAAGACTGGAAGGACTTAACCAAAGCCACGCCGCAAATGGCACCAAGGCACTGAGCCACCATGTACATTACTGCTCTCAACAACGTCACTTTTCTAGCCAGCAATAGTCCAAATGTCACCGCCGGGTTTATGTGTCCACCTATACCATTAAAATAAGTTGAACCAAAATATTGATGTGAGCTAAAACAAAACAAACCAAACCAAAGCTATTTTTATTACAAATGAATGTAACATTGTTTATGAATTGTGATTTAAACGAGTAACTGAATTTAATACATATCTCAAACCCCCCATTATGTGTCAACCTATACCATTATATAAGTTGAACCAAAACATTCATGTGAGCTAAAACAAACCACACTAACCAAATTACATCACAAATGAATGTAACATTGTTTATGATATAAACGAATAACCTACTTTAATACAAATCTTAAAAGCGAAAAAGTCGAAAATATCAAGACATTCTAACCAAACCGACTTCATGTTCTGTTGGAATTACATTTCTCAATCATGATATAACAGATTCATATATAAAATTGAGCCAGCAGTAAGTTATTATGTTCTAAGATTAAAAAAAAGTGACAGTCTAGGAGCAAATCTATGAAAATAATTAGAGAAAGTGAGAAACAGACCAGAGATTCCAGCAGTGCAGTAGACGAGGATAAAGATCATGCCCCCAAAGGCCCAAGCGATGCCGAGGACGCCAACACCTGCACACTGGTCAGGATTGAGGGCTGGATCGGTCTGGCTCTTGTAACCAATGACAGTCATAACGGTGACGTAGAGGAAGAGGAGAGTGGCTATGAACTCAGCGATGAGAGCTCTGTAGAAAGACCATTTCCCAAGCTCAGTAGCGTCGAATAGAGGCTCAGGCGGTGGGTCTTGATAGTCTTTGCCTGAGAAGGATCCCTTCTCCCCAACCACTTCCTTCGTCATTGTTCTACGTCTTCACTAAATTAAGGGGTCTGTCTCTGTATTTTCTTTAAGAAAAGAGAGAAAGTTTGAGAGAATTGATGTGGTAAGACTGTGAGTGGGTGACGGGAATTTATAGGCAGATGTGACGAGGCTTTGGGCTCTGTTCTGTTTTATCTTCTACTTTTTGGTTGTTGTTTTTTCTTTAACCGGAAAGAATTTCTACCGAACCTGATTTTTCATAGGCATGAGATACCGTTGTTAATATCTTTTAGTTTTATTTTTGATAACCCTGGGCTTCCGACGGATCTAGATCTAACCGATTAGTCTCGTTAGAGTCTACCCGTTAGTCGCAATGAGAATTAGAGATCCATGTCATTTGGCCACACATATTTAGCGTCGTGAGATTTTTTCTAATCCAGATCGCTTAGCTCACGAAATTCCGCCTACCACTAAACCACCCACGTGTAATTA